>NC_056442.1:23149927-23826802 GCF_018296145.1 Oncorhynchus tshawytscha | reverse complement strand
AGAGAGAGAGAGAGAGAGAGGAGAGCAACAGAGAGAGAGAGAGAGAGAGAGAGCAACAGAGAGAGAGAGAGAGAGAGAGGAGAGCAACAGAGAGAGAGAGAGAGAGAGAGCAACAGAGAGAGAGAGAGAGAGGAGAGCAACAGAGAGAGAGAGAGAGAGAGGAGAGCAACAGAGAGAGAGAGAGAGAGAGAGAGCAACAGAGAGAGAGAGAGAGAGAGGAGAGCAACAGAGAGAGAGAGAGAGAGAGGAGAGCAACAGAGAGAGAGAGAGAGAGAGGAGAGCAACAGAGAGAGAGAGAGAGAGGAGAGCAACAGAGAGAGAGAGAGAGAGAGAGCAACAGAGAGAGAGAGAGAGAGGAGAGCAACAGAGAGCGAGAGAGAGGAGAGCAGAGAGAGAGGAGAGCAAGAGAGAGGAGAGCGAGAGAGAGAGGAGAGCGAGAGGGAGAGCAACAGAGAGAGTAGGGCAACAGAGAGAGTAGGGCAACAGAGAGAGAGAGCAACAGAGAGAGAGAGCAACAGAGAGAGAGAGCAACAGAGAGAGAGAGAGCAACAGAGAGAGAGAGCAACAGAGAGAGAGCAACAGAGAGAGAGAGCAACAGAGAGAGAGAGCAACAGAGAGAGAGAGCAACAGAGAGAGAGAGCAACAGAGAGAGAGAGAGAGAGAGAGAGCAACAGAGAGAGAGAGAGAGAGAGAGGAGAGCAACAGAGAGAGAGAGAGAGAGAGGAGAGCAACAGAGAGAGAGAGAGAGAGAGGAGAGCAACAGAGAGAGAGAGAGAGAGAGAGGAGAGCAACAGAGAGAGAGAGAGAGGGAGAGCAACAGAGAGAGAGAGAGAGCAACAGAGAGAGAGAGAGAGAGCAACAGAGAGAGAGAGAGAGCAACAGAGAGAGAGAGAGAGAGGAGAGCAACAGAGAGAGAGAGAGAGGAGAGCAACAGAGAGAGAGAGAGAGCAACAGAGAGAGGAGAGCAACAGAGAGAGAGAGGAGAGCAACAGAGAGAGAGAGGAGAGCAACAGAGAGAGAGAGCAACAGAGAGAGAGAGAGAGAGAGAGGAGAGCAACAGAGAGAGAGAGAGAGAGAGGAGAGCAACAGAGAGAGAGAGAGAGAGAGAGCAACAGAGAGAGAGAGAGAGAGGAGAGCAACAGAGAGCGAGAGAGAGAGAGAGAGAGAGAGAGGAGAGCAAGAGAGAGGAGAGCGAGAGAGAGAGAGAGCGAGAGGGAGAGCAACAGAGAGAGAGGGCAACAGAGAGAGAGGGCAACAGAGAGAGAGAGCAACAGAGAGAGAGAGCAACAGAGAGAGAGAGCAACAGAGAGAGAGAGCAACAGAGAGAGAGAGCAACAGAGAGAGAGAGCAACAGAGAGAGAGAGCAACAGAGAGAGAGAGCAACAGAGAGAGAGAGCAACAGAGAGAGAGAGAGAGAGAGAGCAACAGAGAGAGAGAGAGAGAGAGGAGAGCAACAGAGAGAGAGAGAGAGAGAGGAGAGCAACAGAGAGAGAGAGAGAGAGAGAGAGAGCAACAGAGAGAGAGAGAGAGAGAGGAGAGCAACAGAGAGAGAGAGAGAGAGAGGAGAGCAACAGAGAGAGAGAGAGAGAGAGGAGAGCAACAGAGAGAGAGAGGAGAGCAACAGAGAGAGAGGAGAGCAACAGAGAGAGAGAGAGAGAGGAGAGCAACAGAGAGAGAGAGAGAGAGGAGAGCAACAGAGAGAGAGAGAGAGAGCAACAGAGAGAGAGAGGAGAGCAACAGAGAGAGAGAGGAGAGCAACAGAGAGAGAGGAGAGCAACAGAGAGAGAGAGAGAGAGGAGAGCAAGCAGAGAGAGAGAGAGAGGGAGAGCAACAGAGAGAGAGCAACAGAGAGAGAGAGAGAGAGGAGAGAGCAACAGAGAGAGAGAGAGAGGAGAGCAACAGAGAGAGAGAGAGAGAGGAGAGCAACAGAGAGAGAGAGAGAGAGGAGAGCAACAGAGAGAGAGAGAGAGAGGAGAACAACAGAGAGAGAGAGAGAGAGGAGAGCAACAGAGAGAGAGAGAGAGGAGAGCAACAGAGAGAGAGAGAGGAGAGCAACAGAGAGAGAGAGAGAGAGCAACAGAGAGAGAGAGAGAGAGAGCAACAGAGAGAGAGAGAGAGCAACAGAGAGAGAGAGAGAGGAGAGCAACAGAGAGAAGAGCAACAGAGAGAGAGCAACAGAGAGAAGAGCAACAGAGAGAGAAGAGCAACAGAGAGAGAGAGAGAGAGAGAGAGCAACAGAGAGAGAGAGAGAGAGAACAGAGAGAGAGAGAGAGAGAGAGAGAGGAGAGCAACAGAGAGAGAGAGAGAGAGAGGAGAGCAACAGAGAGAGAGAGAGAGAGAGAGAGCAACAGAGAGAGAGAGAGAGAGAGGAGAGCAACAGAGAGAGAGAGAGAGAGAGAGAGAGCAACAGAGAGAGAGAGAGAGAGAGAGGAGAGCAACAGAGAGAGAGAGAGAGAGAGAGCAACAGAGAGAGAGAGAGAGAGAGAGAGCAACAGAGAGAGAGAGAGAGAGAGGAGAGCAACAGAGAGAGAGAGAGAGAGAGAGAGCAACAGAGAGAGAGAGAGAGAGAGGAGAGCAACAGAGAGAGAGAGAGAGAGAGGAGAGCAACAGAGAGAGAGAGAGAGAGAGGAGAGCAACAGAGAGAGAGAGGAGAGAGAGGAGAGCAACAGAGAGAGAGGGAGAGAGAGAGGAGAGCAACAAAGAGAGAGAGAGAGGAGAGCAACAGAGAGAGAGAGAGAGAGGAGAGCAACAGAGAGGAGAGCAACAGAGAGAGAGAGAGAGAGAGAGCAACAGAGAGAGAGAGAGAGAGAGAGGAGAGCAACAGAGAGAGAGAGAGAGAGAGGAGAGCAACAGAGAGAGAGAGAGAGAGAGAGGAGAGCAACAGAGAGAGAGAGAGAGAGAGAGGAGAGCAACAGAGAGAGAGAGAGAGAGAGGAGAGCAACAGAGAGAGAGAGAGAGAGAGAGAGAGAGGAGAGCAACAGAGAGAGAGAGAGAGAGAGGAGAGCAACAGAGAGAGAGAGAGGAGAGCAACAGAGAGAGAGAGAGAGAGAGAGAGAGGAGAGCAACAGAGAGAGAGAGAGGAGAGCAACAGAGAGAGAGAGAGAGAGAGAGAGAGAGGCGAGCAACAGAGAGAGAGGCGAGCAACAGAGAGAGAGAGAGAGAGAGAGAGAGGAGAGCAACAGAGAGAGAGAGAGAGAGAGAGAGAGGAGAGCAACAGAGAGAGAGGAGAGCAACAGAGAGAGAGAGAGAGGAGAGCAACAGAGAGAGAGAGAGAGAGAGGAGAGCAACAGAGAGGAGAGCAACAGAGAGAGAGAGAGAGAGCAACAGAGAGAGAGAGAGAGAGAGAGAGAGAGGAGAGCAACAGAGAGAGAGAGGAGAGCAACAGAGAGAGAGAGAGAGAGAGGAGAGCAACAGAGAGAGAGAGGGAGAGCAACAGAGAGAGAGAGAGAGAGAGCAACAGAGAGAGAGAGAGAGAGAGGAGAGCAACAGAGAGAGAGAGAGAGAGAGAGAGCAACAGAGAGAGAGAGAGAGAGAGAGAGAGAGAGCAACAGAGAGAGAGAGAGAGAGAGAGAGGAGAGCAACAGAGAGAGAGAGAGAGAGAGAGAGGAGCAACAGAGAGAGAGAGAGAGAGAGGAGAGCAACAGAGAGAGAGAGAGAGAGAGAGGAGAGCAACAGAGAGAGAGAGAGAGAGAGAGAGAGCAACAGAGAGAGAGAGAGAGAGAGAGAGAGAGAGAGCAACAGAGGAGAGAGAGAGAGAGAGAGAGGAGAGCAACAGAGAGAGAGAGAGAGAGAGAGAGAGAGGAGAGCAACAGAGAGAGAGAGAGAGAGAGAGAGAGAGAGAGCAACAGAGAGAGAGAGAGAGAGAGAGAGAGAGAGAGAGAGAGAGAGCAACAGAGAGAGAGAGGAGAGAACAGAGAGAGAGAGAGCAACAGAGAGAGAGAGAGAGAGAGAGAGAGAGCAACAGAGAGAGAGAGAGAGAGAGAGGAGAGCAACAGAGAGAGAGAGAGAGGAGAGCAACAGAGAGAGAGAGAGAGAGAGGAGAGCAACAGAGAGAGAGAGAGAGAGAGAGAGCAACAGAGAGAGAGAGAGAGAGAGAGCAACAGAGAGAGAGAGAGAGAGAGAGAGAACAGAGCAACAGAGAGAGAGAGAGAGAGAGAGAGAGCAACAGAAGAGAGAGAGAGAGAGAGCAACAGAGAGAGAGAGAGAGAGGAGAGCAACAGAGAGAGAGAGAGAGAGGAGAGCAACAGAGAGAGAGAGAGAGAGAGGAGAGCAACAGAGAGAGAGAGAGAGAGAGCAACAGAGAGCGAGAGAGAGGAGAGCGAGAGAGAGAGAGAGCAAGAGAGAGGAGAGCGAGAGAGAGAGGAGAGCGAAGGGAGAGCAACAGAGAGAGAGAGAGAGAGAGCAACAGAGAGAGAGAGCAACAGAGAGAGAGAGCAACAGAGAGAGAGAGCAACAGAGAGAGAGAGCAACAGAGAGAGAGAGCAACAGAGAGAGAGAGAGAGAGGAGAGCAACAGAGAGAGAGAGAGAGAGAGAGAGAGCAACAGAGAGAGAGAGAGAGAGAGGAGAGCAACAGAGAGAGAGAGAGAGAGAGGAGAGCAACAGAGAGAGAGAGAGAGAGAGGAGAGCAACAGAGAGAGAGAGAGAGAGAGAGCAACAGAGAGAGAGAGAGAGAGAGGAGAGCAACAGAGAGAGAGAGAGAGAGAGAGGAGCAACAGAGAGAGAGAGAGAGAGAGGAGAGCAACAGAGAGAGAGAGAGAGGAGAGCAACAGAGAGAGAGAGAGAGAGAGAGCAACAGAGAGAGAGAGCAACAGAGAGAGAGAGAGAGAGAGGAGAGCAACAGAGAGCGAGAGAGAGGAGAGCGAGAGAGAGAGGAGAGCAAGAGAGAGGAGAGCGAGAGAGAGAGGAGAGCGAGAGGGAGAGCAACAGAGAGAGTAGGGCAACAGAGAGAGTAGGGCAACAGAGAGAGAGAGCAACAGAGAGAGAGAGCAACAGAGAGAGAGAGCAACAGAGAGAGAGAGCAACAGAGAGAGAGAGCAACAGAGAGAGAGAGCAACAGAGAGAGAGAGAGAGAGGAGAGCAACAGAGAGAGAGAGAGAGAGAGGAGAGCAACAGAGAGAGAGAGAGAGAGAGAGAGCAACAGAGAGAGAGAGAGAGAGAGGGAGAGCAACAGAGAGAGAGAGAGAGAGAGAGAGGAGAGCAACAGAGAGAGAGAGAGAGAGAGAGAGGAGAGCAACAGAGAGAGAGAGAGAGAGAGGAGAGCAACAGAGAGAGAGAGAGAGAGAGAGGAGAGCAACAGAGAGAGAGAGAGAGAGAGAGAGCAACAGAGAGAGAGAGAGAGAGAGAGCAACAGAGAGAGAGAGAGAGAGGAGAGCAACAGAGAGAGAGAGAGAGAGAGGAGAGCAACAGAGAGAGAGAGAGAGAGAGAGAGAGCAACAGAGAGAGAGAGAGAGAGAGAGGAGAGCAACAGAGAGAGAGAGAGAGAGAGGAGAGCAACAGAGAGAGAGAGAGGAGAGCAACAGAGAGAGAGAGAGGGGAGAGCAAGAGAGAGAAGAGCAACAGAGAGAGAAGAGCAACAGAGAGAGAGAGGAGAGAGCGAGAGAGAGGAGAGCGAGAGAGAGAGGAGAGCGAGAGGAGAGCGAGAGAGAGAGGAGAGCGAGAGGGAGAGCAACAGAGAGAGAGGGCAACAGAGAGAGTAGGGCAACAGAGAGAGAGAGCAACAGAGAGAGAGAGCAACAGAGAGAGAGAGCAACAGAGAGAGAGAGCAACAGAGAGAGAGAGCAACAGAGAGAGAGAGCAACAGAGAGAGAGAGCAACAGAGAGAGAGAGCAACAGAGAGAGAGAGCAACAGAGAGAGAGAGCAACAGAGAGAGAGAGAGAGAGGAGAGCAACAGAGAGAGAGAGAGAGAGGAGAGCAACAGAGAGAGAGAGAGAGAGAGGAGAGCAACAGAGAGAGAGAGAGAGAGAGGAGAGCAACAGAGAGAGAGAGAGAGAGAGAGAGAGCAACAGAGAGAGAGAGAGAGAGAGGAGAGCAACAGAGAGAGAGAGGAGAGCAACAGAGAGAGAGAGAGAGCAACAGAGAGAGAGAGGAGAGCAACAGAGAGAGAGAGAGAGAGGAGAGCAACAGAGAGAGAGAGAGAGAGGAGAGCAACAGAGAGAGAGAGGAGAGCAACAGAGAGAGAGAGGAGAGCAACAGAGAGAGAGAGGAGAGCAACAGAGAGAGAGAGAGAGAGGAGAGCAACAGAGAGAGAGAGAGAGAGGAGAGCAACAGAGAGAGAGAGAGAGAGGAGAGCAACAGAGAGAGAGAGAGAGAGGAGCAACAGAGAGCGAGAGAGAGGAGAGCGAGAGAGAGAGGAGAGCAAGAGAGAGGAGAGCGAGAGAGAGAGGAGAGCGAGAGGGAGAGCAACAGAGAGAGTAGGGCAACAGAGAGAGTAGGGCAACAGAGAGAGAGAGCAACAGAGAGAGAGAGCAACAGAGAGAGAGAGCAACAGAGAGAGAGAGCAACAGAGAGAGAGAGCAACAGAGAGAGAGAGCAACAGAGAGAGAGAGCAACAGAGAGAGAGAGCAACAGAGAGAGAGAGCAACAGAGAGAGAGAGAGAGGAGAGCAACAGAGAGAGAGAGAGAGAGAGAGAGAGCAACAGAGAGAGAGAGAGAGAGAGGAGAGCAACAGAGAGAGAGAGAGAGAGAGGAGAGCAACAGAGAGAGAGAGAGAGAGAGAGAGCAACAGAGAGAGAGAGAGAGAGAGAGCAACAGAGAGAGAGAGAGAGAGAGGGAGAGCAACAGAGAGAGAGAGAGAGCAACAGAGAGAGAGAGGAGAGCAACAGAGAGAGAGAGAGAGAGGAGAGCAACAGAGAGAGAGAGAGAGAGGAGAGCAACAGAGAGAGAGAGGAGAGCAACAGAGAGAGAGAGGAGAGCAACAGAGAGAGAGAGGAGAGCAACAGAGAGAGAGAGGAGAGCAACAGAGAGAGAGAGAGAGAGGAGAGCAACAGAGAGAGAGAGAGAGAGGAGAGCAACAGAGAGAGAGAGAGAGAGGAGAGCAACAGAGAGAGAGAGAGAGAGGAGAGCAACAGAGAGAGAGAGAGAGAGAGAGAGCAACAGAGAGAGAGAGAGAGAGAGAGCAACAGAGAGAGAGAGAGAGAGGAGAGCAACAGAGAGAGAGAGAGAGAGGAGAGCAACAGAGAGAGAGAGAGAGAGGAGAGCAACAGAGAGAGAGA
Source organism: Oncorhynchus tshawytscha (assembly GCF_018296145.1). Taxonomy (NCBI): domain Eukaryota; kingdom Metazoa; phylum Chordata; class Actinopteri; order Salmoniformes; family Salmonidae; genus Oncorhynchus; species Oncorhynchus tshawytscha. The sequence goes on along the minus strand of NC_056442.1, from coordinate 23,819,589 downwards.
GAGAGAGGAGAGCAACAGAGAGAGAGAGAGAGAGCAACAGAGAGAGAGAGAGAGGAGAGCAACAGAGAGAGAGAGAGAGGAGAGCAACAGAGAGAGAGAGAGAGGAGAGCAACAGAGAGAGAGAGAGAGAGAGCAACAGAGAGAAGAGCAACAGAGAGAAGAGCAACAGAGAGAAGAGCAACAGAGAGAGAAGAGCAACAGAGAGAGAGAGAGAGAGAGGAGAGCAACAGAGAGAGAGAGAGAGAGGAGCGCAACAGAGAGAGAGAGAGAGAGAGAGAGGAGAGCAACAGAGAGAGAGAGAGAGAGGAGAGCAACAGAGAGAGAGAGAGAGAGGAGAGCAACAGAGAGAGAGAGAGAGAGGAGAGCAACAGAGAGAGAGAGAGAGAGGAGAGCAACAGAGAGAGAGAGAGAGAGGAGAGCAACAGAGAGCGAGAGAGAGGAGAGCGAGAGAGAGAGGAGAGCAAGAGAGAGGAGAGCGAGAGAGAGAGGAGAGCGAGAGGGAGAGCAACAGAGAGAGTAGGGCAACAGAGAGAGAGAGCAACAGAGAGAGAGAGCAACAGAGAGAGAGAGCAACAGAGAGAGAGAGCAACAGAGAGAGAGAGCAACAGAGAGAGAGAGCAACAGAGAGAGAGAGCAACAGAGAGAGAGAGCAACAGAGAGAGAGAGCAACAGAGAGAGAGAGCAACAGAGAGAGAGAGCAACAGAGAGAGAGAGCAACAGAGAGAGAGAGCAACAGAGAGAGAGAGCAACAGAGAGAGAGAGCAACAGAGAGTGAGAGCAACAGAGAGTGAGAGCAACAGAGAGAGAGGGGAGAGCAACAGAGAGAGAGGGGAGAGCAACAGAGAGAGAGAGCAACAGAGAGATTGAAGAGGAGACAAAAGACGGTGAGCAAGAGGGGAAACTCAGAGAGCTGTAGCCTCAGTGTGGTCAGAGAGGATGCTGATGAGCTCATACTCTGTCATGGCATAACGCTGTCTCTCTGGTGACTCAGTGTAATATTGACACGGAGGTGGCTTGCAGACTCACCCACAAATACACTCAAACTGACGGGTTTCTCCCTCTGACTCGCTGTGCCCCTCTGGGTCTCTGGGTCTTGTGAATCATTGTGGGGACACCGGGGTGTGAGTGTGCTGTTGCCGTCTACTTTTCCCATACACAGCAGAGAGAGAAGATGTTTCCACGGTGAACAGGCCCGACAAGCCTGAGCGACTGTCTAGTACAGAGCATCTGCTGTCGGAGGCAGCGGACCTGGAGCACGAAAGTCCCCACAAGCGCAGTCCCCCACCAGCCTCCTCTGAGGGAGCTCGTTATGCACACGGAAAAGTATTGGACAGAGCAGATAAAACACGGGAAACAAACAAACCAGGAACGAAGATCACGAGGCAGGTCCCACTGTGCGACAGAAGGGACGTGACTATTGGTTCACCAGTGTGACGCTGCTCATCTGCAGGACAGAATAAAAAGAAGCCTTGTCCATCACCTGGGAACATCAGCAAAATGTACTGCACCTACAGTACACAGGGGGCCCATTCCCAGCCCCCAGGTACCTCTCTGCAGAGGATTCTACCGCCGCCGCCGACGTTCATCTGATCACCAAGGATAGTTGGACAAAGCAATGTTACGGCAGCTCGCTTGCTCAGGTAACGGGAAGCAAACAGGCCGCGCACACAGTCTGCACATCTGATTGCCTCTCCGTCTCGCCAAGAGACACCCTGCCACACACACACACACACACACTGCTTTTCTGCGGAGCCAGCACTTTGTGCCGTGCAGGCACTTCCTGAAGTGTCTCCGGTATTCCATAAAGACGTGAACCCAGCCAACCAGCTGAACCGGACTAGCCCTCCTCTCCCTCTCTCCATCACCACAGCAGAAATGAGGAGGAGGAAGTGGTTTCAGCGCACACACACACACACACACACACACACAAGCAGTCTCTAAAACTATCAGTGGAGATTCCTCTGTGCGGGCGAGGTGAAGGGGGCAGCCGTGTACCTCGCAATAAGGCCACACCCTGGTCTGGGATCAGCTTCCTGGTTTAGAGGCTACACTGCTAAACTGATCCTCGGGGACAAGTGATTAACCACCACCTTTCCCCCACTGATCATCTCAGTTGAGGCGAGTCTGACCCTGGCCTCAGCACAACAGGTCAATGGCAAATACACCAACAAAGGCAATTTCTCTCACTCTCACACACACAGCAAACAAGCCTTTGGAGTCAACAGGGGCGAGCTGAGACTCGCAGTAGGAGGACCTCCCAACAGCCTTTCACCATGTCTTTTGTCCCCGTCTCAATATCTGGGAGACTGCCGTGCACACCAGCTGGAACTCATAAAGTACAGTACAAATAGGGCAGATGAGCCAGTCCTCCCTCCCTGGTCTCCTCCTCCAGGCTAAAGGGGCCCTCTCAGGCTTATTTATACCCACACGGCCTTATATGGGCAGCACCCGCTACCGGCAGCAGGCAGCAGGCTGAAGGGTATGAAGTGCAGTTTACATACACGCTTCCATCCCTGGTCATCTACGCTCCCTCTCATCTATAGCGATCGAATACCAATACTGGCAACACGCCCTTTCCTCAACTCCTCCACTCCCCTTTTCCTTGTCCCTCCATCCTCCCCGAGCTAAATATGCGAGGGAGCAAGGACATTTCCTTCCTCTCCGGCAGCGCAGGGTGAAAGGTCGTGTTTAGAGATGTTTATGCTTTGCTTACTGTCACAGATCCACTGTAAACGGAGGGAATCAGAAGCACTTGGGGCGAGTTGTCAGAATGTCTAACTCTGCCTTTCCTGTTCCCTCTGTGTGGCTTCTCGTGCCGATCCGACACCGGTAACACCTGCACTGCTGCCCCAACAAAGGACTACAGAACGGATTTGGCATACCGCTGCCAAAAATCCTCTGTCCAATTCCCTCTACTCCTCTCCGGCACTAGATCTATCCTACAGCATATCAAAACGACAGAACCAATTCCCTCTACTCCTCTCCGGCACTAGATCTATCCTACAGCATATCAAAACGACAGAACCAATTCCCTCTACTCCTCTCCGGCACTAGATCTATCCTACAGCATATCAAAACGACAGAACCAATTCCCTCTACTCCTCTCCGGCACTAGATCTATCCTACAGCATATCAAAACGACAGAACCAATTCCCTCTACTCCTCTCCGGCACTAGATCTATCCTACAGCATATCAAAACGACAGAACCAATTCCCTCTACTCCTCTCCGGCACTAGATCTATCCTACAGCATATCAAAACGACAGAACCAATTCCCTCTACTCCTCTCCGGCACTAGATCTATCCTACAGCATATCAAAATGACAGAACAAATTCCCCCCGCACATATATCTGCCATTTCTCCTCACTTCTCTAACCAAAACACTGTTACAACATACCGCATTGACTCCCAGCTGCAGACGGTGCCAGACATGCAGCACACACGGCCACGCCCAGACAAACAGACTCCGACTATCGCTAGGCTGCTCATAGGAACATATAGGACAGGAGCCTAGGGACAAGGGGACGGGAGCCCAGGGACAAGGGGACGGGAGCCCAGGGACAAGGGGACGGGAGCCTAGAGACAAGGGGACGGGAGCCTAACAGAGCAGGGCCCGTACTCATGCAGGGTATCTGAGTAAGAGTCCTGATCTACGATCAGGTCCCCTCTCATTCAACATGATTTGAAAGGCAAAACTGATCCTAGATCAGCATTCCTACTCAGAGCTGCTTTGTGAATATGGTTCAATACTAGAGTATCCATATTGTCCAAAGCAATGACACCACACACACACACTAGATAAAGGCTTTGCAGAAGGGAGAATTGTAATTAAACCCACCATATGATGCGAGTTGGTGTGTGGTTTGACTTTGCGATAAATCTAGGACTGATGAAACTTCAGACTTGGAACTGGGCTTAAACAGAGGCCCCCACGGAGCAGGCATAAGCAAACACAGCCCCTTTCCCAAACGGAAGCTCTCAACAGTCTGGGGACAAACGCACTTCACATTGCAACATCTCTGGAATCTTGTCCCCAACCAGCCACAGAGCAGAGTCAGGGGTCAGGCTGCTTAGATGACAATACACAGACAACAGCTGAGGCAATGACACACACACATATCTTTCCACACACGTCTCTGTGGCAGGTCATTGGGTATTATTACTACCCACGAATGAGCAGGCAGCACTGTAATCATGACAACACAATGACACACAGACGAGCGCCCTCCCCGCCGTCTCATTCTACGCATCCCCCCAATTACTGGATGCCTTCACACACACACACACACACACACACGGCAGAGAGAGAGAGGGCCTGAACACACAGGGCTTAGCTGGCTCCTCTCCTAAGGGGCCAGTCAGGACAGAGTTAGAGGATCAGATGACTGCTGACAGGAGCTTATTGTGAGACAGGCCTATAGGCAGCAGCGTGCGGGTGGATCACACTGAAGGAACCGCCCCGTGCACTAAGCAGGCTACCCACCCAAGCACATAGTTAAACTCAACCTGGACGTAGACTTGGGTGTGACATGAATGTCCCGCTGCGTGTCCCATAGAGTGAGCTGAGGCTATAGTGTGTGTTTGCGTGGGAGTTCTGTACGGACAGAGGTGTGTGTGTGTGTGTGTGTGTGTAGTGGGAGCAAAACCTAGGCCATGGGGGTGAGGGATCCTTAAGAGATGATGCCAGGTGTCACTCCATTTTTGTTCCACCTCCTCTTATCAAGCCCAACCTCCTTGGCAGTGTTTGCATTCGCTCACTCTCTCCCTCGCAGCCGGGCCAAGCGCTTATCACGCCCTGCTCCGCTTGAAACAGAAAGACGCACAGCGGTCGCAGCTGAATGAAAAGCAAAAAAAACTATTATTTCATAGAGTATGTGACAGTACACTGGAAGGTTTAGGAAAGTCTCGTTTCAACAGGTGATACATCTAGTCTATTTTACATGCATCAGAAGAGATAAAAGGAGGCCTGTTGGTGCTGGCAGAGGAACTTTGCAATATCCTTGTCTAATTCAGAGCGCTACATTTAATTGATCCTATCAGTGGTAAACTCATTGTGCTCGTTTGACTAATGGGTTCGCCAATCCAGGGGCTCTACTGTAATTGCGTTGACATTCATCAATCCATTACCATGACAGACAGAGGAGACACTTTCTACTCGTTTAACTACTACCCCCCCCCAGATATATGATGTAGAACAAACATGCTACACTGGTGGAAGGAGACTGATCGCGTGAGAGCACAGCGAATCGGTCGGTCCTCTTGACCGGGCTACAACCATGCCTCTCTGACAGCTGGCATATGGAATCACATCATCTTTACTCGTGACCTTTATCTGAAACATTCCACAACGTCGTGTCCTGCTGAACGCAGCCCTGTACAAATCCATCTGGCCTGAATATTTGTTTTCCGATGACCCCTCCTCCCCCCACATCACGTTGAGTGATTGACAGTACAGGGTTGGGACAACACAAGGACACACCTGGTAGGGTTTGCCGTCGGCTTACGGCCCAGGCAGTCATGGAGTGTACCTGGGCAAAGGTTAACATGCAGGCGGCCTGACAGGCTGGCCAATCAGGAAGAGCTGGGGGGTGCTGGCCAATGTCCCAGCGTTGGCAACCACACTGAAAGGAACTAAGTTTATGTACAGTCACTGTATCCAACGTTCCATGCTAGCCTGGTCCCCGATCCGTTTGCCACCTCTTTGTCGAGACGACACAATGACAATGAGGAGTTGGTAAATCAACACAAAACAGATTTGGGACCAGGGTATATCCATGCCTGGTTAGCTTCTCAGAGTACCACAATACACACAACAGGTAGGTGGACAGGTAGAGCTCTAGCTGGTACACAGAGTGTGGGAACGAACACAGTGGGACACAACAGGTAGGTGGACAGGTAGGGCTCTAGCTGGTACTGGTACACAGAGGTGGGACACAACAGGTGGCTCTAGCTGGTACACAGAGTGTGGGAAACACAGTGGGACACAACAGGTAGGTGGACAGGTAGGGCTCTAGCTGGTACACAGAGTGTGGGAACGGACACAGTGGGACACAACAGGTAGGTGGACAGGTAGGGCTCTAGCTGGTACACAGAGTGTGGGAACGGACACAGTGGGACACAACAGGTAGGTGGACAGGTAGAGCTCTAGCTGGTACACAGAGTGTGGGAACGGACACAGTGGGACACAACAGGTAGGTGGACAGGTAGAGCTCTAGCTAGTACACAGAGTGTGGGAACGGACACAGTGGGACACAACAGGTAGAGCTCTAGCTGGTACACAGAGTGTGGGAACGGACACAGTGGGACACAACAGGTAGGAGGACAGTTAGAGCTCTAGCTAGTACACAGAGTGTGGGAATGAACACAGTGGGACACAACAGGTAAGTGGACAGGTAGAGCTCTAGCTGGTACACAGAGTGTGGGAACGGACACAGTGGGACACAACAGGTAGGTGTGCCAGCAGAGAGGGAACACACGGGCCATTTACAGGCTATGAGTGTTGTACAGTCATTGGGTAAAGAAGTACAGCCGGGAGGAGACCAGTATCGCGGCAAGGAAACAAAACACAAAGTGGATTTAACTCATTTTGGGAAAACGGCCCTGATATTGGAAACAAACATCATTCTGCTGTCACCCAGAGTCACGCGTATTTTCCAAGTTAAAGCACGCAATATAGTACCTGCAGCAGGTTTTTAAAAGGACCCAAGAGTTGTCTGCATCGTGTTTTCATTTTTGCCATGGACAAAATATTGCGATACTGGTATCGTCACAGCCCAACAACGAGGTACAGGTGCACAGTGATAGGTCCATAAGGCTACAGGTTATCCACCACAGAAAGGGGCCGTTTTCTTAGTGAGCACATACCTCGTTCATCTGAGCGGAGCAGGAGGGCTGGAATACAACGAGCCACAAAGTTAATAGAAAAAGTAGTTATGAAGTCCCAGACATGCTTATAGCAGGTTATAAAGCCCTGTTCGTGCAGGCTTTGAGTAAAGTGTGACTGAAAGCAACACTGAAACTACAGGAGTCTCCAGTCTGGGCAGAAGGCATTGCGTCCAAGTGTTGCCCATTTATTAGAGAAGACGTGGTGATTATCGCGATACAAGGACACACGCACAAACCATCACTAAAATGTTGGACTTTGCACTCCAGTCAGTGAGCTCAAAGTGAACAATGAACTAAATGTTCATTCATAAAAGGCTTTTTAAACTCCTATATCGCAATAATACCACAATTCAATCATGGCATCATACCCAGGGATGTTACAGGCTTACTAGGTCAACTGGTACCAATTCCTATGTTTAGTTTAACGGAGCAGAAGTACCACAAAGTGAAGGATTAGCAATGGAAAGCAGATCTCTAAGCCACACCCCTTTCCTTTCTCTTCCCACAGCCCTTCACTCTACCCCTGTCCGTCAGGTTTATCAGTGTGAATGTGTGTGTGTGTGTGTGAGGGGGGCTAGTGTAGGTCTCGAATTCTGAGACACATCATACTCGACCAGTCATGCTCACTAGGCACAAAACGGAAAGAAACCTGGACAAAACAGGTTTCCAACACACTGACACTGACACTGACTCAACTCCAGCCACTTTAATAATGGGAATAGATGGGAAATGGTGTAAATATATCACTAGCCACTTTAAACAATGCTACCTTATATAATGTTACTTACCCTACATTATTCATCTCATATGTATACGTATATACTGTACTCTATATCATCGACTACATCCTTATGTAATACATGTATCACTAGCCACTTTAACTATGCCACTTTGTTTACATACTCATCTCATATGTATATACTGTACTCGATATCATCTACTGTATCTTGCCTATGCTGCTCTGTACCATCACTCATTCATATATCCTTATGTACATATTCTTTATCCCCTTACACTGTGTATAAGACAGTCGTTTTGGAATTGTTAGTTAGATTACTCGTTGGTTATTACTGCATTGTCAGAACTAGAAGCACAAGCATTTCGCTACACTCGCATTAACATCTGCTAACCATGTGTATGTGACAAATAAAATGTGATTTGATTTGAGGTAGTACCTGAAACCGTCCCATAACAAAAAGCCCATGTTCCTTTTCTGTTACACATCATTTAGAAAAGCTGTGTTACTGTGTGCCTCACAACAAACACAATCCAGGTTTGACTGAGCCAGAAGGGTTCCCCAGTCTGATATTAGTTTGCTCCTGATAGGAAGCGAGACTTGGTAGCAGGGCGGGGCCCTCTACTCTTCTTATAGGCCGGGACATTTCTGGTGGAAAAGCCACAGCTAAAAGTAGACAAACTCCAGATCGTCCAACCGGCACAGTTCATGACTCATGCAGCACTCTACATTGACTCAGTACCAGACTCGCATTCTACCAGACTTACTCATTCCATAAATACACTCAACAACCCAACGCTAGACTTGGACTGATATAGGTGCCGGAACTCATTTTGGGTTCCGGTACTGTTGATATTTAGATGCAGAATCTCCACAATACTTTTGAGCTAATATTCTAGAAGAGGAACAGGAGCTGGAGGAGTAGAACATTTGAGGTGATGGTACTCAGCTCCGGTGAACTCCTGCCAAAGTCAAGCATGGCCTCCACCTCTTATTCGTTCTCCAAAACCGCACTCATACACATTACCTCAGACGTCTGACCAATAGTATGTTGACGCGGGCGAGACTCAAAAACAAACTAAAAAGCAAAAGCACACAAAACACGTTCTCTCCCGTGCGCCTCACTCTTCACCCACTGCTCTCCTCGCTCTCTCAGACTTGTCATAGGAGCTCCCAAATCAATAAGTAGTGGGTTTCTCCCACCATCTCCCCCGTCAGACGGTCTCCGTCGGTCTTCCCCACTCCCCTTCCTAGACGACCATGTACTTTTGCTATTTAAATAGAAACAGGCTGTGGCCCAGACTCCATGTCCTCCTCATCTAACTCATGAACGTTGGCAGATCCACTCCTACCAGGGTGTGTGAAACATCAGTGTGGCCTCGCTGTCTACCACAGTATTTGGTGGTTTATTAGGATCCCCGTTAGCTGTTGCGAAAGCAGCAGCTACTCTTCCTGCGGTGCACACAGAACATCAAACATGACACAGAAGTACATCGACGTGGCTGTTTTCAGGGCAGCGTGTCCCAGACATGCCCCATCTCTCGGTTGCTTGGTTTTCAAACTCCGGGCAGAATGTGTGTGATACGCCACACCTGTGACACCATAGCTCACTGAGAAAGTACAGTACTTATGCAAGCTGTCCCTAGGTCCACTAATTCACAAGGCCTGGGCGAATGTTCTCGAGACCTTTTATCATTTGACCAAGAGCTTTCCTATTCTAATACATCATCTCCCTCCTCATCCCGTCTCAGTCTTTGTCCGTTAGGCTCTAGTACAAACGTTCATCTGTTCCAACTAACAAGGTAATCCAACAAACTGCAGTGTTGGTGTCTTTGGTGGTGAGTGTTTCGTGGGGGGGGGGGGTCAGAGGTTGATGATGAAATGGTTTAGGGCAATCAGCCAGGCAGCCATGTTGGCCAAGTTCGAGTAGTAAGCCCTGAGGGTTTCCCGTTAGAGGTGGAAGAGGCCGAGGTACTGAGGCAGGTGGAGCCAATAAGTCTCCTGGGGTAAGGCTCTGCAGCACCGACAGCTGGTTCTGTGACAACAAGACGAGGTCCGCAGAGCCGCCCATGTCACCACCATTGAGTTCACACACACAACACATATTGGCTGGTCACATGTAGCAGCTGATGACAAAAGCATTTGCTGTTGCGGTGGTGTGTGTGGGGGGGTTGGGTCTTTAAATAACATAAAACAGAATTGCCCAATGGCAAAGCGATACATGCAAAAAGGATATTATGCAAACAATGTGGTGGGGTCAAGCAGAGGGTTATATTTGGCTCTGTGAACGCTGCTGTCAGAATCTCAAGCTTTGTGAGACAGAGCTGGGAGGTGCCTAAATATCCGTAGAGTGCAGACAGCTGGGAAAAAGCTCAACCCCGGAATTATTCTACCTTGGGCTAAAACTGGAATCCTTGTTGGGAGGACTTCTTTTTAGGGAGGAGGGGGGAAGAAGAAAGAAAATTTAAAAAATCACAGCATCCCTCTGAGCTAGTCCAATGGAAAGTCTTGGCTACAGTTAAACAGCAGACAAAATATCCCCAAGAAGTTCTGTTGTGGGAAAAAAGTACTGACAACACCACTGATTGGTTTTAGTGCTTGCCTAACTCAACAATTGAACAAACAAACAAACAAACAAAAAAAATCGCCATGATGAAGCTGCAGGTTTATTTGTTTTTAGTACTGTATCTACACATATACACAGCCATAAGATGTGAGTGGAGAGCAATGCCACATCTCAAGCCTGGATACAGTCGTGGTTGGACAGGTGGACACTCACAGTCCTGTTGACATAACCCCAGGTCACCCAAGACACTCACACAGCTACCCACAAACCACCAGGCAGCTTAGTCTAGTTAGCCCATTTAGTGATACTACACAAACGATCTGGTTTTAACTACTACGACAAGTATTTTAATTCGCCAATATAAGAGATCGTGAGGCTATTAGGAGTGGCTGGCTGGCAGTCAGGACAGGGAATGAATTGGCAGTTGTTACATCACGCATGGCATGACTGCCAGCCACTCCTAATAGCCTCATGATCACATACATTGGCGAATTAAAATACTTGTCGTAGTAGTTAAAACCAGATGGCCTCGTCGCCGACTTGCTACATTGTCACAAATATGAAGCACGCAAACTTCTTCCCGCTACAAAATAACTTCGTAACAGCCTGTTTAGAAAACGGGGGCGAAACAAGGTACCTCAAGATATACATACTTTCAATTAGCCGAAGTCGTGGGTTACTTCGCCCTGATGTCTCTTCGCCGGTAGGCTACAAAAAGACAGCCGTCTGTTCCGTCTCTCGTTGAACCCAGATTCAACTCCCGTCTCGATGTGACCAGTCCTTTCAGCGGTTCCTCGTTACTGATCCAACAAGAAACTACAATCTGGCGCCTGTAATTCTATTGAAGGTTTTTTTCTCCACCGCTTTAGTAGCCTAGATTATCCACCACTTTTCACCTATTTCAAATGATTTTACACTTTATTTTTTATTTTTTTTAAGAGTAGCGTTGTCTAGCAAGTGCACTTCAAGTATACAACAGCAGTAATTTTAAGCCATAAAAAATAATATTATTATATTATTCTGAGTATTTGAGTCCCCTGTTGAGTCGTGGAACATGTCAGTAATTTCCTCTCCCTCTTTCAAACACGCAACAGCCCTTATGCTGCGTTCATAACATTTTGGGAACGTGGTAGTTACCAGTTGTGAAGTCGTAAATAATAAATTGTATGCATTCACGTGCTTTGAACTCGTTGAAAAAAACGCCAAGTGGCTAATGATCAACAAGCTGCATTAACCATGAACTAAAATAACAGCTATCATGCTTGTAAAAGCAAAGTGAATTCTAAATGCCTGTGAAACCTTAGCCTATGTATTTTAGTTTAAATGTGTATACCCCTGTGTATAAAGTTTGTCTCTGTTATTTGGTATATTGCGTTATATTCGTATAAAGGTCATGGTTGTTAAACAAATGATCGTGTTCCAAAAACATATAATAGATTGCTTTTAAAAATATATTTTTTGTTGTTACAGTAAACTACTGAAAATTCTGTTTTCAAAAGGTAATTTCCTTAGTAGGTGACGACAGAGGTCAGCAAGTGGGAGAAGTTGGAGCGCAGAAGTTATATGCGGCAATCACATGCTAACTGGTTATAGTTATGCATGTTCCGCGTTCAATCAGTTAGCAAGTCAGACATTTCGGAGTTTCCTAGTTCCGACTAGCACATTAACGGGGCAATAGACGACTTTCCCACTTGCAAGTATGACTTGGAGTGGCATTCAAGTGGATTTTTCCCCAGTCTTATATGGTAAATACTACCTTCACACTTGGTTATGAACGCAGCATAGATACCAGGAAGTTCTCGAGACCCATCCCACAGACTTAAGGAGTAGTATCATTTGTTTTTGCATCAAACTGTTTTCAACAGGCGTAACACTAAATAGGCTATACGGGAAGTAGTCTATGCAATGTTTGCATTGGATAGCCCTGTGTGAACCTAATTTTGCACTGTGAGAGCACACGTCCTTGCTTTGATTAGCCTATTCAATGTTTGCCTATAGCTCCTACCCTAAGAATAACATATGGGTTAAGAGTGCCTGTAAATATTGTTGTACTGGTGAGAATATGCCGTTGAAAATCCTGAACGAGAAAAGAAAAACCGCCGACGGCATTCAACTCACTTCGCTGACTTTAGTAGTGTTCTTCTCCCCTCTACTGTCAATAGACCTGTCACTGCACCTTCTGTCCGCGTCCTACCATGCATTGCGTGGTTGGTTCTTGGGAAGGGTGTGGCCGCCATGCAACTTTTTAATCAGATCTGTGGCAGCAAGTTCAACAATTTGCTATTGATATGTTAATGTTATTCTAGTATATTATGCACATTCTACTGTCATAGTAGGCTTACAGGTCTGAGGCTTGTACACTTTAACGAAAGTCCACTGTCAGCATTGCTTTATTATTGTCAGCATTTTTAAATGGTGCCATATTACACCACCGCTTCCCATGTGAAGGTGACCTTTGCAGTTCAATTGCCTGCCTTTATGTGATAATGGACTGCAATATGGCACCCCTGCCAGAAGGGGTAGTGATCGATTCAGTACTGTAGCCCACCTCTCTCACTCTCTCTCTCTCTCTCTCTCACACACACCACCCAGATTTGCTAGCCCTCCTCATTCTGCTTTAATTATGCTGGGAGGAAAGGTTGTATCCTGTTGACAAGGCCCTGTTCATTGGAAAGACAGACTGTACTCCAGGGAGTGTCTCTGTCTCTCGCCACAGAATCTGTGTGAAACTGGAAGAGGGCATTGTTCCTTTCTCGATAAGGAATGAGAAAATGGTGTATATGATATGCCTACTCATTAACTCGTACACTACTCTTGTGCCTTCAGTTCACAAGTCCACATGTTCAATCTCACACACACACAATCAGAGGCACAAGAGGGTGATGTGACCATGGTGGAATGTTGGGATGCACGTTCTGTCTTTTCCTCACCTACATTCTGTACCATTCCCGTCATTAGCCATTCCTGCTCACCGAACCAACACGAGGCTCAAACTGAACTTGATCAAACTAAGATTTATCAGATGACGTTAATAACGTCTCACCGGTTGGACGCTATAGATCTCAATCTATCCCTTAAGATCCAAGTTGGTCAAAGTTGGTTTATGTACGAGTCCAACATTCCCTTAACCTCCACTGCTTTCTGTGGCACAGCCTTGTTGTTTCACCATATGCTGTCTGATTTAAAGCCCCCACACCCTGCATTCCTTAGATTGTCCGAACTGGAGACTCAGTCCCACCCGCTCGATCACCACTCTCTCACATTCACCGGGAACTTGCGCAATCCCCATTCCATAGGGAAACATGTAACCCTTCTTTACATTGATAATGTGCTATGTTAATATCATTATTTAAGTGGCAAAATTGGCCATTCAGTTGGTTTGGATTTTCTTATTGTTTATCATTTGTTTATTCAAATTGCCTTTCCCACCATTCATTTTCTGCTGTATACTTTTCCGAATCTGTATTTACATTGGATGACGTTTTCACGCCTCTCCAAACACACTGAAGTAGACAGCACATTATGAGCCCTGTGTAAACCTTTTTCACTTGGCACTCTGCTGGACCGGCATGCATAATCAACATGAATGGCCTAGCAGGTGTTTTCTGACTGCGGGCATTGAGTGGAAAAATCAAATGAGGATGATATCAATTGCACTCTGTCAAGCCAACTATTTGGCACAAACAAATTTACCGTACATAGTCGAGCCGCTTGGAGGCAGCTGAGGGGAGGACGGCTCATAATAATGGCTGGAACAGAGCGAATGGAATGGCATCAAACACATGGAAACCATGGAAACCATTACCACAAGCCTGTTCACCCCAATTAAGGTAACACCAACCTCCTGTGGTCAGGCGAAAACCAGAGTGAGCGGCCAAGGTGAACAACTTTTTCCCCGTGAACAGTGAACCTCTAAAATGATACATTAGCTCTACTTCCACACAGGCAGATCCTAGCCTGGTCCCAGAGATGTTTGTGCTGTCTTGCCAAGGTTGGCAAAGTTAGCAAGAAAGCACGAACAGATCTAGGACCAGGCTAGGGAAATCCCACTCTAGGATAGCTAGTTATTTCAAGTGTATGAGGAGTGATCAGGTTGAATGGATGGGCTCACCTTGGTGCAGCTGTGGCAGTAGCTCTCTCCATTCTTCCCAGGGGACAGGATGATCTCACCTGTAGGGATCAACTGGATCCTCAGCTCCATCGTGGTCGCTCTCTCTCTCTCGCTTTCCTTCTCTATTTCTCGATCCCTCGCTCTCTCCCTCTCTCTGTCCTCCGTCCACTTACTCGGGTCCTTCTGACGGCGTAGCAATGAATTCAACCCCCCCCTCGCACGTTTGTAAAAATTCCTCCCCTTAAAGTCGGTGAGAGTAATAGGGAAGTTTCTGTTACACTGTCAAGAGAAAGAATGAAAATGAAAACTAAAGTAGAAAAATATGATTTTACTGGCCGCACATACAGGGATTTACATGTGTGCTTCTTTTCTCAGTTATCTAACGAGGCCAAGACAGTCAAAGCACAAGGATGTTTCCTGCTTCTGTTCAGAGTGCTCTAATGCGAATTTCCCCTTAGCAGGCAAAGGATATGTGTTGATGGTCACAGTGTCAGGCTCTCTTTCCACAGCCGGCCCCGCAGTATAATTGATGTCCCTGCACACCAGATCGCTGTGGCGCAATGCACTCTGTGTTGGCCCGGGTATCAGGGCTTCCTCCTGGACCCATGCATCCTGTCTCGGACGTTCCCAACCTTCACAGGGTAAACACCAGAGGAACCTTCTCTCTCCTCACGTTTCCCCCGGCTATTTGTATTACTTTTTTAAAAAACATTTAACTAGGCAAGTAATTTAGTCACAAATTATTCTCTACAATGACGGCCTACTTGTAAAGCCCCTTGTACAACTGGGAGACACGCGTAAACGCCACATGCATCCCCCACCTCTCCAAAAACAAATAAGAGACTTGTGCCTCTTGTGTGTCGAGTGTTTTCGGTTTCCCAAGTGGTACACAAATGAATGTAGACAGGCAGATGGTCAGAGGGTCATCAGACAGAGGCTGGAAGCAGAGACATTGTGACCATATCTCTGTCTGGGGTGACAGAATGGTATATATATTTATATATATATATATACACACACACAGACGAACCCATTGATCTTTGCTGTGACACTGACTGCCCTCAGTGCCCTGTGACCCCTCCCAAGGTTCCTGTTTGTTCCTTCGTACACCATCTTCTCAGCATCCTCTCAGTCACACCCTTTAAAAGCTGCCCTCCCTAGACCACTGACGTCCAGGGATCTCAGCAATGCCACCGCTCAAAATGAATGATCAACACTGATATGGGTTGAATATCAATGATAGATTGAGTTTTGCTGAGTCTGGAGTTGTAGCATGGGTCTGGGTGTATGAGTGGCGAAGGAAACGTGGCTCTATATTACTGTATGTTTTGGGTCGTCAATATGGTCAGTCAGTGGTGGGATTTGTGGTGAGGGTGACTGAGAATATGTATAGAAACTGATTGTGGTTGTGTTGAATAGTGTTTTGGGGAAAGTGTTGTGGTGTAGTGGGCTGTGGGCTGTGTCTCTTCTGTAACTTCTGTGTTTCTGTTCCTTCTTATCCTCCATCACAGTGTTCCCTAGATGTGTGTGTTCATCGCCATTTGTGTACGGCCTTGTGAACATGCAGATATGTGTGTGAGAGCATGGCTGTTGGTACAGTGCATTCGGAAACTATACAGACCACTTCCCCTTTTCCACATGTTGTTGCGTTACAGCCTTATTCTAAATTGATTTAAAAGCAAAAACAGGTTTTTTGAAATCTTTGTACATTTATTAATTAACATAAACAACAGAAATACCCTATTTACATAAGTATTCAGACCATTTGCTATGAGACTCGAATTTGAGCTCCGGTGCATCCTGTTTCCATTGATCATCCTTGAGATGTTTCTACAACTTCATTGGAGTCCACCTGTGGTAAATTCAATTGATTGGACATGATTTGGAAAGACACACACCTGTCTATATAAGGTTCCACAGTTGGCAGTACATGTCAGAGCAAAAACCAAGCCATGAGGTCGAAGGAATTGTCCATAGAGCTCCGAGACAGGATTGTGTTGAGGCACAGAACTGGGGAAGGGTACCAAAACATTTCTGCAGCATTGAAGGTCCCCAGGAACACAGTGGTCTCCATCATTCTTAAATAGAAGAAGTTTGGAACCACCAAGACACTTCCTAGAGCTGGCCCAAACTGAGCAATCGGGGGAGAAGGGCCGTGGTCACTCTGACAGAGCTACAGAGTTCCTCTGTGGAGATGGGAGAACCTTCCAGAAGGACAACCATCTCTGCAGCACTCTACTAATCAGGCCTTATGGTAGATTTGCCAGACAGAGGCCACTCCTCAGTAAAAGGCACATGACAGCCCACTTGGAGTTTGCCTAAAGGCAACTAAAGGACTCTCAGACCACGAGAAACAAGATTCTCTCGTCTGATGAAACCAAGATTGAACTCTTTGGCCTGAATGCCAAACATCACGTCTGGAGGAAACCTGGCACCATTCTTTTGGTGAAGCATGGTGGTGGTAGCATTGTGATGCGGGGAAGTTTTTCAGTGGCAGGAACTGGGAGACTAGTCAGGATTGAGGGAAAGATGAATAGAGCAAAGTACAGAGAGAACCTTGAAAACCTGCTCCAAAGCTCTCAGGACCTCAGACTGGGGCTAAGGTTCACCTTCCAACAGGACAACAGCGCTAAGCACACAGCCAAGACAACGCAGGAGTGGCTTCGGGACAAGTCCCTGAATGTCCTTGAGTGGCCCAACCAGAGCCCGGACTTCAACCCGATCATCTTTGGAGAGACCTGAAAATAGCTGTGCAGCAACGCTCCCCATCCAACCTGACTAGGCTTGAGAGGATCTGCAGAGAAGAATGGGAGAAACTCCCCAAATACAGGTGTGCCAAGCTTGTAGCGTCATACCCAAGAAGACTCAAGGCTGTAATTGCTGCCAAAGGTGCTTCAACAAAGTTCCCGAGTAAAGGGTCTGAATACTTATGTAAATGTGATATTTCAGTTTTTTTATTTTTAATACATTTGCCAAAATGTCTAAAAAACATTTTTTTCTTTGTCATTTATGGGGTATTGTGTGTGTAGATTGATGAGAGGGAGGAAATGATTTAATACATTTTAGAATAAGGCTGTAACGTAACAAAATGTGGAAAAAAGTCAAGGGGTCTGAATACTTTCCGCAGCACTGTACATGTGGTGGTAGTGGGCCCTTGGTGTATGTCTTCCTACAGTGTCTGGGGGCTGCTGAGATGGGAAGTGACAGTGACACACATCCTTTGACCTGTGACATGCGCCCGAGGTATTCCTGATATCTGGGCATCAACAGGAAACAGTGGCCTTGACGCAAGACCTCAGCCCGGGCTCAGCCTAGCAGACTGTTGTGGATGAGAAGAGAGAAGAGAACACACACTGACGTCCCTGAAACATACTGGGAAGAGTAAGAACTGTAACAGAAGGCAACCAGAACCAGAAATGGACATGAAAAAATATTAATTTGGCAAAACACCAAAAGTAATGACCTTTTGAATTACCCTCTAAGTAGCGTGACCTTGCTTATGTATTTACGTATTGTTTATATAGACTTATTGAATGCCCTATAAAGCCTTTATGCGTTGTGGTTCGTAGAAAGGGTGATCGCTAATAGTGTACTTTTCTGAGACGTTTTTCAAGCTCAAGGATATAGTTTGTTGTTTACACTGATCACGGATAAGATATTGTGAGTTTCCAAAAACAATGCAGAAGATAGTTATTAATTAACAGAAGACAGGCTCAAGGTCCTTTCCTGGCTGAAGGTTTCTACACACACTTCCTCTTTCTCAATGCTGTCCATCCTTCAACACACAAGGCGAAGGAGGCCCAACTCTCTCTCTCTCTCTCTCTCTTTCTCTCTATGCTGGTCTAAACTATCTTTCATGTCCTATCCGCTCACACTGTCAGGGTGATATGAGGTGTGTGTGTCAGAACCTGCAGCTGTTACAGTAGTGTGTGTCAAGGTGAGCCAGGCGCAGTGGGAGAACTCCTACACGACGGGCCAGTGTTCCTGAACTAGGCGTGGACACAACTTGTCACTGACAGAGAAGTCTTTAAAGGAAGTAGAGAGGGAATCGCATCCTGTTTGTGTGAGAGTGAGAGTCAGGGGCCAATCTGTGAGTAAAGGGCACGTGGGCATGGCAACGAGAAAGGGCAAGGAGGGATATGGCAGAGGTTCAAAAATATACTCTGTACTAAATCAAATCAAATGTATTATTATAGCCCTTCGTACATCAGCTGATATCTCAAAGTGCTGTACAGAAACCCAGCCTAAAACCCCAAACAGCAAGCAATGCAGGTGTACAAGCACGGTGGCTAGGAAAAACTCCCTAGAAAGGCCAAAACCTAGGAAGAAACCAGGCTATGTGGGGTGGCCAGTCCTCTTCTGGCTGTGCCGGGTGGAGATTATAACAGAACATGGCCAAGATGTTCAAATGTTCATAAATGACCAGCATGGTCAAATAATAATAATCACAGGCAGAACAGTTGAAACTGGAGCAGCAGCACAGCCAGGTGGACTGGGGACAACAAGGAGTCATCATGCCCGGTATTCCTGAGGCATGGTCCTAGGGCTCAGGTCCTCTGAGAGAGAGAAAGAAAAAGAGAAAGAGAGAATTAGAGAGAGCATACTTAAATTCACACAGGACACCGGATAGGACAGGAGAAGTACTCCAGATATAACAAACTGACCCTAGCCCCCCGACACATAAACTACTGCAGCATAAATACTGGAGGCTGAGACAGCAGGGGTCAGGAGACACTGTGGCCCCATCCGATGACACCCCCGGACAGGGCCAAACAGGAAGGATATAACCCCACCCACTTTGCCAAAGCACAGCCCCCACACCACTAGAGGGATATCTTCAACCACCAACTTACCATCCTGAGACAAGGCCTAGTATAGCCCACAAAGATCTCCACCACGGCACAACCTAAGGGGGGGCGCCAACCCAGACAGGAAGATCACATCAGTGACTCAACCCACTCAAGTGACGCACCCCTCCTAGGGACACCCCTCCTAGTTACTGAAGTAACTAACAGGAATAAGCTAGCGCTATCTCCCAGGGATTACTGGAAATAGCCATTCCTATTTTTAACACTAAAAAGGAAATCCCTAATATTTCCATGCCGTTTGTTCCTTCAGTCTGTTCAAAAGCAGTTATCAGCCTCCGACAACGCAGGATTCAGCAGCGCCGTTTCCACAGGAAAGCACATGACGCCAAATAGGCTACCACTCAAGCACCAGCCCAAAGAACTGTCCTCACACTACATTTCCCTAGAAATATTCAGAACGTACTTAATAAAATGTGTATTTTAATTAGATGACACTGTATTTTGGTGCTGTATTTAAAAAAATCTTTCTTACATTTCCCCTACGGTAGGTTATTTGTGCCTTAACTTTGAATGGGGCCAAACTCGTGCCAATTAGAGCTAATCTATTTTATCTTGCGCTAGCAATTGCTGCCCTCTGGTGGTTTCAGATAAAAACACAGCTTTATTCACTCAAATGAGTCTTAAAATGAATGGGAAATGAATGATGTCGTCATGGTATATCTACTGTACACACACATCTAAAGCCTCCACTGAAGTTAGGAGATTGAAAGCACACACCAACAATTAAAACCAGAATCCACCAATCTACAGCTCAAGAAGACTACAAGCAACGAAGCAACTATTTTCCTATTTTGTTGTATTTACAACCAGTACTTTAAATAGATTTTTAATTGGATTTAATGTAATGGACATACACAAATAGTCCAAATTGGTGAAGTGAAATGAAAAAAAAAACTTCTTTAAAAAAAAAGGAAAGGTGGTGTGTGCACATGTAGCCCCTAACTAAGATCTGGTGCAACCAATTACCTTCAGAAGTCACATAATCAGTTAAATAAAGTCCACCTGTGTGCAACCTAAGTGTCACATGATCTGTCACATGATCTCAGTATATATACACCTGTTCTGAAAGGCCCCAGAGTCTGCAACACCACCAAGCAAGCGACCCCATGAAGACCAATTAGCGTGCCAAACAGGTCAGGGACAAAGTTGTAGAGAAGTACAGATCAGGGTTGGGTTATAAAAAAATATCAGAAACTTTGAACATCCCACAGAGCGCTATGAAATCCACTCGAGTGGTTTAAGGGGGAAACATTTAAATGTATTGGAATGGCCTAGTTAAAGGCCAGACCTCAATCCAATTGAGAATCTGTGGTATGACTTAAAGATTGCTGTACACCAGCGGAACCCATCCAACTTGAAGGAGCTGGAGCAGTTTTGCCTTGAAAAATCCCAGTGGCTAGATGTGCCAAGCTTGTAAAGACATACTCCAAGAGACGTGCAGCTGTAATTGCTGCAAAAGGTGACTCTACAAAGTATTGACTGGGGGGGGGGGAATAGTTATGCACGCTCAAGTTTTCAGTTTTTTTGTAATATTTCTTGTTTGTTTCACAATAAAACATATTTTGCTTCTTCAAAGTGGTAGGCATGTTCTGTTAATCAAATGATACAAGCCCCCCGAAAATACATTTTAATTCCAGATGGTAAGGCAACAAAATAGTAAAAATGCCAAGGGGGGTGAATACTTTCACACACCACTGTAGGTGAGTAGTCTCCATACACACTAGGTAAACAACACATTACACACACAAGGAAAAACAGTGTTTTGAGAAGGACTGAAGTACGAAAGCTGAGAGATCAAGAATAGTCAAATCAATTTTTAAGAACTCAACAAACTTTTTGAAAAGGCATGTTTTAGTGCTGCAGTATACCAGATAATGATTGTATGAAAGAACAGCATATATTTTTTGTCCCAATGCAGAAGTGTTGCCAGCACTGATGAGCCTAGTCTTTGAGTGTTCCTCTGCGTTATGAAAGGCAGATTAAAGAGAACAAGTGCAAAAAGCTGAATGAAGTGCCTCTTTTAATCAGGCTCCGTTCAAATGTGTTTTCTGTTAGCCAAATAGACTGGACATTATAGTAATCACTCAAGTATTGACTGTGCACATCAGATACATCGACTGAGTGTACAAAACATTAGACACACCTTCCTAATACTGAGTTGCAACCCCTTTTGCTCTCAGAACAGCCTCAATTAGTCGGGCATGGACGCTATAAGGTATCGAAAGCATTCCACAGGGCTGCTGGCCCATGTTGACTCCAATGCTTCCCACAGATGTGTCAAGTTGGCTGGATGTCCTTTGGATGGTGGACCATTCTTGATGTGCCAGGCACCTACTACCATACCCCGTTCAAAGGCACTTAAACCTTTTGTATTGCCCATTCACCCTCTGAATGGCACACACACAATCCATGTCTCAATTGTCTCAAGGCTTAAAAGTCCTTCTTTAAAATGTCTCCTCTCCTTCATTTACACCGATTAAAGTGGATTTAAGAAGTGACATCAATAAGGGATCATAGCTTTCACCTGGTCAGTCTCATGGAAAGAGCAGGTGTTCATAATGTCTTGTACACTCCGTTTACAACATGCTTAATGATAAAATCAGTCTCCTATTTTACATGTCAACTATAATCTACAGCCGTCCTAGGTCTGATGAACAGATCTCAGGTGGAGGGGGGATGAGAAAGTGAAGAGGAAAACAGAGTGTGAGGAGAAGGAAAGTATTCCCAGCAGAACTCCTGCCCGTCAGTCCATTAATATGTGACCCTCAGGTGAGGTCAGATATATTCCCAGCAGAACTCCTGCCCGTCAGTCCATTAATATGTGACCCTAAGGTGAGGTCAGATATATTCCCAGCAGAACTCCTGCCTGTCAGTCCATTAATATGTGACCCTCAGGTGAGGTTAGATATATTCCCAGCAGAACTCCTGCCCGTCAGTCCATTAATATGTGACCCTCAGGTGAGGTCAGATATATTCCCAGCAGAACTCCTGCCCGTCAGTCCATTAATATGTGACCCTCAGGTGAGGTCAGATATATTCCCAGCAGAACTCCTGCCCGTCAGTCCATTAATATGTGACCCTCAAGTGAGGTCAGATATATTCCCAGCAGAACTCCTGCCCGTCAGTCAGTCCATTAATATTTGACACTCAGGTGAGGTCAGACATATTCCCAGTTTGGGATCATCATGATACAAATGTCTTACCTGTTTTCTTTTTCTCACAATGCAATATACATACAGTCAACGGATCAGCTATGATCTCCTATCTCAAATATCTAATGTAGTTTCATCTGAGTTTCAGTGGAAGCAGCCTCTGTATGCACACGTCTTGTCCTCCAGGGGGCGCTAAAGGAGCTGCTCTTGCGTCACCCTGTAACCGGTGAGGAGAGAACAGGAGAGTCTGGACAGCATAAGCACACAGTTGTCTGAGCTGTTTGACTGCTTTATTATACGTTGAATCCTAACTGAAGGGTTGGCACTGTCTTCAACAATCCTGACAGTAATATTCATCCAATAACAGAGAGGTAAACACCAACCAATGGAGGCAAGGGTGTGTCCATCCAAGAAGATATGTCGCTTTGACCTGCCAATGGACTTCAGACAGCTGGAGAATGGGTTGGATGGATATGCCCCAGATCAATTCAGAATGTGAGATCTATCTTTCATTCATTTGGTGGAAGTGCGAGGACTTCGGAGGTCATTCTCTTGTGCCTTTCTGTGTGTCCCAGCCAGGCCTCTCTCCACAGGGCTATCACCGCAGGTTTCTGTCGAGTGTGTAAGCGAAAAAGCAACCTCTACAGGAGACTCTTTGAGAAGTTTGATAAGGACAGGGATGGACTGCTTTCTCTCAAGGTAAATCCAAATCAAATGGCATCATGTAACGTGGCTCCCCCCACCACAGTGGATGGCCTGAGAGGAGCCCTCACCAGCAGTCACCGACCCAGCAGAAACAATTGTTAGACTGACTAGTTTAAGGATGAAATGTGAGAATATAAATCCTTTTAAAATGTATAATCCTGTTACAAAATAGTTGTGGACAATTCTATATTGAATCACATTTTACAGACCACGTACAATGGGCTGTGTCTCTGTATTGCAGGGAATGGAACGTGGCATATGTGACCTGTACATGGCAGATGTCACCTCCAGCAGCTGATGGTATTGATTGAAAGCAGATGCAAAATCACACGTTGACTGTGTGTCATTCTGCGCAACATGTGCCCCCGTCTGAAAGATTATTTCCCTCAGCGTTAGTTTAAGTCAGTCTTGTGTTTGACACATGATAACCAACTGTCAGATGACAAAAATAAACACTTTCACATAAAAGAAACAATCAAGAAAAGACAAGCAACTATACTTATATTTTTGAAAGTTCTACACTATTAACAGATTTAAATCAACACTTCAAATGAACACTGTTTAAATGAACGCTTGAATTATCAACACTGGAGATACAACTGAAAGTTTGTTCGGAAAGACGACATGGAGGAATATTGTGAAAAGGACCGTTTAGAAGAGGCAGACATTTCACCTCCAACGACTAGACTGTTGTTAATGATTTCAAGACGTACATGTGTTCGAACAAAACCGAGACCAGCACCTCAAAGGGATGTACTGGGCCCAGCAATCTCACGTACCAGACTTGATAGGGCTTTCTTTATAGACACTGTGGCTGTTCATACTGGGGGCCCTGTAACCTAGTTAGGGTCTTACAGTCACCTGTCATCGGTGTCACGGTGACAATTCATGTGTTTTTAGGCTTATTTGTCCCCTTTCATTTTAATAAACGTGTCAAAGCCAACATTCTTGTAGTGTGGGCCCACATACAGTACAGTGTGTTCGGAAAGTATTCAGACCCCTTGACTTTCCACATTTTGTTACGTTACAGCCTTATTCTAAAATGGATTAAATAGTCCCCCCCCCTTAATCTATCTACACACAATACCCCATAATAACAAAGCAAACACAATTTAAGAAATTCTTCACATTTATTAAAAATACAAAACTGAAATATCACATTTACTTAAGCATTCAGACCCATTACTCAGTACTTTGTTGAAGCACCTTTGGCAGAGACTACAGCCTTGAGTCTTCTTGGGTATGATGCTACAAGCTTGGCACACCTGCATTTGGGGAGTTTCTCTCATTCTTCACTGTAGATCCTCTCAAGCTCTGTCAGGTTGGATGGGGTGCATCGCTGCACAGCTATTTTCAGGTCTCTCCAGAGATGTTAGATCGGATTCAAGTCTGGGCTCTGGCTGGGCCACTCAAGGACATTCAGAGACTTGTCCTGAAGCTACTTCTGTGTTGTCTTGGATGTGTGCTTAGGGTTGTTGTCCTGTTGGAAGATGAACCTTCGCCCCAGTCGGAGGTCCTGAGCAGGTTTTCATTAAGGATCTGTCTACACTTTGCTCCGTTCATCCCTGTTGCTGAAAAACATCCCCACATCATGATGCTGCCACCACCATGCTTCACTGTAGGGATGGTGCAAGGTTTCCTCCAGACATGATGCTTGGCATTCATCAATGTAACTCTGTGTCACACTGCTTTGCTTTATCTTGGTCAGGTTGCAGTTGTAAATGACTTGTTCTCAACTGGCCTACCTAAAGGTAGAAAAATTAAATGTAAAAAAATTCAGTCAATGGGTTCAATCTTGTTCTCATGGTCTGAGTCTTTAGGTGCCTTCCGTCTGGCCACTCTACCATAAAGGCCTCGACACAATCCTGTCTCAGAGCTCTACAGACAATTCCTTTGACCTCGTGGCTTGGTTTTTACTCCGACATGCACTGTCAACTGTGGGACCTTATATAGACGGGTGTGTGCCTTTCCAAATCATGTCCAATCAATTCAGTTTACCACAGGTGTAATTAAGCTATTTCTGGTTGTTTTTTTAATTTTTATTCATTTGCAAAAATGTCTTAAACCCTGTTTTCTTTGTCATTATGGGGTATTGTGTGTAGATTGATGAGGAAAACAATGTATTTAATCAATTTCAGAATAAGGCTGTAAGGTAACAAAATGTGGAAAAGAATCAAGGGGTCTAAATACAAATGCACTGCATTAACCTGCCATACCTGCTTAACTGGTATACAAGTATAATACGATGTATATGACAACTGCTAGCAAATCAATGCAATCCATCATTACAAAATGTTTTACCTTTCAATAGAAAGCTCTGATGAGAGATTTGGTGTAGGGGGCCAACCAACCATGAGCCCTGTGGGTGGTGAGTAGACTAGGGCTTTATCTCCAACCTTCCACCAGTGTTTCTCAAATGACAGGGACTTAACATGGCCCACCGTAAATAAATAGGCATACAGCCAACAGGCAAGCTTCCATTTTGTGAGTCATTTATAGACACTGCGTTAAAAAAAATTAAAAAACACTCAATACCATGGCTTTACTCCGATGCTTTTTGAAAAGCCCCCAAAAAAATCAAGAAGCATGAATTCATCATTTGATGTAATCAACACCAACAGACATTTCAGTATGTTTAATTTAGATTGTTTAATGTTAATTCCATGCTGTGTTTCAGTAAGAACAATACAGATTGTGGCTCCAGTCAGATATCCAGTAGTACAAATTAGCTGTAAGTTACACATAATGAAGCTAAAAGAAAAGGAAAACATTGAGCTATATAAAAGGAGGGGAAAGAGGCAGAAAATTAATGAACTCATGCAGGCTTGAAATCATCTATTTAGAACCCTGTCATCTTGCAACAGAAGCCAGTCGAGAACTGTCTGTTAACGCAACGCTTCCTCGGATTTTTACGGCTACCAGTCCTCATCTGAAATCAGCAAGTATTCGCAATACAGTATTTTAGCACAACATACAATCCAAAACATCACAATAGAATCACTATGGTGTAAAAGTTAAGCATTTTGCTCCACGTGGATATCAAGAATTTTGCCAACTTCCTCTGATAAACTAGGTTCACGAAAGAGGACTTTGTTTAGACTTGTCCTTAAAAAGGATTAATGATTTGCATCTCTCACTAACAGAAATATTACAGCTCCCACAACTAATAGACATATCAGTAATAAAAGTTAATTTCTGTAATTACATTAAGAAAAAAAAAAACTCAAAATACATCCAGCAACTGATAAAATATTGAGGAAAGAGCAAAAACAAAACTAAATTAAAACAATACAATAATGAAAACAAAGATCTTTTTCAGAACCGCGTGTACCAAGAAAAATAAAATAAACCAGGGACTCTTTGCCTTTCCAAAATGGTATTTATTGTCTCAATTAAGTGGTATTTATATTTGAATTGAATTAAAGGGCAAAAAAACTAAAACAAAAAAAATAATAACAATGACTGATTATTTCTAAGACCATGTGGCCAGAGAGCTGCTGAGAGCCGCGGTCACTTGGGCGTGGCGGCCACAGTTTTTGTGTGTGGGGGTGGGGTGGGGGGGTCTCAGGTTGGCTGTAATGTCTCACTGGGGCTCATCCTCCACATCTTGCAGCGCCTCTTTGTTCTGTTCTTCACCTGCTTGAAAACGAGAGAAATGGACGGTGAGGGCTGGGCTTTCAGGTTATGTACACCAGAGACAATCCTCAGTCTAGGTGATCAGACTCAGTGGCCAAACATCAAACATATTGAGATGCTGTGGAAGTATTGCATTACTCCTGTGCAAGTTTTAACCTACAATCTCCAAAGTTACAGGTGGACAGGCTGAAGTGAGCCCAGCAGTGGTTTCATTCAGTGTGTCAAACATCTTAGCACATGCAGTGAAACGTCAACCACCATTTACAACCTTGTAGGCCATATCAAAAGAACTACTGCAGCGCTTCAATCAAATAAAGACAACTCTTCTAGTAATTAAATAGCTATAAAATGAAACGTCCTATATAGGCCCTACTTGACGACAACCTGACAGATGACTTCTGTTTCCAATTGAGAAGCGTTTGATTTGTCAATTTCCCCATAGCCTACTCATTCCATGATTTATAAGCCATCTAGTGAACACCGTGACATCCAATCTTTAAATCCCTCGACAGATCTGCCCAAGACTCACCTGCACCCCGGTATTCTATTCCAACACAAGCCACTCTATTGTACTGGCATTCCGTCGTTAGTGAGACAGTTGTCTAGTTGTGTCATGCTACAGGACGCCAGGCAGACAGAATGACAGAGCAGAGCGATTATGGGACTGGATGTAGATGTATGTCACCCAGTCAAAGACAGACAGGATATCCCACACAGCCTCAACAATTGGTGCCATGCTGTTAAGTCCTCCAGTCTCCACAATACACGGCTCTGACAATAGCTACGGAGATCAAGCACTGTACGTCAACGGATCAGGCAGGCGACTACAGAGCGCCAGACTCTACACACAAACCCATGTTCTAACTTGGTGAGACACCTCGCAGCCCCACAGAGAAAGATAGTTACCGTGTTACCTACAGAGCTGTCCTTTACTGGACCTAAAATGGTTCCAGCTGACAGACAATACTCGCTTACCAGTATAAAAAACAAAACAATAAATCGGTCAGCTGTCCAAGACATGTGGAAATCATAAGAAAAAGACATTCGCTCCAGGTTACCTTCAAACTAAATGCATTACTGATACACCGGGGCTAAAAAAAAAATCACTACAGTGCCTTGCGAAAGTATTCGGCCCCCTTGAACTTTGCGACCCTTTGCCACATTTCAGGCTTCAAACAAAGATATAAAACTATTTTTTTGTGAAGAATCAACAACAAGTGGGACACAATCATGAAGTGGAACGACATTTATTGGATATTTCAAACTTTTTTAACAAATCAAAAACTGAAAAATTGGGCGTGCAAAATTATTCAGCCCCCTTAAGTTAATACTTTGTAGCGCCACCTTTTGCTGCAATTACAGCTGTAAGTCGCTTGGGGTATGTCTCTATCAGTTTTGCACATCGAGAGACTGAATTTTTTCCCCATTCCTCCTTGCAAAACAGCTCGAGCTCAGTGAGGTTGGATGGAGAGCATTTGTGAACAGCAGTTTTCAGTTCTTTCCATAGATTCTCGATTGGATTCAGGTCTGGACTGACTTGGCCATTCTAACACCTGGATATGTTTATTTTTTAACCATTCCATTGTAGATTTTGCTTTATGTTTTGGATCATTGTCTTGTTGGAAGACAAATCTCCGTCCCAGTCTCAGGTCTTTTGCAGACTCCATCAGGTTCTCTTCCATAATGGTCCTGTATTTGGCTCCATCCATCTTCCCATCAATTTTAACCATCTTCCCTGTCCCTGCTGAAGAAAAGCAGGCCCAAACCATGATGCTGCCACCACCATGTTTGACAGTGGGGATGGTGTGTTCAGGGTGATGAGCTGTGTTGCTTTTACACCAAACATAACGTTTTGCATTGTTGCCAAAAAGTTCAATTTTGGTTT
Source organism: Oncorhynchus tshawytscha (assembly GCF_018296145.1). Taxonomy (NCBI): domain Eukaryota; kingdom Metazoa; phylum Chordata; class Actinopteri; order Salmoniformes; family Salmonidae; genus Oncorhynchus; species Oncorhynchus tshawytscha. Next base: position 23,791,044 of record NC_056442.1, on the reverse strand, counting down.
CATCTGACCAGAGCACCTTCTTCCACATGCTTGGTGTGTCTCCCAGGTGGTGTGTCTCCTTGTATGAGCTGAAAGTTTAGAGGGACGGCCAGGTCTTGGTAGATTTGCAGTGGTCTGATACTGCTTCCATTTCAATATTATCGCTTGCACAGTGCTCCTTGGGATGTTTAAAGCTTGGGAAATATTTTTGTATCCAAATCCGGCTTTAAACTTCTTCACAACAGTATCTCGGACCTGCCTGGTGTGTTCCTTGTTCTTCATGATGCTCTCTGCGCTTTTAACGGACCTCTGAGACTATCACAGTGCAGGTGCATTTATACGGAGACTTGATTACACACAGGTGGATTGTATTTATCATCATTAGTCATTTAGGTCAACATTGGATCATTCAGAGATCCTCACTGAACTTCTGGAGAGAGTTTGCTGCACTGAAAGTAAGGGGCGGAATAATTTTGCACGCCCAATTTTTCAGTTTTTGATTTGTTCAAAAAGTTTGAAATATCCAATAAATGTCGTTCCATTTCATGATTGTGTCCCACTTGTTGATTCTTCACAAAAAAATACAGTTTTATATCTTTATGTTTGAAGCCTGAAATGTGGCAAAAGGTCGCAAAGTTCAAGGGGGCCGAATACTTTCGCAAGGCACTGTATGTAGAAAGACAGATTCATAAGACACGCAGTGTGTGAACATACAACTTTCCCGGGGACACAAACCAAATGGGTGAGCGGCATTGCAGTGAGTTAGTAGTGAAGGGGGCCAGAACAAACGATTCAAACCAAGGGAAGGGCAGAAAACACTTACAAAGTACAGATTATGGGAAATGAACAGCTGTTTTGCTCCTTTAGGACTCTACACAGATAGAAGGAGAGAGGAGAGATGAGTTGGACGTTAAGATGAAGGTTAAAGAAGCTACAGCTCTAGAGGGCAGAGAGGGGACCACTAAGCAATGCAGAATGAAGTGAAAGGTTGAAAGGCACAAGGTTGGGTTAGAGACGGATGGAGACGTTAAGAGTGTGTGTAATGATCCACGTCAGCAGCTCTGAAAAGAGACAAATTACCAACAGCACACACCTATAGGAAACAGTGCTACTCTTTTCTGGTAGGATAGCATCCGTTCACAAACGGATTTTTGTATGCCCATTTTGTAATGGGCATACAAAAAAAATAGCAGAGGCAAACTAATGTAATATTGTACCTCAGACTGGAAGAAATGAAGGAATTGAGCATGTCCCCTCAAACAGCAATTTCCCCATTAATAACATTACCAACTTCCTCCATGCATTGGAAAAATCCAGGTGGGTGAGCTCTCACTCACGCTTACCATCTCCCTGCATGTCTGAAGTCCATAGTGTCAGGTTGTCACGTAACAACTGCATGATTAGTGTGGAGTCCTTGTAGCTTTCTTCGCTCAGCGTGTCCAGCTCTGCGATGGCGTCATCGAACGCAGCCTTCGCCAACCTGCAGTACAAAACACTGGTCTTATGTCGCACTCGTGTCAAGGAAATAAATCACCTTACTGAATCGTTTGAGCACACATGATCAACAGCCTAATTAGAGCTCTAAATTAGAAGTCTATCGAGGAGAGCGGTGCGAGGTACTTGCCTGCACGCGCGGTCGGGTGAATTGAGGATTTCATAGTAAAATACGGAGAAGTTAAGAGCGAGGCCTAGGCGAATGGGATGTGTCGGTGGCAGTTCGATCATGGCGATGTCGCTAGCAGCTTTGTAGGCGACCAAACTGTTCTCCGCAGCCTCCTTCCGGTCGTTCCCGGTGGCAAACTCAGCCAGATACCTGTGGTAATCGCCTTTCCTGAGGGAAGAGAAAGACAGAGAAGAATCAGTGGGCCAACATGGTGTAAAAGACAAAGGCTCCATGAAAACATGGGTCCATGTGAAAAACAACTATGTTCCCAACTCAGGGCCGTGACAACCTAAAGAATCTAGGGGATAGGTCCGATTCAATGATCAACGAATGGAGTAAATGTTAGAAAAGCAGGAATTCCTGATTTAGCTGGTTGTTTAAAAAACTGCAATAACCATCTATTAAGCATCTATTCCCAAACAACAAATCGACAACAAAAGCAGAGGCTCGTACATTTTGTAGTAGAAGACCTTGGACTCTCCCGTGTTAGCAGCTGGAATAAGGTGCTTGTCCAGTACATCAAGAATGTCATTACAGATCGACTTCAGCTCGTTCTCAACCTGCAGGAGAGAGAAAAAAAATAACTCAATGAATGACCAGCCACTGACACAATGTTAGGCACAACACACAGCAATACACAAATGGTATCATTCAGGTGAATTAGCCTAAATTATTTTATAAATGTTCAACATTTTCTCCAGTGGAAATGCTACCATATTGCTTTAAGAGGGCTGCAGCTCAAATGCCTCTCTCATCATGTCAGATCTCTCTCGCACTACACTAATGCACTCAGAATGACTCATCCTTCTGGGCTTACTCACCGTTTGCCTGTATTCCCGGATCATTTTCAATTTGTCTTCTCCGCCCTTGTTTTCTTCCCTTTGTTCAATACTGCTGATTATCCTCCATGATGCTCTCCTCGCCCCAATGACATTTTTGTAGGCCACTGATAGTAGGTTTCGCTCCTCGACTGTTAGTTCCACATCCAACCCGGCCACTCTCTTCATGGACTCCACCATTTCTGTGGGGAGCAGAGAGGAAGTCATAAGTAATTGGTGCTGAAAGATCAGATCCAATGTAAAACTAGGGGACAACATTTGATGACTTCACATTACAGACCTTTCTTATGCTGAAGTTACAGATTATAATTTCTGTATTCACAAAGCATCTCAGAGTAGGTGTGCTAATCAATTTGGCCTAATCGACCATAATTAATATGATTATAAGGACAGGTGAGACCTGATCCTAGCTCGGCATGCCTACTCTGATGTGCTTTATGAACACAGGTTCTGGATAATACAATCTTGGGAGGTAGCATCTGCATGAACATACACCCAGTGACAGGGTACATTATTCATACCTTTAAGAAACCGGTAGTTACGTCAATGTCAAGAATGAAAGCCGCACGTCTGAAGAATCGCGTTTGATTTGGGGGTGAAATGAAGCTGGTTTTTATTTCGGGGCTAATCAAAGTTGCATGTGGCCAGGGTTCCGTAATCTGACCGACATGATCATGCCTTGTAATCACACATCTAAAAACAGCTTCATGCCAATTGACAGACATGTTCTCTCACTAACTGAACTACGTCAAAATTGCTTATCATTGGGGCGTCGGTTTTATTTAAGGTCAGCCGTCGATACGTCACACCCAGATAGCAGGCTGGACCACGAGAATGTTCGCAAACGTGGGTATTTGGCTGGCCAACAGATGTACATAGCGATCTCATGTTATATTATAGCTAGTAATGTAGCATAAACTTAAATTGGCTGACATTGTTCGGGAAAAGTAATCCCCACATAGGTCCTGTAGCACAGCTAACGTTAGTTTGCTAACGCGCTAGCTACCCCCCCCACTTGCTTACTAGCTACCTAGCTCTCGCACCATCGATAATCCGCCATTTTGTATTCTCTTTAAATTATCCATATCTTTGAACAAATCTGGACAGTTGAGTAGCTATCGTATTGACTAATTAATGCTAGTAACACGGCTCCCTAGTTAAGCCAATGAGTTGGCTCAGGCTAACTAGCTAGCTAACGTTAGCGCACTGACATCACCATCCTCGCCCCTGCAAGAGGGAGGAGGGTGAGTGCAAGTGTTAGCTATGTTGGAAGCTACTACCGTTAGCTAGCTGGGGGGAGACAACGGCAAACATGTCCCTCCATCGAATAATACAATTGTATATCTTACCGTCATATCTTTCCGCCTGCTCGGCGAGTTTTGCCTGATATACTAAATCGTCCCGGTCGCCCATTTTGTTGCGAGTGGCGAAGTTTAGTTTAAACTGACAAATTGATAAAAATGCTCGACAGTTGCTGCTACTAGGTCAATCTGTCGGCGGGTCCTGTGAAATCAACGGATAGATCAGTGGCGTTTCCACCCCACCGGTTGTACTGGAGTAAAAAAAAAAATGGCGAAAATCTCAATCCGGGAACCTATCACCCCCCCCACTGAGGATCACCCCTTCCTCATAAAACCCCCTCCCATTCTTGCAGGGCATGGCAACCAATGTCTCGGGATTCCAAACATTTACACCCACATTATTATTATCATCATGGTGAGCATTATCACACACACAAAATGTAAGCTGATAAGGCTTTCACAATCTTCTTATCAAGAACATCTGTAAAATGGTATGGAATCAGCTTGATTCTTTTTTGGTATTTGCAGTGGTATTGTTAACAAACACACCCCCATGAAGAAAATTAGAATTAAAAACAGGTTCAGCCCCTGGTTTGACAGTGATCTTACTCCACCTCAAGAATTGCATTTGGCGAAAGGCTCGGCACACACATACTCAAGCTGACTGGCTATCGTTCAGGCAAATGAGAAATAAGTGCACTCAGGCTATCCGGAAGGCCAAAGTTAGTTACTTTAAGGTGCAGGTCTCTCTCTCTCTCTCTCTGTGGGTCTAACCCCAAGAAGTTCTGGAAAACAGTTAAAGACCCAGAGAATAAACTCTCCTCCTCACAGCTGCCCATGTCCCTTAATGTTGATGATGTGGTTGTTACTGACCAGAAGTACATGGCTGAGCTCTTTAATCACCAATGCATTAAGTCAGGATTCCTATTTGACTCTGCCTCTTTGCCCGTCCAACATTTCCTCATCTTCCACCCCTTCTAATGCGACTATCCCCGATGCTTCTCCTTTTCCCCTGCCCCGCTACAAAGTTACTCCCTGCAGGCAGGCACTGAGTCCGAAGCGCTAAAGGAGCTCCTTAAACTTGACCCCAAAAAAAACATCTGGGTCAGATAGTTTAGACCCTTGCTTCTTTAAGGTTGCTGCCCCTATCATCCCCAAGCTTATCTCCAACCTTTTTAACCTGTCGCTCCTTTCTGTGGAGGTTCCCATTGCTTGGGAGGCAGCCACAGTTCTTCCTTTATTTAAAAGGGGAGATCAAGCTGATCCTAACTGTTATATGGCTATTTCTATTTTGCCCCGTTAATCAAAAGTGTTGGAAAAACATGTCAATAATCAACTGACTGACTTTCTTGATGTCTATAGTATTCTCTCGGGTATGCAATCTGGTTTCTGCTCAGGTTATGGATGTGTCACTGAAACCTTAAAGGTCCTCAATGATGTCACCATTGCCCTGGATTCTAAGCAATATTGTGCTGCTATTTTTATTGACTTGGCCAAAGCTTTTGATACGGTAGACCATTCCACTCTTGTGGGCCAGCTAAGGAGTATTGGTGTCTCTGAGGGGTCTTTGGCCAGGTTTGCTAACTACCTCTCTTAAAGAGTGCAGTGTATAAATAAAGTCAGAAAATCTGCTGCCTCAGCCACTGCCTGTCACCAAGGGAATACACCTAGGCTCAATCCTAGACCCCAAGCTCTTCTCAATTTATATCAACATAGCTCAGGCAGCAGGAACTCACTCATCCATTTATATGCAGATGATAGTCTTATACTCAGCTGATCCCTCCCTGGATTTCAAGTTAAATGCTCTACAAACCTTTCTTAGTGTCCAAAAAGCTTTCTCTACCCTTAACCTGGTTCTGAACACCTCCAAAACAAAGGTCATGTGGTTTGGTAAGAAGAATGCCCCTCTTTACTACCTCTGAGGGTTTAGAGCCTGAGGTAGTCACCTCATACAAGTACTTGGGAGTATGGCTAGAAGGTACACTGTCCTTCTCTCAGCACATATCAAAGCTGCAGGCTAAGGTTAAATCTAGACTTGGCTTCCTCTATTGTAATCTCTCCTCTTTCACCCCAGCTGCCAAACTAACCCTGATTCAGATGACCATCCTACCCATGCTATATTACGGAATCATAATTTATAGATTGGCAGGTAAGGGTGCTCTCGAGCGGCTAGATGTTCTTTACCATTCGGTCATCAGATTTGCCACCATTGCTCCTTATAGGACACATCACTGCACTCTATTCTCCTCTGTAAACTGGTCATCTCTGTATACCCGTTGCAAGACACTGGTTGATGCTTATTTATCAAACTGTCTTAGTAGGGCTCACTCCCCCCCTATCTGAGATGCCTACTGCAGCCCTCATCCTCAACAAACACCCGTCCTGCCAGTCACATTCTGTTAAAGGTCCCCAAAGCACACACATCCCTGGTTCGCTCCTTTTTTCAGTTCGCTGCAACAAAAACACTCAAACTGGACAGTTTCTCAATCTCTTCATTCAGACTCAATCATGGACACTTACTGACAGTTGTGGCTGCTTTGTGTGATATATTGTCTCTACCTTCTTGACCTTTGTGCTGTTGATTGTGCCCAATAATGTTTGTACCATGCTTTGTGCTGCTACCATGTTATGTTGTGTTGCTACCATGCTGTCGTCATGTGTTGCTGCCTTGCTTTGTTGTCGCCTTAGGTCTCTCTTTATGTAGTGTTTGTTGACTCGTTGTGATGCGTTTTGTCCTATATTTCTTAATCCCAGGCCCCTGTCCCCACAGGAGGCCTTTTGGTAGGTCGTCATTGTAAATAAGATTTTATTCTTAACCGACTTAAATAAAACACGTGAAACAGGCTGGCTGTGACATCTTTAACAAGTCTGGGACCAAGTTTTAGTAGAAAGGGCCTGTAATAATAATCAGCAGTCTGGATATTTAAATACAAATAAACACAAGAGTAGGGCAACTGGCTTTTTGTAAGTCTATGTTATGCATGACAAGTGAGCCAAATTATGAAAAAAAGGCAGTGCAGTTTGATCTCATCAGATTGCTAGGGTACAGTATTTTCATTTGCCAATCCTTTGACTTTATTTACTATGTATATCTTAACACATTACATGCTACAGAAAATAAAAAAGGTAATTTCAATTGTCTTAAGAATATATAATGTTATAATACAATGGCACATTTTGATATCACAATTTCCATTCGCGGTTGCCAACCAAGCCCCATTATGAAAGGTAATGACTTGCACAGGGTTACACAAATACAATACTTTAGAATATTTATAGGCATTAAAATAAGAGCAGAATACATAAGCAACAGGCATGCACTGAGAAAATGAATGGAAAACGCAGACATGATTGAACAAATGTTACTGGAGTAGCTGATTACAAAAGGAACTAACTGTAATCACTTACATTACCAGCAAAAATATTGTAACCATCTTACAAATAGTCTTGAAAAACTAGATTGCTTCTTGGATTACTTTGGAATTCAGAAAGGGTGTTGGCGAAAAAAAAGAAAAAAAAAAAACATGACACCTTTCTGTTTTCTCAATGACATTAAAATCAGCATTGAAAAAAGGTGCAAGTTTACGGTTGTTCCACCTGAGTGAGTTTGACCACAAGTCAGAGACCATTATAACGACACACCAAATGCATTCGATGGTTCCTTTTTATCTGCTTCAAATGCTTATAAATGGGAAAGTACTCAAAAAGTAACTGAAAGTAATCAGATCATGTTACTGAGTTTGAGTCATCCAAAAGATATTACTGACTACAATTTGACAGGTAACTAGTAACATCTAGAAAGTAACCTACCCAACCCTGCCCATAAACATAGATTGTGGCATTAAATTGGCAAAACAACAATTCCATAGAGAAATGGTGCAAGTTTTTGGGCAATGGGAAAATCCCTTTTGTTTGCGGACAATCCAATCGTTAAAAGGTTATATATTCTATTCATCTGGACTATGCAACATCAACTACCCAGAACCTACATCTAAGGCCAGCACCCAGTGTATTTTTGATGAGGTACTACATCATTGGAGTTTAACTCGTATTACCATAATCATTTCTGTACACTTCACACCCTGATAATGCTTTTAGATTTTTCACAGCTTCTTTTTGGGGGGCTAAATTACCTTCATTATATATTTTTAAAAGACACAGACAATGAACACAGCAGAAATTACATATTGGCACAATAAAGGCAATAAAAGGGAGGGGTCAGACTTGATAAGTAATTGTAATTATTATTTTTTTTAAAGATAGCTTGAAGTGCATTCTGAAAAAAACCAAAACACATTTCACCGATAGCAACCTCAACCCAGACTACTGTATTGATCAACACAGGCTAAGGCTCAGAGGCAGCCTAGCACTTAGGTTCTTCCAGAACCTCTCTGCCTAATGCTGTTGTAGTGCACCCTAGTGGCCAGTTCTACAGAGGACAAGGTCATCCCCTTCTCAATTCACCACCTCCTAAATCTGTGGGAAAGCACTCTAGGAGGTGAAGTTATCCAAGTGAATGTCAGGGGCACATTCAGTGGGGTGCAAAGTGTAAGAACGGTCAGATATAGGTTTAATTCATAGTGGACCAGAGATACTCATCTGCTGTGCACAGTAAACTCCTTTACATCTAACATTTGTGATGCTGTGCCAGGGTGCAAACATTGTCCTATTTCTACATAATAGAGACGGAAAGATTGTCATGTGTCAACAGGTGGAATTAACTGTGATCTCTTATCAACAGAGAACACCTACTCAAAAGTTGACAATCTTAACAATAGTATGGTGGTTTGTGGATACACGCAAATGTAGTGTTTTTTTGGTCACTCTCTTACACTAATTAATACGGACAGACATTAATTCTCAAAATATAGTGGATGACTGGAATCTAGAACAGAAAAGTGAGAACAGTCCGTGTCAATGACCTGCCTTGACCTCGTAACCAACGTGTACAGGAGGACAAGTAGATGCTACCGTAATCAGTTATGAATCTTGCAAGGAGAAAGCCAAGTCATACTAATATTGAGCATTAACACATATGAAAATGTTGTTTTAACAGTCTATCTTTGGCTATGGTATTATATGGTATGGCAGAACATATGCGCGACCCTGGCTGATCATACACAAATAGGCATCTCCACTGTCAAGAACAAGGTGAAAAGTTAAGTGTAAAAAATATATGTATAAAAAAAAAATAGGTTTCAGTGATTCGGAGTGGGAGTGGAGCAGACAAAGACTTTAAAAAAAACAGACAAGCACTGTAGGACAGAAACAAATAACAAGAGATTTAGCGCAGACAACATAGCTGACACATTTGATGAGATCTCTGCAATAGTGGTGGACTGGCAATGTTACTTCTCAGAAAAACGCAGAAAAAAACACAACAAAAAAACACGATTTTAGCATGTAATGGTCATCAACAATTTCATAATGATATGTTCTTTTTTTCTTTCTTACAAAAGACTACTAGTTACTTGGTCGTGGATTTGTAGCGAGGATGATAGTTTTGGGTACAATGTAGTGTTAACCTAACGGCTCTCCTTGACAGTCAGAGAAAGTGTTTCTCCGTGGGTCTCTGTTTGTACGATTCCAGTCCAAGAGAGCATTTCTACCTTGCTTTCCCTCTCCCTGAATAGCTGTCCACACACTCCCCCTCTTCCTCTTGGTAACACATAGTCACTGTCCTCATCCCCATCAGACAAGGCCTGAGTCTTTCTTTAGAAGGGGTATATGTGGGTGTTTTGATAGAGCTGGCCATGGTGCTGAAGTGGTCTAAATACTGGTGTTGTGAGTGAAGATGACACAGCGTAATGATTATCTTAACGGGACCAACTGAGGAACAGGAAGTGGCCATGAGGAGGCTGCTGATTGGCACAGGGGCGATGGTGGCAGGAGAGGGAGTGAGTGTGTGTATTTAAGGGCAGGGTAAGGGATGGGAGGAGCCCAAGGAGCCCAGTGTCCACTCTCAGCTCACCTCGTCCTCTGGGTTATTATGGTCCAGCAGCTTAACGTGGGTGAAGGGGAAGTGGCCACGCTTGCCCTTACACTCGCCCTCCCACTGGCCGTTCACGTTGATCTTTGTCACCTTCACCATGTCGCCCACCTGTTGGAGGAGAAGGACTCGTCAAACAGACAGACCTGGGTCATGTTCATTACGGCACGCAACAGGAAAACACTTCAAAACGATTTTCAACGGAACACAAAATGAGCGACGAGTCCAGGGAGACGCTCGCCGTTTCAGTCCGCTTGGTGCCCAACGAACACCGTGTTCACCCTATAATGACCTTGTTGCAGTAGTTGCAGCAAGATAGCCATTTGTGAAACTTTGTATCGCAGCAGTTCATTTTGCCTCACAAACACAAACCAGTACTGCAGAGGTCCATTTGCTGGTTCACCCTGTCGGCCTCTTCATTACATTCTTCTAAAGAGAGTGAAGTACTCTCATCGACTAAGATGTGACCAGGAAGTGTGTGCGGGGGGCTAATCATTAAACCTATATACCTCCTGAGTCATACCACTGGCAAACACCTTCATGGAGGGTAAATATCCTGTTGGTGATTATCGGAGCACAGTGCTGACGGACTCTCGGGTAAATAGAAAATCTAAACTCTCTGGGACCCAAAAGTATATAAAAGTTCGGCAAAAAGTCTTTGACATTACTTTTTGTATTTCAAAAGACAAGAGGCAAAACAGACTACTTCCACCCGGTAGCTGATTCCGTCAAGACAGAAAGTGAACATCATGCATCTGTTTCACTGTCCCTTCTTCCCTCTCTCCAAGCAGGTAAAAAAAAGAGGAGAGACGGGAGCAGCTGAGACTGCTGGCTTGTCGCCCAGAGGCCGCTCTGGCTCAGAGTAATGTCATTAGAGAAAGGAAATGTTCCTCTACACAAAGTATTTCCTTCCCACAACGATCTTCACTTTGGAAGCCCTCTTTCCCCTTCCGGACAGTTCGTTAAGACAGCCAGGGAGGGAGCCTCTGGCAGCTTTCTCTAATGAACTTCAGAGCAGTTGGCTATTGATTTCACTGACTGACCACCACTCCCCATAGACTGGTTTGTATTCATTAGGGCACGCCCGTAGCAAAACGTTTTACAATGGAAAGATAAAACAAGCATTTGAAAGTCCCTCCCGATTTTAGTCTGTCTTCTTCTGTTTGGTGACTAATGGACATGAACCAGACTAGCTTGTTTTAACAAGCCTAGCGACTGGGAAACAGAGGGGCATGCAACTGGTTAAGAAGCTGAGGAGGAAGTCACAGGCAACGAGTCACAGAGGCCACATACCAACGCCTTCATTCCTTCCAGCAGTGAACGGAAATGGAAGACATAACTTGGAATGACCTACTGGGAGGGAACCTAGGGACTTCTCTAGATTATGACTTTACAGAAGGCATAATAAAAAAAAAAGAGTGATTTGATTCCCTGGCCTCAATCTTGACATAATGCCAAAGGAAATCTATGTTTTACAATACCAATAATGATTAGCCTCATTGCACTGAAGGCTGTGGACCAAGGAAAATCCATGACAAAATGAAGAGGATCAAAGAATCTGACAGAGGGATGATGAATAAAGGGAAAGAGGAGATGAGAGAATGAGAGAGCACAGCTAGGTAGGTACCTCTAAGGCAAGGGCGGTCTTGTCGTAGGCATTGGGCACCCTCTTCTGGATGGCCCTGGCAAAGACGGGTCCGTTCTGCAGGTTGGGCAGAGGTGTGGGCTGGGCGTACTGGCTCGGGTCTAGCAGAGGAGGGCCCTGAACACTGGAGCCATCTACAGAGCCCACCCCACCGGGACCCCCTGCTCCAGGGCCCCCCGAGGTGGGAGAGGCCGGTCGGTACTTCTCCACGTAGGGCACAGGGATCATCCCGGCACGCCCCTCTAAATTCTGAGCATTCCACCACTGCTCCTCAGGCTTCTCCAGAACCCGCAGGATGTCGCCCTTTCTGAAAGGAAGGTCCTCATCGTCGTTGCCTGGGAAATCAAAGACGGCACGGACATACTCGTTCTCCAGCCGCTGCGGCGGGCCGCCAGCACCTGCGCTGACCAAGAAAGAGTGTTTGGCCTTGTTGATGGGCTCTATCAGAGTGGTGGTGTCCAAGTAGTGGATCTTGTAGAACTCCAGCAGCGAGTGGAGGGCGTCAAACTCCTGGTCCCCTATGCGGAACTGCGGAGGCGCCTGGCCTGGGAGAGGAGGGTGGGGAAAGAGGGATGAGTAGAAAAGGAAAGAACAGAAACAATTTCACCGGCCAAAGGTATTAGGCCTTATTCATTGCCATGTGAATTACCACATTTATGGCCCATAAAAGGCAGTCGACTAGATATTTGACATCTGGTTAATCCAAACCTCACTGTTTGGTTGATTCACGTGTAGGAAGTTAATCTAAAGTTATGTTCCAAATAAAGCCAAATCAACGTAGAGTGTTCTTGCTGGATTCATCTTTTATCATTGGGTTGCATGCGGATACCCTGGGCTTCTTTATTCTGCAGCCCCAAAACATGGCTCTCTTACCTGCGCCAGACTGCCGGTTGTTGCTGATGCTGTTGATTATGTAATGCGAGACTTTGGAATTCTCTGAAACTGACAGCACGTAGTCGCCTGGACTTGTAATTGAGTCTCTCACCAAAAACACTCCGTGTCTCTGTCCTTGTAAAAGTGAAACTGCCTCCTGTCTACTTAATCTACCCCAGTACCAACTTGCACGGTCCTCTGCGTCAAAATTTCCGGCCATGACTCCCACTCCAAAGTCGAGGCTTCACGGGCCTTCCCTTTGCCTCCCCTTATCCTCAAACAGCATTCAACTCATACAAAAACTTTAGCGCGGAGAACACGTTTGGAAAATAGGCGACATTCGCAACTTGCTTATGCCCATCAATTTAAAATCCACAAGCCGGTCCTCGTACAAAACGTGTCTGATCGCCTGATTGAAATGATATGTCGATTATAACTTACCCAACCCAGTTGTAAAACAATACAATTTTGAATAAAACCTTGTAACTTGCCACAAGTAACTTCAAAAAATGAAATGGCGGATCCGGGGAAACAAAACTGACCCCATTAGCCGGATATGACGTTTATATAAATTACGTAGCAACGTGTCAGATGAGGGTGTCCATGTTGATAAGGTCAAACATTACTTTATTTCTGATAGGATATGAGATAATAATAATAACCGTTTATATTAATTAATCCAACCCATGGATTATCTAACTTGTGGTCTATTTGATGGCCCATAAATCCAAAATATGATGTGCCTTAAGGCCTGAAGGCCACTGATTTCGGCAATTATGCCCGACTACATTTATTTGTTACAGGTTTGTCAATTAAGAACAAATTCTTATTTATAATGACGACCTGTCAGGGAGCGTATATATACATACATATATACATATACATACATACATATAACACAAGTAGGTAAAACAATATCATACAAACAACAGTCAAAATAACCATAATGCACAGTCAGTAAAACAGTCAGTAAAACATTCAGCAATAGGCAGCATTTAAGAGGCAGGGGGGAAACACATGCAGTTATCAGTTAAAGCTGCAATATGTAACTTTTTGGGCGACCAAACCAAATTCACATAGAAATACGAGTTATAGATCTGGCAATCGAGTTGAAAGAAAGTCTAAGAAGCAGTAGATATGTTCTATGTGGCTGTTTCTATGCTTCATGTTCTGAGGTTTCATTTTTGCATCTTTTACTTTTGGTTTTGTACACCAGCTTTAAACAGCTGAATATACAATATTTTTGGTTATAGAATACATATTTCACAGCGGTTTAGATGGTACAATGATTCTCTACACAATACTTGGTTGTTTTGTCACATTAACTGAAATTTGGCAAACTATTAGAATTTTAGCAACCAGGAAAGGCAGAGCGATTTCTGCATAGTGCACCTTTAAAATTTCAGACAGTTTGTTTTTAAAAGTACCAATGAACACAAAATAGCTTAGTTTCAGTGTTTTTTGAAGGATGGTCCAGACTCTAGCTGCGGAGAATTGAAAATCAGTTTCAACAAAGATACGAGGGACTTGAGGATTGCCAGGTTTATATAATTGCTGGATTTCAGGTTGCTGTTGGTGGTGGGGAGTCTTAGTTGTGAGCTGATATAAAGGGGAGTCTTGCCGAGGGGGGATTTGTATATGATTGTGAGGCAGTGGGTTTGACATCGTACATGTAGGGATGGCCAGTCAATGGATTAATACATCACAGTGATGGGTTTTGTTCAAACGGCCAGCTTCAGTAATCTGTTTTAGCACATTATACTGGTGTTTTTTTTTGTTGTCAGGCAGCTCAGCCCCCTTTCAGAAGGTCCGAAATGTATTTTAGTTCTTATTGGTCAAGGTCACGCCAATTATTATTATGTTAGCCTATCAGCAACCTAGATTCCCGGGACATTCAGTGCAAGACCCCAGCACTGACAGGGCAGATGTCAGACATGTTCTTTCCCTATCCTGACAAGCACTGCATTTTCCCTCCTGCTACTCATCCTCCTGCATGAGGTCACATACCTTTGCTGTTCTGATGTTTTATTGTGCGTGCAGCTAAACATCCATAATCTGTCAGTTTCAAGAGTGCTCAGACCTGTGTGTGTGTGTGTGGATATTTTCTGTCCATTAAAACCCCTTAAACTGGAGTACTGCCTCCTTGTTGTTCTAACCTGACAGTAGTGGTTACTACCGGCCTAAACCCAGCACCTACGGTTTCCCTCCTATTTGAATGGTACTTAGATTTGACAACCTACACATATTTTTCATGGTCCTTGGAGCCGAATCCAGTAACTCCTACAACCCAAGGATGCCAGTTAACATACACAATCCTCCACAAGATGTGGTCTGTCCACGACGACCAGCTCACCTGCCACAATATCTTGATAATTACGAAGATGGCTACGAGTCAAGGCACAGACCACCACACACAACATCACACCACTCCTACTAGGGGGAACAGCTGGAGGGCTTTCTTGAGCACTTGAGATGGAATACATCCTGCAGTCCCCTTCAACGACTCATCACCGGTCCGAGTCATCACCCAGGCTGACCAGCAGAATAGAGGACAGAGACTCAGACGCTTTACCGGCGGCTAATTCACCAGGTTCCCACCTTAGGCTAACCTCAACCAGAGATTGGCAAGATCAGCATCGAATCTCGACCAGAGATCACCGGGATCAGAATCGACCTGAGCGTGGACCGCTAGTGACGACTGGAAGGCTCACTGCGTTTACACAACCAGAATGACGAGACTGAGGAGCTAATTGAAGCAGTAAGGAAAACGGAAGGTTCCTACAGACCACCTGACAACCATCGCCAGTACTTAATTGATGGACACTGCCAGTTGTCACCTGACTGTCACAGACAGTCCTTCAACAGTTGTCTCCTCTTACAACTGAAAGATGTCTCCGAGGGGGAGAACGAGGAGCTGTGCCACCAAGCTGCCCAAGAAGTTGATGACTTGGACCGGTGATGGAGCACCCCTCCACTGTGCTGATGGAGCACCCCTCCACTGTGCTGATGGAGCACCCCACCACTGTGCTCCAGCCGTTCAGATCCAGCCTGCTCAGTCCATGGTACTCAAGTTAGTAGTGGGGCCTACTATACCGGCTCCTGCCATGGAGCCACAGCTCGCCACTCCCACCACTGTTTTTCAACCAGCTCCTGTGTCTTAAGGAATTTTATAATCTGACTTCCCTATGTGGCCGTCTATGGAAATGGTCTTTCTGGGCCGGGCGTCAGTTTAACTGTAATACCGAAGCAAGTCTGTAGAAGTCGAAACTGTGCTTCTAGACCGGAACTCTGGCCCCTTGGTCTCAATTGACTTTGTTTCACTTGAAAGGGAGCTGAAATGCAGCAGTCATGGTAAAGAAACGAGAGTTGTCTTGGGGGGAGGTTTAATGTGCGTGTCTCTTGTGTGTGTCTGCACGTGGCAAGCAGCCTATGGTTTGCACATTCACTCTCCCAAAACAGTACACAGTCACCCTTCTAGATAACTTGAAATAGTCTCACCAGGTCTTGTGTCCTGAAGTCGCCTAGCCAACTTCTTTCGCCAATTAGATTCAACCAGCTGGTGTGCAACCATGGTAAGGTTGGTTTGACGTTGGATAGCCTATCTCTGAGGCTAATTAGGCAACGTCAATATATTACAAAGTGTAAATGGGACAATATTTTCAAGTTGCCCATCTTTTAGTTGTTTCATTAAATGCATTCAATATTTGTTTATGAATTATTATATTATATTATACAATTTATGGTAGGTTTGAGGTTTTCTGTCATTGAAATTTGGAGGTGTTGGCATTTTAAAATAATTGACTGATAATCCTTAACTTGCCCCATAGGGATGTCATCAAATGTCAAACCAAGTTGACCATGTGCATTACGATTTGGTCGCATGCAGAGCTATAATAAATTACACTAGAAAGCATGTTTCTGGCTCATGTCAATGCCACACAGGACATTTTCAAAACAAGATGCTGCTTTCCAGAGGCAGTCGCTCTTTGTTTTCACTTTTATGATGTTTCCAAAAGTGACCACCAGATGTCAGTCTAATACCAGAGACCCAAAAGAGTGCCAAAAAAAATGTGTTTTCAATATAATTTTCTGGGCATCATTCCAATGGTATCATTAGAAAAATCAAAACTGGATCTGGTGTAGTTCAGTTGGAGCAATAGCTCCCTAGGAAGTGGCACTCACAAATTTCCCTTGAAGTACCTTCTTTAAGTTAACAAAAAACCTTTCCAACCACCTTTTCTTCCTCATTCCTCACTAAAAAAAGATTAAGAAGGCATTTGTGGTTTTCCTGAATATATGTCTTAGGCATCTGGGGTTTTCCTGAATTTGCATATCTGGACTGATGCGATGGAAACTAGCTACATTTATTGTGGCCGCCTAGTGTGAGACGACCCAGATTGCCTGGCAAAACCCTGACTCTGGAACACTGTGTTACATCTTCTGGACTCTGGATGGATCGTGCAGAGAATCACAGAACAACTGGTCTGCTAGGGGGTCAGCAGAGCAGCACCCACGCCCCATCTGTGTGTCCACCTCCAACTCTGTTACCAACTCAATGCGTCTAAGTCTTTGTTTGTTCATTGTCTGTGCGAGTGGGAGAGACAGACTGCTCTAGTTATTGATCCAAGAAATAGCACTGGAACTCCATATATGGGAAAAAATGCAAAGTTATTCTGGAAAAAAAAGTGCTTTGGGAGGAAATTTGGAGCTGAAGTCCAAGGCAACATTCCAAAATATTTTCAGGCAGAGAATTAGGGATTATTTACTGCAGCTCACTGCTCAGGCATTTTATTCATAATCTGTTACAATATAATGAGACCAAGCAGAGGGGAAAGACTGATAGTATAATAAAGAAAACATGCAGAAAAAGAAGAAACAGATATGTTTACCAGAATACAGTATTTAAGGTTTTTATTTCATAGCATTGGCAAGACAGCAAGTCACTTGGATTTCATGGAAATACACAGAAGTTTCCTTTCCAATTCATCACCTAAACTGAGAGAGCAAGGAACATAGAGACAGAGAGAGAGAGAGATGATACACTCAATATCATAATAGCGAAATTCAAGTACACACCTTTGGTTTATTTGTATTTTAGATTTTTTTTTAAACCCCTGGCACATTTAGCTTGTTTTGATTTAATATTCCACTAATAATCATCCACTGGTTTGGGAGGGGAAATTGCAGTCCTGTGGGCAGTAACTGTGGACAGTTAGGAGAGAGTTGCCAGAGATTCCCAAACAAACAAACAAAGATTCCCAAACAAAAAAGTATACACTACCGGTCAAAAGTTTTAGAACGCCTACTCATTTAAGGGTTTTTACTGTTTTCTACATTGTAGAATAATAGTGAAGACATCACAACTATGAAATAACACATATGGAATCATATAGTAACCAAAAAAGTGCTAAACAATTTGTGGAATTTCCTTTCCTTCTTATTGCATTTGAGCCAATCAGTTGTGTTGTGACAAAGTAGGGGTGGTATACAGAAGATAGACTTTTTGGTAATTGACCAATTCCATATTATGGCAGGAACAGCTCAAAAAAGCAAAGAGAAACTACAGTCCATCATTACTTTAAGACATGAAAGTCAGTCGATACGGAAAATGTCAAGAAATGTGGAGGTTTCTTCGAGTGCAGTCGCAAAAACCATCAAGCGCTATGATGAAACTAGCTCTCATGAGGACCGCCACAGGAACGGAAGACCCAAAATCAAATCAAATTTGATTGGTCACATACACATGGTTAGCAGATGTTAATGTGAGCGTCGCTAAATGCTTGTGCTTCTAGTTCCGACAGTGCAGTAATATCTAACAAGTAATCTAACAAATTCACAACGACTACCTTACACACACAAGTGTAAAGGGATGAATAAGAATATGTATGTATACATATATGAATGCGCGATGGCCGTGCGGCATAGGCAAGATGCAGTAGATGGTATAGAACAGTATATACATATGAGATGAGTAATGTAGGGTATGTAGACATTATTAAAGTGCCGTTATTTAATGTGACTAGTGATACCTTTATACCTTTATTAAAGTGGCCAGAGATTTGAGTGTGTGTGTTGGCAGCAGCCTCTATATGTTAGTGATGGCTGTTTAACAGTCTGATGGCCTTGAGATAGAAGCTGTTTTTCAGTCTCTCGGTCCCAGCTTTGATGCACCTGTACTGACCTCGCCTTCTGGATGATAGCAGGGTGAACAGGCAGTGGCTCGGGTGTTTGTTGTCCTTGATGATCTCTTTTCGGCCTTCCTGTGACATCGGGTGCTATAGGTGTCCTGGAGGGCAAGTAGTTTGCCCCAGAGTGACCTCTGCTGCAGAGGATAAGTTCATTTGAGTTACCAGCCTCAGAAATTGCAGCCCAAATAAATGCTTCACAGAGTTCAAGTAACAGACACATCTCAACATCAACTGTTCAAAGGGGGCTGTGTGAATCCGGCCTTCATGGTCAAAAGGCTGCAAAGAAACCACTACTAAAGGACACCAATAATAAGAAGAGGTTTGCTTGGGCCAAGAATCGATCTATTTAGAATTCAAGGCACACTTTACCAGCATGGCTACCACAGCATTTTCCAGCGATACGCCATCCCATCTGGTTTGGGCTTAGTGGGACTATCATTTGTTTTTCAACAGGACAATAACCAACACACCTCCAGGCTGTGTAAGGGCTATTTTACCAAGAAGGAGAGTGATGGAGTGCTGCATCAGATGACCTGGCCTCCACAATCCCCCGACTTCAACCAAATTGAGATGGTTTGGGATGAGTCGGACCGCAGAGGGAAGGAAAAGCAGCCAACAAGTGCTCAGCATATGTGGGAACTCCTTCAAGACTGTTGGAAGAGCATTCCAAGTGAACCTGGTTGAGAGAATGCCAAGAGTGTGCAAATATGTAATCATGGCAAAGGGTGACTATTTAAAGAATCTCAAATCTAAAATATATTTGGATTTGTTTAGCACTTTTTTTGGTTACTACATGATTCCATGTGTGTTATTTCATAGGTGTGATGCCTTCACTATTATTCTGCAATGTAGAAAATAGTCACAAAAAAAAAACCTGAATGAGTAGGTGTTCTAAAAGTTTTTACCGGTAGTATACAAAGAAACTGCATTATCACATCTCCTCAGTATGACAGATAATATGTACTGAGTTCCAGAGAAACGTCTTCCAATTCTCATCACTGTTAGCAGTGTCTCTGGTGACTGTTACACACCGTCTGGGGGACCTAAAGGAAGCAGTTGAGTCTGTACTCCCAAAACCAGCCACCGAGACACAAGAGACGGCACCCCGACAGACAAAGAATTCGCACAGAAAAATTCATCGGAGACACAGTGGAACACAGACAGTGAACTCGTCTATGACATCTCCTACAGGCCCACATACACACAACGTTGTGTTCAACTGGATTCTCCCTGAAATAAGAAAGACTTGAATGAATAAGACATGTCTCAGATCGGAGTAGCCCGGGTGAACAGAATACACGCTCTTCTCATTTACAGTATAGTAACCACATTATCAGCACAAATGTCTATCTGTTTTGGGGGATGATAATAGTTTTGAGGAATTACACTTCCCAGAATTGACATTGAATATCTGGACCCAATTGCATTCACCTCGGCTGACACATAACCCTTAAAGGCATAAGGTACCTCACATACACAATTAACAAAGGAGATGAAGCGCATAATCCTAATTCTTAAAGCATTTTATTAGACCGTTGTTACAGATGGGGAAACATGTAGCGAGAGCTACATATTGACTGAGAATGAGGGAATGTTCTATAGCCGTAGCCTAGAGACAGTCCATGTTAGATGGCATTGTCGTAACCACACAACAAAATCCCATTAAACGTGTTGATACAACGGTTATAAGTGATACGTGCACTCGACATGACTGGCAGGGACAAAGGGAACAAGTGAGGCTGCTAAAGATGGGTTGTTATAGCTCCTGTCGCCGTAGCGCCTGTCACCGTAGCACCTATGCCCTTTTCCTTAGCCTAAACAGTGCTTTTCGTCACAGTAACAGACTCCTCCCTCACATGCTTTACAATCATGAGCCTTATAGTCAGCATCTTTTAACCCGCCTTACAACCAATCTTTTTTTTTGGTTTCCATCAATTCTTTCCGCCAATAGCACTTGTTTAAAAGGTACTCTCGCTGCACTCAGATCACATCGGAAATCGACACACTGGAGCATGCATATGCATGAAAAAAATACTGGGTAGGTAGGATTGGTGAAGAGAGTGCTGGTCAGAGAGATAGAGACAGACGTACTGTAGTATCAGAGGGAATTACCGCTCTTCTTCTGTCTTTCTACCAGTCTGTTTGTCTATCCATCCATCCATCAGCCATCTGTCTGTCTCTCTCTCTGACATACAGTCTCTCCACCAAGAGGGGAACAAGTGACAGGCACATAGGCATTCATCCATCTATAGGACAGGGTGAGCAGGGAGTAAAACCTGAACGAAACATCTCATACGTGCCAGATATGACATAGCCACATGTACATTAGAATATGTTTATTTGTTTTCTACATTTGATATATAATATATCTATTACTCTTTACTACAGAGGATTATAATCCTAATTCATAATGAAACAACAATAAGAGTTATCACAAAAGTCCGCTTTCAACCTGGATTGTCATCTCCCTAAACTGTGCATCCGTGGACGAACAGTCCACCCAGATCGGTTGGTTATTCCGGAACCATTCCAGTCGGTTGAGATGACAGAGCCCCTCCCCCAGATGTCCAACCCAGGAAACAATTTCCGGATACCTATGCATTCCACGAACGTTACCTAACGTTATACGAACGTTCACTGCTTGCTGGTACTGCTCTCTTCTCATTCTAGACAAAACGTGGGAGGGGAAGTTCCAAGCAGAGTGGACCGGGGTTCTTGCTCAGGTCAGGGGGTCTAACTGATCAGTTCCCTCCTCTCCTTCTTCCTCCTTCATCAGTTCAACCACTCCAGAAGAATGCTGCGATTGGCTGGAGCACGACAAGTGGGAAGACTGACTCTGTGTGTCTTCCTCCTCTAGCTCCGCCCTCTCCACCATCTTCTTAATTCCCTGTCCCCGTGTCTCCTCCCTCCTCTGCTCCTCCATTGTCCACATGCTGTCCTCGATCTCGTCCTCCTTCCCCTGCACCTCCAGGTCAAAGTCCAACAACTCTTCCATCATCTCCTCAATCTCCGTCTCTCCGTCCATCTCCCCCTCCACCTCCGACCTCAGCTCATCCATGCTCTCTGTCCTGTTGATGTCATCTCTGTCATCGTCATCATCTCCCACCCTCCCCTCGGGCTCGCTGGCCTGGCTCTCACCAAACTCCAGGATGGTGGGCAGGTTGCCCTGCTTGGGGCAGCGCTTCCTCAGACTTACCAGGA
Organism: Oncorhynchus tshawytscha; assembly: GCF_018296145.1. Taxonomy (NCBI): domain Eukaryota; kingdom Metazoa; phylum Chordata; class Actinopteri; order Salmoniformes; family Salmonidae; genus Oncorhynchus; species Oncorhynchus tshawytscha. Next base: position 23,769,366 of record NC_056442.1, on the reverse strand, counting down.
AAGGCTGGGGCAGGGAGAAGATGTCCACGTTGTTGCCCAGGTCGATCCACGTGACACTGGGGAAGCTGGCCGGGTCCTTCAGGCTGTCCGTCAGCTCCTTGAGGACGGCACGGGTCAGCCGGTTGCCGTTGAGGGCCAGGGTCTCCAGCCGGGGCAGCGCACCCAGCGTGGGCAGGAGGAGGAGGAAGGCGTCGTCTGTGAGCTCGGTGAAGCCCAGCTCCAGGCTGCAGATGATGGGCGCGTGGCGCTGCAGGTAGGCACACAGGCGCTCCATGTCACGCACCGTCAGGGGGATGCCCGAAAGGTCCAGCGCCCCGTTAGGGGGAGGTGTCGACAGCATCACCTTGAGACTGGGAGGGAAAGGGGGGGGGGAGTAATCAGTTACATGTCACGATGCGTGTTGACCAAACTGTAGGTAAATCTATTTAATATCTCCAATGCAAAATGTGTATGCAAATTGTAATTTTCCCAAGCACAAAACATGGTAAAGGTCCACATATCATACAGTCAATAAAACTATCAGGGTGAGCTATCTCCGAGAGCAACATCCCCCTGACAGGAAGGATATTACATTACTAGACTGTTAGAAGAGCCTGTGATGAGACAAGGACAGCAGGAGCATGGAGCCCCAGGCATAGCGACAGGTAGGTAGATTAATTACATTACTATCTGTAATACGGTTGTTTTCACCATTTCCTGACACTTCATGTGCTGAGGGGAGGGGTGAGGGGTGAGAAATGGGTTCACCCACTTACATGGGAAGGTTAGCAGAGAGATGATAAGAGGAGGAGAGATGGGGAGAGAGAAAGATGTTTAAGTTTCTGCATAATTAGTAGTCTGCCCGTCCGTGTTGCGTTTCAGTTTGCAAATCTGTCCATATGATCCAAGCAAACAAATGCGATGAGATGTGAACTGAGGGAGATTTTCTGCCAACCTCACCGAAACAAAGAAGTGGCTCTCTGTGGCACAGCTAGTGTTCACGCGTTTTGGCATAAGCTTGTGTCTTAATACTGTGGTTGACACTCAGGTGTGGAGTGTCTTTCAATTTGGTCACTATGATGTGAGTTTGGATGATTTCAGAGGAGATACAGAGGGGTCTTTTTTGACACCAGTCAACAAGCAGTAGACAATGCAGTGGCCTTGTGGTTAGAGTATTTGCCCAGAGATTGGACATTTGGGAGTTCAATGCCAAGTCATACCAAAGACTGTAAAAATGGAACCTGATGCATCTCTGCTTGGCACTCAGCATTAGGGAAATAGATTGGGGGTAAGGCCCTGCGATAGACTAGTTCGCTGCCCAGGGGGGTGTACTTGTACATCAAGCCGCCTCATGCTATAGAAACAGGAGACGCCACTCCTATGAGCTGTTCCAGCTTGCACAAGCCAAGGCGACTTACTTTACAACAAGAAGTAAAACGCTGATTGGCAATGTTGTTTGCTCAGTTTGGAGACTCTCAACCTAAAAATTACCACATAATGAAATGAAAACTAGAAAGAAAGTGGAGATAAATAGAAAGAAAGTGGAGATAAATAGAAAGAAAGTGGAGGTCATAGAAAGTAGGTGGAGATAAATAGAAAGAAAGTGGAGATAAATAGAAAGAAAGTGGAGGTCATAGAAAGTAGGTGGAGATAAATAGAAAGAAAGTGGAGGTAAACAGAAAGAAAGTGAAGGGTAATTAGAAAGAAAGTGGAGGTAAATAGAAAGAAAGTGGAGATAAATAGACAGAAAGTGGAGGTAAATAGAAAGAAAGTGGAGGTAAATAGAAAGAAAGTGAAGATAAATAGAAAGAAAGTGAAGATAAATAGAAAGAAAGTGGAGGTAAATAGAAAGAAAGTGGATATAATAGAGAGAAAGTGGAGGTAAATAGAAAGAAAGTGGAGGTAAATAGAAAGAAAGTGAAGGTAAATAGAAAGAAAGTGGATATAATAGAGAGAAAGTGGAGGTAAATAGAAAGAAAGTGAAGGTAAATAGAAAGAAAGTGGATATAATAGAGAGAAAGTGGAGGTAAATAGAAAGAAAGTGGAGATAAATAGAAAGAAAGTGGAGATAAATAGAAAGAAAGTGAAGATAAATAGAAAGAAAGTGGATATAATAGAGAGAAAGTGGAGGTAAATAGAAAGAAAGTGGAGATAAATAGAAAGAAAGTGGAGATAAATAGAAAGAAAGTGAAGATAAATAGAAAGAAAGTGGAGGTAAATAGAAAGAAAGTGGAGGTAAATAGAAAGAAAGTGGAGGCAAATAGAAAGAAAGTGGAGACAAATAGAAAGAAAGTGGAGACAAATAGAAAGAAAGTGGAGACAAATAGAAAGAAAGGAGTGAGTCCAGATAATCCAGACCTCGGGGGGACAGAAGAAGGAAAAACAACATGTTCCAAAGTGAAAATACACTCACAGCACAGCAGACGTCTTGTGCTTGGCAGTGAATAAACTAAACTGAACAAAGGCCTGCTCTGCATTTTATGCCATAAAAAGGCAAAAGTGAGATCAGACTTGAACGTCTTCCAGGTACAAATGAAAACAATACAATGCATGTGAGGCAGGATTAGGTCTGGACCCCAATTATTACTCAACCCCCCCCTCCCCATTTTCTTTGCTTAATTAGGAATTTACCGTAACAATAGTAAATCTCCCTCCCAATGGCTGTGTAGTGCTAGGATTTGAGCCAAAGAAACCCATTTATTAGTTGGTCCAGGCATAGAATTACAAGAAGGGACTAATCACAGAACATTGACTTGAACGTGAATATCCGTTATAATTCTAATTCCATGGGGTCAAGCACTCTGCTCAAATCCGTCAACAACATTGAGACATGGTGTAGTCCCACTTATGCTGCTAAATCAGTCCAGATCTTGTTTTGGTATTAATTACTTAAAAACACAAAGTTTTATAACTTCTCTCAAGCTAATGGATTTTTATGGGAATTGGGTCGTAGCAAACAAATGGATTTACTAGAATGGGAAAATCTTTCATACAGTGTACAATTGACAGTACAGTCATGTCTACTCTCAATATGTCTGACGGCCCACCCAACACGGAGAGTTGACTGAAATATCCATTCCATTTATTATTTGTCTATGAGTCGAAGTCAATGGTCCCTGGGTTATGACCTCATGATGAATCTCTGGCTCCCTTTCAGCATTCTCCCTGTGACTTCTCCCCTGATAGTTTTAACTAACAAATCTCTTTTTTTTTTTAAAGCAGAGCAGAACGTAAATAGAAACAGATGAAACCGGTGTACGGGACATCAAATCCCACACTATCAGCCTGGCTCCCGACCAGAATCCCACGCTTTAGACTGGAGCAACGCTGAGCCGAGTTCTCTCCCTCTCAGACACGGGAGTCAGGACTTCAGGGCTCAGATACTACATATGGGGACCTTTCTCGAGAAGATCCGACTCACAACACACATTAAATCCCACGCTTTATGCTAGAGCAACGCTGAGTTGAGATCTCTTCCTCTCAGACACAGGAGTCCTTAGGGCTTAGATCAAATCAAATGTTATTGGTCACATACACACATGTAGCAGGTATTATTGCGGGTGTAGCGAAATGCTTGTACCACATACTACATACCACAACGGGGACCGATCTAGCAAACCAAGACATTTTGCTCACAGTTTTATCCTTTCTTTTCATTTGAACCTAGTTTTCAAAATGTAAAACACACTTCATCTGTTTAACCCCAATAACAAACAAACCATATCACATGAATGTGTGTTTATGATAATAAGAGTAAATCACTGTTTACCCCTCAAGGAGAGACAATAGATTATATCTCAAATCAAATCAAATCACATTTTATTGGTCAGATAGACATATTTAGCAGATGTCATTGCGGGCGTATCAAAATGCTTGTGTTCCTAACTCCAACAGTGTAGTAGTATCTAACAGTGTAGTAGTATCTAACAGAGCAGTAGTATCTAACAGTGTAGTAGTATCTAACAGTGTAGTAGTATCTAACAGAGCAGTAGTATCTAACAGTGTAGTAGTATCTAACAGTGTAGTAGTATCTAACAGTGTAGTAGTATCTAACAGTGTAGTAGTATCTAACAGTGTAGTAGTATCTAACAGTGTAGTAGTATCTAACAGTGTAGTAGTATCTAACAGAGCAGTAGTATCTAACAGAGCAATAGTATCTAACAGTGTAGTAGTATCTAACAGTGTAGTAGTATCTAACAGTGTAGTAGTATCTAACAGAGCAGTAGTATCTAACAGTGTAGTAGTATCTAACAGAGCAGTAGTATCTAACAGTGTAGTAGTATCTAACAGTGTAGTAGTATCTAACAGTGTAGTAGTATCTAACAGTGTAGTAGTATCTAACAGTAGTAGTATCTAACAGTGTAGTAGTATCTAACAGTGTAGTAGTATCTAACAGAGCAGTAGTATCTAACAGTGTAGTAGTATCTAACAGTGCAGTAGTATCTAACAGTGTAGTAGTATCTAACAGTGTAGTAGTATCTAACAGTGTAGTAGTATCTAACAGTGTAGTAGTATCTAACAGTGTAGTAGTATCTAACAGCGCAGTAGTATCTAACAGTGTAGTAGTATCTAACAGTGTAGTAGTATCTAACAGAGCAGTAGTATCTAACAGTGTAGTAGTATCTAACAGTGTAGTAGTATCTAACAGTGTAGTCTCTAACAGTGTAGTAGTATCTAACAGTGCAGTAGTATCTAACAGTGTAGTAGTATCTAACAGTGTAGTAGTATCTAACAGTGTAGTAGTATCTAACAGTGTAGTAGTATCTAACAGAGCAGTAGTATCTAACAGTGTAGTAGTATCTAACAGTGTAGTAGTATCTAACAGTGTAGTAGTATCTAACAGTGTAGTAGTATCTAACAGTGTAGTAGTATCTAACAGTGTAGTATCTAACAGTGTAGTAGTATCTAACAGTGTAGTAGTATCTAACAGTGTAGTAGTATCTAACAGAGCAGTAGTATCTAACAGTGTAGTAGTATCTAACAGTGTAGTAGTATCTAACAGTGTAGTATCTAACAGTGTAGTAGTATCTAACAGTGTAGTAGTATCTAACAGTGTAGTAGTATCTAACAGTGTAGTAGTATCTAACAGTGTAGTAGTATCTAACAGTGTAGTAGTATCTAACAGTGTAGTAGTATCTAACAGTGTAGTAGTATCTAACAGTGTAGTAGTATCTAACAGAGCAGTAGTATCTAACAGTGTAGTAGTATCTAACAGTGTAGTAGTATCTAACAGTGTAGTAGTATCTAACAGTGTAGTAGTATCTAACAGTGTAGTAGTATCTAACAGTGTAGTAGTATCTAACAGTGCAGTAGTATCTAACAGTGTAGTAGTATCTAACAGTGTAGTAGTATCTAACAGTGCAGTAGTATCTAACAGTGTAGTAGTATCTAACAGTGTAGTAGTATCTAACAGTGTAGTAGTATCTAACAGTGTAGTAGTATCTAACAGTGCAGTAGTATCTAACAGTGTAGTAGTATCTAACAGTAGTAGTAGTATCTAACAGTGTAACAGTGTAGTAGTATCTAACAGAGCAGTAGTATCTAACAGTGTAGTAGTATCTAACAGTGTAGTAGTATCTAACAGTGTAGTAGTATCTAACAGTGTAGTAGTATCTAACAGTGTAGTAGTATCTAACAGTGTAGTAGTATCTAACAGTGCAGTAGTATCTAACAGTGTAGTAGTATCTAACAGTGTAGTAGTATCTAACAGTGTAGTAGTATCTAACAGAGTGTAGTAGTATCTAACAGTGTAGTAGTATCTAACAGTGTAGTAGTATCTAACAGTGTAGTAGTATCTAACAGAGCAGTAGTATCTAACAGAGCAGTAGTATCTAACAGTGCAGTAGTATCTAACAGAGCAGTAGTATCTAACAGTGTAGTAGTATCTAACAGTGTAGTAGTATCTAACAGAGCAGTAGTATCTAACAGAGCAGTAGTATCTAACAGAGCAGTAGTATCTAACAGTGTAGTAGTATCTAACAGTGTAGTCGTATCTAACAGTGTAGTAGTATCTAACAGTGCAGTAGTATCTAACAGTGTAGTAGTATCTAACAGTGTAGTAGTATCTAACATAGCAGTAGTATCTAACAGTGTAGTAGTATCTAACAGTGTAGTAGTATCTAACAGTGTAGTAGTATCTAACAGAGCAGTAGTATCTAACAGAGCAGTAGTATCTAACAGTGCAGTAGTATCTAACAGTGTAGTAGTATCTAACAGTGTAGTAGTATCTAACAGTGTAGTAGTATCTAACAGTGTAGTAGTATCTAACAGTGTAGTAGTATCTAACAGTGTAGTAGTATCTAACAGCGCAGTAGTATCTAACAGTGTAGTAGTATCTAACAGTGTAGTAGTATCTAACAGAGCAGTAGTATCTAACAGTGTAGTAGTATCTAACAGAGCAGTAGTATCTAACAGTGTAGTAGTATCTAACAGAGCAGTAGTATCTAACAGAGCAGTAGTATCTAACAGTGCAGTAGTATCTAACAGTGTAGTAGTATCTAACAGTGTAGTAGTATCTAACAGTGTAGTAGTATCTAACAGTGTAGTAGTATCTAACAGTATCTAACAGTGCAGTAGTATCTAACAGTGTAGTAGTATCTAACAGTGTAGTAGTATCTAACAGTGTAGTAGTATCTAACAGTGTAGTAGTATCTAACAGAGCAGTAGTATCTAACAGTGTAGTAGTATCTAACAGTGTAGTAGTATCTAACAGTGTAGTAGTATCTAACAGTGTAGTAATATCTAACAGTGTAGTAGTATCTAACAGTGTAGTAGTATCTAACAGAGCAGTAGTATCTAACAGAGCAGTAGTATCTAACAGTGTAGTAGTATCTAACAGTGTAGTAGTATCTAACAGAGCAGTAGTATCTAACAGGGTAGTAGTATCTAACAGTGTAGTAGTATCTAAAAACGATTCACAACAACACACCCAAATCTAGAAGTAAAAAAATTGAATTAATATATAAATTGAGCAGAATACAGTATATACATATGAGTTGAGTAAAGCAGTATGTAAACATTACGTAAACATTATTTCAGTGACTAGTGTTTCATTATTAAAGATGATCCCTTGTATAGTAGCTCCAGTCTGCAGATCCACCATAAAATCCCTGTCGAGTGAGCTTCACACAAATCACTGACCCTTGGTGACCTGGTGACACCATTGTTCAGTTACATAACGCAACCCTAGTGACAGCACAGTGCCATTGCAATATAATGAGTGTGGTATTAAATTACACTTTAGGTGTCAGCTAGTCCATTGGCAGCAAAGATGATATCACTTTACCCCTGTGTGTGTGTGTGTGTGTGTGTGTCTCACCATATCCTGGTCATCTGTCTCTATGGGAGACGGGCAGAGCTACGGTTGGCCCCCATTACTGCTTCATTATCTCTATCACCACATTCAACTCTACTTCTCAGATCATTACAGTGGCCACTCATTGTTTTGTGTAGGCCTGACACACACACACACACACACACACACACACACACACACTAGTCTTAATTTGACAGTTGCTTACTTGGTGGCTAAGCATCTGTTCTCTCATCACTGTCAGTTCACACAGTCTTGCTGCAGGGAACAGCGCTGTTATTTCTAGTTAGCTGATCCTCACTCCAATGCATAGACTGCTTAAAGCCTTTAAATTCTAAAGAACAACAGCTAGTATCCTTTTTTTCTTCATATAAGAACATTATCAATTAGCATACTACTGTAAGGGACTACAGGGACTTACAGTAGTGAGAGCATATCATATTGTACCGTTGGGTACTGGTCCCCTGTGGGAATTGAACCCACAACCCTGGCGTTGCAAGCTCCATGCTCTACCAACTAAGTCACACGGGACCTTAAGGAGGGTAATGTACACGCACAACCACATCTCGTTTCTATTTATTAGAGTCCTCTTCAACATTTCATACCTTGACATTCTTTATCCATTCCAATATATATATTTTTTTTAAATCTCCTCAATTTTCGATCTTGTCTCATTGCTGCAACTGAGGCCAATTGTGTGCCGTCCTATGGGACTCCCGGCCAAGGCCGGTTGTGTTCCACAGCCCTGGAATGAACCCGGGTCTGTAGTAACGCCTTAGGCCGCTGCACCACTCGGGAGGCCCCTAGGACAAATTATATTTCCTGTTTAAGGCTGAGTCAGCCACTGCCCAATTACAAAGCCATCCTCAACATTTATCAAGACTATGGTTCAGTATCTAACTAGGGGAAGTTCACTCATTAGGTTTCCTAGTACTTTTTTTAAACAATAACCACTTGAACTGGAAATGGGGCTTAGGGGCTGGCACAACTCAGTCAAGTAGTTCCCCCTGCAAGAAGCAGTGTGTCTGTGTACATGCGTGTCTCCATACGTGCGTGTCCATCTAAACGTGTGTGTGTCCTTTCGTGTGTTTGTGTGTGCGCGGTGGGTGCGGAGGTCATGACCAGTCCAGAGCTGAGGCAGAGTGTATGAGACAGCAACGGCAGAGGAGGAGGAGATGAGCCCTCTCCTCCAGTGCTCCTGTCCCCCATGCTAATTAGCTAGCGGCTAATGTAACCCATGGCAAAAGGCATTAATGGCCCCGGCTCCTCCACCACAGAGACAGACAGGGTCACGGAGACAGGGTCACGGAGACAGGGTCACGGAGACAGGGTCACGGAGATAAAGCTAAAGTGATCCACAGAACACATTATATGCAGACCTGGGTTCAAATACTATTTGCAATCATTTCAAATATTTTAGCTAGGCTCGCTTTGAGTTTGCCTTGCGCAATAGAGCCAATGGAATAGTCCCAATTGTCCCAAAAGCCCGCCACCTGTCAGTCCAGGCAGACTAAAGCAAACAGTCAAAGTTTTTAAAGCCTAGGTCTGATTATATGCAGTGAGGTGGAGATATGAAAGAGGTTTCCTCTAGTTACCTCTGTAATTACGGATGGAATGGTGGAGTCAATGAGGACCCGGCAAGCACTGACATGCACAGTGTTACTCTACAATAGAACCCAGGCACTGACATGCACAGTGTTACTCTACAATAGAACCCAGGCACTGACATGCACAGTGTTACTCTACAATAGGACCCAGGCACTGACATGCACAGTGTTACTCTACAATAGAACCCAGGCACTGACATGCACAGTGTTACTCTACAATAGAACCCAGGCACTGACATGCACAGTGTTACTCTACAATACATGAACCCAATAGAACCCAGGCACTGACATGCAGTGTTACACTGACATGCACAGTGTTACTCTACAATAGAACCCAGGCACTGACATGCACAGTGTTACTCTACAATAGAACCCAGGCACTGACATGCAGTGTTACTCTACAATAGGACCCAGGCACTTCAGACAACGTGACAAGAAGGAGTTTTCATCACTAGCAAACCGTGTCACAATAACCTTCTCAAATGACATACTGGTGGGTGACAGTAAACTGGCCTTAGTGGTCTATGCACCCAGTCCAAAACCCAGTCCATAATCAACGACATCAGACTCGATCTGACAAACAGTAGAACGGACAAATAGAACACATCTCTCCTGAGAGAGAGAGACACACAGACACCGTACAGAGGAAGGACGCCCACGAGGTAGAAGCAGGGGTGTTAATCACAGCACTGTACATAAATCTCCAAAGTCCATTGTGATTACCGTAGAAGTACAATGACCAGAACAGTCATAATTTTAATGATATGGTAATTGCACTGTCCTGTCAGAGCCATATAAATATAATTATATTTCTATGGTCAGAGCCGTGGACAGTGCTAACGTGATTAGAACCCTGTTGTCTGGGCTACTGCGTAGGCGTAGTATTGTCCCTTCTACGGATCCTATTTCTATGGTGATTACGCTGTGGAACGATAGCAGGCGATAGTAGAGCTCAGAGCTGTAAAGGTAAGAGAGACTGGAGACTGAGAGAGAGCTGAGGAACATCTGTACGCCAGTGTGTGTGGTGTGTGGTGAGTGTGGTGTGTGTGGTGAGTGTGGTGTGGCACTGAGAGAACAGGCTCAGGCAAGACCTCTGGGGATATAAACACCACCGCTGGGCCCCTGTAATAACCACCTCCGGGGTCAACGGACCCATTACACGCTTTATGGAAACAGTTACACCATAACACACTTTGGAAGTTGTTACACAGGAATATACACACACACACGCGCACACACACACGCACACACACACGCACACTACATCATCAGTTGTATACTGTGCAGCAGCTGCGCCGTATACAGCACAGCTATGAGAGTTAGAAGATCTGCAGCACTGATGGAGAGGGCGCAGCATACACACACACCCATCTGTGGCGCTGTCATTCACTGACTCACTTAGCTGAGTAAATATGACTCCCATTCATCAATGTACTCACGGGTAGAACAGTTAGAGCTAGGGGCAGAGTGAAGGCTTCTGGGAGTAGATGATGAATGAAAAGACGAGATAAGGCGCGCGTGTACACAGATTTGCTCTAGATTAGATTTATACAGAAACACACACACACATAGGATGTCTTGTTTTAGTCGAGTTAGACTGGACCAAGCAAGACACATAGGATGTCTTGTTTTAGTCGAGTTAGACTGGACCAAGCCAGACACATACACTAGATTATATGGCATTTTCGTGACTTCCTCTGCATTGACCACTGAGGAAGGAACTGGGAAATCAGGGAGGATGCCAGGTGAAATGATGATTCAGTCCGATCCGTCGGCCCAAGACGCCACGTCAAGCCTTTTATTTGCACAAACTAATCACATTGATTAACAACAAAAAAGGCCTGCCCCGTGCAAGCCTGCAGTTCTTGCATGTAGGCCAAAGAGTGTGCCAGTCCACACTGACCCAGAATTACATTAGGAAATGAGAAACGTACATTTGACAAACCTTCGCACATATACAGTGGGGCAAAAAAGTATTTAGTCAGCCACCAATTGTGCAAGTTCTCCCACTTAAAAAGATGAGAGAGGCCTGTAATTTATCATAGGTACACTAACTATGACAGACAAAATTAGAAAAAAAAATCCAGAAAATCACATTGTAGGATTTTTTTATGAATTTATTTGCAAATTATGGTGGAAAATAAGTATTTGGTCAATAACAAAAGTTTATCTCAATACTTTGTTATATACCCTTTGTTGGCAATGACAGAGGTCAAACGTTTTCTGTAAGTCTTCACAAGGTTTTCACACACTGTTGCTGGTATTTTGGCCCATTCCTCCATGCAGATCTGCTCTAGAGCAGTGATGTTTTGGGGCTGTTGCTGGGCAACACAGACTTTCAACTCCCTCCAAAGATTTTCTATGGGGTTGAGATCTGGAGACTGGCTAGGCCACTCCAGGACCTTGAAATGCTTCTTACGAAGCCACACCTTCGTTGCCCGGGCGGCGTGTTTGGGATCATTGTCATGCTGAAAGACCCAGCCACGTTTCATCTTCAATGCCCTTGCTGATGGAAGGAGGTTTTCACTCAAAATCTCACGATACATGGCCCCATTCATTCGTTCCTTTACACGGATCAGCCATCCTGGTCCCTTTGCAGAAAAACAGACCCAAAGCATGATGTTTCCACCCCCATGCTTCACAGTAGGTATGGTGTTCTTTGGATGCAACTCAGCATTCTTTGTCCTCCAAACACGACGAGTTGAGTTTTTACCAAAAAGTTCTATTTTGGTTTCATCTGACCATATAACATTCTCTCAATCTTCTTCTGGATCATCCAAATGCTCTCTAGCAAACTTCAGACGGGCCTGAACATGTACTGGCTTAAGCAGGGGGACACATCTGGCACTGCAAGATTTGAGTCCCTGGCGGCGTAGTGTGTTACTGATGGTAGGCTTTGTTACTTTGGTCCCAGATCTCTGCAGGTCATTCACTAGGTCCCCCCGTGTGGTTCTGGGATTTTTGCTCACCGTTCTTGCGATCATTTTGACCCCACGGGGTAAGATCTTGCGTGGAGCAAAAAGATCGAGGGAGATTATCAGTGGTCTTGTATGTCTTCCATTTCCTAATAATTGCTCCCACAGTTGATTTCTTCAAACCAAGCTGCTTACCTATTGCAGATTCAGTCTTCCCAGCCTGGTGCAGGTCTACAATTTTGTTTCTGGTGTCCTTTGACAGCTCTTTGGTCTTGGCCATAGTGGAGTTTGGAGTGTGACTGTCTTTTATACTGATAACAAGTTCAAACAGGTGCCATTATTAATACAGGTAACGAGTGGAGGACAGAGGAGCCTTTTAAAGTTAAGTTACAGGTCTGTGAGAGCCATAAATCTTGCTTGTTTGTAGGTGACCAAATACTTATTTTCCACCATAATTTGCAAATAAATTCATTAAAAATCCTACAATGTGATTTTCTGGATTTCTTTTCTCATTTAGTCTGTCGTAGTTGAAGTGTACCTATGATGAAAATTACAGGCCTCTCTCATCTTTTTAAGTGGGAGAACTTGCACAATTGGTGGCTGACTAAATACTTTTTTGCCCCACTGTAAATAAATAATCATAGCTTCTTCTGTGTGTGCATGCTGCCTTTGGCCAAACTTTCTCTCTAGCTCTAGTGACCCATCAGAGGGTACCAAATGCCCATGTGATACACACACACACACGTAGGCGCGCACGCACAATGTGTCCCCTGTCTCCTCACCATGCCTGCGGCTTCCTCTTCAGTATGCCCTGCCGTCTCCACTGTGAGTGTGGGCTCAGGTGATAGGTCAGCTGGCGACACACCTTCTCCATGGCACCCAGAGAATCCTCCCCCTGACAGAGAGAGAGAGAAGGAAAGAAAGAATGTAAGAGGGAAAGAGAGAAAAACAGACAGCATAGGTTAATATTGGCTGACAGGGGAGCAGAGAAGCTGAGTTGTAGCACACAAACACTTCTTCCTTCATCTGTGATGACAGGAGAGGAGTTGAGGGACTGGGTTATATCTGGGTTATATCTTTCATGCCGTCCCTAGGAGGGGTGTGTCACTTGAGTGGGTTGAGTCACTGATGTGATCTTCCTGTCTGGGTTGGCGCCCCCCCTTGGGTTGTGCCGTGGCGGAGACCTGGAATGATGACTCCTTGCTGTCCCCAGTCCACCTGGCCGTGCTGCTGCTCCAGTTTCAACTGTTCTGCCTGCGGTTATGGAATCCTGACCTGTTCACCGGACGTGCTACCTGTCCCAGACCTATTATTAGACCATGCTGGTCATTTATGAACATTTGAACATCTTGGTCATGTTCTGTTATAATCTCCACCCGGCACAGCCAAAAGAGGACTGGCCACCCCTCATAGCCTGGTTCCTCTCTAGGTTTCTTCCTAGGTTTTGGCCTTTCTAGGGAGTTTTTCCTAGCCAACGTGCTTCAACACCTGCATTGCTTGCTGTTTGGGGTTTTAGGCTGGGTTTTTGTACAGCACTTTGAGATATCAGCTGATGTAAGAAGGGCTTTATAAATACATTTGATTTGATTTGATTTACAGCTCAGGCCCTGGGTTATACCATGTTCTCTCTCCCTCCCTCTCTTCAGAAGCACTACGTATCGCCGCCAGGTTTTCACAACAACTACACAGGCAAACACAACCCACAGGGACATATAACACATTTTACGGAGAACATGGAATGCTCTTACCAGGGCTGTCAGAGGAGTGAAGGGTGGCACGGGTATGCAAAGATATTATACAGGTCATTATTGTCTGTGAGGTCATATCGACGCGCTATTGGTTAATCTCTGCTATTCTGCACCTAGGTCATCGTCCCAGAAGGCCAGTACGTGCTGTTGGTGGTAAGATCCCTAGGAATGAAAACGAAGCCATTATATGAGGCCACTTAGGTTTCTTATTCAGGGAGAGATTGGTAAGAGGTTCAAGGGTCTGCCCTGTTGCTGCTTTGTTCCCAGCGTGTGTGTGTGTGTGTGTGTGTGTGTGTGTGTGTGTGTGTGTGTGTGTGCATGTTTATTGTTTCCAGCTCCCTGCCTGTGTCCTCTGGAGGTAAGACATATTACATTATTAATGTCTCCACTTTCTCCTCCACTAGTTCAGCGAGCCCTACTGACGTGGTAACTATACCAAGCATGTGTACCGCCAAATACGCATCTTGTGGATTATATGATTGTGTGTGGATGCCTGTAGTACAGTAACACAGGATTTTATAGCTCTTGCAATTTCCTTTGAGCAGATGTGGTCCCACAAGTGCTAGCTGTAACAATATGGTTAGACATATCGATCAAATATGAGATATTTACGGTCATTCGTTAGTAGCCGTTCGAAGTATCTATCTCAATTTGGATGTGTGATAAACCTGTTTGTGGTGTCTCTCTGTCTGAACAGTAGTCTGTGGGAGAAGGGGAACAGGAGGTATCGACCAGTCTGTTACTGATCATCAATACTCTGCACTAACTCACCATGTCCCAAATGGCAACCTATTCCCTACATAGTGCACTCCTTTTGACCTGGGCCCATAGGGATCTGGTCCAAAGTAGTGCACTACTTAGGGAACCGGATGCCATTTGGGATGCGGCCTCTCCCCACTGATCTGATACAGGCAGCAGCAGGCTAGCAGCATATGCTGGGCTACCGAGGGATTCCTCTCCATGCTGTGTCCACTGGCCTAGATATGTCTACAGCAACCAGCAGACTCTGTCTCAGACTGGCACACAGGCAGGACAGGACAGGACAGACAGATAGACATGTACAGGATGACACTGTACTGTAGAACAACACTGTTCTGGTAGTAGGGAAGTGAGAGGCTATGCTTTTCCTCAGAGACATCTATTTACATGTATATGGGACTCTGGTTTTCCTTCAGTCATGTTGCTATCTTTCAGCTGTATAGCACTCTATCAAAATGAAACGTCGCACACACACATTAGCACACACACACACACACACCTTGGGATGCAATCTGCACTGTAAACCTCTCTCCCGGTTCTGTTCTATTTGACTACCTGACCTTCACAATAAACATGACAAGGACAGATAATGAATTCAATACCTACCGACTCCCCACTGTCTCCTCTCCTAAGACCCAATCAAAACCATCTCAAAGGAAGTGCAGTAAGGTCAGTATGCATTCCCCTGTGTGGTATGGCTGGCTGTGTGAGTGTATATATATAGCTGTGTGTGTGTGTGTGTGTGTGTGTGTGTGTGTGTGTGTGTGTGAGTGAGTGTCACTGTGACACAGGGCAGAGCTGCTCTGCTCTCTGTCCCTGCAGACAGGCTGCAGTCCCCTACTGACAGAGGCATCAGAAACTCAGCACCTCACCGTTGGGCCTCACAGCACTCTCCACTCCTCTCCTCTCTACACTCCTCTCCTCTCTACACTCCTCTCCTCTCTACACTCCTCTCCTCTCTACACTCCTCTCCTCTCTCTCCACACCTCTCCTCTCCCACCCTCTCCTCTCTACTCTCCTCTCCTCTCCTCTCCTCCTCCTCTCTACTCTCCTCTCCTCTCTACACTCCTCTCCTCTCCACGCCTCTCCTCTCTCCTCTCCTCTCTCACTCCTCTCCACTCCTCTCCCTCTCTACACTCCTCTCCTCTCTCCTCTCCTCTCCTCTCTACACTCCTCTCCTCTCCTCCTCTCCTCTCCACTCTCCACTCCTCTCCTCTCTCCCTCTCCTCTCTACACTCCTCTCCACTCTCCACTCCTCTCCTCTCTCTCTCCTCTCCCACTCCTCTCCACTCCTCTCCACACTCCCTCTCCTCTCCACTCCTCTCCTCTCCTCTCCTCTCCTCTCTCCACTCCTCTCTCCCCACTCCTCTCCACTCCCCACTCCTCTCCTCTCCTCTCCTCTCCTCCCTCTCCTCTCCTCTCTCCACTCCTCTCCTCTCTCCACTCCTCTCCTCTCTCTCTCCACTCCTCTCTCCTCTCCTCTCCTCTCCTCTCTCCACTCCTCTCTCCACTCTCTCCACTCCTCTCCTCTCTCCTCCACTCCTCTCCTCTCTCCACTCCTCTCCTCTCTCTCCCTCCTCTCTCCTCTCCCTCTCTCCACTCCTCTCCACTCCTCTCCTCTCTCCACTCCTCTCCACTCCTCTCCTCTCTCCACCTCTCCTCTCCTCTCCTCTCTCCTCTCCTCTCTCCACTCCTCTCCTCTCTACACTGTGGCAACTGAGCTGCCACCAACTCTGCTGGAGTATTGAAACACATCATCCTGAGATGTTTAGAAACATTACAGTACATTACATAGACCACTTCATCAAGTTTTGTGCAACACCTTGCCAGGGACTGGGAGCACCAACAGAAAAGGTAGAAAACAGTATTTTGGTGTTCCGTGTTTTGTGCAGAATTAGACACCTTCTCTTTTGGTGCCGTTTCCTTTCTCTAATGCTTCTCAACATCATTATGATGTTTTAAATCCCGTTTAGTGGAGAAGGACATACTTTTTCTGAAGTGTTTTAATATTTAATATCGTTTTATATATTTGATCATTTGCCATTAACATACCTTTCGGCAGGCATTGTCAAGCACAGTATTCAAACCACCAGCAGTAACTGGAGGTTGAACTGCAAGAACTGAGGATTCTGCACTTGCCTCTTCCATTGACAATCTTGAATGTGGGACTGGGTGCTGTCCTCACTGAACCTCAGTTTGCCTGACGACTTTGACAGCTCTGATCCATTACACCTCATGGCACAACAAGCTTAATACGAATGTAGAAATATACTTTTCTTTCTTCAAACATGAATACAACATTGTGTAGAAGAATCATAAAGTCCTCCAAAAAATTGGGGGCCACAATCCTCTAAAAACAGAGTGATGTGGCAAGATAGGAAATGCATGTTAATTAAAACCAACGTTTTCCAGGGACTTCAATCACTCCCTTGTCTCTCTCTTTTGTTATCCTCATGAAATATACTTACATTTTGAGAAACATATTATTTTGGTCAAATGAAATTAACAAATCATTGAAACGACTTGCACACATTTATTTTTATTTATTTTTTAAAAGATATTTGGGAGTATTTTGACACTTTATTGAGACAGCTCTGTTTTAAAACCCAATCAGTGTATCAGAACACTTCCATTGGGTTTACATTCAAACACCCTCCAAACACCAGATCTCAGCTTAGGTGCACTACTTTTCATGGTTTCATTACACAATCATGGCGTTTTGAGACTTTCTATTTTTACAGTGTACACTAAGACACACTCCCTCTCCCTCTTCTCCCTCCCTCCTCCCACACCACCCCTCCACAGGATTGATCTCTCAGCTACTCTCCCTCCGTTTTCCTACCTTCTGTGCTTTCTTGCTTTTCTTCCCCCTCTCCCTCTCTCTCTCTCTCTCTCTCTCTACTACACAAACACATAAATCTGTTTCTCTCATCTGTACTCAGAAACAAAATGGTCTCTTTGTAGTGCAGGTGGACTACTAGTTTCCCCATGGTGTTACGCGTCGTCATGGTGTTATCAATAACAACCTTCCATCGCTCATCCTTACTGTTCTCCACAAAGCCTAACTGTGTTTTCTTGCATGAACCACTCAGCACAAGCAGTTCCCTCACAGTACAAACACAGTTCTTTGAATTGAATTTGGTCAATTGTTACAGGGCTGAAAACGGCAGCAGTCTGGGAAAGAAGAAGAGAAGTTGACAATAAACACCTGGGTTCACAATCTGCCAAGCTATTATTTTTTTAAAGGTTTGGGTTCAAATTGTGGCCAAGCAGAGCAGCAATAGGAGGAATGTGGGCTGAATCAGTCTTTCAGACACATTTTCTACAACTTTCAAGTTTTATTATCAAGCGCACAATTACAGTGAAAGGACTTTCTTCCAAGCTCTTTCCCAACAAGGCAGTAATCAATATCAGTAGTACTATATAGAAAAATAAAGACCACTGGTTACGACACAAATAGAGATGTTTACCGTCTGTGTGTGTGTGTGGTAATATTCTGCTGGACTCGCTCCATTGTGAGCAGTAGCAGCAGCACTGAGGCTTGGAAGGCTGCCAGTATTTTCAGTGTGTGACTCATACAGGAGAACAAGGCACCGCTGGTCTGTCTGTCTTTCGTTTTCCCCTCTGTCTGTCTGTCCTTCCGTCGTTCCCCCCGCTGTCTGTCTGTCTGTCGTTCCCCCCGCGGTCTGTCTGTCTGTCCGTCGTTCCCCCGCTGTCTGTCTGTCTGTCCGTCGTTGCCCCCCGCTGTTTGTCTGCCGTTCCCCCTGCTGTCTGTCTGTCTGCCTGTATGTCTGCCGTTCCCCCTGCTGTCTGTCTGCCTGCCTGTCTGTCTGTTGTTCCTCCCACCGTCTTTCCCTCTATCACTCCCTGCAAGACATGCGTCTCTCCTTCCATAATGACTAGTGAAATCTGTCTCTCTTTCCTAGTTGCCACATCCATCTATCCACCGCTAACTTCTTTCATCATCTCGCTCAGTGAACAAGACCGAAGCATGATTGTTAGAAAAAGCTTAGGATTAGGCATGTGTGTAATCAAAAGGTCTAATCCTTCTTTATCCATCATAACTATCTCAATATAATAATATGTAGATTCAACTAAAACAGATTGAAACCCTTATGGGAGGCTGTTTTCAACGGTGGGTCATTTTAATCCTTCTGGGCACGATTGTGTTGTTATTAATCACATACAGTATGTGGGTAAATGCAGAGATGGTATGTTATTCATGCCATGTGGAGTTTTGAGTCGGTCTAATTCAATCTCTGACTTAGGCTGTTAATGAGACTCACTGAGGAACAGGTGGATGAGAGAGAGAGAGAGAGAGAGAGACCCTCCTCACATCCCCATGGGCATTCATGTGAGTGCATTTAGATTTCAGTCACAGCATCTCACCAGCTGATCATCAATACACTGTACTCAGTGGCGACCCGTCAGTCAGGGCTGGTGGGGCAGAGCCCCACCTGTTTTGAGGCTCACATTTTTTCCAAAAAATGGGGTAGCCTGTTTTGCATGTTATTTTGGCATTAATATGTGTCACACATCAGTTTGCAAACAATGTAAGAAAAATAATAATAATTGAGTTTAATAAAGCCTCCATACAAACATGGTCTCTTTTTCTTTCTTGAGAAAGGCAGCTCCAAAATGCAACCCAGCTCAGTGCTTTCTGTGATGGTGGGGCAGCCAGCGGAAAATAAGGAGCGTAGGGTTTGGTAATGGCTCCAGGTCATTGGCCACAGATAAAACAACGTCAAATCACATATCTACAGTAACTTTGATTGGACTGATCATGTCAACATCACAATTTTCAAAATCTTAGCTAGCAGTCATTGTCATGAATCAAGTCGACAATCTACTGGCAAATCCTTTTTAATCCTTGTCATATGGAGAGAAACATTGAAGAGAAATTATAGATAAAAATGTATCGGTGCTCATCGGCCATTGGACATAAACATTATAAACAATGAGTGGTTTGGAAGGAATCAGTGGCTAACTGCAAGCATTGCAACGCAATCATTAGCCTGCTATTCAGTGGAATGGGTGTGTGGTCCAAGTCTGGGTTTAAGGTTCTCTTTTCCAAGCTTAAAATGATAAACATTCAACATTGGCCATGCTGTCAATCCAGCATGATTTCTGCCTCACTCAAAATAACTGGAAACTCAGAACTGGGAAATCTGACTTGAGTTCAAGATAACTGGGAACTCTGGAAAAAAAAACACTACACACTACCACCAGAAGATCAATGACATCATCGTGATTCAACCTTGTTTTTTTTACGAGTTCCCAGTTGTCTTGAAAGCACCATAAATACAGAGAATGTCAGACTTTGATGACAAAGTTTGATGTCAAGGGAGGACCGCCGCGCCACCTTCCTGTTCAAGAGAGCACAACTGTCACGCCCTGACTGCAGAGAGCTTTTTATGTCTCTATTTTGGTTTGGTCAGGGTGTGATTTGGGTGGGCATTCTATGTTCACGGTTGGTTTTCGGATTGTTTATTGTTTTTGTCGGCGTCATATAAATAAAAGGGAATATGTATGCTCACCACGCTGCACCTTGGTCCAGTTCTCTCAACGGCCGTGACAACAAACACAACAAGGTGAGTCCAAAAATGAATTGTATGCTTCTGTATAAATGATTTAATATGCCAGGGAAATATGTACAGTGCCTTCGGAAAGCATTCAGACCCCTTGACTTTATGTTTACGTTACAGCCTTCTAAAAATGTATTCAATTGTTTTTACCTCATCAACCTACACACAATACCTCATAATGACAAAGCAAAAATAGGTTTTTAGTCATTATTGCTAATTTATAAAAATGTTGAAACTGAAATATCACATTAACATAAGTATTCAGACCCTTTACTCAGTGCTTGGTTGAAGCACCTTTGGCAGCGACTACAGCATCGAGTCTTCTTGGGTATGATGATGTTACAAGCTTGGCATACCTGTATTTGGGGAATATCTCCCATTCTTCTGTGCACTTCCTCTCAAGCTCTGTCAGGTTGGATGGGGAGCGTTGCTGCACAGTTATTTTCAGGTCTCTCCTGAGATGTTCGATCGGGTTCAAGTCCGGGCTCTGGCTGGGCCATTCAAGGACATTCACAGACTTGTCCCGAAGCCACGCCTGCATTGTCTTGGCTGTGTGCTTAGGGGAGTGGTCCTGTTGGAAGGGGAACCTTCGCCCCGGTCTGAGGCCCTGAGCGCTCTGGAGCAGGTTTTCATCAAGGATCTCTCTGTACTTTGCTCCGTTCATCTTTGCCTCGATCCTGACTAGTCTCCCAGTCCCTGTCGCTGAAAAACATCCCCACAGCATGATGCTGCAAACACCATGCTTCACCGTAGGGATGGTGCCAGGTTTCCTCCATACGTGACACTTGGCATTCAGGACAAAGAGTTCCATGTTGGTTTCATCAGACCAGAGAATCTTGTTTCTCATGGTCTGAGAATCCTTTAGGTGCCTTTTGGCAAACTCCAAACGGGCTGGCATGTGCCTTTTACTGAGGAGTGGCTTCCGTCTGGCCACTCTACCTGATTGGTGGAGTGCGGCAGAGATGGCTGTCCTTCTGGAAGGTTCTCCCAACTCGACAGAGGAACACTAGAGCTCTGTCAGAGTGACCATCAGGTTTTTTGTCACCTCCCTGATCAAGGCCCTTCTCCCCCGATTGCTCAGTTTGGCCAGGTGGCCAGCACAAGGAAGAGTTTTGATGGTTCCAAACATCTTCCATTTAGGAATGATGGAGGTCACTGTGTTCTTGGGGACCTTCAATGCTGCAGACATTTTTTGGTACCCATCCCCAGATCTGTGACTCGACACAATCCTGTCTTGGAGCTCTACGGACATTTCCTTCGACCCCATGGCTTGGTTTGTGCTCTGACATGTACTGTCAACTGTGGAACCTTATATAGACAGGTGTGTGTCTTTCCAAATCATGTCCAATCAATTTAATTTACCACAGGTGGACTCCAATCAAGTTGTGAAAACATCAAGGATGATCAATGGAAACAGGATGCACCAGAGCTCAATTTCGAGTCTCATAGCAAAGGGTCTGAATACTTATGTAAATCAGCTATTTGTTTTAATTTGCAAAAACATAGGATTTTTTATTTTATTTAATCCATTTTAGAATAAGGCTGTAACGTAACAAAATGTGGAAAAAGTCAAGGTGTCTGAATAGTTTCCGAAGGCACTGTATACTGTAGCTAAGAAAGTAATACTACGTGTATGTTGTATAGTAAGCTGTTAGTAGCCCATGTGCCTCACCCTAATAATTTGGTCTATTTTCAACTCTTAATCTCACCTACTGTTCTGACTTGGTGGTGCACATGTAGCCTATAACCTGTTTTAGAGAAATGTAATCATCGAATAACATGTGTATGTGTTCGTGCCAGCTGGGTGAGTCACAGGACATGAGGGATCCAATTCTCCCCGTGCCCGGTGAGCGAGCTTTAAGAACTCAAGCAGCTATGCAAATAGATAACCCCTCAATGGAAATGTATCTGCCATCTCTGTGTGTTATCTTCAGGACACAGCAGGTTTAGGTACCTGCAGTTACAGATTGGCCAAGAACCACAAAAAACAGCACCAGACCATTATTCCTACTCCACCAAACTTTAGAGATGGCACTATATGCATTGGGGTAGGTGGCGTTCTCCTGGCATCTGCCAAACCCAGATTTCCACTGCTCCAGAGTCCAAAGGAGGTGAGCTTTACACTACTCCAGCCAATGCTTGGCATTGGTGATCTTAGGCTTGTGTGGGGCTGCTCGGCCATGGAAACCCATTTCACGAAGCTCCCAAATCCACTAATTTGAAGGGGTGTCCACATACTTTGTATATATAGTGTATCTCTCTCTCTCTCAGACACACACACACGAATATGATATACACACACCGAGATGCACACCATTACATACACAACCACACTTCGAGCACATTTATAACCTAATTTCCCTGCCAAAGACTGGAGGATAGGATCTGGTCTCACCAACACACTGAAGTAAATCAGGCAGAGCAGTTTTGTGATAACCCATGTAATAATGGATCGTGCGCTGGGTCTCAACGTCCGCGTGTGCACATGTGTGTCCGCGTGTGCACATGTGTACTTGCACGTGTTGTGTTGACACGTTGATGTGCGCATGGAGTGTTTCGGTGTCCTACCGGGCCTGTCTTGGGGGGGCACTGGATGTATCTGGCCAGGCTGATGACGAGGTCGTGGGTGATGGGGTCCACCAGGTTCCTGAAGCTGGCGTAGCGGTACAGCACGTCATCCAGAGACGTGGACTCCATCCCCAAGTCCTACACACAGAGAGAGAGAGAGAGAGATGTGGACTCCATCCCCAAGTCCTACATACACACACAGAGAGAGCGAGAGAGAGAGAGAGAGAGAGAGAGAGTCCTAGAGAGAGAGAGAGAGAGAGAGAGTGTTGACTCCATCCCCAAGTCCTACACACACAGAGAGAGAGAGAGAGAGTCCTAGAGAGAGAGAGAGAGGTGGACTCCATCCCCAAGTCCTAACACACACACACACATCCCCAAGTCCTACACACACACACACACAGAGAGAGAGATATGGACTCCATCCCAAGTCCTACACACACACAGAGACAGAGACAGAGAGAGAGAGAGAGAGAGATGTGGACTCCATCCCCAAGTCCTACACACACACACACAGAGAGAGAGAGGTGGACTCCATCCCCAAGTCCTACACACACACACAGAGAGAGAGAGAGAGAGACTCCATCCCCAAGTCCTACACACACACACACAGAGAGATGTGGACTCCATCCCCAAGTCCTACACACACACACAGAGAGAGAGAGAGAGAGAGATGTGGACTCCATCCCCAAGTCCTACACACACACACACACAGAGAGAGAGAGATGTGGACTCCATCCCCAAGTCCTACACACACACACACACAGAGAGAGAGAGAGAGATGTGGACTCCATCCCCAAGTCCTACACACACACACAGAGAGAGAGAGAGAGAGATGTGGACTCCATCCCCAAGTCCTAGAGAGAGATGTGGACTCCATCCCCAAGTCCTACACACACACACACAGAGAGAGAGAGAGAGAGACTCCATCCCCAAGTCCTACACACACACACAGAGAGATGTGGACTCCATCCCCAAGTCCTACACACACACACAGAGAGAGAGAGAGAGGTGGACTCCATCCCCAAGTCCTACACACACACAGAGAGAGATGTGGACTCCATCCCCAAGTCCTACACACACACACACAGAGAGAGAGTGGACTCCATCCCCAAGTCCTACACACACAGAGAGAGATGTGGAGTCCTACACACACAGAGAGAGATGTGGACTCCATCCCCAAGTCCTACACAGAGAGAGATGTGGACTCCATCCCCAAGTCCTACACACACACACACACACACATCCCCAAGTCCTACACACACATCCCCAAGTCCTACACAGAGAGAGATGTGGACTCCATCCCCAAGTCCTACACACACACACACACACAGAGAGAGAGACAGGAGAGATGTGGAACCGGGTTACATGATTAGAGCCAGCAGTTTTCACCAACCATGTGACCCGGACCAGGAAAAACTCTGCCTCCTACTTATCGCCTATAACTCAGGCGCTGGGTTTTTCACAGGTTATATCACGTTGTCAGGGCAAACTCTACATAATACACATAATTCATCTCCTGCATAATATATCAACATTGCATTAGTTTATGTGACAGTGACTGACAGACATACAGGACACTAACACACATCCTTATTGACTTGTACTCAGAGGTGGGATGAGCAGAAGTGTCAACACTCACAAATGCACCACTGCTAAAGCAAACTTAACACTTAAATCTGCTTATCCAGTAGCGTTGACTCAAATACTAACAGCTAGTAGATTTCGGCACCTGGAAAGAGACTGTGCTTGCTGTATGTCAGAAGCCTGAAGCTTTTCCATCAGACACAGGAAGTCTTTGTCAACTCATGCAAAGACCTTGAATTTGCTTATAGGTTCCCTAACATGTGTGTGCGTCCGTGACAGCTGGATGAGTCACAGGACATGAGGGATCCAATTCTCCCCGTGCCCGGCGAGCGAGCTTTGATAAATCAAGCCGCTATGCAAATAGATAACCCCTCAATGGAAATGTATCTGCCATCTCTGTGTGTTATCTTCGGCACAGCAGTTCCAGATTGGTCACTAATTGGCGGGGGATAGGGGCGGTGGTTCTAGCCAAGGTAAAAAACAACATAGTAAAGGCAGAACGACACTTTGAGGTGGAGAGAGAGAAAGGACAGAAAAATAAATGACTTGAGGAGCAATACCCTCTAGTAAAGAAAAGGCCATGCATTTATTTATGTCAGTAGTCTGTTATTAAAAATGAATGACTATGACAACTAAAGTCCCAAAATTATTTAAACTGTGAAGTGCTGGTGATGATGGCGGCGTGAGTGGGAGGGTTGTGAGGACAATAAGTCTTTCAA
Organism: Oncorhynchus tshawytscha; assembly: GCF_018296145.1. Lineage (NCBI taxonomy): Eukaryota > Metazoa > Chordata > Actinopteri > Salmoniformes > Salmonidae > Oncorhynchus > Oncorhynchus tshawytscha. Next base: position 23,744,590 of record NC_056442.1, on the reverse strand, counting down.
TTTATCTGGGAGTATTCCTCCCACATAAATCAGCCACATTCAACATCAAAGCAGTGTACTCCATGTAAAAAAAAAACTGAATATGGACTCAGGAGGAGAAATGAAGAGTTTTTTGGATACATTAGGTGTTAATAGAGCTGCCCATTCATTCATCAATTCCCATTTAATGTGAATTTTCATGTTATCCGGGCAACAACGGGGTGCACCTGGTTGCCAGAGAACTGAGATGCTTCTCTCAGTCTGTCCGTCTTTTTCGAAGAACAGGCACTCGCTCTGTCTACCCTCCACATCTCTTTCTCTCATTCCATCTTGTACCCCCAAATCAACTAGCAGGACAAACAGTATCAGAACTAAAAGTTTAGTTTCTAATCAACCTGTTGCTGTGTGGACTCAGGGCATGATTTGTATACTCAGAGATTTGTATAAACCTTTCTGACATTTTCACCGACATTTTGCAACATTGTTTCAATGTAGAAATTAGATCTCCAGCTGTCCCATAGTAATGAACGTGTCTGAAGGAGACAGAAAGGCAGAGAGCTTTTCTCAGCCATTCGAAATCATGAATCAGCTGGCATCATTTTTATGGATATATATAGCAAGGAATGTCAATAGAATATAGGTCAAACTAAATGAAATGTAGCTAGTTTGCAGTCTTTTCAGCTTCAGTTTGAAGTGATTGTGTTAGCTGTGTTGTTGGCTATCTCCTCTGAACAACAGTGTCCTGATGAGTGAGCACATTTTCTATGCCAGGCGAAATCGTCCCTCATGAGCTCCTTGTCATGGATGTATCCAAATAAATGTCACTAGAAAACAGCTTAAACAAACGCAAATGCAGCTACTTTGCTGTTATTCTGTCTGCACTGTTTGACGTGACTGTAAGTTAGCAGTAGTTGACTAGCTAGCAAGCAAGGGATAAGAATGTTGCCAGCCAGTATGGCAGTAGACAACTTAGAACAAACAACTTGGTCGCATCCATAGATACAGAACAAAAATACTTAACGATAGGGACGCATCCCTGGCAACCGAACCAATAGAACGAACGACTAGCCGGCTTGGGTAGCAACCCTAGATTTATGTCGGGACTATATCTCATGGAAGGATGAAACAGTATGAATAAATTCATAAAAAGTGTTTTTTTAGCAAAAATGTCAATCATTATTTGAATATGTTGATAACCCGTTGTGTAAAAGTGATAATGCCCCCGAAGCCGGCGTTTGCAGGATATATTGGCACGGTTGGACTTTGTCTCGGGCCTAACAACACCCGTGCCAATATATCCTCCAAACTCCGGGTTCGAGGGAATTATCACCTAAGTGGTGCAGGTGTGTGTTGAAACTGAGGGTCAAACTCTTAGAAAAAAGGTGATATCTAGAACCTAAATAGGTTTTTCGGCTGTCCCCTTAGGAGAACCCTCTGCACTCTGAGAAAAAAAAGGCACCCAAAAGAGTTCTATCGAGAACCAAAAAGGGTTCTCCTATGGGGACAGCCGAGGAACCGTTTTGGAACAATTTTTCTCTGAGAGTGCAGAGCCAGAGCTAGAAGATTGATAATGACATGATAATACACTGTTTGTCCCTCCCTGGCCTCATCTCAGCTAAGCTCAGCCAGTGCCTAAACTTACAAAGTGTCTCAGAGTAGGAGTGCTGATCTAGAATCAGGTCCCCCCTGTCCATATAATCTAATTCAGTCTGGTCGAAAATACAAAACTGATTCTAGATCAGTACTCCTACTATGAGATGCTTTGTAAACAGAGGCTCTGATCTCAGAACAACAACCAACAGGGATTTTTAAAAACATTTAAGCAGGGAGTCATGCTGAGACCAGTCTCTTTCGCAGAACACATCAATAAACAACAATTACAATATACATATCTATAAAAACATCAATTACACTATACATATTTATATACACATCAATTACACTATACGTATCTATATACACATCAATTACACTATACATATTTAAGGAAATGGGGGTATCATTCCACATGAGGCACAAAAAAACTCAAACAGATTTACTTAACTCGTTAGAGAAGGAAGGGATCTCCGGGTTAGCCATCCCTGAGTCTGGGTCTGGTAACTTATACGTCTGAAGGTTAACAATGGGGTAAGGTACAGTGCCTTGCGAAAGTATTCGGCCCCCTTGAACTTTGCGACCTTTTGCCACATTTCAGGCTTCAAACATAAAGATATAAAACTGTATTTTTTTGTTAAGAATCAACAACAAGTGGGACACAATCATGAAGTGGAACGACATTTCCTCTATTCATCCCCCCTCCTCTCCCCTGTAACTATTCCCCAGGTCATTGCTGTAAATGAGAATGTGTTCTCAGTCAACTTACTGGGTAAAATAATGGAAAAAATTAAAGGATGAGGATTGTCTGACCTCACCACTATGACCCACAGGATAACCTTTAAGGTTTAAGCTTCCACAGCCGGCGCCTGGAACCTCCATCCATTAAGACTGGATATGACATGGATTGATTGGAACATAGGCTCTATGTTCAGGCTTCTATTTTGGCTAAGCGCAAAATGTATACAGGGAATGTGACAATATGACAGACTAATTTGATCGTAACAAATTATACCTAGTAATGAAAATCGCTAACCCTTGAGAGTGATATCAACAAAAGGAATGAACCAATCGATGAAATCATGTCCGATATTCAATATAAAGTGTATAGGTCTGGTGGATATAGTTTCATGTGGGCCTGCATCGCAAAGTTGCATGCATAGTTAAGTTCTCGTTCTCAATTGAGTCTGGAGATAAATGTTATGAGGTAAAAGTACATTAGTTGGAGTAGCTCTTGTTCCAAACTCTCTCCCTCCCTCTTTTCTCCTCTCTATCTAATCTTTACTCCACTCTACCCCATTTCCCTCTCTCTCTTTCCTTCCTTTCCTCATCTCTCTCCTTTCTCCTCTCTTCCCCTCCTTTCCTCACCTCTCTTTCCTCCTCTCTCTCCATCCTCCCACAGGCCGATCGAGCCAGGCTGAATGGCATCACGGAGGAGCCATAAATTGTTGCCACTCCTCTAATTACAGCAGCAGTGAAGGCAAGCAGAGCCTCTGGGCATCTGTTTCAACAACATGACACAGCCCAGGATGAGTTATACTTTCTCACAAAAACCATGGACAGAGGGGCAAAGGAGGTGCGGGACAGGAGGGACACGGGAGAGTTGCAGGATGCATCTCATCGGCTTGTTATGGTATTACAACAACAGCAGATACTGTAGATAGCTGCTGGTGTAAATGTCTATCTGTCTATCTAAGTTGATCTAACATCCTCTGGTCATTTGAATGTATTCGAATGCTGGGTTCTATTCATCAGGGCACACCGTAGAAAAACACTTAATATTGGACCGTTTCATATTGGACAAGTTCAGGTCACACCTCCCCGTTTCTTCCTATTTTCTTCATTTTCGTGCCTAGTGAACACAACCCTGGAGTGACATAGAATGGAGGTGTAGAATGAGTTGGTCTTCCTTAGTATTCACATCCTATCCTCACTCAGACAGCCAGTCCCTCGAGTTAGGTATGTCCCTTAAAGTGAGGTGTGCTGGGGCAGACAGTGTCAGTGTGTCCGTGGTCGAGCTAATCACAACCTAATTGAGAGAAAGCACAACCAGCTTTCTGATGACCATACCTCTCTACCCGTCTCTGCATCAGTCCATCTGTCTGTCTCTGCATCGGTCCATCTGTCTATCTCTGCATCAGTCCATCTGTCTGTCTCTGCATCAGTCCATCTGTCTGTCTCTGCATCAGTCCATCTGTCTGTCTCTGCATCAGTCCATCTGTCTGTCTCTGCATCGGTCCATCTGTCTGTCTCTGCATCGGTCCATCTGTCTGTCTCTGCATCGGTCCATCTGTCTATCTCTGCATCGGTCCATCTGTCTGTCTCTGCATCGGTCCATCTGTCTGTCTCTGCATCAGTCCATCTGTCTGTCTCTGCATCAGTCCATCTGTCTGTCTCTGCATCAGTCCATCTGTCTGTCTCTGCATCAGTCCATCTGTCTGTCTCTGCATCAGTCCATCTGTCTGTCTCTGCATCAGTCCATCTGTCTGTCTCTGCCTCAGTCCATCTGTCTGTCTCTGCATCAGTCCATCTGTCTGTCTCTGCATCAGTCCATCTTGTCTGCCCTCCCCTGTCCTCTGAAGCTCACCTCCTCTGTCCTCTGAAGCTCACCTCCCCTGTCCTCTGAAGCTCACCTCCCCTGTCCTCTGAAGCTCACCTCCCTCCCAGCTGTGTCTTCCTGGCCTAGTGAAGGACTTCTATCAGAGTTGATGTAATCTAGACTCAGACTAGGATTTGCAGTGAACTGACATGGGATTTGGGGTTATAGTAGATTAAACACACCTGTGCATGCACATGCACACACACAAATACACGCACACACAGGCAAACACACACATGAACACGAGCACACAGGTACACAAACAAACACACACACACACACGCACACACACACACACACACACACACACACACACACACTTACATATAAACACACACACACATACCTGCCGGAGTGTCTGCAGCATCTCTGTGGCCTTGTCCTGTTTGCCTTGCTTGGCCATCAGCATCATCTCCTGGATCATGCCTATCCGGCGCTGGTAGGGCGGAGGGGACCCTCCACGACTCAGCCGGTCCCCTGACCTCAACATGAAGGAGGTGAAGAGGTCACCCCTCTCCTTGGTAGGGGTCCGTTTCCACCCGTGCTGTGGGCTGGGCCCAGCCTCTTGGCCCCCAACACCTTTGGTCTGTTTGGTGCCCATGTTTGGATGTTAGAATCTGCTGTAAAAAATGAATTGCTCCCTCCCCCCAGGCAGTCATGCAAGGCTGACTTGCATAAAAATATTTGTCTTTTTAACTAAACATTAAAACCTTGTACACGAAGTCAAGAGGCCTTAAAGTGGGTAGGACCTCTGGGTTCGTTCCCCACCTGACCAGTTGGACAACACACCTGTCCTCTAGTGAATGGTGCACTGTCCAGCTGTTAAGAGTACAATACCAGTTGGGGAAACAACCTCCAACACATGCGTTCAGATTTGAATACAATGTCTAATTCGCACAATAAGCTTGAGCGAATTGGCTGCTACGTGTGCTACTATAAACACAAACAGACACGCACTCAACCCGGGACACAACCCAAAACTTTTGTTATGCAATTCGCGGAACATAGCCTATAAATAATTAAATGTTTTCCACAGAATTTTGTTAGGATAAAATTGTCAGAGCTAAAGAGCTAAGTGAAATATGATCAGCTATCTCTGCGCAGGGTTCTTTAGCAAAATATGAAACAAACGTTGTAAAAAAAGCCTCGGGGTTATCCGTCTTCTAGACAACGAAATCATTTTAACGACTGCACTGTTTTAACAATCGGCTGGTAAAAGCCCCTCAAGTCGGGAAGAGCTCGGGGGATGATTCCCGCAGCATGGCCGCAAATACGGGGAGCAGCAGTCCCGCAGATCGCCAGCAAACTCCTGGTCAGATGCACTCGCTCACAGCACTATCCTGGAGACGACTTCATTTCTGTCCTTCAAATATGAACAGTTATCCTCTGAAGGGCCGCTACTAAATTGATGTGACTGTCAGTGTTGCGAGTGCCTCCTCTCCTCCCGTCCACATTGGATTCCTCTTCCTCTTCCCTTTTAATCAATAATTCCACGCATTCTGCGTCTGTGCAGAAAAAGAAGGGGAAGCTAAACGTATGTGGTGGTGGCGATGGAGACAGGACATGGTAATGTTTACATCTTTATCTGCTACGTTTATTCACCTCTGCTTCTCCAAATCATTCACACGTGATGTCAACCTTTTCCTTTGCAAGATGTTGGCTTCGTTGTTCCTATATTCTATGATTCGCTCTTCGAGGCATGTCCTGTTTGAACGGTCTCGGCGGTGGCCAAGGTAGAGTCCGCGACCTGGTTGAAGGTGTCTCTTGTTGGGACTGAATATAGGCTGCGCACTGTCGGAGGAGCCGACCAGAGCAGGCGCGGTGTGTACAGCGCTTCTCTCCTCAAGTCCTCGCACTGAGAATGGGTTGGGCAGGCTGCTCAACCCACTACAAATACGTCCTGCTAAGAGGATATCGCAAGGACTATAGCTAGGTCAACATCCTTTGCCGTTTCTTCTGAACGGTGAATGGGGATTGGGTAGGCTAATTTAGAGGCAGTCTACAATAACGCAGTACTATGACATGCAAATATTTAGATAATATTATGACCTTGGCTTGTACGCTAACCACATTGCAAAAACGAGTTCAACAGCAACTTTTAGTCTCGTAATTGCAGTATTTCAAATGACATAAATCTGCTGCATTGGACTGTTCACGGGAAGTGCAAATCATTGAATTGCATTATATTGACCTCTGGTGTTGGCGGCGTGGATTGACATACTTGTTTTATTGTAGGGCCATAGTGTTGTTTTATAGCATTATAGTGTAATATTAAACTATAGAATAGTATAGTATTTATGCAAATAAGTAGACTATTTCTCAGATTTAAAAAGAATATACTCACTGTCATCAGTTAGATTTGAAATGAGAGTAAAAATTATATTCAATATACTATCAAATTACATTGTCATTTCATGTTCAGTCATTAAAACGGATCTCGCAATGATTTCAAGATGCGCAAGAACACAATTACAGGTCAGATACAACAGGAAAGATAGGTGCATGTTTGTGGGGGTTTGGTCTAGCAGTGTGCGCTCCGTTCAGCATAATCTAATAATATTCACCAGAGTATACACGAACCTTCCCTTGAAAGCAACTACAAGTATAGCAACAGTATGTGTGATACGTCAGCTGAGCTGATTGCCCTACTCAAATGCATTAGAAACTATTAAATTAACTTTCATCGTGTCGACCCATGATGACTTCAAACTCAAATCCGAGTGATTGCCACTGGTTACTATGGAACTAGATTTCTTTCTGACATGAGGTTTCTAGATGAACAGCAAGAGGGGTGGGTGGGAGGAACGTATGACCTTGTGCTATCCTAACACGCTGAGTGCGCACAGCTGTCTCAGCTGCAGCGTCAGCCGAATGCCCCTCTCTCCTGCAAGGATAGACCAGCATTTCCCTCTGTCCTTGGGACCCAAAGGGGTTCACGTTTTGGTTTTTGCCTTAACACTATTCAGCTTATTCAACTTTTCAAAGCTTGATGATTAGTTGATTATTTGAATCAGCTGTGTAGTGCTAGGGCAAAAAAACAAAACGTGCACCAAGTAAAAAATACAAAATCTGGGGTAGACTAACAGTCACGGTCTCAATCAGCAAATGGACAATCTCTGAAATTGATGTTTATTTTTCTTTACAACTTTATTTTACAGATCATTCAAATCATTGGACAGTAATTTCACAACACCCATCCAAAAGTTAGTTTCCTCCTTTAACAAGGCAAAATCTAAGTTTGAGACTTCAACCCACAGAACTGACTCAAGGGATGGATACTACAGACTAGGACAGCGTCGCAGCCAGTCAGTCTCCCAGACACCTCCCTCACCATGGTGAAATTCTGTAGGGCGCAACATGAAATGTTCCGATAAATGCATTGTGTGGAACAGACATGATTCTCTCATGTCGAAGGAGGAACCAAGTCTGCTCTATGCATGACATTTATCTGAAACAGAACATTTGCACCCTTCTGAACCTGGCCCTCACATCAGCCAAACCTACAGTTGGTAACATCAACGTGGGTCACTATTTCTCCTGTATTCACTTTATTATTACATTCAAAGGCTTCATCCCAAACCGCAACCTATTCCCTATACAGTGCACCACTTTGACCAGGGCCCGTGCACTTTATAGGGAATAGGGTGCCATTTGAGACACGGCCACAGGTTCTTTCCCTTTTCTAAGTTCCACCACAGGCCCCATCATGGAGGCTCACAGAAGTGACAGACAAGCCAAACACTCAGAGGAATTTGCAGAACACTATAGATCAGAGAGCAACATGAGGTCTAGACTTGACTGAGGACTCTTAAAGAGTAGGGCTACTATTGGACACGTTCTATTTGGATTTAGTAAAGTCCTTCCAAATGGTTTCCCACCGGGTCCGCTAATTTGAGCTACTTAAAAACACCAATAAAATACAAGGGAGACTGGCTTCAGACGTCTACCTCTGGGTCAAGCAACTACAGCTGAGAGAAACAATTGGCATATTTTATTCCCATAACAATACAAGCGAATACCATCAGTGCTCACCGAGCCATTCTGCCTACACAGAACGATCTCAATCAACAACCTCTGTGACAGATCGCTTGTCCTTCTCCTTTCCACTAAAAAGGTGAAGTTTTCATTAGCTACAACAGTGTTGGGAGGACATGTTTTGTCCCCTTTCATTGAAAATCTAACTTCAATGTGCTCGATTAAATACGTTTCTTAATCTCAAATGAGGAAAAGTAGCAGAGGAAGGGTTTTGATCCGTTCCTAAGGATGGCTTGGCTGTTCGACTGCGCTGAGGGACGTGGCCCTGCTGCTGCGTTGCTTCAGGAGGTGTAGCCAGCAGGGGGAGCCTTGTCGTCCTTGTTGCTCTCCAGGGAGAACGGGGGGATGCGAACATCAAAGTGGGAGCCGTCTGTCCTCTCAATGCGGAACGTCCCCCTGCACAGAGAGAGCATCATTACAATCTTGACCATCACACCTCTGTACTAAAATGGGAGAAAGGTTGATGTTATTTTTTTGATATTGGAAAGCTAGAGTTACTCTTGCGTTTCCGTCTGTTTTAGATCGTTTGATTACTTGCCTGTAAATCTGTGCAAGATTCACTCAAACGTCAATTAATATTTTAATATTTCCCCAGCTCATGTTTACGGGCAAGGACCAGGTTCAAAACAAAAAAGTTTATTAAGTAATTCTCAGACCAGAACATCTATAAACCTGCATTTCAGGCACTGCAGTGTCTGCTGCAATACTCTTAACTCATGTTAATAACGCAGCTCCAACATGTTACTCTGTGTTGAAGTAGTTACCACATGTGTCCACTGGGTGCTTGAAGGGAAACATGGCTGCTGTACTGGAAGGCTGGCTGCTCTTTGGACAAGACTGGCTCCTGGAGACAAAAACCATAGGTTATAGCCTCTACTCAGTCGTGGAAGTAACATACTGTATGAGTGGCTGTGTCAAATACATGCTTCCTCTGACCATAGATCCTCTCAGCCAATGAGCTCAGAGAGGAATTGAGGAAATAAGGACAGAGGAAGTGTTTTGGCATTTAGTAAGATTCAGACACAGGTATTGAGTTTGTAATTCCATTGTGTGGTGGCGGTTGTACTACTGACCCGACCTACGACCCCCCGGCCTCGGACCGTCTCCAGGGTGCCTGACAGGCTGAAGATCCTCCAGTGTCTCTCCCTCAGTTGCACCACCTCACTGCCCATGTTCTCCAGGCGGATGCAGTACCGCCACTGACACACACACCATATAAGCATCGGGTACACATTATGTTGCCCTTCTTACAGTCTACATTCGTACCCTTGACTGGATAGACGAGGCCTACATCATATATTGGTAAAAGCGCAAATTATTTGTCCTTTTTCAGGGAATTGTAAAAAGTAAATGCTACTTACCCAGTAGACATGAGAATTTTGAGCATCCTGAGAAAGAAAATACTGTATTTATTGTGTGTGCTCGGGCAGATTCAAGATCATCATAAGAATCATGACAGAGTGGGAGGACTCTGGGACGAGCAGAACATTATTAAAAAGGGTTGAGTTATGGAAAGAGCTCATAGTACCTTGTATAATATTTATTTGATAGCAACTGACATAATTAAAAACAGAGGCTCCCTCTCAATGTCTTAACCTGTCCTCCCCTTCATCTGCACTGATTGAAAAAGACTTGAGGTGAAAACAATATGGTGGAAGAACCTGGTCAGTTCTTTCAGATCAGAGCACTAAAAAGAAGCTGCAAGGGGGGCTCCCGAGTGGCGCAGCAGTCTAAGGCACTGCAGCGCTAAAAGCGTCACTACAGACCCGGGTTGAATCCCGGGCTGTGTCGCAGCCGGCCGCGACCAGGAGACCCATGAGGTGGCGCACAATTGGCCCAGCGTTGTCCGGGTTAGGACAGGGTTTGGCCGTCTGGGATGTCCTTGTCCCATCACGTTCTAGCGACTCCTTGTGGTGGGCCGGGCTCCTGCAAGCTGACCTCACTCGCCAGTTGTACGGTGTTTCCTCCAACTCATTGGTGCTGGTGGCTTCCGGGTTAAGTGGGCAGTTTGTGAAGGTCAAGTGCGGCTTGTCGGGGTCATGTTTCGGAGGACACATGGATCTTGACCTTCGCCTCTCCTGAGTCCGTACGGGATTTGCAGCGATGGGACAAGACTAACTACCAATTGGATATCACAAAATAACAAAGAAGAAGCTACAAGGAGGGCAGATTTGAGAAAGAGCCTCATAGTCCAAACAGCGACATCATCCTTACCCTCATGCCCATGTAGAAGGGGATGACGGTGACCCTGATGTTCTCAGTCGTCTCTCTGTGCACGTCGGACAGCTCCAGCCAGGGATGGTTCTTCTCCTGCCATGCCTTCAGAGTGTCCCTCGCACTGAACGGGGGAACTTGAGTGGCTGGACACACAGGATACTCAGTTTACACAGTTGTAACACACGTGAATGCCCACAAAGTAACTGGATATATTGTATACCTCACAGTACCTGTGAATTTAAAAAAAATCTTTGAACACTTTATAGTACTACTGAATGTTTAAGTTGGAAGAAGTTGGAATTTGTGAATGTTCCAAAAAATGACTGGAAATGTACAGAGTGTAGAAAACAAAGGACACCGGCTCTTATCCATGACAGACTGACCAGGTGAAAGCTATGATCCCTTATTGATGTCACTTCTTAAATCCACATCAATCCATGTATATGAAGGGGAGGAGACAGGTTAAAGAATGATTTTTGTTGTGTATGTGTGCCATTCAGAGGGTGAATAGGCATGACAAAAGATTTAAGTGCATTTCAACAGGGTATTGCAGTAGGTGCCAGGCGCACCGGTTTGTGTCAAGAACTGCAACGCTACTGGATTTTTCACGCTCAACCGTTTCCCTTGTGTATCAAGAATGGTGCACCACCCAAAGGACATCCAGCCAACTTGACAACTGTGGGAATCATTGGAGTCAACATGGGCCAGCATCCATGTGGAACGCTTTCAACACCTTGTAGACTCCATGCCACGAACAACAGGGGCTGTTCTGAGGGCAAAGGGGGGTGCAACTCAATATAAGGAAGGTGTCCTTAATGTTTTGTACACTCAGTGTGTACTATGCTGTACAATGAAATGACACGTGGAAAGCGGAAAGCAGCGAGTGGCTGGCGCTTACTTTTGTCAGGGTTGAACATGAGGAAGCGCTCAAACAGCTCGTGCTGGATGGGGACCTGCTCTGTGGAGTTGTAGGGCAGGATGTCTTCATGACTCACATAGTCCAGACCTGAAACACACACATTGACAGCCAGGCAAAATGCCCAGTCAGTCAGGAGGATGACAGGGACAGAAATAGTACAAGGAAGTAACTAGGTTAGTACAAAATCACGTGGCAGCCAAGATTATTCGTGCACGGACAGTACCATTTCCTGATAAGAACTCAATGCATTTTTGTGGGTGGTGGGAAAATTCAAATGGTCCCCGTTTGAAAAGAAATCAAAGCACGTAGCCATTTACTACACAGGGAGCAGCGGATCATGTGTTGTTTACCTGGGATGGCATAGAGGGCTCTGCTGTCGTCATGGTTCGCCAGGAACGTCACTGCTTCTGTCTGAGACCTCTGAGACTGTCAACACAACAGGAGAAACAACTAGAAGACTGGCAGTCTGGTATATGTCATCATTTAGGCCTAGTCAGTAAGAACAATGGCATAGCATTGGTTGTGTTCAGAGGTTACGTACTATGTGAGGGCAATCCCGCGTGTCGATGAGGACCTGGTAATAGGTATGAGTTTTCCCCTTCACCTCTTTTGACCCGTGTGAACCAGGAGGCTCTGGCTTGCTGAGGACGGGACATGGGTGTAATTTTTATTTAAAACAATGTGTAATTTTTATTTAAAACAAACACATACATATATACATACATATATACATATATATACATACATATATACATACATACATACATATATACATATATACATATACATATACATATACATATATACATATATACATATATACATATATATACACACACACACACACACATACACACAACCATTAAAAACACACTAAGATGTAATATGCACCTGTCAGACATGGGAGGAATGACGTCTCGGTCATAGATACGGGCGTGCCAGGGGAACAACACGATCCCTCTGTAGCCAAACACACTATGAAGGAAGAGCTGAGGAGAGAACATGGCGAAACAGACTTGAGGTTGGAAACACCCTTTGTGACAAGGGCAACTACAGTATAGGCTAGGGGGCTGGACCAATAGTTCTGGTCTGGATGGGTAAACCGCAGGGCGCTGCCCATCTTACCTGGCCTGTTTCATATTTGCCATGCTGCTTCAGTGCCTCAAACACTCCCACCGTCTCCAGAACCTTCCCCTCTGGCCTGTTCCTGCCAAAACACAGGCCACACTATGACAACCAGGAACAAAATCACGTCACACTAGAGGTCTTCACGGGTCCACCCGAACCTGAATACCTGAGATCCGACCCAGATCCTATTTGTAAACCAGAACAGCAACTTGGCTGACAAACATCATTTTCTCACTCGGGTCCAATTGGGTTTGGTGTAAACGTGGACCCGACACCTGTTGGTGTATGGGTTGGGTCTAGGTATGGTTGTAGTCGGGTCCGATCGTTCTCGGGTCCCCCTATTTTAAATATTTTTTTATTATGAACGGGTCCGGGTCAAATGGTCTTCGGGTCGAACTTTGGAGCCAAGAAGACCTCTACATCACACTGTAGAACTACATTAGTCTCACCTAGCCAACTGTTGTAGCAGCTTGGAAATGGAACCTAGTGCACACAATACGCAACATGAGCACTGAGATGACATGTCATCTCATAGTCATCCCCCTTGGAGTAAAGCTTCATCTCAAATCAGACAAATTGAATAAAACAGCTAGATTTATCAAAGTTCAACAAACAAATTCCAAGTCTAATCTTTGTCATTCCCTTTGCAGTATTATATCAACAAGGTATTGTGAACAACAGCTGGCTGTGTTCAAGTCACTCATACTTGGACAGATCTATTTTATTTTTCAAAACATTGGGGGTGATATTGATGGGGGATTTAGTTTTGCGTGGCGCCTCGAAATATACATATTATTGGCAGATGATATGGAAGAGATCTGACCAAAGGCTTGCGTGTTCATCAGCTATGTTGGGGATTACTGGCAGAGGTTGATTATAATATGGTCACTGACAAGAAAAACAACAACCAGGCTGGTGAAATACCAGATCAAATACATCGTTAAAAACGGAGAGTCAGATCAGCAACAATATTTCCTCATTTCATGGAGGTTATCATTGAGAGAGAAAGAACAGGACAACAATACATTACAAGATTTACATAAAGTATAGACAGAATTACAAGCTGGTGCTGGATCGGTCTTCCAATTGCTAACATCGTGGGCTCCATGTCAACCCAAGCCCTCCACCCCCTCTACATTTATTCCCTTGGCACGAGGGAAGCAAATAAATAGGACTCATTACTCTGTGCTGGCTCAAGCAAACCTGCACTCTTATGTAATCAACAGCAGATCAGGCTTTGTAGATGGGTCCAAAGCGCTCTACGTTCTTCCACTCAGACAAAAAGTGAACTAATATGTTGCCAACGCTTAGTGTCTATGTAAGTCGACACTCTAGAGGTCTTCACAGGTTCACCCGAACACCGGAGACCCGGGTCCAAATGTCTAATTTCTCCCTCGGGTCCTGGTCAGGTCCTGTTTGATTGTCATTAGGTCTATGGATCTACAGCTGATACAGCGCTGTCATCGGGTCTATAGCATATGTATTTCACACTAATAAAGTTAATTTATTGACTTATAGAAAGCCTAGCCAACATAAAATATCTATTCGTTAACCAGAAAAGCAACAGGGCTGATAAATGTAATTGTCACTCGGGTCCAATTGGGTCTGGTCTAGGCTCGGACCCATTAGGGTACGGATCGGGTGCATTCAAGTTTGGGTGCGATTGCTCTCGGGTCCCAGGGCCAACTTTTAGGACATGAGAAGACCTCTACTACACTCCCACTTTGACCGGTCTGAAAACAACCAGGCTTGCAGCTAGGGCTGACCCCATTTAGTAAATTGGTCGATAGGCTGTTGGTTGACCGAGATTTCTTTAGGCGAGCAATAACAAAAAATAAATAATGGTATACAAGACATCGGTCTGAGTGGACTGATCCATTGTTGGTGCCGTGAGGATGGCACGGTCCATTAAGCTAAGTCGTGCTCTTGAAATTGTATATGGTTATATGAACAAATGGTGCAAATAATATTTAACAAATGCACTTTCTCCCACATTGGATAGCGGTTGCTGTCCGTGGTTCTGAAACCCATCAGTGCGCTGTTGAATTGGCACCTTTTCCTAGACCATGTTGCCATGTCCATAGATGCAAAGTTCACCAGCATATTGGTGTTGAGAACAATGCGGTGGAGGCAGGAGCAGAGTTAGAGACAAGAAAACAGCCCTTGCCTTCATTGTCTAAGGTGAGGAGAGGAAACGCCAACTTAAATTAGATCTATAACCAATAGTCTAACGTTAAAATGTGCCTGGCTTTATAAATCATCCATATACATCTACAGAAATAAGACAGATCCTGCTTCTGTTGCCTGTGAGTGTTTAATAGCCTACTGAGTCAGTGAGCACCAAGCCTCACAAGTCAGATAAACAATTTCAAATTCAGCAGTATTTAATCTTTGCTTGCGAGGGAATATGGAATGTTTTTCCTAAACAAACAAGGGATTTCGGTAACACTTTGTCAGAAATGGCTGTAATTATGTTGCAGTGGTGTGTGGTGATCCCTGCAGCATGGAGGAGAGACCAACGGGCGATAGTCACGCAGTCAACCACTGTCATTTTACACAGCGCAGTCTGAACCCGGCCTGGCACAATCAAATCAATTGCGGTCAGACTCCCTCTAGTCATTTGTGTCTTAAGTTCAAACTGTGCTTAAGAAAGCACCAGAGAAGCTCAGTACATATCGTTTATTTGATTTACACACATAGGATGTGTCTATATGGAAATATATCTTTACAAATTTAGACCAATCTACAGATGACTCTCGGGTCAACTAAGATTTGTTTTTTTGTCAGGGACAGCCCTACTTGCAGCACATAGTAACATTCCACAACCTTTGTTATTTTCTTTGGCTAGTTTCCATGTCTTGCCTGGATATTGAAAACAACACTTGTTTTAAGTTTTATTAGTTGTATGTAGGGGATACGCATGGTATACGTCGTCCAACGAAATTCTTACTTGCAGGGTCCTAAGACAATGGAACGAGAAATAAAATAAACATTGTTGCATACGTATAATACAGGAAGGCACAATTTTGAATCCAATATTTACACTTGTATTGGGGAAGGGGGGGCAAGTATATAAATTGAGTAGTATAATAAGAGTCTGGTAGGAACAGTCACAATGTGAGTGTAGCATGAATGTACAGTATGTGTTTGTGTGTGCTAAGGTGCAGAGTCAGAGCAGGGGGTCAGTCCAGTTCAAGTGTTCAGCAGTCTGATGGCTTGTAACTAGAGAATGTCTGTCTAGTTATGAATACTGAAAATATGCACAGATTTGCCTGCAAGTTAAGTTCCATCTATAAGCTGTGTGTTACCAAATGCAACAAAGTGCCAACATATGGCACTGTTTGATTTGTAAGTTGGGATATACTAAAAAACAACTTGACTTGTCTGACAACAGGAGCTTGTGCAATGTGCCAATCATTGTAGCTCTTCGCAAAATATCTGCCAATCATAGATAATGAACGAAGAGCTGCTGGGAAAACGCACGAATATGCTGTTTGAATGAATGTATACGCGCCTGCTTCTGCCTACCACTGCTCAGTCAGATACTTCGATACTTGTATGCTCAAGTCAGATTATATTCAACACAGGACACACACTAGATAATATCTAGTAATATCAACCATGTGTAGTTAACTGGTGATTATGATTGTTTTTTTACAAGGTAAGTTTAATGCTACACTTGCGTTGGACTAGTTAACTACTGTTGCAAGACTGAATACCCCGAGCTGACAAGGAGAAACTCTGTCGTTCTGCCCCTGAACAAGTCTGTTAACACATTCTTATTTTCAATGACGGCCTAGGAACGGTGGGTTAACAGACTTGCCTAGTTAAATAAAGGTGTAAAAAATATATATCTGCCAAATCGGTGTCCAGAAATACCGATTTCCGATTGTTATGAAAACTTGATATCGGCCGGTCCGATTGATCGGTCGACCTCGAGTTCAGAGGAGACTGTGTGAACCAGGCCTTCATGGTCAAACTGCTGTAAAGAAACCACTACCAAAAAGGAGACCAACAAGAAGAAACTTGCTTGGGCCAAGAAACACAAGCAATGGACATTAGACCGGTGGAAATCTGTCCTTTGGTCCAATGAGTCCAAAGTTGAGATTTTTAGTTCCAACCGCCATGTCTTTGTGAGACACAGTAGGTGAACAGATGATCGCTGCATGTGTGGTTCCCACCGTGAAGCGTGGTGGTGTGATGGTGCTTTGCTGGTGACACTGTCTGTGATTTATTTAGAATTCAAGGCACACTTAACCAACATGGCTACCACAGCATTCTGCAGCAATACACCATCCCATCTGGTTTGCGATTATTGGGACTATCATTTGTTTTTTCAACAGGACAATGACCCAACACACCTTCAGGCTGTGTAAGAGCTATTTGACCAAGGAGAGTGATGGCGAGCTGCATCAGATGAACTGGCCTCCACAATTCAGTCAACCTCATACCAATTGAGATGATTTGGGATGAGTTGGAAAGCAGTGAGGGAATTGAAGACAAAAAGTGCTCAGCATGTGTGGGAACTCCTTCAAGAATGTTGGAAAAGCATTCCAGGTGAAGCTGGTTGAGAGAATGACAGCTTTGTACACTCTTGGCAAGGCAAGAGTGGGCTACTTTGAAGAATCTAAAATATATTTTTTATTTGTTTAACATTTTTTTGGTTACTACATGGCATTATTTCAGTTTGTTTTCTCTATTATTCTACAATGTAGAAAAATAGTAAAAATAAAGAAAAACCCTTGAATGAGGTGCCCAAACTTTTGACTGGGACTGTATGTGAGTATGGTTAAAGTCAGAAGTTTACATACACCGTAGCCAAATATATTTAAACTCAGTTTCACAATTCCTGACATTTAATCCAAGTAAAAATTCCCTGTTTAAGGATCACCACTTTATTTTAAGAATGTGAAATGTCAGAATAGAGAATTCTTTCAGATTTTATTTCTTTAAATCAGATTCCCAGTGGGTCAGAAGTTTACGTACACTCAATTACTATTTGGTAGCATTGCCTATAAATTGTTTAACTTGTGGGTCAAACGTTTTGTGTAGCCTTCCACAAGCTTCCCACAATAAGTTGGGTGAATTTTGGCCCATTCCTTCTGGCAGAGCTGGTGTAACGGAGTCATGTTTGTAGGCCTCCTTGCTCGCACACGCCTTTTCAGTTCTGCCCACAAATTTTCTATAGGATTGAGGTCAGGGCTTTGTGATTTAAAGAAGCAATAAAACTGGCCTTCCTTAGACTAGTTGAGTATCTGGAGCAACAGCATTTGTGGATTTGATTACAGGCTCAAAATGGCCAGAAATAAAGACCGTTCTTCTGAAACTCGTCAGTCTATTCTTGTTCTGAGAAATGAAGGCTATTCCATGCCAGAAATTGCCAAAAAAACTGAAGATCTCGTATAACGCTGTGTACTACCCTCTTCACAGAATAGTGCAAACTGTCTCTAACCAGAATAGAAAGGAGTGGGAGGCCCCGGTGCACAACTGAGCAAGAGGACAAGTACATTAGTGTCTAGTTTGAGACAGACGCTTCACAAGTCCTCAACTGGCAGCTTCATTAAATAGTGCCCGCGAAACACCAGTCTCAACATCAACAGTGAAGAGGTGACTCCGGGATGCTGGTCTTCTAGGCAGAGTTGCAAAGAAAAAGCCATATCTCAGACTAGCCAATACAATACAACAAAAGAAGATTAAGATGGGCTAAAGAACACAGACACTGGACAGAGGAAGATTGGAAAAAGGTGTTATGGACAGACAAATCTAAGTTTGAGGTGTTCGGATCACAAAGAACAACATTCATTAGACTCAGAAAAAATTAAAAGATGCTGGAGGAGTGCTTGATGCCATCTGTCAAGTATGGTGTCGGCAATCTGATGGTCTGGGGGTGCTTTGGTGGTGGTAAAGTGGTAGATTTGTACAGGGTAAAAGGGATCTTGAAGAAGAAAGGCTATTACTTAATTTTGCAACACCACGCCATACCTTGTGGACGCCGCTTAATTGGAGCCAATTTCCTCCTACAACAAGACAATGACCCAAAGCACAGCTCCAAACTATGCAATAACTATTTAGGGAAGAAGCAGTCAGCTGGTATTCTGTCTATAATGGAGAGGCCAGCACAGTCACCGGATCTCAACCTTTTTGAGCGGTTGTGGGAGCAGCTTGACCGTATGGTACGTAAGAAGTGCCCATCAAGCCAATCCAATTTGTGGGAGGTGCTTCAGGAAGCATGGGGTGACATCTCTTCAGATTACCTCAACTAATTGACAACTACAATGCCAAAGTTCTACAAGGCTGTAATTGCAACAAATGGAGGATTCTTTAATGAAAGCAAAGTTTGAAGGACAATAATTTCAATTAAAAATCATTTATAACTTTGTCAACATCTTGACTATATTTCCTATTCATTTTGCAACTCATTTCATGTATGTTTTCATGGAAAACATGGACATTTCTAAGTGACCACAAACTTTTGAATGGTAGTGTATATCAGTGGAGGCTCCTCAGAGGAGGATGGGGAGGACAATCTTCAGTGAATTTCATAAAAAAATGTTTTACTTCAATACCAAACATATGAGGCTCATGGTTCTCACCCCCTACCATAGACTTACACAATAATTATGACAACTTCCAGAGGACATCCTACAGCCCATCAGAACTCTTGCTGCCTGAACTGACATGTTGTCCGTCAAAACAAAGGATCAGAGAATGAACCTAGTACTAAACGCATAAGCTACAGCTAGCTAGCACTGCATAAAATGTTGAGTAGTTGACTCAAAGAGAGAGAGAGAGAGAGACAATAGTTTAACGAATACATTACTTCCAAAATGATGGAGAAGCATCACATACTTAGCAAATGCAGCTAGCTGGTTTAGCCTACAGAAACAGGGGGACGTTATGTTAGCTAGCTGGCTGCGACTTTCCAACACAACACTGGATGTCTTCCAAGTCAAGGTAAGCTTTTGGTATTACAAATCTATTTCCACCGGGGCCCACCGGTGTAAATACTTACTGAATGTACACTAACGTTACTGTATGATTGTACCGGGTTTACTAACGCGTTAGTTAGATTAGCTATGCTGACTATGACGTTACTTTAGCTAATATAGTGACAACGATGTAGGCTGTTTTTTCCCCCCCGCCTGGTCACATACAGCTGATGTGTTGTGCATAGAACTCCACAAGCGAAGGAAAGAAGTGAGAGGAGGAGAGCGCATGGAAGCGAGAAGGAATACAACGTGGCTGTTATTAATGCATCATTGGGCAGCATTCAAGACAGTGGGCGAACTGGCTAGCTAGCTAGGTCGCATTAGCTTAGAAGGTAGCCCTTACCGTGACGACATAAACCTCGTCTGCTGAATGTTGGGCAGTCCACATGCTAAACACGGCAACCGGGGTCTCTTCGCCTCAAGTCCACTACTCCCTTCAATAATACTCAATATTCGATGTGTGTGTTTCCTGTTGTATTTACTGACGGTAGTCAGAAAGCCTCGTCGTATTGCACAAGCAGCCATCTTTTCTACTTCTGCACAAGCACGCCGAGGCTGACGTGTATAAAAGCGGGCGAATTAAAAAGTTGATTTAAAGGTCCAATGTAGCCGTTTTTATCTAAATATCAAATACTTTCTGGGTAACAAAGTACCTTACTGTAATTATTTTCAATTAAAATGGTCAAAAAATATTCCTAGCAAAGAGAAATTTCTCAAGCAAAAATTTAGTTAGGGTTGTCTGGGAGTGTTCTGAGTGGCGATGGAAAATTTGAAAACTAGCTGTTTTTGGCGGAGGTTTGGAAATCTTTCTTATTGGTCTATTGATGTCAACAGGCAGGCCAAAACTCCATACCACCACTATCAAAATTTTCACAGTATTATATGCCAACCTCAGTGTGGAAATATTAATACATGTTTTTGGCTGCACTGGGTCTAAAGAGTTTAACCTTAGCATCAGGTACTCTGTTGTGTTTAAAGTATCTCCATTTAAAGGCCCAGTGCAGTCACAAAATTCCAGTGTTATTTCGACCTCAATGTACTCATTTTGAGAATTACATGTACTTTGAAACTTAAGTATATTTAAAACCAAGTGCTTTTTGACTTTTACTCAAGTAAGTATTTTGCTAGGAGACTTTTACTTTTTATTTTTTATTTTTTACATTTAAAATTGGGTACTTTTTCTACCACTGCAAACTGGCTATTATTACTGTAACGTTAACTAGCCAACGTTACATTGGCTACACAGTAAGTATAGCTAGGTCGCTGTTTTTCTATATTAAACTACGTACGATATGTTGTAACACGGAACAAAATAAATTTGCGCCAGAAGGGGTCAGTTCTTTCAGCTTTTCTCAGATACTATTTGTCCATTGCCATGTCTTGCTTGAAAGCTTGAAGCTAACAATTAATTGTATGCCCATTCGTTTTCATTGCAGCCCTGTTTGAACGCAATTGTTACGCTAACTCTGTATTCACAATGTACAACACTCAGTGAGTCAACTCAAATCCAGCTAACTGGTAATTATGAAGTTATATGTATTTATTTTATTTTCATCTAGCTAGTTATCTTGTTGTGTCTGCATTGCCAGTGCTTAGTTCGGCTGGAAGCAGGTTAAGTCTTGAGCAGGCAACCTCTGTGACTTGTTTTGTTAGCTGGTGAATTTTAATGTAGTTTACGAAAGTTCAATCAGGAAGGCTGGTCTGAAAGCACATTTAACTTAAGCGTTTAACTTAAGCGTTTTACTCTGTGTCCCAGCAAAAGGTTACCAGCATCTGTCATCAGCATTCATCGGAGACGTGGCTATACCCCATTAAGACATGTCCATATTGTATTCTGTTTCTGTTGTTCGTTCAGTTAAGCATATATTTGATTGAAATTCTGTTGCATCCGTCAACAGGCAATAACTAGCTACAGAAGACGAATGAATGCATACATATTTAACTCTAACCTATTTTTCAGGAATTTGTCTTTCAGCATAAAAATATCCTGCCTCTTCTTCACCAGTGAATCAGGCAGCACTTCAGGTATTTTGTCTTTGTACTGCCTAATCCTATGATAATAGATCACATGACTGCCTGGTCTAGCTGGTTGGTTTGAGACTTTACTATTTACAGGCATACATGAGCATAAATATTTCAGTTATGGACTGTCAGATATTTAAATGTAACATTTTTTTCGTGGTGTGTGTGGGGGAGGGGGGGGGGAGATTGATAACTTGTAGTTACACATTTCCCTTACATTCATGATCCCATTTCTTATGTGCTAAAGGGTCATCGCTGATGAAAGGCCTGCAAAATGACAAGGAGGGGATACTTGAGGACAAAGAGTATGCGATTGAGACAAAGACACACATACACAGGACAGGCAGGTGAACATCGACTGGCAGAGAAGCAGCTGAACTGGTTCCCCCCTAGCCCTTCTAGTTTGATGCTGAAAGAGGTGCCTGCTGCATTTGCTAAACTGGTGGTGCAGGTTGTAAAAATACTCTAGCCTGGTCCCAGATCCCTCTAGCCTGGTCTTGCTAACTCATAATGTATGATAGTTGTCATGCCATGTTTCCATAGGAGTTGGCTATATAGTACAAACAGATCATAGACCAAACTAACATTTGGCTGATTTTCAGAACCGAAGGTGAAACTTCAGTGTACTTGAGGACTACTCTAGAAATTGTTGGCTTTGTTGCAAGATAGAAAGGAGAATAAGCCATGGTTTGCTTGTGTGTCACCTGAATGTGAGGGCAAGCGGTTATGTATGATATGGTTATGATAGTAATGTAGGCCCTAACATGCACTTTGTTTTCAGGTTTGAATGAGACAATATATTCCCCTAACCTTATTATTTTAATAAAGTTATTGTTTATGAATATTATATTACTTGTGTATATCTGTCCTTATCATATGTAATTGATAATTGTTTTTGGTGCAGATGTGTTTAATTTACTATCTGGATAAAGTGTCTGATCATGGAAAATGTCATAGAATTTTTTTTAAGTGCCATCAGTCACATCAGTCCATATTTTGTAAGGATAAGAATAGAACTACCTTTTAATGTGAAGAAGTTCTACCTTCCAGAGCTTGAGTTCTAAAATAATAACTTGAAAAGATACCCAGCTAGCAAATTTCATTCCTTGGAAGTTGTGGGAAGGTACGTTTTTGGTTTCCCATTGGATCTGGGAACAAAGCCAGAAGTTTCCGTACCAGTAAAACCGAACGTTCTAAGAACGGAAGTTAACATTTTGCCTGTTCTGGGAACATTTATTTTTAGGTTGCAGGTAGGTTCTGAAAATGTTTTACTCTGGTTCTATTAAAGTTTTCCTGGGAGGTTTTATTAACGCTCTGAGGACAAATTTATAGGTTATTTGTTTTTTGAATAACTTACTTAACTTTCACTAAATGTTTCAAAAAGTATTTTAATAACACTGCTAGCTTTTTCTGGGCAAACTCTCTTTTTTTTCTTCTCCAAGCACAGATAGGACACATGTAAAATTATTTTCCTTAGACATGAATCATGGAAACAAATACATTTGTTTATTTTGACAGCATCTGTGAAATTTGAACCTATAATCTTCTGTCTATCCATGGAATTAGCAGTTGTGGAAAAAGTACCCAATTGTCATACTTGAGTAATTTTCAATTAAGGTATGTTTACTTTTACTCAAGTAAAAGTGAGTCACCCAGTAAAATATTGCTTGAGTAAAAGTATTTGGTTTTAAATATACTCAAGTATGAAAAGTAAATGTTATTGCTAAAATATACTTCGTATTGAAAGTAGAAGTGTAAATCATTTCAAATTCCCAATATTAAGAAAACCAGACAGTACCATTTTATTTACTGATAGCCAGGGGGCACACTCTAACACTCAGACATAATTTAAAAACTAAGCATTTGTGTTTAGTGAGTCCGCCAGATCAAAGGCAATAGGGATGACCAGGGATGTTCTCTTGATACGTGTGTGAATTGGACCATTTTCCTGTCCTGCTTAGCATTCAAAATGTAACGAGTACTTTTGGGTGTCAGGGATAATGTATGGAGTGAAAAGTACATTATTGTCTTTAGCAATGTAGTAAAGTAAAAGTTGTCCAAAATATAAATAGTCAAGTACAGATATCCCCAAAACTACTTCTGTATGTTGACTTAAATAACTTACACCACTGGGAATTAGTCCACTGCGGCACCAAGATGGAGCTAGCATGCCTTGTTTCTTTACTCATTCAAAGCTGTTCATTTTAGTCTGTCCAACAGACCTCTTTTCAAAGGAAACAATAACTTATTAAGATGAGGTGTAGCCAATTAGTGGCGAGGCCAGCACGCACACCTGAAAACACTTAACAAGAAAGAGGCTAGAGAAAGTTTTGTTTATGCTGAGAATAAAATCTATATGTTTTTAAATAACATTATTTAGAATGTTCTCTGAACTTAACTAAAGTTTTCTTGTGTTTTTTTTAATAGAAAGTTTTCTTAACAGTCAGAACAGAATGTACCACCCCAGTGCTGGCTTGCCTTTGAAGCTAAATTGGTCCTGGTCAGTCCCTGAATGGGAGACCAGATGATACTTGAAGTGGTGTTGGAGGGCCAGTACGAGGCACTCTTTCCTCTGGTCTAAAATAAAAATATCCCAATGCACCAGGGCAGTGATTGGGGACAGTAGCTTCGTCTCTGTGGACTCTAGGGGTGTTAACCATGGTGTCTTGGCTAAATTCCAAATCTGGCCCCTCATACCATCATGGCCACCTAACCATCCCCAGCTTCCAATTTGCTCATTCATCCCCCTGTAACTATTCCACTGGTTGTTGCTGTAAATGAGAATGTGTTCTCAGTTATCTTACCTGGTAAAGGGTGCATTCATAAATTCACTCTGGCTATCTACTCCGATTTCAGAGCAGTCCCGTCTGAGTGTGCCAGAGCGCAGAATAACTGAGGAATTTACGAACGTGCAACACCTGTTGAATATGACCGGTGTCAGTAAACATCAGCAAAAAAACATAATTAAATTGTTGCCAGCAGCACAGTTACAGTCACCAACGCTTTAGATAACATGAAAAAAGCCTAAACAGCTCTGCTAGGGCGAGTAAAATGGTCAGAGTGTAGTGTTCTCTCATTTGTGTCTGGAAGTAGCTAGCAAGCAAGCTTGCCAACTTCAGCCTGTTAGCTTGGGTGCTTTACTGCCGCTGTGAGGTCAGAACGCTCAGATCAACCCTACTCCTTGGCCAGAGAGTCCAGTATGCGTTTTGAACACTCCAAGAGCAAAACACTCTGAATTTATGAACAGACAATCTGACAACTCTATGAATTTAAGAACACCAAGAGCACACTCTGAGTGCACTCTGGCACTCCAGGGTGAATTTACGAACACTCACAAAATAAGGGTTAAATAAATCAAATGCAATGTACAGTGACCTCGGATGGGGCCACAGTGTAGCCTCCAAATGCTGCAGTAGTTTATGTAAAATCTGAGCTTCTCCTGTCCTATTCGGTGTCCTGTGTGAATCTAAGTGTGCGTTCTCTAATTCTCTCCTTCTCTCTTTTTCTCTCTCTCGGAGGACCTGAGCCCTAGGACCTGAGCTCCAGGACTACCTGACATGATGACTCCTTGCTGTCCCCAGTCCAGTACTCCTTGCTGTCCCCAGTCCACCTGGCCATGCTGCTGCTCCAGTTTCAACTTCCACCTGACTGTGCTGCTGCTCCAGTTTTCAACTGTTCTGCCTTATTATTATTCGACCATGCTGGTCATTTATGAACATTTGAACATCTTGGCCATGTTCTGTTATAATCTCCAAATAGAAATAATAAAATGAGCTATAGTAATAAAATTAGCTATGTCGAGAATACAGTATTCACATAGTACCAAACACCATGGCAAAGTACCAAACACCATGGCAAAATAATTGCAGGAAGTTAGCTTACGGACCAGTATCCAGAATATAAATACACTATATATACAAAGGTGTAGGAACACCCCTCCAATTAGTGGATTCGGCTATTTCAGCCACACCCATTGCTGACGGGTGTATAAAATGGAGCATACAGCAATGCAATCTCCATAGACAAGCATTGACAATAGAATGGCCTCTGAAGAGCTCAGTCTTTCAACATAGCACAGTCATGGGATGCCACCTTTCCAACAAGTCATCTTGTCAAATTGATCCCCTGCTAGAGCTTGCCCGGTCAACTGCTGTTATTGTGAAGTGGATATGTCTACTGTAGGAGCAACAACGGCTCAGCAGCGAAGTGGTAGGCCACATAAGCTTACAGAACAGGACTGCTGAAACGCATAGCGCATAAAAATTGTTCTCGGTTGCAACACTTACTATCCAGTTCCAAACTGCCTCTGGTTGCAACGTCAGCACAATAACTGTTCGTCGAGAGCTTCATGAAATGGCTTTCCATGGCAGAGCAGCGTCAGCTGGAGTGGTGTAAAGGTCGCCACCACTGGACTCTGGAGCAGTGGAAATGCGTTCTCTGGATTGATGACTCATGCTTCACCATCTGGCAGTCCGACGGGCAAATCTGGGTTTGACAGATACAAGGAGAACGCTACTTGCCCGAATGCTTAGTGCCAACTGTAAAGTCTGGTGGAGGAGGAATAATGGTCTGGGGCTGCTTTTCATGGTTCAGGCTAGGCTCCTTAGTTCCAGTGATCTCCTGTTTTTTAGTTTTCAGTTTTTTGAAGGGGTAAGAGGGTGTTCTCTAGATTATTCTATCAGCCAGTCAGGGCTGTATATGCAAATATATTAACATTTGTATCCCCATGCCCACACAGTTGGACTGAGCATTTCAGTGGCCCAAGGAGGATCAGGGAAATACATTAGTTATATATATATTTTTAAACAACACACACAGTGTGACTTATTATACATAAAATTATGATTTAAAGAAAGGAAAACTAAGTGGGGGCTTTAATTATTAATCATTAATTTCAAGGCTAGGTCATTGAACTAGCTTCATTCTTGTTTTATTCCCCCTGAAATTAACCACAATGAAAAGTGCTAAAGAAATATAAATAAATCAATTGAAATAATAACTATATTTGAAAACGATACCTGCACAAAAATCAACACAATAATAATTTCCCCTACATGCATACAAATACTGTATATTATTAACTATGTTTGAAAGTGCAGTATTTTTTTATTATTTGTTATTTTTATATATATATATATATATATATATTTGTTTAATTTGATTGTTTATTCATAATTAGAAATGATCAACAACTGACATTCCTACATCAAACATGTCTAACACAACAAAACACAGGTATAAACAAGAAAATAATAAATACATATACAAAAATAAAATATATAAATAACCCCAAAAATATATATAAGAAATAAGTGTAAAAATAACGACAATTCTCGTGCAATTTTATTCACTCAGAAAAAATAATTCAGGAAGATGTGATTATTTTTGTTATTCACTAAGGATATTGTCTTAACAAGACGATTAAATTCAATCAAAAATATTTGTAATTTTGGTATAGAATTCTGGAATTTTTGTTTGTGTATAAAGTGTTTGGCAACAAGAATTTTAAAAAATCACAATCATTTCAATGGTCTTGTTATCATTGCAATAGTAACATATATTATATCCTTCGTGTCAAAAACATGGGTAGTGTTCTGCAAGGTTTTCCCCAAAATCTATCACAGATTGACATTCATAGAACAAATGAGTCAGATTTTCGCCTTCTTTTTCGCAGAAAACGCAGATATCATCAGTAGCCACAAATTTGGACAACATAGAATTACATGGACATATCTTATGTAGAATCTTAAAGTGCACTTCCTTAAATTTGCTTGGTATACAATATTTGTAAGGCATCAAGCAAGCTTTTTTTCCAGACAATGTCAGATGGCTCCGTGAATGGAAAATTTGTCTTGTGTATTTATTACAACAAGATTTCTCAAGTAAGTCCACGCCTTCCAAACTATGATCATCACCAAAGCTAAGATGAGTTTTCATTAGTGTAGTTAGACGACTGGGAATGGCTTTGATCACAGAAATAAACTCTCTGAAAGGTATTGGAATCTCATTCAATGTTATAAAATGTTGATATGCAAGAATATTACCCGTTGTCAAAAACATCAAGAACAAAGTCAATATTCCTCTCATGCCTGCTGGGGTAGAACAATGACTTATTCCTTACAGTTATATCTGAATTATTACACAAAAAAAGCTTTATATGGGGAAAAAAATGTGCAGGAAACATATTTTCTAGGACATTAAAGCTTGTTGGTGGAACCTAGCCAATTTAGCGGGTTCAGGAATATAACTACGTTTCAGTAAAAATTGAAGACCTCCCAACTTATTAAAAACATTGTTTGGAATGAAATACCAAATTGATTTTGTATTGATCAAACATATTTTCAACCAATTGATCTTGTCAACAAAATCCAACACTTCCAGACCTCCTTCAGCTCTTTTATTTGAGAGGACTGACTTATTTTTCCAGATGAAGTCAAAGGTCTTGTTGATCTCTTTACAGGTAGAGGGATTTACAAATAAAGATAATGAGGGGTACACAAAGCGAGACAGTCCCTCTGCCTTGGACAGAAGTACTTTCCCAAGTATAGAAACATCTCTTTGTAGCCAAGTATTAAATATATTTTTGGTTTTCTTCATTTTAGGAGAGAAATTCATACGTTGTCTGACTAAGTGTTTTTTTGACAAATGTATTCCTAAATATTTAACACAGTCCTGTACAGGAATATTTGTATATTTCTTTATCATCAGAATCATATAAACATTTTACGATTTCACATTTAGAAACGTTTTAATCCAGATGCAATAGAGAATGCAGTTATAGCATTAAGGGCATGGACGACCTGGTCTTTTGTCTTTAAAAAGCCATGTGGATTTACATTATTCAGAATATCTAGAGATACACGTTTCATTACGAAAAGGAAAAAAATCCGTACACTTCTGTTGATAGTGAATATTTTGGATGTATTAAGGTTTAGTAACAGTATTTTTTATTATGTTTTAGTGGAAGTAGCTACGTACGTCAGATCCTGTCACAAGGTGAACATAGACGCTTCAAAGACAGCTTTCTCTGTTGGTTGTATTTATTTCTAGATTTGTAAAATTAGCTAAACTCTCATCGTTATCGGAACAACTTAAAATGGGTACTTGATACGATGATTAGATTAATACTAAATGTATCCATTTGGGAAGAATTGGGAATGGATCATCTTTATAAACTGCCTACGTTTGCTCCTGGTCGTAGGTTTGCTAGCTATACATGAAGCCAGAGCATTCTCTTCTTGTAGCTAGCTAGATCAGCTGGCTAACTCTGCCCGGCCAGCTACGGGCGAACAACAGCTAGCTAATCCAGCCACTTGTCAGCACATTTCATTGTAACTAACTACATAAGTCTGACAGTTAACGTTAGCTAAAGAGAATGGCGTCGTCATTTGTGATTGGAAACACATTTCGAGAGAGGGTAAGAGACTTGCTGGAGAAGGATGAGGCTTCAGTTCCAACAGAACTACAGAAAGAATTGGAAGATATTCTTCAACGGGAACAGCCATCAACTCTGTCTTTCAGAACTGCAAGGAAACTTCATAAATGTCTGCTCGACAATGGTATGTACGAACATAGTTCTAGAAGCATAGTGGCACAGGTCTTACATTTCACGAATGAAGTACTAGCCTATGTGTACTTTACCTTCCTGTCAGGTCAACCCTTCTACCTTAATGAGTTGTTGGAGGACAGCTCATTGCACCTGCCTGAGGTTGAAACGCCCCCCAGAGTAAGTGAGATCTTGACCCCTTAATTTGACACCCATCATGAGGACTACACTAAAGCGTTACGCCCTCTTTGTGACAGAACCCTGTGCTCGTGGCTCGTCTGGAGCGAATCAGAGCCAAGTTGGCCAATGAAGAATACAACAGGATCACACGGAATGTAAACACTCAGGTGAATTGCACAGTCCACACTCTGCATGTAGCCTACTGTACGTATTGGATTGACATATGGCCACCAGCTTAAATATATGATAGCGCTTAGTGTTTTGGTTGTTGTTGATTCATGCGAGTACTTCTCCCCCCCCAGCAAATGAATCGTCGTGAGACATTGGCGGACTTTGGGAAAGAAGGTTACTATGGGTTTCAAACGTTTGCATGCAATCAGTCTCTTAAGATTGTCACTATCGTCTCCATCTACCTATACCTCAACCCTCCCTCCTCTAATGTTGACGTGTGTGTGTGTGTGGTCTGTCTCTAGTGCGCTCAGCCAAAGCTGCTGTTGTGACGGTCTTAAACTTCCTAGTGACAGTGGTGGCGACGTTCGCCTGCTCCTATCTCGGCAGTCAATACCTCTTCACAGAGACAACGGCGGTAAGAATTCATACGAAGATCCCTGACTCGTACAAGCTGGGCAAGCGTTCACCCCTATTGCCTGACGAGATTAATAGTGTCACTTAAACCTTGATTGTGTGATAAGCGATGATTAAGCTAGTACTGCATTGTGTTGTAAATGACCAAAAATCTTGTTTGAAAAGGTAATCATGAAGAAATGTACATTTCAAAACCCCGTTTAAGAATCAGTATCGTTGTTGATATGTTTGGATGTGTGTTTCAGAGGGTGATATCTGCAGTGATTGCTGCGTCCGTCGTCGGCCTGGCAGAGCTGTATGTTCTGGTACGGACCATGGAGGGAGAGCTAGGAGAACCATAGCACCAGTCAGTGTTCTTATCAACAAAACTCATTGCTGGAGAACTATGCTCTTACCTGACCGACCAGTGGACTTCAAAGACGGAAATCAAACGGGTTAAATTTACATGACATTTTAGTCATTTAGCAGACACTCTTATCCAGAGTGACTTACAGGAGCAAATAGGGTTAAGTGCCTTGCTCAAGGGCACATCAACAAATGTTTCACCTAGTCAGCTCGGGGATTCGAAACCAGCAACCTTTCGGATGCTGGCCCAACCTCATAACCGCTATGCTACCTGAGTGGAAGTCGATGTACAGCTTTGACTTAACCCCAAAACTAGTGATAAGAATTGTCCCACGTTATTCATGAATTGAAAACGGATCAGTGTGAAGATCTTGAATGTGACCCAGATGTAAAAGTTGCTTGTGTTTTACCATCGCTTCTCTATCATGATGACGTTGACTCAGTGTTTCCCAACTCGTTTATTTACTAATGTGCACTAAACAAGTTGGGATATTTAGCTATTTATTTCCATCCATTTTGCTTTCATAGGGCCTGTTAAAATAACCCCATTTAAAAGAAAATGTAGGATCATTTCCTACTAGGATGTATCGGGGATTTTTTCATACAATAGTTTATTCATACTGTACTTTACACTCCTTCAGTGTGTTTCTGTGTAGTCAATATTGTTTGTTTGTCTACTCAATAAAGTTAACGGCCATGTAATTACAACCTCTAAGATCAGTTTGGTTCAATGTAAAAAAAAAAATATATATATATATATATATATATATATATACATTCAGTACCAGTCCAAAGTTTAGACACACCTACTCATTCAAAGGTTTTTCTTTATTTTGACTGAAAAACGTGTGTGTGTGTGTGTGTACACAAACCCCCCTCTATGGTTAGGATTGAAGTTTTGAGCTGCTTCATAACAATTCTTGATAAGTCCCACTTTACCCTTACATTGACTGTATTAGCCCTGGTAATATTAAGGATATTCCATGTTCTATTAGAAATAAAATAGTTGTTTTTGTCCATTTACAGTAAATTGAGGCAAGTGGTAAACTTTGAGTAACAATTGTCTCACATCAGACTGAGTACAGTTAACACATTTTTATTTATTTTTAACCTTTATTTAACCTTTATTTAACCAGGCAAGTCAGTTAAGAACAGATTCTTATTTTCAATGACGGCCTAGGAACAGTGGGTTAACTGCCTGTTCAGGGGCAGAACGACAGATTTGTACCTTGTCAGCTCGGGCGTTTGAACTTGCAACCTTCCGGTTACTAGTCCAACGCTCTAACCACTAGGCTACCCTGCCGCCCCACATTCACACTATGAAAGGCTTATCACTTCTATTCATGCCAGTAGTAGCCTATAATTGGGCTAGAAAAACTCACAGGCAGTGTCTTTAGAGAATACGGTTGTTTATGACTAGTGAAGTTATTATTCCAGCCAGCTCTCTAGCACGGGGCCCCCCTGGGTGAATTTTTTGGGTTTTGCCCTAGCACTATAAAGCTGATTCAAATAATCAAAGCTTGATGATGAGTTTGTTATTTGAATCAGCTGTGTAGTACTAGGGCAAAAACCAAAACGTGCCCCCAGGGGAGGCCTCGGGACCGAGTTTGGGAAACCCTGCTCTAGCATCCTGCTTCCAGACGTGGCACAGTATTGTCTTCAACTACCGATCGGCACTTATCTGTTTCGAGGGGAACTAGAGAGCAAGATGGATTTTACAGGCCACAAACAAACAAACCAATTATAGTTACCCTGGGAGCTGTGTAGTACTTAAATCTGTTCCATGACAACACTTATCTCTTTTCATGATTCAAAACCATTTTACTACGATATCTGACTTTGGCTTGTGTTAGGACTTTTCCCCCACCTATACTGTATCTCTGGACAATTTCCTTTCCTATCGGTTGAAAGATTAAAGGATGTAACTACATCTGGAATACAAAAAAGTATCTCAAAGATCTGAGATTTGACACCCAGATTAAGGGTTTATTGAAAGATTATTTGGTATTAAAGATGATTATGATATTGAGAGATCACTGTCCAGCAGGCCGGGGTTAACTGTCATAGTGCTCTTGTCCTATCTTGACTGTATTACTCGCATGTAATACTTCACTGGAGACCTTAAACCCAGCTAGAATTAAAGAGCTGGTAAGCTGATAGACGCTGAGCTTCAGTTTTAATTTATTTCTTATTATTCATTTTTTCTCTGTCCAACCCATATTATTGGAGAAAAAAAAGTTTTTATTTGGAAAATAATTATTTCTGTCATGGTATCTTGACACAAGAAATCATTTTAATCAGGATATTTTGAAAGATAATACTCACGGAAACATTAAATGTTGAATCAAATCCGCCTAGAATGAATAACAGACCAAATGGATCTATGAGACCTGATTCTATGTCAGGTAGAATACAAATACCTCCGTAAACAACTATGTAACATTACAGTATGTAATGCATATGGGTCCTCTTGTCCTCCACAGAAAGCTGCTTGTCCATCAAAGACCCTACAAAATAAAACTACGAGAGGGCTATTCTATAGATAACCCTATCTCTGTAACCATATATTATATTATTTAACTGTTTAAAAAAAGGTCATATTAAACTTCTAATCAATCATTACTATGGTGAAATACATCAATATATTCCTCTTTGGTTGAATTAAACGATTATCACGATTATTCACAAGCTAAAGAAAGACATAAGATTCACACATTTAACAACAAAATAAAAACAAACAAAATTGGTCAAGTGGTCACAGATTCTGCCAATGTGGAGAGACAGACAACACACATACAGTGCCTTCAGAAAGCATTCACACCCCTTAATCTTTTCCACATGTTGTTGTGTTGCAGCCAACACACAATACCCCATAATGTCAAAGTGGGATTTATGTTTTTAGAAATTTGTACAAATTCATTAAAAATGAAAAGCTGAAATGTCTTGAGTCATTTAACCCCTTTGTTATGTATGGCAAGCCTCAAGTTCAGGAGTAAAAATGTGCTTAACAGTCACATAATAAGTTGCATTTATTCACTCTGTGTGCAATAGTAGTGTTTAACATGATTTTTGAATGACTACCTCATCTCTGTACCCCACACATACAATTATCTGTAAGGTCCCTCAGTTGAGCAGTGCATTTCAAACACAGATTTAACCGCAAAGACCAGGGAGGTTTTCCAATGCCTCGAAAAGAAGGGCACCTATTGGTAGATGGGTAAAAAAAAAGCGGCCATTGAATATCACTTTGAGCATGGTGAAGATATTAATTACACTTTGGATGGTGTATCAATAGACCCAGTCACAACAAAGATACAGGTGTCCTTCCTAACTGAGTTACTGGAGAGGAAAGAAACTGCTCAGGGATTTCACCATGAAGCCAATGGTGACTTTAAAACAGTTACAGAGTTTAATAGCTGTGATAGGAGAAAACTGATGATGGATCAACAACATTGTAGGTACTCTTCAATACTAACCTAAATGACAGTGAAAAGAAGGAAGCCATTACATAATAAAAATATTTCAAAACATGAATTTGTTTGCAATAAGGCACTAAAGTAAAATCACAAATAATGTGGCAAAGAAATGTACTTTATGTCCTGAATACAAAGCGTTATGTTTGGGTCAAATCCAACACAACACATCACTCAGTCCCACTCTTCATATTTTGAAGCATGGTGATGGCTTCATCATGTTATGGGTATGCTTGTCATCGGCAAGGACTAGGGAGTTTGATTTTGATTTTTTAAAAACAAAATAGAGTTAAGCACAGGCAAAATCCTGAAGGGAAACCTGGTTCAGTCTGCTTTCCAACAGACCCGGGAGACAAATTCACAGGAGAAGGCCAAATGTACACTGAAGTTGCTTATCAAGATGACATTGAATGTTCCTGAGTGGCGTAGTTACAGTTTTGACTTAAATTGTCTTGAAAATCTATGGCAAGACTTGAAAATGGCTGTCTAGCATTGATCAACAACCAATTTAACAGAGTTTAAAGATTTTTTAAAAGAATAATGTGCAAATATTGTACCATCCAGGTGTGCAAAACTCAGAGACTTACCCAGAAAGACAGCTGTAATCCTTGCCGAAGGTGAGTTTACAGTATTTTGACTCAGGGGTGTGAATACTTATGTAAATGTTATATTTCTGTATTTCATTTTCAATAAAATTGCTTAAATGTCTAAAAACATGTTTTCACTTTGTCATTGTGGGGTATCGTGTGTAGATGGATGAGAAAAATAATATTGGATCCATTTTGAATTCAGGCTGAAACACAAAATGTGGAAAAAGTCAAGGGGTGTGAATACTTTCAGAAGGTACTGTATTGGGCAAGTGGTATAGCCTAGTGGTCCCACATCTGTTTGTGTTGTCTTGCCACCTCATGGCAAGACAGCACCACCAGAGCTGGGACAACCAGGCTATAGGTAAGCAGGGACAGGACATCAGAACTCCAGGAAGTTGGTGACAATAGCAGCATTATAGATCAGGTCTGAGATGTATCCGATGGAGGTCTGGGGGCCCACCTGAGGATGATGACCCTGTCCTTGAGTCACATCCCAATACACCTGCTGTGGATGGGAGGTGACAACCTGGTCCACTGAGGTTTGATGACCATATCTTTCCTGTGAGACAGCTAGAGTCTGTAGATTAAAGTTCCTATACCCTGAGGTGCCCACACAGGGCTGGTTGAACCCATCCCGGTATGGCCGTGTGGCGTGTGCTTGCCTTCCAATGGGTGCAGTGGTAGTAGCAAGAGATCCCAGGTGAGATCGACGGTCTTCCTCCCACAGTAGGGATTCTGCCAGGTTTGGGGAGACGGGTGTAGGCTGATGAGAGACAGGGTTGCTGTAGAGACGGATCCAGTCGGAGTAGAACTGCTGACCATCGTCACACTGAATCTGGTCTGGTCGGAACATCTCCCCCATTGTGGTTGGAGTGAAGGAGGGACCAGGGGAGGGAACCACTGGGAGAGGTTGGCATGTTACACCTCCTCTTCCAGAAGTAGGCTTAGTTGATTTGGTGAGTCTTCCACTCTTGATACTTCTTGCCCGTCTGTTTTGGAACCACACCTATGAACAATGAGTAGAGTCAGGTAAATATGTTCTTCTAGCCTAAATGCATAGATATATACAGAAATGGTCAATAACTAACTTTTAGTTATAATCACTGCACAAACCTGTATCTTGCTTTCAGGTAGATGCGTATGTGCGGCCAAGCGTTCACGGAGAGTGATGTCTGGGTACGGCGTCAGCGCGAAAGCTTGTTCCAACTCAGACAATTGTGCGTGGCTGAAGATGGTTCTTTTGCGCTTCCTTTGGCCCTCTGTACACCCGCTTCTCTCAGGTTCAGGTGATGAAAGTCCATTGTCATTCCTCACGTCTTAACAACAACAAAAACAAAAAATGTGAAAATTGAAAATTGAAATTAAAATGTGGCCAAACATATGGTTCATTGATGATTATTTAATAAGTAGTCCAAAATACCGGTACAGCGTTATAAAACTATTCAAGACAATTATTAAAATAAATGTACCGTATGCTTTCGTTTTCTTTTCATCTGCATTCCTGTTTATGTCAATGGATATCTTTCTATATATTATGACTTTGTTTTTGTTTGTTTCTTTGTGCTCTATTTATTTTAGGCAAAATCTAGACAGAATTTTGACAATTTAATTAATAAATGCTATTCATAATAAAATAATCCTAAAGGACACTATAAAAGTCAATAAACAAATATAACTGTCACTATTGTAATGTAACATGTTTTTTACGTTGATGGTAAGCTTTTACGCATAGGCCTACAGCCTGAACATTTGAAAACTATTTACATAGCCTACCTTTACACTGACCTTGGTCTCCAAAATGTGCTGTAAAATCCATCTCTTTCTGGTCAGTCAGTCTGTGTGCAGTGAATTCATGATTGATGAAGAGAGACATAATTCTACAGCTCGGTCTGTTGATACGTAAATGATGCGCTCACTGCTGGGTAGCGGTGCCCTCTTATAGCGGGAACTCCCATCTCAATCACAAACCGCCCACGGTCCACTCCAAATTAATCTGGGCACGTTCAGGTGTTATAGGCCTATAGTGGAGCCTAGTGCCCACCTCTCTAATCCTGAATTGCAGATGGTGACGTTGCCACGAATTGACAAGAAACAGATGAAAGCAGCAATGGTGTATAAACCCGCTGTTTCCGCTGTCGCTATTGTCTGACACTCCCTGTGTCAGACTGTCAGATCTCATCCCAGGGCAATCGACTGCAAAGAGGATCCCCGTGGAGGTTAGAGCGCAGGGCAGGCAGACCTTGTTGGACGCACCAAGCAGAGTCAATCTGCATAGGCCTAATAATGTGTTCTACCATGTTCACTGCGAGAGTAATATTTGTTATTTATCCCTCCATTTGCTGTTAGGATGAACGAAAAGTAAAAGTAAGTAGTTTACTATAGCCTAACTATTATTTTTATACAGGAAAAAGCCTAGCAGCTTCAAAGGCTGGTTTCACACTTTCTCTTCCTGTGTATTGAAGTCAATTAGCCTAGTGATCGTTTTCCATTCCCATTAACAGCCGTACAACTTCTGAGAAAAGCTCGAAATACACCAACGTACACACATCCTAAAACGTACATTTCTGAACGAAGCTGGAAGGGTTTAGAGGAATACACATTGTACAAAAACCAACTCCAGATCTTCTTTTTTAATGAGCCAATTAGTAATGATTTCAAATGACTTGCCCACCCCATTCCTTTTTCCCTTTTATGTGAAGGGATCATGCAAAATAATCAAATCATATTTTGGTCCTCAAATGTGTGCATTTATTGCTAAAGTATTGCTAAAACCTTATATATATATTAAATAGGGCTGTCAAACAATAAAAACATTTAATGAAGTTAATTGCAGGATTTGTCGATTAATCAGATTAATCACAAATGCCTAATTTTCTTAATTGGAGCTCTAATTTAAGATTTGTATTCATACAAAAAGCATTACAACCTACTGGGCAAAAAGTGGTTGAACCAACGTTGTTACCAAGTCATTTCAAACCCCAAAAATCTGTGATGATATTGTGCAAAACTGACTGGATTTGCAAAAAGTCATCAATGTAAGGGCATTTCATATTTTTTTCCACCTAACTTTTAACCTAAATTCAAAGAATGGTGAAATGTTTTGTTGAGTTCAAGTTGAATTCACGTTAGCTGACAATTTTAAGGTCTTGATTTTCTCCAAAGTAATGGTATTCAAAATCTGGTAAATTGATAAAGCACACTTTCTTTAACCTGTATAGATGCTGTATTTTGGATGTTTTCAGACGAATAATCACGATACATTTTTTTGGTGCACTAAAATTACAAAAAGTTAACTCAAGTTAATTAATTAACTGACAGCCCGACTATAAAATGATGACATAAAAAAAACAAAGGTGTGTGTGAAACAAGTAACAATTTATTCAGGATT
Organism: Oncorhynchus tshawytscha; assembly: GCF_018296145.1. NCBI lineage: Eukaryota > Metazoa > Chordata > Actinopteri > Salmoniformes > Salmonidae > Oncorhynchus > Oncorhynchus tshawytscha. The sequence continues at coordinate 23,707,002 of NC_056442.1, read as the reverse complement.
TCTTTGTCCTTTTTTTTGTCTATGAAAATAAAATAAAAATCACAACCATAGCAATAACACTATGAACATAGGCCATTTTACATTTGCATCTAGTGGGTACATATGTGCAGTTAATCTTTGCAGTTCTAGCTCGTTAAATGGCATACCCTTCAACTTTATAGTGAGTGTACTTTGGTTCCTCTGTTCGGCTGATGTAAAGGCACACTTTGGTATAGCTTCTCTATTGTGCTGCAATGCAAGGCCTTTTGTAGACACATTCAGGTCTGAGAAACCACAGTGGGACAATAAAGTAAATGAGGCCTGAACAAATACAACTCTAGAAGGAACCAAATGATGATAACATCGGATGTAGACTGATCCACAGGGTCAATCCTCTGGATCCTCAGTCCTTTGTCCTTGGTCCAGTGTTATAGGCCCACTGTTCAAGTCCTCTTGCAGCTCCTTCAACGGGACTAGGTTTTCTCCCCAGCGAAGAGTTGATTCCGCAACCTGTCCCATTCTCTCAAACAGCAACTGTGCCAATATAAGCCTTAAACATGGTCGGTCACCAAAAAAAGGGGGGAAAAGATCCTTCCCCTCTCTCTGAAACATAACACAGAACTTTCAGCGAATAATCACCCAGCCACTCATACATAAACAGAGATAACACAGCCTTTTGTACTTGTGAATAGCTGTGAGCACTCAACATGGCAGAGTGAAACATCTCTCAAACTGGAGAAATACATGTAATACTCTGTCCGTTACAGCAGGGGGAAGTGTTGTCTCTCAGTGTGCATTGCTGCTGTCGCTGAAGGCAAGAGAGTGGTGGTGGTGGGGCAGTGATGTTGTCGAGTAGCTGCCAGGTCATCGTTCATCACTCAAACTTGCGCAGGTGGTTGTACATGGACTGGACGTAGGTAAAGACACACATGGGGTCCGGCTTGCGCCCCATCACCATCATATCGTCCACCTCGATGAGCCGGTCACAGCCCGCCTTCTCCCTGAATCAGACAGAGGGCACGGCACAAGTAAGGAGGAGACTAGGGCTATCTATGTCATTCCTTAGTTAATAAAGGGGCTGATCGTTCATTAGCCTGGTCCCAGATCTGTTTCAACTGTTTTCCACAACTCATATTTATGATAATTCAGAGTGGTTGGTAAGACAAGACAAACAGACCTGGGACCAGGCAAATAGATCACATGGAACAATGTTGACTAATTTGTGGTATTGTACAGAAGCTCATGTGTTTAGAACTCTCTCTGTATGTGGCTAGAGACACACATGGTTTTGATCTATACTGTGTCAGTGTTCTGCATGCATCCATGTGTCAGCAGGACTACGAGACGCTGTGCTGCAGCAGCTGTGTTCTCAGTGGGGAGGTCAGGCTGGAGGAATGTGAGAGGAGCGGATGGAAGCAGAGCAGAGGGAAGAGGAGGTTACTGCGGGGACCCGGGGAGGGGAGAGGGTATTCTCTGGCAGCGGCTGCTTCGCTGGCTTAACGTGTGGGCTGGAGACACTATTTACCAAGATGCAACAGAAACATTGTAAGGTCATCTCAGTGCTGCAAGGTTCCACGTATCAACGCTATTAATGGAATCTGAAGGTGATTCCATTCATGTTATTTCTCCTTGTGTGGTGGCCAGGGACACTGGGACTCTAAATGTATCTACACAGGTAACTTGGGATCGCCTTCATATCAAGCACAGCACTGTAGTGTCCATAGCTTCACCAAACCAAGAGGAGAGCGACATTGGAAATGCACATGAATAGGCCCGATACATAAAGCGTTGTCCCACTGATATGATCTTACAATGTTGCGACATAATGAATGGATAAATCGTTCCAACATGATTCAAGACAGAGGTTCATGGGGTTGTGTGTACAATGCTCAGAAATACAGAATGTATACATAACGCGTAATACAATGTAAAAGTTACGTACTCTGCTGTCCCGAAGGCCAGCTCAAAGTTGTGTTTGCGGTCGGCAGGCGTCAGCACGTTGTAGTCAAACTCAGTGGGGAAGAAGGAATGGACCAGGGCACAGAAGGCCATGCCGTCACTCCAACTGGACGAGAAGTTCTGGATGTCTATGTTCTGGGGACGGAGAGACAGAGCTAGGAGTGTGTGGTTGTGTGTGTGTCTGGACTGTAAATGTCTCTGAGTGTGCGTGGTGTATTTGCACATGTGTTTAGCGGGAGGGGGGGATACGGAGGTACCGTAAAAGAGACGTAAGAATAAACCAGACAGACAAAAAAAAACTAGAAAAATTATTGGCTACCTATTCTAACTTTATGAAATTACCTCTCCCAGGTTTCTCTGTCATAATGTGGAAAACAGAGGAGGAATCCTGAATGGTTCTTTATCCTCAATTCCTCTACCTGCGTCTCGCTCAGTTTCTCTCCAATTGGACATGATTTCAGAACTGTGTAATTTCACGGTTTTTGTGTCCTTTAGCCTATAAAAACCTCAGCGTGTCAGTGGGAAAATACAACTTGTCATGTTCGTTGAGCGCCGGTCAGGTCTCTAATTTGAGTGTGAGGAGGAGCTGCCTGCGGGAATCGGCCGGTGCTGTTTGCTCTGCGGGGCCGGCCTTGGCCCGTGACAGCTCTCTGTTTAACCAGAGCCACATGGACAGACTGGCACAGCTGCTACAGAGTGCATGGCAGAGTGAAGCCAACAGCCCAAGCAATGAGCCGTAACTCAAACACACACGGATATGCATGTTCTACACACACACACACACACACACACACACACACACACACACACACACACACACACACACACACACACACACACACACACACACACACACACACACACACACACACACACACACACACAATACTACAATAGTACGCTTAGTTCAGTATGCAGCATAACCATGGCAAGTTGCTTCTCATTAACACATCAACGCTCCGCTATGTGCTAATGGTTTAACCCATGGAGAATCCAGGAGAGTTATTTTAATGCCCTCTTCAGGAGCTAGCAAAAATGACAAAAGACTGCTCCTGCGTAGTGGATCCATTTCAGGTGACCAGATGACAGTTCCATATTCATCATCTTTGTTACTGGCTACTATAGAGGTGTATTCATAACAGGTGGACCTGATCCTAGATCAGCCTCTACTCTGAGTTTGCTTTGTGAATACGGCCCAGGGCTCTGTTCCGGTGTGTAGCCGTGTTCTGTCACCACGGTCTCACCTGGTATCCTATGGTTTTGGAGCGGCACCACTCCAGAAGAATCTGCTTGATGCTGCTGGCACTGGACACACCAAAGCTCTGAGAACGCTTCAGCTTGGGCTTGGAGTCCATGGGCTTGGACCTACTGAGAGGAACGGGGACAGGGGTCAACACGATGAGCCAGCAAACATGACAGAGGTCGTGTCCCTATTCTCTCCCGAAGTGTACACTTGCACACTTCCCGTGGTTGAGTGATGTTTTTCCACCATTGTTAAATGAGAGAGAGAGAGAGAGAGAGAGAGAGAGAGAGAGAGAGAGAGAGAGAGAGAGAGAGAGAATGAGAGTGTGTAGAGAATTGGGATGCAACCGAAGTATGAGTTAAGAATTACCCAGGAGAAAGGAGGGATAATACAAGGGAAAAGGAGAGGACCTATCAGTTTAGGGACAGATGGCATAGAAAGAGAGATGATGGTGGGAGGAGAGAGGGTGGTACCTGCTGGCTTCAGAATCCAGCTTTTCAAAGATGGACCAGCGGGCCTGAGCGCCAATGTTGCGTGGCAACGTCTGTGACCTCACCAGCTCCCGCCTCCGCTCAACTCCCCTCCCAAAGGGCAGGACCCCGCCCACATCTTCCACCCTGCGGGTCGGAGGACAGAGGAGTGTCACACATCAACTTGGGCCACAATGAGGCCATTCGAAATGGCAAGTGGGTTAAAGCATGGACTATCTCACTTCTCTAGGACTGAGTAAAGAATAGTTCACTCACCCGTCTGTGTTGTGTTGAATGAGGCCAGAGTAAGTCACTGACTTCGGGGGAGCGGACAAGGACTTTTCTGCAAATGACAAATCAAAGAACAGATAAGGAAACTGTGGGAATAAAACATTGTGTGAGTCTGGTTAGTTCCAGTTCTAGTAACAGGCCTGACTTGATAGATCCCTCTTACCTGACAGTCGAGGAGAGCCCAGACCTCGGCTGAGACTGGGGGTCCATGTCTTCATAGAAGACACTAAACCGCAAAAAGACAAAGGGTGTTTCAAAGGATATTATGGCTTATGGAGCTTTTAGCTGATGTCTGGTGCCTCTTACCTGGTTGAATGGAGGATTCTGGGATGGTTTGAGGCTGGTTGTTGTCAGTAGGCTCTGATACAGGCGAGGGCAGAGAACGTACGGGACTGGTGGGAGATTCGCTCTTCATAACTGAGGGCTCAGCCGTTTTGGTTGTGGCGGTGATGGGTAGGTGGGGCATCCGCATGGCAACAGGGGCCGTGCTTTCATACGGGACGTTGTTATTGGCTGGCGAGCTTTTTCCATGTGACACAGTCGAGTTTTCTGATTGGACAAGCATTGAGAAAATGCAGTACATCCCCTCATACAGTACATGGGATGGTAAGTATGGCTGTATTTCTACTGTAGCTGAGATGGTAGAGAATAGAACAGTCATTACCTGGGGTAGTAGAGTGTCCATTCTCCAGTGCAGGGGATACAGGGGTTGGATCCACCTCTATTGGCTCCTCACGTTCAATACTCTACAGGACACAGAGATAGAATCACATGAACACCCCTCCCCAGACTACTCAGGTGTCACAGTGTCTTCTATTTTGATGACAGGCCCTTTAAAACACGTGAACAACTTTTAGATGCCAAAATAAGCATGTTATCCGATACATGGTCAGATCAAGTCATTTCAGAGTGCTGACATGTTTCAAGTTCCCATTCATGGCATCCATGGCCAAGGAACATTATTGTTCCATTTTTATCTTGTTAAATCCTCCACCCCCCACAACGTTGCTACCGCACCACATCTACTACTTTCATTAGTACGTGACTGGGGCTCAGTACACTGTGTGCCTGACTAACCAGCCAATCCACAGAGGAGCCTTTCAGGAAGACAACCAGGAAGTGACTGAGGGCTGTGTGATTTGTCTGTGGAGGAAGTGTAATGTTTCTGACTTGCTCTTTCTTGCTCTCACACATGCATGTATGCACATGCGCACACACACATACAATACAAGTTATTGTATACAGTTATTATCAAAGAAAGGGTACATTCCTCCCAGTGAAAATGAAGTCAGTAATTGAGCTGTAGGAGAGAAAGGAGCCAGGTGACCTCAGCAGAGAGGAATGCTGCTGCTGCTGGGTTGTGTGTGTGTGTGAGAGTGAGAGTGAGAGTGAGAGTGAGAGTGAGAGAGAGAGAGACTGCATTAAGAAGGGCCGAAGTGAGCTGGGAACAGCTGACTGTCCCACTGGGAGAAGGTGATGGGGGGGAGACAAATTTCCCCCAGTCAACCATGGAAGCCCATGAGCCCTGATCAACCCTGATGCTCTGGCTAAAACCCAAGCTCCTCCTGTCTTGGTGTGTCCCAGCCCTGGAAACGTTCTGTACTAAGCCACGCTTCTCCTCCTGTCTGAATGGGCCACCAGACATGTGTGTGTGAGACTGTGGTGCTCTGGGCCTGAAGATAAAAGTAGGCAAATCTTTTAGGATAGTAGCGATCGAACGTAGGGGGTACCCTCGGTTTGATCTGATCTCGGACCAAAGTTAATGTCAAATAGTAGGAAGGCCCTTTTCAAATCTACATTTAAGAGGATGACCAGGAATCAAGGGACACCCCACAGAGCAACACACGCACACCAATTCTCCACACAACACAGGCAGGAGCACACAACAGCCCCTCTCTCCGCCACACTGGAACAACAAATCCCCCGGTCCCTGGGAGTGCGTCATTGAATTATCAGTGGGGAACTATAAAATATTTGGAGGAAATCGTGAAATGATGTAGGGAATGTGGAAAAGCCCTCAGCCTGCTACACAGACTCACGAGAGAAATGGGGGGGGGGGGTCAGTCTTAGCCTGCAGGGCAGGATCAAAGATGACACCCCCTGTCCTGTGTGTTCAGTTTCTCAGTCTCTATGTCCTTATTGCCTTAGAAGCAGAGCTAGTGGGCACACTGGATCAACAATGTAGCCTTTCTAGGAGCCTCCACTCTCTCTTCTCCCTGCGGAGGCACACCTGACCTGAGAGTGGATAACTACATTAGAATCTCCCCATTCAGCAGGACTGTAACCCCACTCCTAAACGCCCCCCCCCCCCTCTCTCTCCCTCTCCCCCTCCCCCTCTCCCTCTCTCCGACCTGGTTCAGCAGCGTATGGACAAAAAGCATCAGGGCCAACACAGCATTCAAGGGTATGAGGCTGAATACAGATGGTAACAGGTGGTGGTGGTAGTAGAGTGGGACAGTGGGTTCTCCCAGGCACATGGCACTTTCATGTGGGTGTAAATATCACAGCTGTCCCATGTCCCTCCTGGCAACATGCCATAGAAATGTTGATGTGCAAACACAAGATAATCTAAGTGGATTGTTATATTGCGAGTCTTGCAGTTTCGATGACGTTTCAATGAGGGGTGCGGAATGGAACATGAAGACAATTGGGGGCACACACACACACACACACACACACACACACACACACACACACACACACACACACACACACACACACACACACACACACACACACACACACACACACACACACACACACACACACACACACACCAGAGCTGTTCAGAGCAAGCAGACAGTACAGTTATAGTGGGCCTCTCATCACAGGTCTATAAAAGGGGTCTTTGCTCTGTAATTTCCTTGTAGAACAGGGAAGTCCTCACGGAGGGAGAGACACACAAAACCACCTGTTCTTTCAAAAGACCCACAAAGCCTGCAATTTAACAGGGGGACCCAGGTCGGCGCCTTGGTCCTACAGAAACGAGGGGGGCCCTTTGAACACTTTCTTTACATCACCTGACTACAGGGGCCCCTGCCTTATCTGATGGGTGTTAGTGGGAGCGAGGCTGTTAGGCCGAGCACACACACACACACACACACCCACACAGGCCCTTGTATTAAACTAACTGGGCACGCATACCCTTCTCAAGGGCTTCAGAGAGCCTCCCACCTCTAATCCCCCTATGAACCTGCTTCAGGATCTCTCCTCTTTCACTGGGATTTTCCAGGGTTTCAGTCACAAGGCAGGGTCCATAAAACACTGTCAAAGGTTTAGAATAGATATACCCCAATGTCACCGGCGTACAAATAAGATAACCTTATGTTCCGGTCAGGGGCTGGATGTCCCGGAAGACCATGTACCGTTGAGAGTGTGACGCATGCGGCAATGTAAGATTGTGCGTGCGTGCCGCAGAAAGACATGTAGGATGTGTGTGTGTGTGATGCGGAAGGTCATGTAAGATTGAGAGAGCATAAGGGGAGGGAAGGGAGATGGGACCGACTCCCCAGGACAGCAGTTGGCACCCAATAACTTCGACATCTCCAAGATCCAAGAGGTTTAGTAGTCCGCTCTCGGGTTACAAGGCACCAGCTGTGCAAGACATCGGTGTCCCAGCCTCCCGACACCAAAACAAATCGATAAAACCTGGTGATATGACATGACTGTCTGATGATTCAATCAGCTAAGTTAGGAGGTGCGAGGACACGTGCTCCGAAAAACAGCACACCCTCTAGTCCGTACAGTATGGCTGCATGAAAAGTGTTGAGTCAAACCAGTGCAAACAAGTCTAATACAAACACTAATTCCCACTAAACTTTTGCTGTTGTTGTCTGTCTGTTTGAAAATGAAAAAAATATAATATATATATATAATAAATAATAACAAAACAAACACTATTTTCCTCTCTCTCTCGCCAAGTCCTCCCTCTCCCTCCCTCCCTCTCTCCGAGGCCTCCCTCTCCCCGAGTCCTCCCTCTCTCTCCCTCCCTCTCCCTTCCCTCCGAATCCTCCCTCCATCTCCCTCCCTCCGAGTCCTCCCTCCCTCTCCCTCCCTCCGAGTCCTCCCTCTCTCTCCCTCGCTCCCTCCCTCTCTCCGAGTCCTCCCTCTCTCTCCCTCCCTCCAGAGTCCTCTCCCTCCCTCCCTCCGAGTCCTCCCTCCCTCTCTCTCTGAATCCTACCTCATTCTCCCTCCCTCCTTCTTTCCGAGTCCTCCCTTTCCCTCCCTCCCTCTCGCTGAGTCCTCCCTCCCTCTCCCTGCCTCCGAGTCCTCCCTCCCCGAGTCCTCCCTCCCCGAGTCCTCCCTCCGAGTACTCCCTCCCTACTCCCTCCCTCCCCTCCCTCTCTCTCCCTCTCTCTCCCTCTCTCTTTCCGAGCCCTCCCTCCCTCCCTCCCTCCCTCCGAGTCCTTCCTCTTTCTCCCTCAGAGTACTCCCTCCCTCTCTCTCCCTCTCTCTTTCCTAGGCCTCCCCCTCCCTCGCTCGCTCCCTCCCTCCCCCTCCGAGTCCTTCCTCTTTCTCCCTCCCTCTCCCTCCCTCTCCCCACGGGACCCACGGCCAACAATGAATGTAGAGGGCGGTGGAACCTGTAACCACGGCGATGGGAAATACAGGGCATTGTCTGGAAGTAATTAGGAGAGCCAGGGGCAGCCTGGGAGGGGAGCGGCCGGCCAGTCAAGCCAGCCCAGCCCTGCTCGCATGCCTCTCTCAAGCCCCCTTCACCCCTGACCTCTCTCTCTGTCTCTCTCTGTGTCTCTTTCTCTCTCTGTGTATCTCTTTCTCTCCCCCCCCCATATATATATATATATATATATATCTCTATTGGGGGAGAGGATATATATATATATATATGTGAGTTGATCAAAATTTGGTTTGTTTTCGATATCTTTGCGTATCTGTGTAATCGGAGGGAATATGTGTCTCTAATATGGTCATACATTTGGCAAGTGGTTAGGAAGTGCAGCTCAGTTTCTACCTCATTTTGTGGGCAGTGTACACATAGCCTGTCTTCTCTTGAGAGCCAGGTCTGCCAACGACGGCCTTTCTCAAGAGCAAGGCTATGCTCTCAGTCTGTACATAGTCAAAGCTTTCCTTAAGTTTGGGTCAGTCACAGTGGTCAGGTATTCTGCTACTGTGTACTCTCTGTTTAGAGCCAAATAGCATTCTAGTTTGCTCAGTTCTGTTATTAATTCTTTCCATTGTGTCAAGTAATTATCTTTTTGTTTTCTCATGATTTGGTTGGGTCTAATGGTGTTGCTGTGTGGGGTCTGTTTGTGAACAGAGCCCCAGGACCAGCTTGCTTAGGGGACTCTTCTACAGGTTCATCTCTCTGTAGGTGATGGCTTTGTTATGGAAGGTTTGGGAATCGCTTCCTTTTATGTGGAATTTAATGTCTCTTTTCTGGATTTTGATCATTAACGGGTATCGGCCTAATTCTGCTCTGCATGCATTATTTGGTGTTTTACATTTTATATTTTTGCAGAATCCTGCATGCAGTCTCAATTTGGTGTTTGTCCCATTTTGGGAATTCTTGGTTGGTGAGCGGACCCCAGACCTCACAACCATAAAGGGCAATGGGTTCTATAACTGATTCAAGTATTTTTTAGCCAGATCTTAATTGGTATGTCAAATGTTATGTTCCTTTTGATGGCATAGAAGGCCCTTCTTGCCTTGTCTCTCAGATCGTTCATAGCTTTGTGGAAGTTACCTGTGGTGTTCATAGCTTTGTGGAAGTTACCTGTGGTGCTGATGTTTAGGCCGAGGTATGAATAGTTTGTGTGCTCTAGGGCAACGGTGTCTAGATGGAATTTGTATTTGTGGTCCTGGCAACTGGACCTTTTTTTGGAACACCATTATTTTTGTCTTACTGAGATTTACTGCCAGGGCCCAAGTTTTGACAGTGCAGAAGATCTAGGTGCTGCTGTAGGCCCTCCTTGGTTGGGGACAGAAGCACCAGATCATCAGCAAACAGTAGACATTTGACTTCAGATTCTAGTAGGCTGAGGCCGAGTGCTCCAGACTGTGCTAGTGCCCTCGCCAATTCGTTGCTATATACAGTGGGGCAAAAAAGTATTTAGTCAGCCACCAATTGTGCTAGTTCTCCCACTTAAAAAGATGAGAGAGGCCTGTAATTTTCCTCATAGGTACACTTCAACTATGACAGACAAAAGGAGAAAAAAAAATCCTGAAAATCACATTGACGGATTTTTATAAATTTATTTGCATATTATGGTGGAAAATAAGTATTTGGTCAATAACAACAGTTTATCTCAATACTTTGTTATATACCCTTTGTTGGCAATGACAGAGGTCAAACGTTTTCTGTAAGTCTTCACAAGGTTTTCACACACTGTTGCTGGTATTTTGGCCCATTCCTCCATGCAGATCTCCTCTAGAGCAGTGATGTTTTGGGGCTGTTGTTGGGCAACACGGACTTTCAACTCCCTCCAAAGATTTTCTATGGGGTTGAGATCTGGAGACTGGCTAGGCCACTCCAGGACCTTGAAATGCTTCTTACGAAGCCACTCCTTCGTTGCCCGGGCGGTGTGTTTGGGATCATTGTCATGCTGAAAGACCCAGCCACGTTTCATCTTCTATGCCCTTGCTGATGGAAGGAGGTTTTCACTCAAAATCTCACGATACATGGCCCCATTCATTCTTTCCTTTACACGGATCAGCCGTCCTGGTCCCTTTGCAGAAAAACAGCCCCCAAGCATGATGTTTCCACCCCCATGCTTCACAGTAGGTATGGTGTTCTTTGGATGCAACTCAGCATTCTTTGTCGTCCAAACACGATGAGTTGAGTTTTTACCAAAAATTTTGGTTTCACCTGACCATATGACATTCTCCCAATCTTCTTCTGGATCATCCAAATGCTCTCTAGCAAACTTCAGACGGGCCTGGACATGTACTGGCTTAAGCAGGGGGACACGTCTGGCACTGCAGGATTTGAGTCCCTGGCGGCGTAGTGTGTTACTGATGGTAGGCTTTGTTACTTTGGTCCCAGCTCTCTGCAGGTCATTCACTAGGTCCCCCCGTGTGGTTCTGGGATTTTTGCTCACCGTTCTTGTGATCATTTTGACCCCACGGGGTGAGATCTTGCGTGGAGCCCCAGATCGAGGGAGATTATCAGTGGTCTTGTATGTCTTCCATTTCCTAATAATTGCTCCCACAGTTGATTTCTTCAAACCAAGCTGCTTACCTATTGCAGATTCAGTCTTCCCAGCCTGGTGCAGGTCTACAATTCTGTTTCTGGTGTCCTTTGACAGCTCTTTGGTCTTGGCCATAGTGGAGTTTGGAGTGTGACTGTTTGAGGTTGTGGACAGGTGTCTTTTATACTGATAACAAGTTCAAACAGGTGCCATTAATACAGGTAACGAGTGGAGGACAGAGGTGCCTCTTAAAGAAGAAGTTACAGGTCTGTGAGAGCCAGAAATCTTGCTTGTTTGTAGGTGACCAAATACTTATTTTCCACCATAATTTGCTAATAAATTCATAAAAAATCCTACAATGTGATTTTCTGGATTTTTTTCTCTCATTTTGTCTGTCATAGTTGAAGTGTAGCTGAGGGGAGGACGGCTCATAATAATGGCTGGAATGGAGCGAATGGAATGGCATCAAACACATAGAAACCATGGAAACCACGTGTTTGATACCATTCCACTCCAGCCATTACCACGGGCCCGTCCTCCCCAATTAAGGTGCCACCAACCTCCTGCGATTGTCCACAGATCTTCATCAGGAGAACAACAAGCACCAAATCAATGTGAGGAGTGTGAGATGTGAGGTGGAGAGGAATGGTATCAAATACATGAAACACATGGTTACCATATGTTTGATGCCATTCCATTATTATGAGCCTTCTTCCCCTCAGCAGTCTTCACTGCTGTGTGCATAGGTGCACATCGTGAGCCAACCATCACAAACAGTAATTTGGTATGGAGCAGGATGAATGCTCCCCCCCCCCCCATTCATACAATCTATCCATCAGACTATACTAGACTGTGACGAACACACGCACCTATGGCACTGCAAGGTAAACCAAGCAGTCCATTAGTAATTGCATGTTTGAGCAGCAGTGCAGAAGACGGTGGTTGAGTAATGTTAATAGCGGGGGTCCTGAATTGTAAGGAGCGGAGAGAGTATATGATGTTGGTGTATTGCGTGTGTGTGTGTGTGTGTGTGTGTGTGTGTGTGTGTGTGTGTGTGTGTGTGTGTAGCAGTGACAGGGAGCGTTGGCTTTCAGCTGATTTGAGGCGTTTTGATAATACAACCTGTGCTCTGCTCCTCTTTAGAAGTCCTCTCCATGTGTGCTGTATAATAGTATGAGTGTGTTTAGTGTATGCAATGGGATCCTACCGTTGGAGGTGTGTTGAGGGCAGGACGCTGTGTGGGTTGTTTGTACAGTACGTGCGCGGTGTGTGTCTGCTCACGGTGACAGTGTGAGCGTGCTCTGACGGAGTTTCCACTGTCTCACACCACCCCCCCGTCGGTTCACATGCCCTGAAGATGCCTCAGTCTGAGAGAAGACACACACATGCATGCAACCAGGCACACACACACACACAGCCCAGCACAGCCCAGCACAGCCCAGCACAGGACAGTGAGGACCTAAGGATTCACACTGTGGTCCTGTGTTATGTAGTTACGTTAACTGTCAAAGATAACATTCCCTAACCAGAAACCGTGGATTGATGGCAGCATTCGTGTGAAACTGAAGGCACGAACCACTGCTTTTAATCAGGGCAAGGTGTCTGGTAACATGGCTGAATACAAACAGTGCAGCTATTCCCTCCGCAAGGCTATCAAACAAGCTAAGCGCCAGTACAGAGACAAAGTAGAATCTCAATTCAACGGCTCAGACACAAGAGGTATGTGGCAGGGTCTACAGTCAATCACGGACTACAGGAAGAAACCCAGCCCAGTCACGGACCAGGATGTCTTGCTCCCAGGCAGACTAAATAACTTTTTTGCCCGCTTTGAGGACAATACAGTGCCACTGACACGGCCTGCAACGGAATCATGCGGTCTCTCCTTCACTGCAGCCGAAGTGAGTAAGACATTTAAACGTGTTAACCCTCGCAAGGCTGCAGGCCCAGACGGCATCCCCAGCCGCGCCCTCAGAGCATGCGCAGACCAGCTGGCCGGTGTGTTTACGGACATATTCAACCAATCCCTATACCAGTCTGCTGTTCCCACATGCTTCAAGAGGGCCACCATTGTTCCTGTTCCCAAGAAAGCTAAGGTAACTGAGCTAAACGACTACCGCCCGTAGCACTCACATCCGTCATCATGAAGTGCTTTGAGAGACTAGTCAAGGACCATATCACCTCCACCCTACCTGACACCCTTGACCCACTCCAATTTGCTTACCGCCCAAATAGGTCCACAGACGATGCAATCTCAACCACACTGCACACTGCACACTGCCCTAACCCATCTGGACAAGAGGAATACCTATGTGAGAATGCTGTTCATCGACTACAGCTCGGCATTCAACACCATAGTACCCTCCAAGCTCGTCATCAAGCTCGAGACCCTGGGTCTCGACCCCGCCCTGTGCAACTGGGTACTGGACTTCCTGACGGGCCGCCCCCAGGTGGTGAGGGTAGGCAACAACATCTCCTCCCCGCTGATCCTCAACACTGGGGCCCCACAAGGGTGCGTTCTGAGCCCCCTCCTGTACTCCCTGTTCACCCACGACTGCGTGGCCATGCACGCCTCCAACTCAATCATCAAGTTTGCGGACGACACAACAGTGGTAGGCTTGATTACCAACAACGACGAGACGGCCTACAGGGAGGAGGTGAGGGCCCTCGGAGTGTGGTGTCAGGAAAATAACCTCACACTCAACGTCAACAAAACTAAGGAGATGATTGTGGACTTCAGGAAACAGCAGAGGGAACACCCCCCATCCACATCGATGGAACAGTAGTGGAGAGGGTAGCAAGTTTTAAGTTCCTCGGCATACACATCACAGACAAACTGAATTGGTCCACTCACACAGACAGCATCGTGAGGAAGGCGCAGCAGCGCCTCTTCAACCTCAGGAGGCTGAAGAAATTCGGCTTGTCACCAAAAGCACTCACAAACTTCTACAGATGCACAATCGAGAGCATCCTGGCGGGCTGTATCACCGCCTGGTATGGCAACTGCACCGCCCTCAACCGTAAGGCTCTCCAGAGGGTAGTGAGGTCTGCACAACGCATCACCGGGGGCAAACTACCTGCCCTCCAGGACACCTACACAACCCGATGCTACAGGAAGGCCATAAAGATCATCAAGGACATCAACCACCCGAGCCACTGCCTGTTCACCCCGCTGTCATCCAGAAGGCGAGGTCAGTACAGGTGCATCAAAGCTGGGACCGAGAGACTGAAAAACAGCTTCTATCTCAAGGCCATCAGACTGTTAAACAGCCACCACCAACATTGAGTGGCTACTGCCAACACACTGTCAATGACACTGACTCTACTCCAGCCACTTTAATCATGGGAATTGATGGGAAATTATGTAAATATATCACTAGCCACTTTAAACAATGCTACCTTATATAATGTTACTTACCCTACATTGTTCATCTCATATGCATACGTTGATACTGTACTCTATATCATCGACTGCATCCTTATGTAATACATGTATCACTAGCCACTTTAACTATGCCACTTGGTTTACATACTTATCTCATATGTATATACTGTACTCGATATCATCTACTGTATCTTGCCTATGCTGCTCTGTACCATCACTCATTCATATATCCTTATGTACATATTCTTTATCCCCTTACACTGTGTATAAGACAGTAGTTTTTTGGAATTGTTAGTTAGATTACTTGCTCGTTATTACTGCATTGTCGGAACTAGAAGCACAAGCATTTCGCTACACTCGCATTAACATCTGCTAACCATGTGTATGTGACAAATAAAATTTGATTTGATTTGATTTGATTTTGTGACCTATTAGGGAACAGGAGCTCTCCCCTCAAAGGGAGTACACTGAGGAATGTAGCGAATGTGAGGTTGGAGGTGTGCAGGTGTGGTCTGTCTGTGAAAGCATGCCTGTGTCTGAGTACTTGAGTGAATTCTGATGCCTGCTGCAAGTGGAGCAGAGGTGAAGAGGTCTGTGAGAGAAGGGGAGGAAGGGAGGAGGGAATGGGGGAGTGTTGGAGGGGGCACTGACTCATTCCTGAAGCCTAGAGTGTGTCTGGGGGTGGCTGGGTCCTGGGTGACCCTCTCCTCTAAATCCCCTCCTCGGTCAATGTACTTCAAATGAGGCAGAATGTCGACACAATAGCCCTTTCAGACAGCAGCTATGGTGGAGTAATTGGCGACAGGCAGCATTGTGTGACTCCTCGGCAGAGACCGGACAGACTGATGTAGGTGGCCGTGGAGGATGAGCAGGAGGAGGAGGATTCCTGTCTAGTATTGTCAGAGCAGCAGCCTTGACCAGCACAGTGGTAGAGGCTCATAGTTTCTCTATTGAGAGGAGTATCAAATGATCCCAGTGAAACCCACTGCCTGTCCTCCTCAGACTCTGGGGGAGCTGGTGTGTGCTCAAAGGGACTGAGGGGAACTTCTGATGAACTGTGTTCAGCCACGTAAGACTGCATAAAAACACAGAAAGAGAGAGAGAGACAGAGAGAGAGAGAGAGAGAGAGAGAGAGAGAGAGATTAATATCTATCTGCATCAGTGTCAGGTGTCCAAGGCACAGTCAAGCACAGGGGGAGATGTACTGTAACCAATCCTAGAGTGAAAGTGCAGGCCCGCACACATCCCAATTGGCTGTGCTCTCTCAGTGGGGCTACGCTCAACTCCAGGGCTGCAAAACCATCTTCAGATGTGCCCGGAGGTCCCCAGCGCAATCAGCTCCCTCCCTCAGACCTGCTGAAACAGCCCCATCGGACTTTACGAAGTCAACATACTGTACAGTCTTTCTCTACTCTCATTGGCTGTGTCTAGACTTGACAGTTCATGCAGCTTTTGTATTCTGATCAATGGAGTTCTGGTCATGGAATTCCAAACACGTCTACACCTACATTTAAATGTGTCTACTGTGTCCACATTGTGACCGGATTCCCTTTTCCCACACTATATTCAAATGCAGTTTGGATTTTGCAAACGGCGGAACAGGCTAAATCTGATTACACAACAACAACAACAACTGGGATGGCAGTAGCCAACTACTGAAGCTAACTTGCCAGCTAACCTCAAGCTAGCCAGCATGCTAACTAGCAAAGCTAAAGAGATGGCAAACACGTTAGCATAACTCTAGCAAACAAAAACATAGTTTTTTCTGGCTAGCATTTATGAGTTCCGCAAACACGTTCCTCACATGCTAGGAATGTATTTCCTCCAACGTTTAATGAAAAAGTGTCCTCTTTTCTGGAGACTTGTGGGTGGAGAGCTGATGACGTCGCCCACTGTATGCGCTTTCAGTAGCCTGATTGCGTCCAGACCGAGGATTTGCGCACACAATGCTTCCCTGACCACCTCCTGAGGTGGTTAGGGAGACCTAATGCGACTTTTCTCCGCCTAGACCTGTCTTTTCAATGCAATCTTCGTACTCTGATAGCAGAAGGCGCATGCAAGTGTCAAGTGTAGACATGGACATTAAGGCTGAAAGGTGTTGATGGGGCTGTAGGGGAAATCTGAACAGGATAGTGTTTCCCTGTTGAGTTCCGGGTGCATGTAAATATTCACTAGAATGAATGAATTGGATCAATAGATGAGGAACTCACATTAGTTTTCTACAGTGTTATGATCCAATCTCTGTCTGGTTGTTTGGAAATTTGAAGAAAAAGGTTTTGGCCACAAAAAGGGGGATCTCCAACAATCTGTTATGAGAAACAAAGAACCTCTGTTTCATACTAACCGACATATTTACATCAGATAAGAATCCTCCGATGCTTTACAACATGCTTTGTTAAGATGAGGTGCATGACATCAGTCATTTGCATACACGCTGTGTACTTGTGTGTGTTTGTTGCGTGGGTGAGCAGTCACAGTTAGCAGTCAACCTCCGTGCCAGACAGTCAAGGGTTAGTTTGCAGAAAGCAGCTGTGAGTTTACAACCAAGAGACAACAAAGAACCTCTGAGCCAAGAGGAAAGATTTGGAATCAAATAAAAGAGAAAATCTGAATATTGACCTTATAAAAGGGTGAATGTTACCTTTGTAGTTTCCAAAGCAGCATAGCCTTAGGGCCTTGTGTTGGGATACAGTCAAGAGAAACCTCAAACTTTTCAAACAGACACTACTGTGGTTTACAATACACCAAGGACTAAGACGGTAACTTTCCCAGACTTATCACTGAGTTCCCACCCAAACCTCATCAACAAGTGTCAAACTGTACTGGACCTTAGAACTGACCAACTACCACAGCGTTAGCTTTTCATCAACTGTACCAAAGTACACCTGTTTTTTCTTTCAATCCCTCAAATGTCCCAATGAACGTCTGGATACGTGTAAGTGAGAAACAATGTACTGTGTTTATTGTTGCTCATAAAGCTGAAGGACACCATGGAGTCCATTCAAAAAGGTTGCGCAAGCTCAACAAAGAGAATAGCCGGAGAAGATTCTCCAGCGACATGTTGTCAGCAGCATGATAGCAGTATATGAGCGCAAAAGAACCATTCATCACAGAGAGAGAGAGAGAGAGAGAGAGAGAGAGAGAGAGAGAGAGAGAGAAAGAAAGGGAAAGAGAGATTCTTCCGATGATCTATCACTCCCAGGAAAGAGAAGATCTAACGCTACAAGAACAGCTTCTTTCTCAGACTGCAGAGGCTGGACGGACATTAAAATAAGCAATTACTTCTACCAAAAATGTTCAGCGATGGGAAATGATCCTGATTGCTTTCATCTGGTATCTACTCCGCTTGCGTGTTTAAATATTAAGTTGAATATGACCCGAGTTTCCCCACTGCTGTCAAAGCTCTGACATCATCTCAGTGAAGTGGCCAAAAAAGTCTGTTCAACCCCCAATATCATGATTTAGTATAAACACACTCTGGAGTCTGGATGAATCATTGCACAATCTTGACAGTCTCTCAGAACCACATACTGTCACCACCACATAATTAAATACAACCCTTTCATTTATCCCTGCCAAGATGGCTGCCATTATCAGCCCATGCTAGATTTCTGGAGGTTCACAACATAATCTACTGCTCTAATGTATCTCTATGTTCGCCATAACCCCAACCCAGTCTCCCCAGTGTATAAAGCTGAATGACCACTTTTCAGAGAGAGTTCAGTGTGTCAAATCGGAGGGCCTGTTGTTTCCGGACCTCTGGCAGTCTCTATGCTGGTGCCACAGGGTTCAATTCTCGGGCCGACTCTCTTCTCTGTATATATCAATGATGTCGCTCTTGCTGCTGGTGAGTCTCTGATCCACCTCTACGCAGACGACACCATTCTGTATACTTCTGGCCCTTCTTTGGACACTGTGTTAGCAAACCTCCAAACGAGCTTCAACAACATACAACACTCCTTCCGTTGCCTGCAACTGCTCTTAAATGATCGTAAAACTAAATGCACGGTCTTCAACCGATCGCTGCCCGTACCCGCCCGCCCGACTAGCATCACTACACTGGACGATTCTGACTTAGAATATATGGACAACTGTAAGTACCTAGCTGTCTGGCTAGACTGTAAACTCACCTTCCAGACTCATATTAAACACCTCCAATCCAAAAGTTACATCTAGAATCAGCTTCCTATTTCGCAACAAAGCCTCCTTCACTCATGCTGCCAAACATACCCTCATAAACTGACTATCCTACCGATCCTTGACTTTCGGCGATGTCATTTACAAAATACCCTCCAACACTACTCAGCCAATTGGATACAGTCTACATATACTACCCCATATACTACACAACACTGCGACCTATATGCTCTTGTTGGCTCGTCCTCGCTACATATTCATCGCCAAACCCACTGGCTCCAGGTCATCTATAAGCCTTTGCTAGGTAAAGCTCCGCCTCACTGTTCACCATAGCAGCACCCACCCGTAGCATGCGCTCCAACAGGTATATTTCACTGGTCATCCCCAAAGCCAACACCTCTTTGGCCGCCTTTCCTTCCAGCTCTCTGCTGCCAATGACTGGAACGAATTGTAAAAATCACTGAAGTTGGAGATTTAAATCTCCCTCACTAACTTTAAGCGTCAGCTGTCAGATCAGTTTACTGATCGCTGCAGCTGTACACAGCCCATCTGTAAATAGCCCATCCAACCAACTACCTACCTACCTCATCCCCATATTTGTTTTTGTTTGTCTGCTCTTTTGCACACCAGTATTTCTACTTGCACATCCTCATCTGCACATATCACTCCAGTGTAAATTACTAAATGGTAATTACTTCACCATTATTGGCCTATTTATTGCCTTACCTCCTTACTTCATTTGCCCACACTGTATACAGGTTTTTATATTGTGTTATTGACTGTACGTTTGTTGAGCCCATGTGCAACTGTGTTGTATTTGTCACACTGCTTTGCTTTATCTTGGCCAGGTCACAGTTGTAAATGAGAACTTGTTCTCAACTGGCCTACCTGGTTAAATAAAGGTGAAATAAAAAATCATTAAAAAAAAACTCACGTTAGTCTTGCTGGACACAGCGAAGGTAGCTCGGCTGGAGAAGCGGGTGGCAGTGGGGCTGGAGGCCGAGCCCAAGGCTGACCCAGTCAGGGCTCCCATACTGGGGCCACCAGCAGGGCAGGTGGGGGATGTGGAGGGGGACTGGGGGCTCACCCTCTCCTGGCTGCTGCTGTGTGTCTGGAAGGACGCTGGCTGGTGCTGGTTGTTGTTGGTCCTCAGGGCGCCTCTGTCGCACACTATCCCAGTGAGGAGCTCCACCTGATGTTTAAGGGCCTCCAGCTGGCTCCGGAGCTGTCGGTTCTCCTGCTGCAGCTGGGCCACAGCCAGGCCTAGGGGGCCCTCGCTGGCGTGGGCCGTCGCCTCCACCAGACGGCGCTCCATGCCCTGCTTGAAGGCGCTTACGTCCACATGGATCTCACGCACGGCATCCCTCAGTGTGGCCTCGTAGCGGGCGAGCGCGGAGCACACCGTCTCGCCCTCCGGAGAGGAGCCCTCTCCCTCGGCTGTCAGAGGACCTGCGTCCATCTCTGCTCCACTGCCTCCAGTCCCTGTGTTCCTCACTGGGTCTTCTCTGCTCTCACTGGGTCTTCTCTGCTCTCACTGGGTCTTCTCTGCTCTCACTGGGTCTTCTCTGCTCTCTCTGGGGCTGCTCCCTCCTCCTGTCTGAGTGTCCCAGACACACGCACTTTGAATGGCGATTGGGGAGGAGTCAGTCTTGTGAGCTGCAGTTGAACCGTCAGGTCCCATGCGCACCAGGAGGTCCCTCAGGGTGTCCTCTATCCTGCCGAGTCAAAGCTCACATTCATCAGCCTGCTCCGACACACTGGATGACCATACGGAGGTCTCTCGAAAAGCAAACACTACTCAAACATGACAGACTGAAAGATGTGAAGTGAATCAGTAGAAAAGTAAAAAGACACAATCTGTATTGAAGCCAGGCATGTGACAAGGCTGTTGAGAATTAAACCAGTGAGGTAATTGTAACATAGTTTCCGTGAGTGTACAGTGTGTGTGTGTGTGTGTGTGTGTGTGTGTCTGAGAGCGAGAGACACAGAGAGCGAGAGACACAGAGAGACAGAGAGACAGAGAGAGAGACAGACACAGAGACAGGCAGAGACAGACAGAGAGAGATAGTAGTAAGAGAGACAGTAGACACAGACAGACAGACAGACAGACAGACAGACAGACAGACAGACAGACAGACAGACAGACAGACAGACAGACAGACAGACAGACAGACAGACAGACAGACAGACAGACAGACAGACAGACAGACAGACAGACAGACAGACAGACAGACAGACAGACAGACAGACAGAGAGAGACAGAGAGAGAGACAGACAGAGAAACAGAGACAGAGAGAGAGACAGACAGAGAAACAGAGACAGAGAAACAGAGACACAGAGAAACAGAGAGAGAGACAGAGACAGAGACAGACAGAGACAGAGAAACAGAGAAACAGAGACAGAGAGAGAGACAGACAGACAGAGACAGACAGAGACAGAGATAGTAGTAACCCATACGTAAGTTCACCTCTCGAGCTCCAATATAGTATTCCCCCTCAGCGCTGGCCAACTATGAGTGTCTGCTCTGCTCTGCCCGGCTTTAAACACTCCTCTCTCTCACACACTCACTCAGGTTAATCTCCCTCTTCTCCACTGGTCAGGGGGAGGGAGCAGGCACACAGAGGAGAGAGGAGGGAGGGAAAGTGAGAGGGAGGGAGGGAGAGAGCGAGACGGAGGCGGGCTAGAATTCCTCTTTATCCCTCCCAGCACTCGGTGAACTGTTGGAAGGAATCATCTGTGTTGATGTTGCCTTTCCCACCTCTCCTCCTCCTCCTCCTCCTCCTAGTGTATTTGTGTCATTCTCTCACCGAGTGAACTTTTAACAGCAGGACGTTCAAGCAGCAATCTTTCTCTCTGTCCTGATTTCTTTCGGTTCCAAGTCTTGTCAATCACGCCGGCTGTCTCCCCCTTTTAGCAGTGCTGTCATACATCAGGGGGGAAACTGACCCCCCCCCCCATGCCTCTGTCTTCCCTTCCTCTCTCTCTCTCTCTCTCTAATTGTATCATTATAGGTGGGTGGACAAAATAAGAGAGATAAGACAGGACAAGTAAACTTGTGAGATTACCTTTAATGAGAGAGAGATTGACGGGCAAGATAATGATTGACTTCAGGTAATCTGTGAAACAGAACATCCAAGTAGTGGAAAATGCCTGTCTCTGTCAGTATTCCATTGTATAGTTGTATTGTGGTGTAGAACAATTATTGCTAAAATTGTATTGTCACAGTGGGTAACTGGGTTTGAGCCTGGTGAGTGAAGGGTGAAGGGCTGCACCCCTCATTCTTCCCCTCCCCCACGTAACAGGACCCTAGCAGAGCAAACATTCCATATCAGATTGGAGAGTGAGTGAGTGAGTGAGTGAGTGAGTGAGTGAGTGAGTGAGTGAGTGGGGGTCTGGCTGGATGGGTGGCTGGGACGAACACTGCCCTGCACCACCATCATAAAGAGAACAGACGAACAGAGACAAATAACTTTACATTCCACCCCACTGTTTACCGTAAACACAGGGGGGTTGGAGAGGTGGCTTGGGAGGGGGGTGATTTACGATGGCAGACTGACTGTCCACCCTGGACATCCCTCCATCCCTAATTCCATCCCTCCTTCATACCCAAAGTCGTATGTAAGTCTGCTTGGCTGAGACACAACAGCCAGCCACCACAGGGACCACAGTCTACTGTAGCCTGGTTAAACCAGACGACTAAATGCGGTGCTCACCATTGCAGCACTCAAATGAAACATTCAGGGTGCTTTAACCAGGCCAGATCTGCAGGGGTGAGAAAGAAGAGAACTCCCAACAACTCCTGTTCTGTCAATGTGTGTTAATTGAATATCTGGATAAATCATGGCAAATACATTTACTTCACCGATCCTTTAAAATGAATTAGTGGGCTGCTTTGCACGGCAAGCGTTACCAGAGCGCCAAGTCGAGGTCGAAAAAGGCTTCTTAACAGCTTCCTGCCATAAGACTCCTGAACAGCTAATCAAAGGGCTACCCAGACCCCTCTTTTACACTGCTGCTACTCTCTGTTTATAATTTATGCATAGTCACTTTAACTCTACCTACATGTACATATTACCTCAATTACCTCGACCAACCAGTGCCCCCCCCACATTGAATGTGTACTGGTACCCACTGTATATTGCCTCACTTATTATTTTACTGCTGCTGTTTAATTATTTGTTACTTTTATTTTCTATTTTCTTCTTATCTATTTTTAACTTAACACTTATTATTATTTTTCTTAACTTCTTAAAGCACTGTTGGTTAAGGGCTTGTAAAGTAAGCATTTCACTTTAAGGTACAAACCTGTTGTATTTGACGCATTTGACAAATAACATTTGATTTGATTTAATGAGCAAAATCCACTTGCCATTCTCCAAACAATGTGTCTCATTCCCTGAGTCGCTGGGCCAAGAGCAGCTGTTTCTTACGGTGTTTTCATCATTACTAAATATGATTGAGCTCCTGGGGGGGACGTCAGCCCTGTTGCAGCGCCGCTCGGCTCTGCTCAGGTCGTAAATGTCAGACGGGACTAGTGGGACGAACCAGGTGAGTTCCCAAACTTTGTTGTGCTCTGCTTATCCACGACAAGTGTTTGTTATCGTACCTGAATCCCCCTAACCCTCTAGTCTGCTGTGCTTCTGCTTGCTTTCAGCCATATCAGTGTAGTATGGAGAGAGAGGGGCCCAATGAAGTCATTGCGAGTGGTGCATGGCGCTTGACGAAATGAACTCACGGATGTTTGTGGTTCAGCTCTGGACCTCACCGGGCTGCTGAAGAAAGGGCTCTTTGATGTAAAACCGAGATCCCCGATAGCGATAACCAGCAGTACTGCGCAATCCAGTAGTAGTGAGACAAAAGCAGGAAGTCAGAGAGACAAAAAAAAAAATGTGACGCATGCATAGTCACACGCCTGTTCCTACAGTCTGCACTGGCTTCATTTCAGGGAATCGTGTTGGGCCCCATATGACATGATGACACTTGCTGTATAACGTGTGTCATTCATGACCAACTCCTGGTGATGCTATCCAGACAGTGGGATCCAGAGATAGTGTCTGTGCTGCACGCTGTCTTATACAGAGTTTCTGTTAGCCTTGGAATCCTAACCGAGTCCACACTATTAAGGTAACAATAGTGAAACGTAACATGGATTCAGTAGCATGAGCGGAAACAGTCAAGATTTCGATTTCCATGTCAGTCTGGGGATCCGTGAGAGAGGACAGAGGAAAGATGTTGTGAGTTTTGAGGGGTAAAGTATGATGATCTCTGACCTCAGAGTACTGGAAGCAGGTCAGTTTCTACAGTACCTTTGTTTATTCTATTCATTCTTGACATCACCACGTCAATGTATCAGTCAACATATCACAACGGTCGATTCATTAAGTTAGTAATAACCTCGGGTTAACCCATAACTAAAGTCTCAGGTGATTCGGCAGCTGATCAATTAAGTCCTGGATCCAGTCGTGTTAAAAGAAGAGATGAAGAGATGCTAGAACGAGGAGCGGAACGAGGATCTCCACCCTCTCTCTTTGCGGGAAAGTCTATGGGCCGACTGTCCCCTCCCCTTCTGAAATTCGAAAGAAGTTAGCACCAGCGAAATCAAATAACCAGTGACAGAAAAACCCAAGCACCGGAACTATTGCTGCTCGTTAGCTATCAGTGGCCATAGTATAAAGATAGATCTACAGCACCATTTATGATTACGTAGTCTGACCATTAAGATGAGGTTAGTAAGTATAGTAATTGGCGTGTAGTGTCAACATTATTAATCTCTTCACAGGGTGCCAGGCTAAACCCCATTCCTATGTCCCCTGTAACTTCTCCTCCCTTCTCCTCCCCCCACCCCTCTAAGTGATGGTTTTGAGCTGTAAACATTAACGAGGACCGCTGAAGCTTGCCCACAGAGCAGGGCTACGTCACTACGCTATTAAAACTGTACACAAACATGTCTGTCCACTCTCTCTCTCCTTCTTCCTCCACTCAACCTCCCGTTAAAACTCCCAGTGCCCACATGGAGGCTAGCACTAGTCTCTGAACTAGACAAGCCCTCCTCAGCCAGAGAAAATGCCATGCAAGCACCCCTTTGTCTTCATGTATTTACGAAGTGTCGCAGGGTAGGAGTGCTGATCTAGAATCAGGTCCCCCTCTTATTTAAAAAAAATAAATGTAACCTTTATTTAACTATGCAAGTCAGTTCTTATTTACAATGACGGCCCACCCCGGCCAAACCCGGGCCAATTGTGCGCCTCCCTATGGGACTCCCAATCACAGCCGGTTGTGATACAGCCTGGATTCGAACCAGGGTGTCTGTAGTGACCTCTAGCACTGAGATGCAGTGCCTTAAACCGCTGCGCCACTCAAGAGCCTTTATTCATTATGATTTACAAAGCAAAACAGATGCTAGATCAGCATTCCTACTCTGAGATGCTTTGTGAATACAGGCCCAGAGGTGCATGCACTCAGCACGGCACAACATTGTGGAACATTCGGACCGAAATACTGTATATGAACAAACATGCCTCTCTGATACGTAAGGGATCACGTCAGCTCTATTCATGATATTTCTACATCGGCAATGTTCCATAACATTTGCCTACTGAACGTGCCCCAGACGTCTGACTGAGGGATGGACAGAGCAATCTCACTAGGTAGGGAGGAAGAGACTGAAGGAATGTCCCGGCTGCCTCTCCTGTCTCCTGGGAAAAGATAAAATACCTGCTGGCATTTTGACCACAGAGACGGCCCCGTTGATCCTGCTGATCCTTCCAAAACAAAAGCCCTCTCTCTTTACCATGTCGGCTGTGCTGTGGTTTCCCCGAAAACAAGCCTGCATGGATGTGATGACATCAGAGTTTCCATGGGAACCCTGCAGCCCAAAAAGAATAACAGGCAGCTGATGATGTCATCGTCACATCAAAGTAAATGTAATTAAGTGCACATGGAGCCAAGACAGAGAGCGAGAGAGAGAAAGAGAGAGAGAAAGATGCACTCAGAAAAAGGTGCTATCTAGAACCTTAAAGGGTTATTTTGCTGTTCCCATAGGATAACCCTTTGAATAACCCTTTTTGATTCCAGGTAGAACTCTTTTGGGTACCATGTAGTTCTACCAGGAACCAAAAAGGGTTCT
Source organism: Oncorhynchus tshawytscha (assembly GCF_018296145.1). Taxonomy (NCBI): domain Eukaryota; kingdom Metazoa; phylum Chordata; class Actinopteri; order Salmoniformes; family Salmonidae; genus Oncorhynchus; species Oncorhynchus tshawytscha. The sequence continues at coordinate 23,681,267 of NC_056442.1, read as the reverse complement.
CCTATGGGGACAGCAAAAAAAAAACACATTTGGAACCCTTTTTTCTAAGAGAGAGAGAAAGAGATAGAAAGAGTGAGAAAGAGAGAGGGAGAAGTATGCTAATAAAATGTATTTCATGTTACCAGCGTTGAATGTTTTTTGCACGGTTTCTGAGCTAGGTGCAGAGACATCCCGTGATGAGTTGGATTGAGAGGTTGGCTGATTACCATTATACGGCAGGGGATGCATAACTCCAACCTTGGAAACACCTCTACACTGAACATGCCCCTATGCAATGCATGAGAAGGTGACAAATAGAATCAGATCCCTATAGGGGAGTTTAACTTAATCTGAAATAGCTAATATTGTCACATATCCACCATACATAGCCTACAGATAAGTGGGCAAGCACTGTCTTATATGCTAGCAGAGAGATACCGGTGGTCTGGGAGAACTTGAGCATAGAGAAATGCTATGAGAAGTGGAGGAGGTGTGGAGGAGAGAAAGAAGTGGGGGGGGCACAAACCCCAGCCAACCTCCTGAGATCACTGACTCCGGATAATTACAGCCCCCCCCCCCTGCTCCCAGAGTCAGGATGGACTGAGCCCGTATCCACACACATGCAGACACACACATTGACGCAAACACATGCTCGCAAACACACACGCAAGAAAATGTCTACACTTGTATTCGGCACAGGTGACAAATACAAATTTCATTTGATTTGACATGCTAGCAAAAACACAAGATTGCACACATGCACGTGTAGCGCATGGGGATGTGTAAAACGTACTCCTCAGCTTGAAGTGTCGCCACTTGCACAGCTGAATTGTTACGTTTTCGGTGGGGCTGACTGGTAAAATGCTTCCGGATTGCAAGGCAGAGGTCTGGGAGTTCAAGCCTTGATGTGAGCTGAATCAGGAGGAAGTGGTACTCGCTAAGCAGTCAGCGCGACGTCCATTACACACACACACACACACACACACACACACACACACACACACACACACACACGTCGCTCTGTCATACGCACAATTAATACAAATACACATAACGTTTAAGACATCCTCAGAGACAGGAAAAGACAATGACCAGACACACAGGCTCAGTGGAAAATCATGAATGTCACCTCCTTGGGCCTGCACAAGGGGAAACAGACTAAACCCTACTATCAACACACAGTGTACTGTCTCCACGAGGCTGGATGCAATTGTGAGAGCTGGAGTGCATATGAGAGACCATGATACACACAAGGGAACACACGCACAGGAACACACATGCTGAAACGCTATCAGTCTGTGTGCAGCTTCAACAAAAACGGATACTTCAGTGATGATGGATTGTCAAGGAAGTGAGCAGTGCTGATGTCATACTCCCAGGCCGAGCCAAAACACATCTCTGTCATATCCATCAATTGTTCCCCACAATCTCCTCTCCTATATCGAAACCTCACAACCTTCTCCCAGGCCTCTCTCTGGCAGCCAGACAGGCCCTGATTCAGCATGACATCACCCTCTCCTTTCTGTGCCCACAGGGCCCTTAAGAACACACACATATACACACACACACGGACATAGAGAGAAGATGAGCAGGACAATAAAGGTTGTCCGTTTGTCAAAGACTAACTTTTTTCACTTAAAGACCCTGAAGTGAGGTTTGGAAACAACATCACTATTTGTCCTGGCAATGAAGGTCTGTCTACTGGAGCATTCACGGGGGGAAAAAAAGGAGAATGGTTTTTCGTTGAAGTTGTCCACTTTAAAAACCCTTTGGCTTCTCCCTCTCTCGGAGTTGCTTGAGGACACAGTAGCGCTGTGGCAAGGATGCACAAGATAGGTCCTTAAAAGAACGCATCTAAGGCTACTTACCCCTGTAGAAACTCTGGAATCACACCCTTGTTGGCATAAAGACACCCACAATCTCTCTTTTTTATCTCGGTCCATTTCTGAAGTGCACCAATGTGCGTTCAGTCCTTGCACACCGTATAACGGATGGTGTCATTCCAAAACACCCCTTCACCGTAGCGAAGCTGGTTCGTTACCGAGGCAGTTGAACCTTAAAATGATTGAGTGCGACTTTCACCACTAAATAAACTTCCACAGTTTGACAAAGCTACATCAGGGGGAAACAGCTACTCAAATTAAAAACCTTTCATTATGGCGTTAGCTATTTGCTGCAGTGACTCAGAGCCCATTGAGGCTCAGTATTCTCAGTGCTTCTGGGGCCTGTGCAGTGCAGGTGAATGGTGTGTGTGTGTGTGTGTGTGTGTGTGTGTGTGTGTGTGTGTGTGTGTGTGTGTGTGTGTGTGTGTGTGTGTGTGTAATGTAGGATTGTCTGAGCACAAACATAGCTACTTCTTTTGGCAATGCATGAGGCAGAGTCAGGAAACAGCTTGAGTGATGAATGACAGGCTGCTAGGAGAGGCAAAGAACCCAAAGATCCCTCCTCACTCACACCCCCAAAAAAGGCTTTTGATTTGCTGTGAATCCAGCGGTTTGTGTGTGTGTGTGTGTGTGTGTGTGTTCGCACATGAGGCAGACTGCCTCTGCCAACTCCTAATGAGTGTTGCTGAGGAGGAGATTGATTACTGTAAGACAGATGTGCCTCAGCTTACCTGTGTGCTTGTGTGTGTGTGGTGGGGGAGGGGGTATGGTGAACATATGACATATGTCTGTGGCACAGGTGAGAGCTCCTGCTGAAATTTTACAATAAACTACAGTTTGTAATGACATACAGGAATGTGTTTTTAACCGGTTACTGCCACATCACTGAGCTTTCTACATAGCTGTGTTTGTTTGAATAACCATACTAACATACTGTATACGACATACTTAATGAGTATATACCACAATCTACATACTATTAGTTCATTTTAGTATACTGTAAATGAACATTTCAGTTGAGCATACTAGCGCTTCACCTGTCTACAGTTGATGCTGTTGCTATATGCAACCTCTCGCTAGTTTGTTAGCATAACAAATGACTAGCTAGACATTTTACGATTTTGGGTGGGTTCATAATTTCAATCTGGAGTGCGCAACAATTTAATTACGCAGATATTTTGTTGGTTTTGAGCATAAATGTATCAGTTATTCTGCGCTCCGGCAGACAGACGAGACCAGAGTGCTCTGAAATCGGAGTAGATAGCCAGAATAAACAATGCCCATTGAGAACGCACAACAACTATACCACTTAGCTAAGAATGACAGGAATAATCAAGTCAATAAACGTTGGGGGGTTAGTTAGATAGCATATAGCTAATATACTGGCAAGTTTGATGTATTAGTAGCCAACTAACGTTAGATAGTTAGCTAACAAACCTGTACAAACTGCTGTAATGATATGCTGTGTGGTTTGTAAGGATTAGCATAGCTAACAAATTGTCAGCCAGCATAATGTGTAAGGCAAGTTATTTGAAAAGTAATTACTTTATTACATTGCTCAACATTTTCTTAACATTAGTCATAATTAGTTAAAGCAATGAATTTGTATCCGCTCTCGTTGGACTTCGGCTGCATATTTTCCGCCATTTTCTTCAAATCTGAAAATGTGAAGCAACGGCAATTTTCTGAAGTATTGCATGATGGGCCCTAAAACCACGAAAATAATGTCCACTGTTTGTATACTTCATATTTAGTCGAATGTGGGGAGATATCCGGGAACTGTTGGCATACTAACTATATCCATACTATGACCAATAAGCATACTATATACTCAATTTACGTCACAAGTAGTACGGTTAGTATGAGTATATGAACACAGCCCATGTCTTAGGTCTGAATGAGATGTTTCTACAGAGATGAAGCTGAGTGGTCAGACAGCGGTGTTGACACTGTGTCTATGGTGGGTCTGTTAAGCATGAAACACACTGAGAATCTCACTGTCTTTATTGTCCCCATTATCATTACATTTTTTGGTACTTTTTACCCCTTTCGTGATATCCAAATTGGTAGTTACAGCTTTGTCCCATCGCTGCAACTCCCGTACGTGCGTCCTCCGAAACACGACCATGCCAAGCCGCACTGCTTCTTGAAACACTGTTTGCTTAACCCACCAATGTGTCTGAGGAAACACCGTACAACTGGCGCCCGAAGTCAGCATGCATGTGCCCGGTCCGCCACAAGGAGTCGCTAAAGCGAGATGGGACTAGGACACCCGGGCCAGCCAAACCCTCCTCTAACCCGGATGACGCTGGGCCAATTGTGTGCCGCCTTACGGGTCTCCTGGTCGCGGCACAGCCTGGGATCGAACCTGGGTCTGTTGTGACGCCTCAAGCTCCGCGATGCAGTGCCATAGACCGCTGCGCCTCTCGGGGGGCCCATCGTACATTTTTAAAGACAGAAAAATGGACAATACAAAATTGATAATGTTACATACAGTATATACCAATGAAAGAGACTAGCCTGCTGGCGTTACTGGTGGATAGGAATATTAGCCCGAACTGTTTAGGAGGGATATCACACCGGGCAGAAATGATTATCTAATTCTGTTTTACCTGCCAGGGAGTGTTCTATACCTCAAATCAAATCAAAGTTTAGGTGTAAACCACACAATTTGATTGTGTGTGTATGTCATGTTTTATGTATATCTCTTAACCAATCATGGAACAAAACTCAGTGTGAGTTTATTTGGTCCGTTTGTATAGATTTTTTTATGTGAAATGTGAAATGCTTACTTACAGACTCTAACCAATGGTGCCAAAAAAGGTATGTGTGTGTGCGTGTGTGTAGGTAAGTAAAGAAATAAAACAACAGTAGAAAGACATTTGAAAAAAAGAGTAGCAATGCTATATACAGACACCTGTTAGTCAGGCTTATAGAGGTAGTATGTACATGTAGGTATCGTTAATGTGACTGTGCATATATGATGAACAGTGAGTAGCAGAAGCGTAAAAGAGGGGTTGGCGGGTGGTGGGACACAATGCAGATAGCCCGGTTAGCCAATGTGCGGGAGCACTGGTTGGTCGGGCTAATTTAGGTAGTATGTACATGAATGTATAGTTAGTGACTATGCATATAAGATAAACAGAGAGTAGCAGCAGCGTAAAAGAGGGGTTGGGGGGTGGCACACATTGGGCACACATTGCAAATTGTCCGGGTAACCATTTGGTTACCTGTTCAGGAGTCTTATGGCTTGGGGGTAAAAACTGTTGAGAAGCCTTTTTGACCCAGATTTGGCACTCCGATACCGCTTGCCATGCGGTAGTAGAGAGAACAGTCTGTGCCTGGGGTCTTTGACAATTTTTACGGCCTTCCTCTGACACTGCCTGGTGTAGAGGTCCTGGGTGGCAGGCAGCTTTGTCCCAGTGATGTACTGGGCCGAACGCACTACCCTCTGAAGTGCCTTGCGGTCGGAGGCCGAGCAATTGCGTACCAGGCAGTGATGCAACCTGTCAGGATGCTCTCGATGTTGCAGCTGTAGAACCTTTTGAGGATCTCAGGACACATGACAAATCTTTTTAGTTTCCTGAGGGGGAAAAGGCTTTGTCGTGCCCTCTTCACGACAGTCTTGGTGTGTTTGGAGCATTCTAGTTTGTTGTTGATGTGGACACCAAGGAATTTGAAGCTCTCAACCTGCTCCACTACAGCCCCGTCGATGAGAATGGGGACGTGCTTAGTGCTCCTTTTCCTGTAGTCCACAATCATCTCCTTAGTCTTGGTGACATTGAGGGATAAGTTGTTATTCTGGCACCACCCGGCCAGGTCTCTGACCTCCTCCCTTTAGGCTGTCTCGTCGTTGTCGGTGATCAGGCCTACCACTGTTGTGTCGTCAGCAAACTTAATGATGGTGTTGGAGTCGTGCCTGGCCATGCAGTAGTGGTGAACAGGGAGTACAGGAGGGGACTGAGCACGCACCCCTGGGGAGCTCCAGTGTTGAGGATCGGCGTGGCAGATGTGTTGCTACCTATCCTCGCCACCTGGGGGCGGCCTGTCAGGAAGTCCAGGATCCAGTTGCAGAGGGAGGTGTTTAGTCCCACGATCCTCAGCTTAGTGATGACCTTAGAGGGTACTATGGTGTTGAACGCTGAGCTGTAGTCAATGAATAGCATTCTCACGTAGGTGTTCCTTTTGTTCTGGTGAAAAAGGGCAGTGTGGAGGGCAATAGAGATTGCATCATCTGTGCATCTGTTTGGGCATTATGCAAATTGGAATGGGTCTAGGGTTTCTGGGATAATGGTGTTGATGTGAGCCATGACCAGCCTTTCAAAGCACTTCATGGCTATGGACGTGAGTGCTACAGGTCTGTAGACATTTAGGTGGGTTGCCTTAGTGATCTTGAGCACAGGGACTATGGTGGTCTGCTTGAAACATGTTGGTATTACAGACTCAATCAGGGACATGTTGAAAATGTCAGTGAAGACACCTGCCAGTTGGTCAGCACATGCTTGGAGCATACGTTCTGGTAATCTGTCTGGCCCCGCAGCCTTGTGTATGTTGACCTTAAAGGTCTTACTCACGTCGGCTATGGAGCGCGTGATCACACAGTCATCTGGAACAGCTGATGCTCTCATGCATGCCTCAGGATTGCTTGCCTCGAAGCGAGCATAGAAGTGATTTAGCTCGTCTGGTAGGCTCGTGTCACTGGGCAGCTCACGGCTGTGCTTCCCTTTGTAGTCTGTAATAGTTTGCAAGCCCTGCCACATCCGATGAGCGTCGGAGCCGGTGTAGTATGATTCAATCTTAGCCCCGTATTGACGCTTTGCCTGTTTGGTTCGTCACAGGGCATAGCGGGATTTCTTGTAAGCTTCCGGGTTAGAGTCCCGCACCTTGAAAGCGGCAGCTATACCCTTTAGCTCAGTGAGAATGTTGCCTGTAATCCATGGCTTCTGGTTGGGGTATGTACGTACAGTCACTGTGAGGACGACGTCCTCAATGCACTTATTGATAAAGTCAGTGACTGATGTGGTGTATTCCTCAATGTCATTGGAAGAATCCCAGAACATGTTCCAGTCTGTGATAGCAAAGCAGTCCTGTAGTTTAGCATCTGCTTCATCTGACCATTTTTTTAATAGACCCAGTCACTGGTGCTTCCTGCTTTAATTTTTGCTTGTAAGCAGGAGGATAGAGTTGTGGTCGGATTTACCAAATGGAGGGCAAGGGAGAGCTTAGTACACGTCTCTGTGTGTGGAGTACAGGTGATCTAGAATTTTTTACCCTCTGGTTGCACATTTAACATGTTGATAGAGATTTGGTAGAACTGATTTAAGTTTCCCTGCATTAAAGTCTCTGGCCACTAGGAGCACCGCCTCTGGGTGAGTGGTTTCCTGTTTGCTTATTTCCTTATACAGCTGACTGAGTGTGGTCTTATTGCCAGCATCTGTCTGTGGTGGTAAATAAACAGCCACGAAAAGTATAGCTGAGAACTCTCTAGGCAAGTAGTGTGGCCTGCAGTTTATCACAATATACTCAACTTCAGGCGAGCAAAATCTAGAGACTTCCTTAGATTTTGTGCACCAGCTGTTGTTTACAAATATGCACAGACCACCCCCCCTCGTCTTATCGGAGTGTGCTGTTCTATCCTGCCGGTGCAGAGTGTATCCTGCTAGCTGAATATCCATGTCGTCATTCAGCCACGATTGCGTGAAGCATAGGATATTACAGTTTTTGATGTCCCGTTGGTAGGATGTTCGTGATCTTACCTCGTCTAGTTTATTGTCCAATGATTGCACGTTGGCGAGTAATATTGACGGTAACGGCAGCTTTCCTGACGGCAGCTTTCCTACCTGCACCCAGAGGGGAGTAGTTCAAAGTTCAGGTACAGGGGGTGGCTTTGGTCTAAAATTATTTTGTGAGTCTTGCTGAGGGCTCTGACTTTAAAGATCTCATCACCTTGTTTGCTGTGGTGATAATCCTTCTCAGCATATTGTTCTGGCTGACAGTGGCATTGCCAAACCAACAAACAACGCAAAAAGTTGTAATACTCTCAATGAAAACAGAGTAAAACAGAGTCAGTATAGTACAGTCAACATCAAAAGGTCCCATCTTTTTGAGAAAGTACAGTCCCTGCTGACTATTTTTGTAGATCTGGTCTGTACATACAAGAGGACACTCAGATATTTGTATTCCTCTACAACATTTGTATTCCTCTACAATGTTCTGACCTCTGATAGCTGTTGCAGAGGTGGGTGTTGTTTGCTTCCTGAAGTCTGTGCACATCTCTTTGGTCTTGTTGGTATTGAGGACCAAGTGTGATTCATCACACCTCTCTACAAAGTCATTTAGGACTGGGCCATGACAGTGGGAGGCCGTTCCATCTCTTGCTAGAACAAAAACGGTACCTGCTTCGTGCCAACCCAGTAGCAACAAACTTACTGATTCTACTTGTAGAATAGCAACGCTTGTCAGTGGCCAACAACTTGAGAGCACACACCCCCATGTGGGGGAGCTAACAATTAATTTGGTATTTTTCAAAAGAGAGCATTTTCTGCATACATCCACAGATGAGCCTGTCACACTTCATATCCAATGTAGGCTAAGGGATGGCAGCTCGCTAAGTGGACAGATGCAATGCACACAACACTAAATACTTCCTTCAAGCCTGCTAACCACTGTAGTTAGTATTGACATTATAATTAAATCACAATGGATTAGCTAGTTTCCATGAAACAGCTGCCTGTGTTAGCTGCCGAGTTGTGCAGTGCAGTGTCCATAGCTAGCTAGCTATGTTGTGCTAGCTAGTGAATATGCTAACATTAACTAGCTAGCTAAACATTTGGCTATGGGCTGGCACTGGCAATATGGGATTATGGAGAGTGAATTATATTGTTTCTTCGTCATCTTGCTTGGTAGTCATCTAGTTGTGGCCATCTGGCTACTATCAACAAGGGCTTTCTACAAAATAGCAACATTAAGTGCAGATAGCTTGGAATCTAGACCATAAGCAATATGTACATATATGCATTTCTAAACAACGCTACTGCCACCTTCTGGTTGGGAGTATTTTAACAAGGCTGAGTGGCTGACAACTTCCAAGGTCTTTGCTGTGTGGAAACATAAGAGATTGACTGCCTACATTCCGTTTAGAGGTGCTAAGTACTGTTGGCAGCCAAACGTTTGGCAATCCTACCGGTGTGTCTGAGCTTTTAGAAGAGGGGAGACACCCTTCTGTGTGTCTGCCACAGCTGAAGACCAACACAGACGTGAAGGGCTGTTGGTCTGAGAGGAGGAGTGAAAAGAAAGGCAGGGGGAGAGATCAGGGCCTAATGTGCTTCAACAGTCCAGAGAGAGGAGTGTGAGAAAGCCATCAAGGACACCACACCTCTGTTCAAATGAAGAAGCACCAGTAACCACAACGACCTCTGCTTCCTCCCCTCCATGTCCACCTCTGGCCCCTCTCTACTATCCTACTATCCCCTCCCCCAGACCCTCACTACCACTGGTGGTCCTGGAGGTAGAGCTCAGTGTTGCCAGATTGGCTTGTTTTTAAACCCCCAAAAAAAAATGGGATGCAATAAAACAAACCCAGCCCACCCAGCTCACAGACCAAGCTGTTAAAATGTGACTACTTTTTAGTGGATTGAGCAGGATTTTGGTTCTGATTGTGCTAGAAAGTGTCAATAGAAACGGGCAACAATAGTGGAGCTATACCGGCTTTGGGATGGGGAAGAAACCCAGCCAGCCTCCGAGCAGCCTGAACCAGCCTCTGGTTCAGCCTCTGTTTAACCCAAAATATGGTCCTATATGTTCCTTTAAGAGTGAAAACATCAGATTTGTTCATGTTTAGCCTCTGGAAGACTGAAAACTGCTGAACAACTAGCAGTGAGTAATGATAGGATGTTTAAACAGAACACAGAGGGGGTAAGGCGCAACTGGACATGCCTAGCTCTGGAACGGAGGCCTAGTGGTGCTAGGATTCTACACGGATTTAGTTAGCTCTTCATGAGAGAAGACAACGGAGGGAAATACAAACACAGAGGAAAGAGAAGAGGAAGGTGCTGGTACTTTGGGCAACGATGATAAGTTGTGTCGTTTGCTGAGGTGCCAAGATAATTCACTGTTGAACAGTAGAGGACTCCCATATACTACTGCATAACTGATTGATCTCTGCTGCTAAGAGAGGCCCACATTCTCACACACACAAAGTACTTACATAGAGCTTAATGTACCCTTTGGGGTCATGCACCGCATGCCCTGACTAGACATGTGCAAACCCGCGCACACACACACACAGAGATTTACTGGCTCCCTGAAGACCTGATAAAACCCTGTCTGCATGACCTCACTTCCTGTCGCTACAGCCAGAGGGGGGATGGATAGACAGTGACCCACTGAGGGGTAGAGGAGAGGAGGACACACACACGCACACACATTTCCACTTGGGGTGTTTTACTGGCTGGGAATCTGCCCCCCTGACCTTTCTCATATCATGCTTTAGGGGAGGTGGTCTGATCCTGACCTGTGACCCCCACATTGGCCCTCGAACAAATTAAATCAATTTGGAGGGGTTTTAATCATGTTTTCCATTCCATCTATCTATATACCAGTTCTAAAACTGAACCTCAACTCAGTCTCAATAACAGTTCCAGCGATTTTAAGGACAATAACTTAATGATGTCATCACATCAGACTTCCAACTTCTATCCCCTGTTGCTTAAATCATCCTTCAATATGAATTCATCTTAAATAGTAATTTGCCTGTTGATGTCTGCCTTTAAATTATAGTATGGCTATGTAGGGAAATGCCTTTTTGAAACTAAACCCCATTACTCAACCTTGTGGGGGTGAAGCTGGTTTTAGAAGATACATTTTCAGCGGACAACTTTCTCCTTTAAAAAACGGTGCAATGTGCCGAGGAGTGAGGAAAAACCTGGCCACATTTCCTGGCAAGCCCTTGGAGAATCTACTCCTACATGGACCATGACTTCACATCAGTACTCAGCAAAGCTGCACTGATGAAAATGGTCAGACGGTAATTACTACGAATGGCTTCTTCAAACAGATAAGATGACAGAGGTACCCGGGAGGCCAAGGCCAGACTCAGCGAGATGACTGAGCACGTAGGGTGCATCCCAAATGGCACCCTATTCACAGTGAACTCCTTTTGACCAGTGCATTATATAGGGAATAGGGGGCTGTAGGAGCTATTTATCATGTTTGTGTTATACTTATTTCATCCCTATACTTACCTGTTTAGCACCTGTTTTACCCTCCGAACGGCCTCAATTCGGCATCAATAAGTGACATCAATAAGGGATCATAGCTTTCACCTGGTCAGTCTATGTCATGGAAATAGCAGGTGTTCCTAATATTTTGTACTCTCAGAGCATAGGGAATAGGGGGGTATTTCAGACATAAACCAAGCCAACAACATGCACCAAAGATCTGGTTACAAGGATAATGTTTATAATGTGACCCTTCTGCTTGCCCCTCTTCCTCCCTGGTGTGTGTCTGGACGCCTCTCCTTTGTCACTGGATCCTGGATGAATATAGCCCACTAATGAGGACTCCGACATCTACCCCCCACAGGAGTTACAGTGCCTTGCGAAAGTATTCAGCCCCCTTGAACTTTGAGACCTTTTGCCACATTTCAGGCTTCAAACATAAAGATATAAAACTGTATTTTTTTGTGAAGAATCAACAACAAGTGGGACACAATCATGAAGTGGAACGACATTTATTGGATATTTCAAACTTTTTTAACCCAGTCTCAGGTCTTTTGCAGACTCCATCAGGTTTTCTTCCAGAATGGTCCTGTATTTGGCTCCATCCAACTTTAACAAATCAAAAACTGAAAAATTGGGCGTGCAATATTATTCAGCCCCTTTACTTTCAGTGCAGAAAACTCTCTCCAGAAGTTCAGTGAGGATCTCTGAATGATCCAATGTTGACCTAAATGACTAATGATGATAAATACAATCCACCTGTGTGTAATCAAGTCTCCGTATAAATGCACCTGCACTGTGATAGTCTCAGAGGTCCGTTAAAAGCGCAGAGAGTATCATGAAGAACAAGGAACACACCAGGCAGGTCCGAGATACTGTTGTGAAGAAGTTTAAAGCCGGATTTGGATACAAAAAGATTTCCCAAGCTTTAAACATCAGTATCAGACCACTGCAAATCTACCAAGACCTGGCCGTCCCTCTAAACTTTCAGCTCATACAAGGAGAAGACTGATCAGAGATGCAGCCAAGAGGCCCATGATCACTCTGGATGAACTGCAGAGATCTACAGCTGAGGTGGGAGACTCTGTCCATAGGACAACAATCAGTCGTATATTGCACAAATCTGGCCTTTATGGAAGAGTGGCAAGAAGAAAGCTATTTCCTAAAGATATCCATAAAAAGTGTCGTTTAAAGTTTGCCACAAGCCACCTGGGAGACACACCAAACATGTGGAGAAGGTGCTCTGGTCAGATGAAACCAAAATTGAACTTTTTGGCAACAATGCAAAACGTTATGTTTGGCGTAAAAGCCACAGCACATCACCCTGAACACACCATCCCCACTGTCAAACGTGGTGGTGGCAGCATCATGGTTTGGGCCTGCTTTTCTTCAGCAGGGACAGGGAAGATGGTTAAAATTGATGGGAAGATGGATGGAGCCAAATACAGGACCATCCTGGAAGAAAACCTGATGGCGTCTGCAAAAGACCTGAGACTGGGACAGAGATTTGTCTTCCAACAAGACAATGATCCAAAACATAAAGCAAAATCTACAATGGAATGGTTCAAAAATAAACATATCCAGGTGTTAGAATGGCCAAGTCAAAGTCCAGACCTGAATCCAATCGAGAATCTGTGGAAAGAACTGAAAACTGCTGTTCACAAATGCTCTCCATCCAACCTCACTGAGCTCGAGCTGTTTTGCAAGGAGGAATGGGAAAAAATTTCAGTCTCTCGATGTGCAAAACTGATAGAGACATACCCCAAGCGACTTACAGCTGTAATCGCAGCAAAAGGTGGCGCTACAAAGTATTAACTTAAGGGGGCTGAATAATTTTGCACGCCCAATTTCAGTTTTTGATTTGTTAAAAAAGTTTGAAATATCCAATAAATGTCGTTCCACTTCATGATTGTGTCCCACTTGTTGTTGATTCTTCACAAAAAAATACAGTTTTATATCTTTATGTTTGAAGCCTGAAATGTGGCAAAAGGTCACAAAGTTCAAGGGGGCCGAATACTTTCGCAAGGCACTGTATATTACCACTCAATCTCGGGGGACTGTCCCATAAGACACATACTGTGTATCCCTTTCAGTTTCCATGTAAACAAACATGTAAACAGTTATATTGTTACTCAACATGAAATGTGCATCTCAAGTCTCAGGAGTCAAAACAACTTGGAACTTTCGAAACGCTTATCTTCACCATCTCTACTTCCCATCAATCATGGTGTACTTAACAGTTTAACTCCTCAGCCTGGCCTCAGAGCCGCACAAAACACATTCACTTCTAGGTAAAAAATCATTTTAAAAAACTCTTTAGAAACTGAAGCCTCTTATGGTCTAACTTGCTGCTGAGAGTTCATACTCTTACTCACATTGGCCCACAGAACATAACGATGCTCTGACGCTTGTTTTTATGATCAAACGTCATGTTTAGCTGTTGAAAGCTGTATGAATCATACCATAGCCACTTACACAATGTTTCAACATGAGGGAAAAAAAGTCCATGCATGTGTCTTTCACATGACATCATCTCTTCCAAGCTGCTGCTTGCAATTATACCTTTCATTACACACTTGGTGAGGTCAGACCTAGGTTCAAATATAATTTGATATATTTTAAATTACTTTAGCTGCCTTTGATTGAGCTTGCATGGCGCAAAAGGAACCAATAGAACAGTCACAAAACTGTGAAACCCGCCCCATCTGGTACTCCAGGCCGTAAAGGACTCCCACATCTACAGAACACTCAGAGTGGATCCTGCTGAACAACTAGCAGTGAGTAAGGATTGGATGTTTAAACAGAGCACAGAGGGGATAGAGCGCAACTAGACATGCCTAGCTCTGGAACGCAGGCCTGGTGGTGCTAGGATTCTACACTGATTTATTTAGTTGTTAAATGAGAGAAGACAGAGGGAAAGACAAACACAGAGGAAAGAGAAGGGGGAAGGTGCTTATAGTTTGGCAGACGGTGATAAGTTGTGTCTTGTTTGCGGAGGTGCCCAGATACATGTGTCTTTCGCATGATGTCATCTCTTCCAAGCTACTGCTTGTATTTATACCTTTTATTCCACGCTTGGCTAGACCTGGGTTCAATTCAAATTTGATATATTTTAAATGAATTTAGCCGCCTTTGATGGAGCTTGCCTGGTGCAATGAAACCAATAGAACAGTAGCAAAACTGTGAAAACCACCCATCTGGCACTTCAGGCAGGCTAAAGCAAACGCTAAGTATTGGAAAGACTTCAAATAGTATTTGAACCCAGGTCTGGGTGAGGCCAGTTCAGGCAACATGACCCAGCCCAGAGATGGGTGGATAAGCAGCACTGGGAAAGGAGGATCCTTTGGCTGGGACTGTGTTCAAATCTCTGTGTTACACAATATCTGGCCAACAATGCTATCCTGAAACTTCACAACAGGTCTGAAAACTGAATTAGGCCGGGGCATTGAGGGTAGCCAGGTTCACTCCATCTTCTATAGACTGCATAATAAGAGCACAATGTTATTTTGTATTTAGAACATACAGTAAAGAGTAGAAAATGGTCCCAGCAGACACAGGCTGGAAGTTGAGTTGAGAATAGGAAACCGCAGGATTACTCGTGGGGAGAGAGGGCAATGAGTATTGGGTTATAAGAGAACAGCCACAGACAGATGAACGCAGGCAGACAGAGACGACGGACGCGCGCACACACACATCTTTCCACTTGCTCTGCATGGATGGTGATTAAGTTAGCGCCAGTTAAAGTGTATGGACTGCGATTTGGTCACAAGGCCTGGTAAGCTACTCCTGGTGTCTCTTGAGTTCTGACATTCAGTGGCCTTTCCCTGGTCTTCACCTCGACATTACACCCTTCTAGCTTTCCATAGGTCTGCAGGGAGAAAACATGGCGACAGGGTCACTACCTGTCACATAGAGGGCAGACGCGCACCTTGTGTGTGGCATGATGTTCAAACATACACAAGTTGATGAAATTAGACAAAGGCAATGGAAGGGTAGGGAGAGGAGGGTCAGTCTGTCAGACACACAGAAACATAGAGACCGAGGCACAAGGGACAGAAATGAGACAAAGGCTATGGCCAGGCCAGACGTATGAAAACAGTTAAGGATACTAGAAGCAAGTTCATTTTATAAGGGGAGGTAAAATGCTGTGGCTTTTTGTACACATGACGTCTGCAGCCTCTTATAAACACTAAGGTCTTATCCTGAGCAAATTGTTTATTTAGTGTAACAACATCTGTGCATTCGAAGGGATTGCACAAGCAGCATAACTGAGCTCAAGCGAAACTGCTACTGTGCCTGCGGACTTAAACTAGACCTGACTTGCCCTTATCTCAAAAACTGGCCAAGTGATGTTCAATGAAGTCAGTTTAATCCTAGCCAACTGGCACAACACCTACTGTTTATGTTCCCTTCCAATTGTCCTGTTTGCTGTTGTTGAACCTTGATTTCACCCTCCGGTAAAGCTACTCTACCAGCACATTTACCATCATTTAACTTAGTGTTGTTCTCCCAGAACAAGCTTTACACTCCACCAGCAGGTTCACAGGTGGCTGCTTTGGAGAAAAGCCAAGTCTGGCACTGCACTGGAAAACAAAAGCACCGTTTCTTCTGCCTTAGCTTTCATTTTCAAGCCTCCATCTACCTTCTTCCACCTCCCAGTGAGATCTTGTGCCGTTTGTTTTCCATTGACATATGTGATCAAGCCAGGGGCCACACCACACGCACTTTCAGCAACAGCAGAGAGGCCCCATGGTAGACTGTTTGTAGACAGGGGACCAGGGATGAGGGCAACTCAACAGCCCTTCCATCTGGTCCCATCTAAACTCTGTTTATCCTTCTGGCAAATGTTTATCCCTGACAGACTGACTCCTCCGGTCGTGTTGACTTCTGTATACTTATCTGTTTATTAGGATCCCCGTTAGCTTTTGCAGAAGCAGCAGCTACTCTTCCTGGGGTCCACACAAAACACAGAACATGACAAGTAACAAAGCATTGATAGACAAGGAATGTCACACACATTTAAAATACAATGATATACAAACGTTGCAACAAACAAATAATACAAACAATAAAACAGTGTGTGTTAGAGTGTGTGTTTGCATGTGTCCTCTCCCACAGTCCCCTCCGTTCCATTAGTTGTTTTTAATAGGTCAATTTGCTGTTTGCTTGATTAATGCGATCATGGCTCTTTGGAAAACGATGCGTTGCTGTGAATTCGTTTTGGGACCCCTGGTGGCATGTCTTGTGGGGTATGCATGGGTGTCTGAGATGAATGTTATTTGATTATGCAGACAATTCTGGAAGTTTCATCACAGTAATATTTCTGATAAAAACTAGGAGAGAAGCAGTTAATCGCTCGTCAACCCTCAACCAGGAAAGACTGACATGCAGGGTGTTGATGTTAATTCTGTATGGGCAAGGTGTGCTGCTCTCTTTTGAGCCAGCTGCAGCATTGCTCGGTCTTTCTTTGTTGTACTTGACCATATTACCAGACGGTAATCAAGATGGGACAAGACCAGAGCTTGAACAACTGGTACAGTTGATGTGTCAAAAACACAGAACATCTTTTTAAAAACAGACATACCCCTCCCCATCTTCACAACAACTTTGTCAATATGACTTAATCATGATAATTGACCATCCAATGTTATACCTAGGAGTTTAGCTTCCTCAACAGTCACACATTTATGTAAAACACCAGTTGAGGTTTAGGTCTTAGAGAATGTTTTGAACTAAATATAATGCTTTTAGATGCAAGACCAGTTTATTATTTAAAAATGTATTTATACTAGAGGTTGACCGATTAATCAGAATGGCCGATTAATTAGGGCCGATTTCATGTTTTCTAAACAAATTTGAAATCGGTATTTTTGGTTACCGATTTGGCCTTTTTTGTGTGTTTTTTTACACCTTTAATTAGGTGAGTCAGTTAAGAACACGTTCTTATTTTCAATGACGGCCTAGGAACGGTGGGTTAACTGCCTTGTTCAGGGGCAGAATGACAGATTTTTACCTTGTCAACTCTGGGATTCAATCCTGCAACCTTACAGTTAACTAGTCCACGCTCTAACCACCTGCCTCTCATTGCACTCCACGAGGTGCCTGCCTGTTACGCAAATGCAGTAAGAAGCCAAGGTAAGTTGCTAGCTAGCATTAAACTTATCTTATAAAAAACAATCATAATCACTAGTTAAACTAGTAATATCAACCATGTGTAGTTATCTAGCTTGTCCTGCGTTGCATATAATCTGAGGAGTGATTTAACAAGCACATTCACGAAAAAGGACTGTCATTGCTCCAATAACCATAAACATCAACACCTTTCTTAAAATCAATACCCAAGTATATATTCTTAAACCTGCATATTTAGTTAATATTGCCTGCTAACATTAATTTATTTTAACTAGGTAAATTGTGTCACTTCTCTTGCAACAGAGTCAGGGTATATGCAACAGTCTGGGACGCCTGGCTCGTTGCGAACTAATTTGCCAGAATGTTACGTAAATTTTATTATGACATAACATTGAAGATTGTACAATGTAACAGCAATATTTAGACTTAGGGATGCCACCAGTTAGATAAAATACGGAACGGTTCCGTATTTCACTGAAATAAACGTTTTGTTTTTGAAATGATAGTTTCCGGATTCGACCATATTAATGACCAAAGGCTCGTATTTCTGTGTGTTATGTTTTAATTAAGTCTATGATTTGATTGAGTAGTCTGACCGAGCGATGGTAGGCAGCAGCAGGCTCGTAAGCATTCATTCAAACAGCACTTTTGTGCGTTTTGCCAGCAGCTCTTCCCTGTGCTTCAAGCATTGCGCTGTTTATGACTTCAAGCCTATCAACTCCCGAGATTAGGCTGGTGTAACCGATGTGAAATGGCTAGCTAGTTAGCGGGGTGCGCGCTAATAGCGTTTCAAACGTCACTCGCTCTGAGACTTGGAGTAGTTGTTCCCCTTGCTCTGCAAGGGCCGTGGATTTTGTGGAGCGATGGGTAACGATGCTTCGAGGGTGGCTGTTGTCTATGTGTTCCTGGTTCGAGCCCAGGTAGGTGCGAGGAGAGGGACGGAAGCTATACTGTTACACTGGCAATACTAAAGTGCCTATAAGAACATCCAATAGTCAAAGATATATGAAATACAAAATGGTAGAGAGAAATAGTCCTATAAATACTATATTAACTACAACCTAAAACCTCTTACCTTAGAATATTGAAGTCTCATGTTAAAAGGAACCACCAGCTTTCATATGTTCTCATGTTCTGAGCAAGGAACTTAAACGTTAGCTTTTTTTACATGGCACATATTGCACTTTTACTTTCTTCTCCAACACTTTGTTTTTGCATTATTTAAACCAAATTGAACATGTTTCATTATTTATTTGAGGCTAAATTGATTTTTATTGATGTATTATATTAAGTTGAAATAACTGTTCATTCAGTATTGTTGTAATTGTCATTACAAAAAAACAAACAAAAAAAAGTATAATATTTTTTTTGTATTTTTTTATTTAAAATCGGACAATTAAATCGGTATCGGCGTTGAAAAAAAAAAAAAAAAATCATACAATCGGTCGACCTCTAATCTATCCTTCTACTCTAGTATGACAATTGGGTACTTTTTGTACCACTGCTTAACAAGTGCATGCTTGTCAACAATTGGCATGAATCATTTTGGCAAATAAACTAGCTACACCTACATTCTTTTTTTACAATCCCTTTGATGAAGTAGTATCTCCAAAACTCATCCGGGAACATTTACTGAAGGGAAGTTACCATCCAGATCTGTCTCTTTACTTTCCAAGTTTATATTCGATGGAGCCCTTCCGAGGGACTAAATATGTAACCAACAACAATAGTTGACTATAATAGACCTAGACCACAACCAATCCTGACCCTAGTATGACCCCAGATTGTGCATCATCATAGTTTACTGGAAGCAGATGCTCAGTTAGAACTACCCGTGGGTCTACTCGGTATATCTTTGAGCCCCCAGATCCCATTACAGCCCTTTCCACTGGTGGAGCTCTGAGCTGGGCTGTGTGCCGGAGCAGAGCCCTGGCCCTCAGCTGACTCCTGACCCACCAGGCACACAGCTTTACACTGGCTCTGCTCTGTGATGATAGCCTCTCCAGAGCCACACTTCTCCCCACGTGCCAACATTAGTGCCCAAAGGTATGGCTTGGGGGGAATGTACCAAGTGCCCTTTGGGAACAGCTGCCATTCCAGAGTGAAGTGTTTATGGTAGGGTTAACTATGTAGAAACAGAGATGGGGCTTTGGCACAGTATTTCTCCATATGTAGGGTACTAAAGACTTAACCAAGATTACGCCAAAGCCTCTGGAAAAAGATTGGCTTTCAGCAGAAGACAGTGTCAAACTACATATTTTCAAAGTGTGCGTGTGTGTGTGGGGGGGTCTCCATTTTTACTAATGCTCTCAGCTGTAGTTTGGCGACTTTGGGACTTTTGAGCATGCCGCTATACTGTTTAAATGGCAGACACCAGTGCTCGCCATAACCCCTGTATAGGCCACCAAAGCACTGCCACACTTTTTTTTACTGATTTCTCTGAACTATTGTCTAGTGTCCTTGAGAACTATAATCAATTCATTATGTTGGGTGACTTAAATTGTCATGTTGACAAAGAGAATTTATGCATCTTTTGAGCTCTAGGGACATTATCCAACATGTTTTTGGGCCCACCCATAACTGCAGCCATACTCTGGACCTGATTATTACGAAGGGGCTTTCTATTGAACTCTCAAAACCTAGGACCAAGACACATGGAAAGGCAGCTTTTAGCTATTATGCCCCCAGCCACTGGAATTGCCTGCCAGAGAACCTCAGGGAGGCAAAAACTGTGGTCATATTTTAAAGTGCTCTTAAAAGACACTTTTTTTAGCTATGCTTTTCCTTAGGGTGCTTTTTAGTCAGTCATTCAGCTTGTTATTCTTTGGTTTTCATCCTCGTAATTATTTCAGTTTTTTTTCTCTCCCTGTGTAGCACATTGTGTTGCATTCCATGTCTGAAATGTGCTGATTGGATTTGACATCACATTCTGACCTGTTAACTTAGTAGAAACCTCTAGAGCGAAAACAGTAAATGCAACAGCAATTATTAAATACAAATAAATAATAAACATTTATATTCACAATCTCATCCGTGCCATTGCTTTTCAATTTTAAACAAATCAATTTCCTAGTGCATATTTTTCATATCATACATTATCATGCATTTTTATAAAATAAAATAATTATTCCATGTCAAGTATTTTTATAGGAAAATTAAGCTACCTTACACAATCTCATCGTAGAGCAGTACTATGACCTTGTGGGATAGTCTCTCTCTAAACTGTGTGTACTTTTAATAATAGGAGATTCAGGGGAAACATTAACTCCAAAATAACCCATCTGATGGAGAAGTCCAGAGATGAAGAGAAGGACCACTCTGGATTGTTCTCTCAGTAGGGCTTGCGCTGAACAGGAGAGATACAGTACACACACAATGAGCAGGGAAGTCTCTCACAAACACCCACACGTATACAGTCATGTAGGGTTGTCAAGATACCAGTATAATACAACACCTGATTTTCAAAAAGGAAAACAAAGCAGACTAAATGCTATGGTCCTTTAAATTTAAAAAACTACAGTATGTCAAATGTGTGCTATAGCTTGGAAAAGAAACGTGATTCTGGGTGACAACAGAAGGCTGCTTGTTTACAACATTAGGACTGATTTCCTCAGGAAATGTAGTCAGCTTCATGTTTTGTTTCCTTGCCAAGATACCTCAGTATCGCAACGCTGGTATCGTGATAACCCTACAGTCATGCTACACACACACACCCAAACCCTTAATATACTGCTCAGTTTACACACTGCCCCCCCATCCCACCTTCTCCAGTACATGTGTAAATATTGGACTACACAGTACCTTGGGAAAGTATACACACCCTTTGACTTTATCCACATTTTCTTATAGTTACAGCCTTAATCAAAAAGGTATCTAATAAAACCAATTGCTCGGCAATCTACACACAATAACGCCAAAGCGAAAACAGGTTTTACATTTATCTATTTTTTTTAAACCCCAGAAATACCTTATGTAAATAAGTATTCAGACCCTTTGCCAAGAGACTCGAAATTGAGCTCAGGTGCATCCTGTTTCATTGATCATCCTTGAGATGTTTCTACAACTTGATTGGAGTCCACCTGTGGTAAATTCAACAGATTGGACATGATTTGGAAAGGCACACACCTGTCTATATAAGGTTCCACAGTTGACTGTGCATGTCAGAGTAAAAACCAAGTCATGAGGTCGACGGAATTGTCCATAGAGCGCCAAGACAGGATTATGTCGAGATACAGATCTGGGGAAGGTTAACAAAAAATGTCTGCAGCATTGAAGGTCCCCAAGAACACAGTGGCTTCCATCGTTCTTAAATGGAAGAAGTGTCGAACCACCAAGACTCTTCCTAGAGCTGGCCACCCGGCCAAACTGAGCAATCGGGGGAGAAGGGCCTTGGTCAGGGAGGTGACAAAGATCCCGATGGTCACTCTGACAGAGCTCATCTGTGGAGATGGGAAAACTTTCCAGAAGGACAACCATCTCTGCAGCACTCCACCAAATCAGGCCTTTGGTAGAATGGCCAGAAGGAAGTCACTCCTCAGTAAAAAGGCACATGACAGCCTGCTTGGAGTTTTCCAAAAGGCACCTGAAGACTCTCAGACCATGAGAAACAAGATTCTCTGATCTGATGATACCAAGATTGAACTCTTTGGCCTGAATGCCAAGTGTCTCGTCTGGAGGAAACCTGGCACCATCCCTATGGTGAAGCATGCTGGTGGCAGCATCATGCTGTGGGGATGGTTTTCAGCAGCAGTGACCCGGGAGACAAGTCAGGATCGAGGCAAAGATAAACAGAGCAAAGTACAGAGATCCTTGATGCAAACTTGCTCCAGAGCGCTCAGGACCTCAGACTGGGGCGAAGGCTCATCTTCCAACAGGACAACGACCCTAAGCACAGACAAGACAACGCAGGAGTGGCTTCGGTACAAGTCTCTGAATGTCCCCCGAACTAACATCTCTGGAGAGACCTGAAAAATCGCTGTGCAGCAACGCTCCCCATCCTACATGATAGTGCTTGAGACGATCTGCAGAGAATGGAAGAAACTCTCCAATTACAGGTCTGCCAAGCTTGTAGCGTCATACCCAAGACCACTCGAGGCTGTAATCACTGCTAAAGGTGCTTCAACAAAGTACTAAGGAAATTGTCTGAATACTTACGTAAATGTGATATTTCCGTAATTCTTTTTTTATTTTATGAATTTGCAACAATGTCTAAACCTGTTTTGATTTGTCATTATGGGGTATTGTGTGTAGATTGAGGGGCAAAAATTATTTGATCAATTTTAGAGTAAGGCTTTAATGTAACAAGATGTGAAAAGTCAAGGGGTCTGAATACTTTCCAAATGCACTGTATATTTTGCCTTCCTGTATTATACTTATGCTACAATGTTTCCTATTCTACTGCCATTTACTTTGTTCGTATGCTTATATTTTCTTATTTCTTATTGTAGAGAAAGAATCTGCAAGTAAGCATTTCGTTGGATGACGTATACCATGCGTAAAGTATGAAGATGTGTACCCACCTGATTAGCTTTTCTTGCTGTAAAAGAAAAACATTCAAAAGTTTCAAAAGGTGTCCTAGCAAGCAAACAATAATTAGCAATATCTCAATTGGGTGACCTCATTAACAAGCTTAACCTGGCAATGACTGAAGGTAAAGGACAGAGTGTGGTGAACCGGAGACGCTCACCTGAGCTCAGGCGGGGTAGCATCACAAACAAAATGGCCACCATGACCAAGATGGATCCAAAGCCAAAGAACAACCACAGCGCAGCGTTCCAACTGTCATACTCTGATAAAACATAACATCCAAAGTTTCAGTCAACGCAGTTTTTTTTGTAGCATGTTCCTTTCATAGCATAATACAGAATATTGTGTAGGTAGTGGGGCTGCCATCTAGTGGCCATGAATTGGTACTGCATACAGTGTAGTACATTTGGATTAATATCCTGTGAAGACTATATACATTGAGTGTTGGAAACATGAAGAACACCTGCTCTTTCCATGACATTGACTGACCAGGTGAATCCAGGTGAAAGCTGTGATTCCTTATTAATTTCACTTGTTAAATCCACTTCAAATTAGTGTAGATGAAGGGGAGGAGGCAGGATAAAGAAGGATTTTTAAGCCTTGAGACATGGCTTGTGTATGTTTGCCATTCGGAGGGTGAACGGGAAAGACAAAATATTTAAGTGCCATTGAACGTAGTATGTAGTAGGTGCCAGGTGCACCGGTTTGTGTCAAGAACTGCAACGCTGCTGGGTTTTTCACACTCAGTTTCCCGTATGCATCTAGAATGGTCCACCACCCATAAGACATCCAGGCAACTTGACACAATGTGGGAAGAAGGGGGGGGGGGGTCAACC
The DNA here is from genome assembly GCF_018296145.1 of Oncorhynchus tshawytscha. Lineage (NCBI taxonomy): Eukaryota > Metazoa > Chordata > Actinopteri > Salmoniformes > Salmonidae > Oncorhynchus > Oncorhynchus tshawytscha. Next base: position 23,657,693 of record NC_056442.1, on the reverse strand, counting down.
ATTAAAAGGTGTTCTTAATGTTTGGTATACTCAGTGTATATAAAATATGCAGAAATGTGTATGGACGCATACTGTATCACTGTACGTAATCAGACTGGTTTTTAAATCAAGGGTATAAGGTTTAAAACTCCATGAGAAGTTCCTAAAACACCTAACCTGTGACGATGAGGGTGAAGCTTTTGCGGATGGGCATGCGCTGGGAGCTGTGAGACACCCTGCAGAAGTACTTGGAGCCTGAGTCATGCAGGGAAGCGTGGAGCAGGAAGAAGGCCGACAGAGAGTAGGTCCCGTCTTGGTGGTGGCGGTGGCTGGAGTACAGGACAGTGTCCAGCTTCTCTGGTAGGAGGCCTCCACCTCCACCACTGGACTCCCTGAACCACTCCATCTCCACATCCAGGGGGTAGTAGCCCTCTGCCTCACACACCACCTTCTGCTCCCCCCTGTCCACCAGGGAGATGGTAGAGTCCACGTTCAAGGACACGTGAGGCGGCTCTGAGGGACAATGTCAGAAATGACTGGCATTACAATGAGAATGTTGGCGGTATATACAAGGTGATACAAATGGCAGTCCATGACACCTTTAACTGGCTATATTATGGCTATCATGGCATAGAGATAGACAAATTCATAAAAGTGTATACCATATCAGGAAGTGATAATAAAAGTAATTTGCTTATTCGTTCAATGAGCAAATGATGGCGCAAAGCTTCAACAATGAAATGTGTCTGCATCAAGTCCTGTGACCCCTAACCCCTCCACCTTACCCATAATGTGCAGAGTGATGTCATGGCTACCAAACAGCGGAGGCACTGAGACAAGGCAGATATACGTCCCCTCGCTGCTCTGCTTGGTGAGGGGGAGCGTCAGGGATGCGTTGCCCCTACCGATGGCGTTAAGCGGCACCCCGCTCCCCTTTGTCTGGCCCGAGCGGCTGGAGTGGCTGAAGAGCGTGGTGCGTTCACCGTGTCGTTGCAAACGCCATTCCACTGTCAGGTCAGCTGCCTTGTGGTCCACGTCAAACTGACAATGCAGGCTCTGTTGCTTCACTAGGCCCACCCGCACAGAGGGAGAGCGGGTGAGGACTAGCATCACAGCTACACACAGGTCACAGTCAAGGCAGGGCAGGAAGGGGGTGCAGAGGAAGGAGAAATTTAGAAAGAGATTATAGCCAGGGTCTCATTCTGATGCGTCTGACAGACATACAATACAGTATATGTGACTCAGACTTTCAGGAGAGAGAAGTATTGGACAATTGACCTAACATTTTTACTCATACATAGATATACAAATGCCTAAATTAAATAAACAAGGGTATAAAAAGGAATAACTGACATACAGTACCAGTCAAAAGTTTAGATATCCTTGAATGAGTAGGTGTCTTTATTTGGACTGTTTTCTACATTGTAAAATAACAGTAAAGACATCAAAACTATAACATATGGAATCACGTAGTAACCAAAAAAAAGTGTATTTTATATTTGAGATTCTTCAAAGTAGCCACCCTTTGCCTTGATGATAGTTTTGAACACTATTGGCATTTTCTCAACCAGCTTCATGAGGTATTCACCTGGAATGCATTTCAATTAACAGGTGTGCCTTGTTAAGAGTTAAATGTGGAATTTCTTTCCTTCTTCATGCGTTGAGCCAATTAGTTGTGTTGTGACAAGGTAGGGGTGGTATACAGAAGACGGCCCTATTTGGTAAAAGACCAAGTCCATATTATGGCAAGAACCGTTCAAATAAGCAAAGAGATACGACCGTACAGCACTACTTTAAAGACATGAAGGTCAGCCAACACGGAAAATGGCAAACTTTGAAAGTTTCTTCAAGTACAGTCGCAAAAACCATCAAGCGCCATGAAACTCATGAGGACCACCACAGGAAAAGGAAGACAGAGTTACCTCTGCTGCAGAGGATAAGTTCATTAGAGGTACCAGCCTCAGAAATCGGCAAATAACTGCGCCTCAGATTGCAGCCCAAATAAATGCTTCAGAGTTCAAGTAAAAGAACCATCAACATCAACTGTTCATAGGAGACTGCGTGAAGCAGGCCTTCACGGTTGAATTACTGCAAAGAAACTACTACTCAAGGACACCAATAAGACGAAGAGACTTGCTTGGGACAAGAAACATGAGCAATGGACATTAGACCAGTGGAAATCTGTCCTTTTTTGAGATTAGACATTATTGGTTCCAACCGCCGTGTCTTTGGGAGACGCTGAGTAGGTGAACGGATTATCTCTGCATGTGTGGTTCCCACCTAAAAGCATGGAGACGTGTGATGGTGCTTTGCTGGTGACAGTGTCAGTGATTTATTTTGAATTCAAGGCACACATAACCAGCATGGCTACCACAGCATACTGCATCGATACGCCATCACATCTGGTTTGCGCTTAGTGAGACTCACTTGTTTTTCAATAGGACAATGACCCAAAACACACCTTCAGGCTGTGTAAGGGCTATTTGACCAAGAAGGTGAGTGATGGAGTGCTGCATGAGATGACCTGGCTTCCACAATCACCCGACCTCAACCCAATTCAGTTGGTTTGGAATGAGTTGGACCGCAGAGTGAAGGAAAAGCCTCCAAGTGCTCAGCATGTGGGAACACCTTCAAGACTGTTGGAAAAGCATTCCAGGTGACTACCTCATGAAGCTGGTTGAGAGAATGCCAAGCGTGTGCAAAGCTGTCAAGGCAAAGGGTGGCTTCTGTTAGGTTCTGATTATTAGAGTAAGAACTCGGACACTGAAAGCTCAAACCAAGCTTATTCTTCCTAAAGGATCGAACAGCTGAATCGACAAAAACATTCACACCAGCACTAGTATTTAACCCTTTCTCCTATGTGGAGTCACTTCCTACACATTGGAACAGCCAATGCAGCTCTGTTGTGACACAAAACCCTTCAGTGAAATTGGTTCTTCCTCACCTCATCTGACCTCTGCCCCAAAGTGCTCACTCCTCCCCAACTCACGGCTGTCATGGTGACTGGTACCAGACTGTCTCTTCTCCTCCGAGGATCCCTGATGGCTAACAATAACATATCCTGACATACATTACCCGCTCTCACTCAGTGACATGAATAAGTATATTTCCATTCTCAGAACCCAACACTACTTTGAAGAATCTAAAATAGATGTATCACTTTTTTGGTTACTACATGAGTCCATGTGTGTCATTTCATAGTTTTTATGTCTTCACTATTATTCTACAATGTAGAAAATGGTAAAAAAAGAAAAACCCTTGAGTAGGTGTCCAAACTTTTGACTGGTACTGGATGTTACAGACTAGAGCAGTGCTTCCCAAGGTGTGTAGATATTTGCCCTAGCACTAACACAGTTGAATCAACTAATCAAGCATAGTATCAAAAATAAAATGTGCACCAGGATTGGGAAGCACTGGACTAGAGTACAGCCTACATCTACTGCAGAAGTGTCAAACTCATTCCACGGCTGGCCGAGTATCTGCAGGTTTAGTTTTTTCCCTTTCAATTAAGACCTAGACAACTCCGGGAGGGGAGTTCCTTACTAATTAACAGTGGTGGGAAAAGTACCCAACTGTCATTCTTGAGTAAAAGTAATGATACCTTAAAATACAAAATGACTAAAGTAAAAGTCACCCAGTAAACTCTAAAAAGTCTAAAAATATTTGGGTTTTAAATTTACTTAAGTATCAAAAGTATAAATCATTTAAAATTTGTTATATTAAGCAAACCAGATGGCACCATTTTTTATTTATTTACGGAAAGCCACAGGCAGACTCAAACATTTAGACATCATTTACAAACGAAGCATGCGTGTATAGTGAGTCCGCCAGATCAGAGGCAGTAGGGTTGACCAGGGATGTTCAGTTGATAAGTACGTGAATTTGACCATTTTCCTGTCCTGCTAAGCATTCAGTACTTTTGGGTGTCAAGGAAAATATGGAGTAAAAAGTACAATATTTTCCTAAGGAATGTAGTGAAGTAAAAGTAGTCAAATATAAAACAGCAAAGTAGATACCCCAAATAACAACTTAAGTAGTACTTGCAAGTATTTTAACTTAAGTACTTTACACAACTGCTAATTAGTGACCTTAATCAAGTACAAGGGTGGAGAGAAAACCCAGACTCGGCCCTCCGTGGAATGAGTTTGACTTGATCTACTGCATAAGAAATAGACAGAAGGAAAAGTCTGCATTACTTGAAGTGGTTAGCGCCGCTCTGTCTGCGATGGCGGCCCAGTTTTTTTTACAACGGCTTGTATTAGTTAAGTAATAAATCAGATATGTGAATGAGGAAGAAAGTGTTAACTACTAGGCACAACAAAACCAAAACATGCTACTGCAACTAAACAACCCTCCATATACATCCATTCCATTGTAAAGTTGAAAAGTTGAAGTACATTTTGTCACTCTTCAAAAAAAAAAAAAAAATCCGCCCACGTGACCTTGATGCGGAAGTAAGAAGACTTGTTTTGAGTGATCGAAAAACACGTTTCTTGTAATATCGCATTGGAAAGTAAGTATCTACTTACAGTATTAAACTTCTCGTTTTATTACAATTAGTAGAATAATGCATTGAACAAAAAAAATGTACACGTGCTCTTCGTTGTAGTTGGCTTGGCGTGGAATTGGGTCCAGCGTGGATGAAAGGATGCACATTTGAAGACTGAACTGCGCCTCACCCAAACAATGAATCAAGGTAGCAATGAGATTTGAGTTGAATGCATTGGCTTATAGTTGTAACATGTTAACTGTATGTATTTGCATTATTTGCTGAACTAGCTAGCTGACAATACACTTTATTTAGGGTCAGGTGGGAACTAAATCTATTTCAAGTCAATCACTTTGACAGTACCCCGTTTGATTTGAACTAAAACATGTCATTTTCCCATTGTAGAAGTGCTCAGAGACTTTTGACCTTAATGGCAAAACATTTTAGAAATATGCTCAAAGTTGACCAGTTTTGCATACCATTTGACTTTTTCCACATTTTGTTATGTTACAGCCAGTAATAAAATGGATTAATTGTTCTCAATCTACACACAATACCCCATAATGAAGCAAAACCCTGTTTATACACTTTTGCAAATTATAACTGAAATCACTTACATAAGTATTCAGACCCTTACTCAGTACTTTGTTGAAGAACCTTTGGCAGCAAGTCTTCTTGGGTGACGCTATAAGCTTGGCATGCCTGTATTTGGGGAGTTTCTCGCATTCTTCTCTGCAAATCCTCTCAAGCTCTGCTGGATGGGGAGCGTCGCTGCACAGCCATTTTCAGGTCTCTCCAGAGATGTTCAATCGGGTTCACTCCTGCATGGTCTTGGCTGTGTGCTTAGGGTCATTGTCCTGTGAAAGGTGAACCGTCGCCCCAGTCAGAGGTTCTGTGTGTTCTACCAGGTTATCAAGGCTCCCTCTGTACTTTGCTCCATTCATCTTTCCCTTGATACTAACTAGTCTCCCAGACGCGACGCTTGGCTTTCAGGCCAAAGAGTTCAATCTTGGTTTCTTCAGACCAGAGAATCTTTTTTCTCATGGTACGGGAGTCCTTTAGGTGCCGTTTGGCAAACTCCAAGCATGCTGTCATGTGCCTTTTACTGAGTGACTTCCGTCTGGCCACTCTTCCATAAAGTCCTGATTGGTGGAGTGCTGCAGAGATGGTTGTCCTTCTGGAAGGTTCTCCAATCTCCAGAGGAAATCTAGAGCTTGTTCAGAGTGACCATCGGGTTCTTGGTAACCTCCCATCTCCCCCAATTGCTCAGTTTGGCCAGGCAGCCAGCTCTAGGAAGAGTCTTGGTGGTTCCAAACTTTTTCCATTTAAGAATGGAGGCCACTGTGGTCTTAGGAACCTTCAATGCTGCAGAAATGTTTTTGGAACCTTCAATGCTGCAGAAATGTTTTTGTACCCTTCCACCAGACCTGTCTCGGCACTCTACAGACTATTCCTTCGACCTCATGGCTTGGATGTTGCTCTGACTTGCGCTGTTTACTGTGGGACCTTATATAGACAGGTGTGTGCCTTTCCAAATCATGTCCAATCAATTGAATTTACCACAGGTGGACTCCAATCAAGTTGTAGAAACATCTCAAGGATGATCAATGGAAACAGGATGCACCTGAGCTCAATTTCAAGTCTCATAGTTAAGGGACTGAATACTTATGTAAATAAGGTATTTCTGTTTATTTTTAATATAGTTACAAAAATGTCTCAACCTGTTCTTCGCTTTGGCATTATTGGGTATTGTGTGTAGATTGAGGGATTTGTAAAAATGTAAATAAATTTTAGAATAAGGCTGTAACGTAACAAAATGTGTAAAAGGTGAAGGGGGTCTGAATACTTTCTGAATGCCCTGTATATATTCATCACTGGGGGTGGGGGGAAAAAATGGTTGATATTGATATGACTTAAAAGTTTACAAACAGGGTTGTCAAACTATTGTATAATTACATTTCTTTAATAATAACTGTAATTTAACCTTAAACATCAACTATCAAAAAATGTGTTAACTTTGATTTGTCATATTCACACGTTGTAGCTTAGACTCCTTTTTACATCATCTGAGGTTGTCTTGTGACTGCCATTGGTTGAGACACAACATGCTCTTGAGTACAGGGTGGGTGTCATGTTTTGGCTGATAAATGTACTCACAAGTTGACATTTCAACTTACAAATGGTACCACAAAGATGGCTGGAAGTCCACACATAGAATGTTGATTTGAATGGGAATATCTGTTTTTAAATTCTACTCTTAATCTTCCAAAGGAAACCTATTGAAATCATAGAAATATAGACAATAGAATAGATATGACTGTTTCAAGGTTCTACACAGGATTTTTATTAAGAATGTATGCATTGTAATTTCAGAAAATGTCCAAAATATATTTTCAGTAATAGTGGAATGGTGTGTTTCACAGTATTACTTTACCCTCCAGTGTTGGGATTGGCTATGATATTTGCATATTGGTTTCCTCCTTCCTGAATGGCATCTGATTTCAAAATGGGAAAGCTGTTTTGACTTTGTAGCTGTGTTAATCAGGTCAAGTGGTAAATGTAGAAATCACTGTCATTTCCTGATTGCTAAAATTCTACACTGTTTGCTCAGTTTCAGAAAACAAGCACTGAATAGTGTAGGGAATCGGTGTACCATCTAAATCGCTGTGTATTATATTCTTAATAGCAATAAAATGTCTTTACAGCTGTTTGAAGGTGATGGACCCAAACCAAAAGTAAAAGGTTGGAATGCAATTCTCTGCCATGTTACGGGGAAATGGGATGCGGTGGAGGAAATTTGTTTTGAATGCAGCCAAGTGCTGTTGCAAATCACCTAGCTTCCACATAGGTGCTACACCTGTAATTTCACCCCTATCAGATGACATTTGAATGTGGGTGGATCGGCAGGTAGCCTAGTGGTTAGAGCGTTTGGCCAGTAACTGAAAGGTTGCAGTATCGAATCCCCGAGCTGACAAGGTAAAAATATGTTGTTCTACCCCTAAGCAAGGCAGTTAACCCACTGTTTCCCAGGCACAGAAGATGTGGATGTCGATTATGGCATCCACCCGTACCTCTGACTCAGCCACCCGTACCTCTGATGTCGATTATGGCAGCCACCCGCACCTCTGATTCAGCCACCCGCACCTCTGATGTGGATGTCGATTATGGCAGCCACCCGCACCTCTGATTCAGAGGGGTTGGGTTAAATGCGGAAGGCATTCACTTGTACAACTGACTAGGTATCTCCCTTCGTGATAGTAATCAGAAGTTCACATTTCAATGGCGTAGCAGTTAAACTGCAGTGGTCTGAAGGATAGGTCCATGCTAAGAATTATATTTATATGATTGAAATGACACCCACCCTGTATTCAAAAGCATGTGTATCAACCGAAGCTTGCAACCCTATTTGTAAGCTTTTTGAATGATATCAAACTCAACCGTTTATCATTTCCAGTGATTTAGACGTGGATGTCTCGTGGTATGATGGGGAATGCAAAATGGGTCAGCTTTAAACAAACACCTTTATCTCTGGAATGTTCTGGAATTCCGTTACAAAAAGTAACTTTCTGACAACTCCTTCCATGGGCAAACATGTATGCAAAGTTTTTTTTAATCAAAGAGGATCTGTCAAGTGACTCAACTCAAATGGATTTGGCCCCGGCAACCTGGTTTCTGTACTGAACTAACTACTCTGTAGTCTACTCCTGTGTTCATGCGTTCTTACTCTTCTGCCTGTGCTTTCAGATTCCTGGCTGAGCTGTGAGAAGACTGCCATTCTCCAGGGAGGCTTTCTGTTGGCCAACAGATTGTGCCAGCCAGCGTCACTCAGTGCCCTGCAGAAGGAGGACTGGAGTAAGGTTGGCCACCCAATTCTACAGGCTGTCAGAGAAATTTGTGGGCAGGAGCGAGGTAGCTGTCTGAGCAGTGTTCACTGGAAGAAGAAAATCATCTGCGTCTTATGGAGCAAATTACTGGGGCGGGAGAGCGAAGAGGACATGGAAATCGGCTGGAGGGAGAATCCATTCTTCTCTCTGCAGAACAGTCTACCTGACATTAACCGAACAGTGATGTTTGAGCTGGTCAAGTTGAAAGGCTTCTCTCAGATCTACGCCCAGCTGCTTTTGTGTCTGCCGTCGTCCCACCTGAGTTCTGAGCTAGAGAAGCTAGTTCAACACATCACCCGTAACAGCACTGAGGAGGACGTCCGCGTCCTGCTGGAGGTGTGGTGGGAGCTGTGGAAGGGCAGGTGGGGAAGGCAAGAGGATGACGACCTAGATACGGTCTTTACTAACCAGTGGACCCGCCTCCCCAACACCACTGGCCTCTCGCCTCATGCTGCCAAGAGATTCAAGTCAAACCCAGCACCATCCACCAATGATGTGCTGTCCATTCTTTTTCATGCTCTGGAGGAGGTGAAAGAGCATCTGAGCACCTCTGACCTTTGCTACCGTGCCCTATCCAACTGCCTCGACTCCCTGTACACCTCACATCTGATAGACCAAGCTATCATCCTCCCAGCTGAGGCGCAACTTCAGAGCCTGAACAGTGCGGTGACTGTCAGAAAGAGGCATGCTGGGATAGAGAAGTTTGATCTGGTCCAGGTGATAAGCGAGGCCCACAGTGACCTGAAGGCAGCCCACACACCCTCCCAGTTTAAACCCTGTGGAATGACACTAATGCAAGCACTGCAGACTGTCTCACAGCTCACTCAGGCCTGGGAGAAGAGAGGGCTGCTGGAGATGACAGACAGCTGTGACCCCAGTGTCTTGGCACGCCGTCTGAAAAGCTGTCTGGCCAGAGTGCTCGAGTCCCTAGAGGAACTTTCCATGTCTGAGACCATGGATGAGGGTGAGCGCCAGACACTGAACAATGTGCAGAGCACTTTGAGAGGCTTGTTAGTCTCACTGTCCTTCCCCGACACAGAGAGCAACGCTGGGGAAATGGCCCACATTGCCGTAGCCATCATTAGCCACCGCTTGGAGGGCTTCCAAGATTTCACTACGCTATTTGCAACTGAACTGAGCTGGTCCCTGAGTGTGGAGGAGTGGATCAGCTGTCTGGAGAGAAACAAAAACGCATTCCAGCGAAAGGACATTGTCATGAAATTAGTCTCCACTCTCATTGCAAAGTGCCAAATAGATACTGAAGAAGTAGAGCACTGCAGAAAGCTGAAGGACATTATTGTGAACATTTTCACAGAGCTCCCCTTAGCTGAGAAAAACACAACATTATCAGAAATGCTAACCTGCTCCAAGAAGGGTCTCCAGGGCTCTCTGCCCCAGGCTGTGACGGAGGGCTTTAGTGAGGAGCTCAACATGGCGTTCAACTGCATCATCCAGGGTGGATCGGCGCAGAACAACCTCAGCTTGGCCGTGGTTGCCATAGCCAGCGTGGCCTTTCAGAACCCCGAGGCCACCCTGCGTCGGTGCTGCCATCTAGCGGTGGTGAACCATGGGGCCCACAGCCTCCTCTCCAAGATACTCCAGCAACTCCCAGGGCTGAGGGGAGGTGCCCCCGGATGCACAGAGGGGACAGGCAGCTCTGCGGGGAGCTTACTGTGCAGCTGTCTTCAAGATACTGCCATGACTAAACTGTCCTCGGCTAAGGAGGAGGACCAGTTCCTGCACTTCCTGGTTGCACTGATGCAGCCAAGCATTTCCGAGAGCGGACAGAGTTTCCTGCACCCTGAAGAGGTTGTGTGTGCCTTCGTCCTGCCTCACCTCTCCCCCTCTGGCTCTAGCACCTGCAGCCTGGAGCTGTGCCTGCGTTTGCTCCACTCTGCATTTTCTCTGGATTTCCAGGATGCATCACCACACTGGGTCATGAACTGCTCCCCGTTCCCCCTCCTCTGCGTCCTCTGCCAGCTCCTGAATGAGGGCTGCGGGTGCTGGGAGCTTCCTGCAGAGGGCGCACCACGTCACTTATCCATGGAGTCCAAGGTGCTGCTCGTCACTGTGCTGACTGCATTGGGCAAGGTGGTGGGACGGGAGGTGGCCTCAGCCCCCAACACCTGGTCCAGAGCCCTTTTCTGGCTCTACAATAAGGTGGAGGCCCTGGACTGGACTGTTCGCTTCCACCTGAAGGTAGTGTGGGGGGATCACTTCAAAAACGAGGTGCCGTCCTCACTGTTGGCTGTGTGCGAGCTGCCGGAGCAGGAGTGGTCTGGCCTAAAGTTGGCCCAGTATGGGCAGGGCACAGGGCTGCTGGCGTGGATGGAGTGCTGCGCTCTCTCTGACGAGGTTCAGGACACCATGCTGACCTCTCTGGCTCTGGACCAGCATCGGCCCGACGACGTCAACATGTTCAGCAAAGGCCTGCTGGTGGCTGTGACACAGACCCTACCCTGGTGCACGGTCGCCGAGTGGGGCAGGCTGCTGAGAGCCATGCGAGAGCTGCTCCGCTCAGGTCGTCTCCACGTGCCTTACTCTCTGGAGTACGTGGACTTTCTCCCCCTGCTGGACCTGCGGCCGTTCTCCTGCGAGCTGCGTCTGTCCGTGCTACTGCTGCGTGTCCTCCAGCTGCTCTGCGGCTCCAGCTGCAAAGACTGGCTTTCCGGCCAGGGCTGGGCCCACGTGGGGCTGCTGTACGCCAGCGCCATGAGAGAGATCATAGACTCCCTGAGGGGAAAGCTTTTGCCGTCTTCCTCCAACAAAGACCCAAAAGAAGAGAGGGCAGCTACCACCACCGCCAGCCAGGAGGTGCTGTTTGTACTGAGCCAGCTCTTCTGCCATGTGCAGCACATTCAAGTGATGATGCCCGGCGGTCAGTGTGAGTCCCTGTTCCTGTGTGCCCTGGAGATCCTGACCCACTACGAGGCAGTACTGGCCGCACACCCCAGCTGCTGCTCCCACCTGGAGACCAAGAACACTCGCCACTTCTTCACCACCATCACAGACAACCTGGACAGCGCCGAGATGAAGGCTGTGTTGCATCAGAAAATTGCTCAGCTGTCGTCTTCAGGTTGATGCACTTAAGACAGTGCTCGAATGAGGGTTTATTGTTCCCAGCCTCAAATAAAATGTTCTGACCCAAAATGTACTTTTGAATAAAACTGACAGATTGCATGTCTTTCAGTGGTTTATTAATCAAAACAACCTTTGATCATTCACACTAGGACACAAGACAGGGTTACAACTTGATCAAAATGCTTGGGATTTCAGTGCTTATTTCATTTGTCTGTCAAATCTATTTTCTAGTGCAACATTTCATACTTAACTATGAAATAATTAAATATTTTGGATTGAAAGTTAACCTGATTAGTCATGATGCATGGTGTCACTCTTTCAGGTAGGAAAAAAATAAAATCAGTAAATATTTCTTGCACAAACTACATCATATAACAGTGTCTGACCCCTGAGAATTGTAATAAATACCAGTAATTTTGTATTCATAGGCAGTTGCATGTCCTAAATTCCACAGACCATTCCTTCAGAGGCAAGGATTGAAATAACTCATGACATTGAAGACAAGAGGGCAAAGGAAGCATAATTGACATGTTGCTAACCACAGAATTAGATGGCACCTCTAATCTGTCTTTGAGCCATCTTTATGAGAAGGTTGACCCGTTGACCCAGTCTGACGCAGGTAGAGGCGATAGGCCTTGCGACACAGCAGCACAAACCAGTAGATCTGAGGTGCTAGTAAGGATAGGTTGGCTAAGTTGCAGTGGAGCTGTAGATGGAACGGCACTTTGTGGAAGGGAATGGTGTACTGCTGACCATACACCCAGTACATGTAGGGGAAGATCAGGATACGGCAGGTGAAGAAACTCAGCAGAACCATCACACCATTGACTCTGTGAAGCCATGAGTCCTCTAGTCCCAACTACAGAGGAAAATATATGGATTGTTTAATGATTGTACACAGAGTTATAGTACAATTCATACTATGTTCAGACTACCTAAAGCACAAATCAAAAACAAAGGGGTTTATGAATCTGGGAGTGGCCTTACCTGGATCAGAACCTTTCCTAATGAGACAAATGGAGTGCTGAATTCAGCCATGAAGAAACAGCCAATGAAGAAGTCTCCACCTAGACCGGTCCTGAGGAACTGAGGGGGAAAAAAAGCATGATATGAATATTAAAAACGAACTCATTGAGCACAGCCAGCTGTTGAGGATGACACAGTCGATTATCAATAACAAAAACTGGACTAGTCACAAATTTCAACTGCCGATGTAACGCATCAGACCTAAAGTTGCTGTACAGTAATTGTGCTCCCTCACCAGAGTGATGGGCATAAAGACCGTGAGGAGGACCATGTGATGAAACACCAGCAGGGGATGCCGGAGGAGGAACAGCTTGATGGTAAGGAGGGAGTGCTTCATGTACGCCTCGTGCCCTCTGACCTTTTGACTGTGGTAGTTACTCAGATACATGGCGTAGATATCAAAGGCCATGTAAGGGGCGCCAAACCACACAAATTCATTGGTCAGTCTGTGCCTAAAGAAGATGGTGACATACCGGTACATTAGGATCATGATGAAAGTAAGCACTTATGCTGGATTGTGTTTTAAAACTGATGATTTAACCAGTGAAACAAATAGAAATGTGGCCTTATCCTTTATCACTGAATCCTCTTCCTACACCCAATGAAACTGGAGGTTCAAGTAAAATATAAATAGGGCCGTGTTTTGGTTAATCATGTCACATGACCTGGAATTAAACATTTATTTAAAAAAAGGTTCCGAACAGTCACTGATTCCCATGTAAACTAACATTTTGAGTGACTAAAATAAAATCGCCCATAACTTGTTTTGGATAGAAATGCTAAACTCAAACACTGACAGTGTTTTTTTATATTTTGCTATACATCTTCCATTTATCTTGTGAGGCGGTTCACAGGAGCACTGACACGTGTCGACTTGACAACTGCGTCTGAGTTTTGAACGACCCTCCCGCTCCCTTTTTGTTCCATGCTGGCTGAAGACCTAGCTAGACAGTAACTAACTACAGACGAAACAAATATATTTGCCATAGATGAATAGGATAAACTTTTAATTATATTTGCGGAGACCCTACAGTCAAATTGACTGTTCATGACCTTAAGCTTTTTCAAAACTGTTTCCTTTTTTACTATGAATAATGGAGAAACCGTTTCAGTCACGAAGGAAATAAACACAGCTAAACCCTGCAGATAATGAGACCACAGTGTTAAAATTTGGGCGGGGGAGTTGTGCTCAATTTAAACTCTAGAGGACTCTGGTTGACGTGCTCTTGTTGTACATGTCAGTCTTTTCTATATCAGTGTACTACGGCCTCCCCCCCCCCCAAAAAAAAACAACCTCTTGTTTTTAATGGCTCTGGTTGTAACAGAGAATCACTGGTTAAATTCCCACCAATCACTACACGTGATGATTGCTGTTTAAAAGGAAATGATTTAAATATGAATTCTTACCTGTCAGACATCACATCATTGGAGGCAGTAGCAATTATGAACCCAACAATAGTAGCCAGAGTTGCATGGATAGAGGACAGCAACCTTGTGAAGAGATGGAATAGATGAGATGAGGCTATGCAAGTGCGCACAATTGGTTTTTCATTTGTTCTAATATTTAAAATAGCAAACACATTTTATATTAATATATTGGTGCCAGGTAAAGGGTTATGTAGTTAGTGATGTAAGTTAGTGATTATATATTTCTAGATAGGCATCATTTAGTGTATTTTAATTCCATTGCTAATATGGAAATAAATTATTTTCAGATAAAGCATTTTTTCGGTTGCATGTACGTTTTTATTTGGACCCTTTTTGGAAGTCCAACTGTCGCTCAGTGAAACGCCATTCTTTGGGAAGTACCGAACGTATTTAGACATTATTAAGCTTGAAAAACTGGTTAATGGCAAGTTAAATTGCTCTTGGTTTTAAAGGAGAATCGGCATCTTCTATGTCTCCTGTAAATCCAGGTTGCGGTTCAGTTCTGATAGATTTTTCTCCGGAGTTGTTGCGATAGAACTAGAAATCTGCTTACTGAAATACCTAGTGTCAGTTACTAGTTAAGTCATTCAATGACAAGAACTGGCTAACTTATGCATACGGAAATAGTCGCACAATAAAGCCTACCTTTCGCTGACCACAAACACATCTGCATCATTCCAATTTTTGAAAGCGGATTCAAGCACTTTCCTGGATATGAAGAACAGTCCCGGGAAAAATACAACGCCACAAGCTAACATATACATGATACACTCGCATTAACCAGCTACACTGTCGAAATACGAGGAAGCAGGAAGCGAACCGTACTTGCATGCGTTCACCCCGAAGATGCAAATTAATAGTAGCTGAGCCTTTTAAGCTCAGGTACTATTCAAATAGTTTAGCATCTGACTGTAAGTGTGCAGAGACTTCCCTGTTTTTTCTGAGGAAACCTTCAAAATAAAAGAACACATTTCAAAACATTGCAATGTCGATTTCAAAATATATTACAACTAATCAATGACCATTTATTTGTATTGTGCTTATAAGCAAATTCAACAAGAAATGTATGAAAACAATGAGAAATATTTATGAAAACAATGAAAAATATGGTATAAAAACATTTTCAAGACTGGTTTACAATTTATTTTAAAGAACTGTGCAGAGATAAAAGCGAGGTTGGAAATACTTATAAGTAGGATCTTTACTAGCCATATGTTTTTTTAGGGTGAATGTCATCTAAATATCCAGCAGCGCTTCGTACTCTGCCTATTCCATTTCCCCCAATGCAATACACCAGGGGTGTTAAACTCATTCCACGAGGGCCTAGTGTCTGCTGGATTTTAGTCTTTCCTTTCATTTAAGACCTAGACAACCAGGTGAGGGGAGTCCCTTACTAATCAGTGATCTTAATTCATCAATCAAGTACAAGGAGGAGCGAAAACCCGCAGACACTTGTCCCTCCTTGGAATGAGTTTGACATGTGCAATATGCAGTATATGGAAATAATTTGGTTAAAGATTTTTTTAAATTATTATTTGTGCCAAGGTTAAAGTGGGGTTAGAAGTAGTCAGTAATGTCTGTAGAATCTATATGTGACCCGATTCAGGAAACTAGGCTTATGTCGCATGTCACGACTTCACATTTTTTTGTCAAAATGTTTTTGGGGGGCAGAAATGCCTTCTTGAACATGTGAACTTTCATGTGCCTTAAAATCTAATTGTATGCCATCTGTTAATACAAATTAAATGGTTAAATTATGAGCCTAGTTGGTTTAGCCACAGAAAAAGTCAGAAACCTTCCCGCTAGCCATGATTGGCTGAGATAATGAGTGGACTGCTCATGCCGAGAGATGAGTTTGGATTGGTCTGCGGTGTAGCATCTTGTGTCTATAAAATGAGCTGCTCGTAATGTGTAGATAATCTTTTCTACCACAGTTTTTTCTAAGTATATAACATTAGCCATGAAGAACTGCAAAAATATTGCTACTTCTCTCAATAACATTGCTGCCCTGAATTTATCAGGTGCTATCGACAAAGGTAAGTGGGGAAAAGTTGTGATGGACCAGTTTCTGGAGGACGATCGTGCCATGCTGACTCTCTGACTCTGAAAATGAATCAGACGATGACGAAATCCCTGATTTAGGTAAAAACATATTAATTGAAAACATTGTAGAGTCTTCTGATGACCGTGATGGAGAAGAAATGGCGACAATCAAGTGTTGTCACGGAAGAATGCGTAGGGAGTCAAAAATAGAACACAGAAGGATGTTGTATAAAACATGTCTCCGGATTACATCTTCAAATTAAGGGCAACCATGGCATCAGTGACAGAGAGGGAGAAAGATCTGATGATACTTTTAGCATTGCACACTGTCAGTGTGAACCAGAGTGACTTGACACAATGGGCTAAACAAGCTGTTCAAACTAAACGGAAACGACAGAGGACATGAATGAAGCTTTCATATCTATGTATATGCGTAAGAATCAAACATTGAACCAATTTTGGTTAACTTTAGGGAGCTATGAAAATCAGTTTGTATTGCTAATTAAAGCTAATTAAAGCTGGCTGTTAGCTAGCCAGCTGGAGTTCAATGCCCGGCTTGCTAACTTTACTCTGGATTGGGATTTTGGTACAAATTTTAGCTAGCTAACTTTAACGTTACATGTCTAAACAAAAGACCCCAAGTTAAAGCTTGCTGTTATCTAGCTAACGTTAGCGCCGATTAGATGGCTGGCTTGCTAGCTAACAGTAACTTACATGTGTGAAATGTGTGTAACGTTAGTATCTGGAATTTGTCTTTCAGCATCAGTAGAACACACCTGACTGCAAGACCACCTATTCAAGACCTGCAGTTGTCTCAGGGGTGCCCTACTGAACCAGCAAGCAGACATCAGGATGCATTACAGCTTTGATTTTGCTCAACAAGTAAGCAATATTTCCTCCTTTTATACTGATTAAGGACATAGATGGATGGATAGGTATCCCCCCCAAAATATATATATATATACACACTGCTCAAAAAAATAAAGGGAACACTAAAATAACACATCCTAGATCTGAATGAATTAAATATTATTTTTAAATACATTTTTTTTTACATTGTTGAATGTGCTGACAACAAAATCACACAAAAATTATCAATGGAAATGAAATTTATCAACCCATGGAGGTCTGGATTTGGAGTCACACTCAAAATTAAAGTGGAATCCACACTACAGGCTGATCCAACTTTGATGTAATGTCCTTAAAACAAGTCAAAATGAGGCTCAGTAGTGTGTGTGGCCTCCACATGCCTGTATGACCTCCCTACAACGCCTGGGCATGCTCCTGATGAGGTGGCGGATGGTCTCCTGAGGGATCTCCTCCCAGACCTGGACTAAAGCATCCGCCAACTCCTGGACAGTCTGTGGTGCAACGTGGCGTTGGTGGATGGAGTGAGACATGATGTCCCAGATGTGCTCAATTGGATTCAGGTCTGGGGAACGGGCGGGCCAGTCCATAGCATCAATGCCTTCCTCTTCCAGGAACTGCTGACACACTCCAGCCACATGAGGTCTAGCATTGTCTTGCATTAGGAGGAACCCAGGGCCAACCGCACCAGCATATGGTCTCACAAGGGGTCTGAGGATCTCATCTCGGTACCTAATGGCAGTCAGGCTACCTCGGGCGAGCACACAGAGGGCTGTGCGGCCCCCCAAAGAAATGCCATCCCACACCATGACTGACCCACCGCCAAACCGGTCATGCTGGAAGATGTTGCATGCAGCAGAACGTTCTCCACGGTGTCTCCAGACTCTGTCACATCTGTCACATGTGCTCAGTGTGAACCTGCTTTCATCTGTGAAGAGCACAGGGCGCCAGTGGCAAATTTGCCAATCTTGGTGTTCTCTGGCAAATGCCAAATGTCCTGCACGGTGTTGGGCTGTAAGCACAACCCACCCTGTGGACGTCGGGCCCTCATACCACCCTCATGGAGTCTGTTTCTGACCGTTTGAGCAGAAACATGCACATTTGTGGCCTGCTGGAGGTCATTTTGCAGGGCTCTGGCAGTGCTCCTCCTAGCACAAAGGCTGAGGTAGCGGTCCTGTTGCTGGGTTGTTGCCCTCCTACGGCCTCCTCCACGTCTCCTGATGTACTGGCCTGTCTCCTGGTAGCGCCTCCATGCTCTGGACACTATGCTGACAGACACAGCAAACCTTCTTGCCACAGCTCGCATTGATGTGCCATCCTGGATGAGCTGCACTACCTGAGCCACTTGTGTGGGTTGTAGACTCCGTCTCATGCTACCACTAGAATGAAAGCACCGCCAGCATTCAAAAGTGACCAAAACATCAGCCAGGAAGCATAGGAACTGAGAAGTGGTCTGTGGTCACCACCTGCAGAACCACTCCTTTATTGGGGGTGTCTTGCTAATTGCCTATAATTTCCACCTGTTGTCTATTCCATTTGCACAACAGCATGTGAAATGTATTGTCAATCAGTGTTGCTTCCTAAGTGGACAGTTTGATTTGACAGAAGTGTGATTGACTTGGAGTTACATTGTGTTGTTTAAGTGTTCCCTTTATTTTTTTGAGCAGTGTATATGGGAGGCAGGAAAATACATTTCACTGTGCGGTGTATTAACAGGGGTGAGACAATTTAATTGTAATTTATCTTAATGTTCTTTTGTTGTTTGCAGGTGCACTATCCTTCTGACCCTATGCAGCCAGGTCCCATCTACTTTTTAACTCCTCGCAAGTGTGGCTTGTTTGGTGTCTGCTGTGAAGGAATGCCACAACAAGTCAACTACTTGACTGATGAAGGCATGTCATTCAGCAAAGGCAGCAGCGCAGTCATCAACTACATGCACCATTTCTTCACCAACTACGGAGTTGGGGAAACACGTGTGGACCTGAATTGTGATAACTGCAGTGGCCAAAACAAGAACACGTTTGTGCTCTGGTATTGTGCCTGGCGGACCATGCACAAGCTCCACCACAGTCTGGACCTTCACTTCCTGATCACAGGCCACACCAAGTTTGCTTGGTGCTTCGGCCTCATCAAGCAGCGCTTCAGAAAGACCAGAGTGAACACTTTGTCTGAGATGGCTGTTGTTGTGAAAGACAGCACAGTGACAGGGGTCAAGATCCCACAGTTGGTTAGACTAGATGATGGTTCAGTGCTGGTGGAAAGCTATGGCTGGCAACAACACCTGACTCCGTACTTCAGGCCGCTGCCACAGATCAAGCAGTAGAAGCACTTCAGGTGAATATAATTTTCATTGCATTGTATGAGGTTATTATTCTTATCTAAACTTGAGAGGTGAATTGATGTTGTGCAAGGTTTTAATGTTTTCACATTTTTATTTCCTGTTTTCCAGCTTTGATGCTCTGGAGCCTGGTGTTGTCGCCAAGGAGCGTTCAGTCAGGACCAGGTTTCAGCTGCTGCACAACACTGACATCCTTCCTCCCATAGATGGTCTGCCTGTACAAGCACCACCTGGACTGGACAAATCTAGACAAACATATATTTTTGAGAAGATCAGGTAGTTTTGCGACAAAGAGGCTTTGGACATCACATGCCCTGCACCAAAGTCAAGGGCAGGACAGGAACAGGCTCTCCGAATATAGATTCCCATGTTCATGCGTGGTTCAGACAGACCAGTCATCAGCACTATCTGCAGTACTTCTATTCAAATGACTAACACACACACCATACTTTGCTGCTACTATTATGTTTATTATCCTGCTGCTCAGCCACTTTACCCCTGACTGTATGCAGACAATTACCTCGTCTATCACTATCGTTATTGATCTTGTTTGTGTACATACTGTATATTATTTTATTTATATCGACATGATCTATTTCTGATATTGCTGCTATGCAAGTAACCATTTTTGTACTGTTTACACCTTCTGTGGCGATCCGTCCACTTTGCAAGACTTAGCAAAATATTGATATAAAATGAATATTGATATGTGTGGTTGTAACATGATTTTGTGACATACCACACACTCACTAAACACAAATGTTTTGTTTGTAAATTATGTCTGAGGGTTGGAGTGTGCCCCTGGCTACCCGTCAATAAAAAAAAATAAAAAAAATGGGCCTGTCTGGTTTAAGGAATTTGAACTTTTGATACTTAAGTTTATCTTAGCAATTCCAAGTACTCAAGTAGTATTTTATTGGGTGACTTTTACTTTAGTCATTTTCTTTACATCTGGACACTTTCTGTTCACCTGGAAATGTTCCTTATTGTAGGCTACTACCACTTTTAGTCTTAATCTTTACTACACTACTCATTGTTTAGCACATGACCTCACATGTGAATCCTTAAGGCAGCCCCACCCATCTCTTTAAGAGGGTGTGAACAATGCTGAATGGGTGTAGACAAAGGAGAGCTCTTCAGTCAGTACCAAAACATTAAAAGGCCCTTTTCTCAAAAGTATATCAACCTTCAAAGCAGAATTAATTTCCCATTGCTCCTCAAATGCAGTGTATGTTATACCATTTTGTATCTCTGAGTCTCTACTTTACTCTACTATCTGGTGTCATTTTCATGGGAGATTTAAGGAATACGGAGTGTTTAAACAACATACTCTCAAGCCAACAACATATTTTACATATCTGTGCACAAAGTACCATCTTACACAAGATACCTTACGGAATTCATAGTCTGCCTCCCAAATGGCACCATTCCCTATATAGTGCATTACGTTTGACCAGAGCCCTATGGCCAGATTTATGAGGTTAATAGTATTTTTTTGCGCTTTGACAATTATTTTGCACTACGAAAATTTCACCCGAATAGTAACGTTTTACACAAGAAACCTTAAACTATAAGAGGTCCGAGGTTAGGCCACTAAAGCCTGTCGTTAAAGACTGTAGAGAAGACAGACCAGATAGGAGACTGGTCAGGCTATCAAGGGGCACGCCTAAGACTCCATCCATTCCATTGTCTTGTTCTTCCAGAAACACAGAAACTCCTTCACTCCCCTCCCCTCTGTTCTCTCTCCTCCCATACTCTCCACATTCCTCTCCTATTCCTATATCATCCTATCTTCTCTACCAGACCTTCAGGCTTTAGCTCGCGCTCCATCACCTCTCCTGTAGAAGAATAGAATGGAGACGTTGTGGAATTATAATGACAGACATTCCTGTTCCATTGCAACATTCCGTGCTGGCTGGACCAGACCGACAGCCTTAGTGTTGTAGTTAAGTGTGTGATATTAGGAATTTCTAATTCATTGATTCTTATCAGAAGCCTGAATACGACAAGTTATTCATTTAAACAGCTACTACAAACTTTGGCTAACTTTAGCCACCACTAGCTAAAAAGCAATGGGAGTAGCACAGTAGGAGCATAAAAAAAGAAGGCCAAATCATCTTTAAGAGTAACGTCAAACCAAAACATTCCTCTCCTCCCATCTTCTCCTCCTCTACTCCCCTTTCTTCTCCTCTCACCATGGGCCCTAGTCAAAAGTAGAGCACATTAAATGTCACCAGATATAGATTCTACAGACCCTACTGACTACTTCCAATCCCATTTATACCTCAGCACAAATAATATTTGTTTCTCTATAACCCAATATGTATTTCATATATAGTGTATTGCATTGGGGGCAATGGAATAGGTGGAGTAGGAAGTGCTGCTGGATATTTAAAACAGTCCCCTCAAAAACGAAACATTTGGTTCGTAGAGACCTTACTGAATAATTTCCACCCCATCTAGCTGAAACATGTAGTCAAGTATTTTTCTCTATGGCCATATGTATTTTATATACAGTGCATTGCAATGAAGGGAGTGAGTGGAGTAAGGAGTCACCAGCACTATGTATTAAACCAGCTGCCCAGCACAAGAGACCATTTATATTCTTCAGAATCTATTGGGTAATTCCAATAACATATAAAGTGTGTTTCTTAAAAAATACACAATAGTTTAACATAACTGTATTTGTGTAAACCTTCAAAATAAATGCTTTTTAAATAATAAAATATATAAAATCTAAAAAATAAAAAAAAATCCATGGTCTTTGTTCTATAAACACTGCAACTCGTCTCTCCCCTCCCGCTGTTCCATGTCCTCCTTCATTCTCCTCTCATATCCCTGTCATCCTATCTTCTCTATCTCCCCTCCAGACCTTCCGTCTTAACTGTTTGTGCTGCCTACATAATTTCCTGTTGCTGGAAGAACAGAATACAATTCTTGTCACTCATATTCTTTACAACGTCACACCCCAATCCAGCCATATGTCTCGACTTGAGGTTCAGCAGTAAATTACAAATTTTCCCTTCAAGTCATAACGATGCAATGCTAAATGTTTGCGCCACGGTGGCGAATGAGGGATATGGCTTCAAAATGCTCCTCAATTCAGGGATGGAAGGTGTCACTGTGCTCCTCAATTTCGCAGCTGGGATAACTAGAAGATTGAAATACTGCTCGTTTTTAATTGAAGTGCCTTTTCTGTCAGCATGCTAGGCTAACTAATGCTAAAGCAGCCCATTGGATTCCACAACACTTCCGGCAAACTCATCCAAGGCGGATGAGAAAGTGAGACTCCCTATTTTTTTCTGGTTACATTGGAGTCAATGAACTTTTTTTTAATTTAATTTTTTAATTTATTTTTTATTAATATCAAATCAATACATAAAGCACATGAGGGAACACAAGCATACATAGATTACAAACAATAGACAATCGAGCTAGGGGGTACAATATCACATTACAATTACACAAGGACCTTAAGGGACATGCATATACTTACAATTCTAACAGCTTTTTTGTTAGTAGAGCATTTAACCGTCTTAAAACACAGTTCAATTTCTTTTTGTAGGGTACGAAAATGTGGTTTTCTGTTTGTAAATTTACATTTGTGTATATGAAATTTGGCTAAAAGAATAATGAAATTAATTACATAAAAATGATTCCGCTTATTTCTATTGTATGTAAAGAATCCAAACAATACATCTCTCCACAATAGTGTAAAATCTTCATAATGAATGTCAATGAACTAATACACTCAACTGCTATAGCACTGGTGTCTATGGGAGAGCCACACCCTTAAGCAGACTGGAACTGACGGTAAAACGGCTTGAGTGAACTTTTCCTTTATCCACCATCTTTGTGTTGGCGTCGCATGTTCATGGAATCCAATGGGCTGCTTTATCATTAGCTAGCATTGCAAGCTGACGGGGGGAAAAAAACGGTTTAATTAAACTAGCAAAGCAATAGTCATAGAGCCATGGCTCGTTGGCCATAGCCTATGGGGAAATGTAATGTTATTTTTGGATAAACACAGAAAATAAGGTAAACACAGGCTTAGGAGATCTTAAATTTTGTCCTATCAGATAATCATCAGCTAACGTAATTTTGGATTTTGAAGCATTTGTGTAATTAAAACAAGCACAAGAAGGTCATGTTAACTGACTGATATCATCTCATCGAACACAACGTATAAGATCTCCTAAGCCTCAGACCTTGTTTTCTGTGTTTATCTACAAACCCCATTCATTCTCCCATAAGAAAGGCTGAATGAACCACAGGTAACTCATTTCCGTTTTTTCGAACTACGAGCTGGCGAGCTCTATTTCAATCTTCTAATTATCCCAGATCCGCGTACGATATCCAAACATAAAGAACTAAGACGGATAACAATTTTGACTGTATGGACACATTTTTATTGTTGTCCGCAAGAACTGAGACAATACGGGCGTGGAGAGGATGGGCTGCAACAGGAAACATGTGCTAGCTGTTTTCAAAGTAAAAGCTTTGGTAATAAATAGTACTGGTAATAAATAGTATACTATTTTCTACTAGGCATCCGTTTTCTGTAGTGAAATTGATCGCATAAAATGACTTGCCCTAGTTAAGGTCCATGAGAAGGACACACGAATAGCCAGAGCCATATAGATAAATATATGGCTCTGGCCATAGCTGGTGCATGAGTTGTAAATGACAACAAACTAACCCAACCTTACATTATTTAAATTAAAACATTTAGAATATCAGCTCATGCCCTGAATTTACATGAAATGACTGACTCTCTGTTTTATACCAGCCAACATCACCAATCACTCTTTCCCTGCCTGGGAAGGAATGGAAGAAGGAGCGGGATGGTGGAGCAGACATGAGGATAGGACAATCAACCATACTGTCTCAGATTTTATTTTTGTTCAATTTCTTACATCTGCGTATCTTATTTCACACCCGTTTCAAAGAGGGGACCCAATGTTCCTCCACTCCTTTTTCAGGAGGATGCAAGGAAAAACATGTCATGCAATCATTGGTGGCTGTGTGCAGTGTGACCGCTATGTGGAACACCACTGTTCTCTACCTCAGGGCAGGGGTGTAGTCATCCTGGTAAACTCACGGGCATGGACATCAGAATGAATAGAACAGGCTTGGAACCTATAACCCTGGCAATTTGACTGGTAAACTCACGGGCAAACTCACGGGCATGGACATCAGAATGAATAGAACAGGCTTGGAACCTATAACCCTGGCAATTTGACTGGTAAACTCACGGGCATGGACATCAGAATGAATAGAACAGGCTTGGAACCGGTAACCCTGGCAATTTGACTGGTCAACTCATGGGTACACTTGCAATGGCTGCCTGGTGTTGTCACATGCCTCGTAAACAACAGGTGGAGACTAACAGTGAAATGGTTACTTACGGGCCCTTCCCAACAAAGCAGAGAGAGAAATAATGGAATAGTAAAACACGTAATAATAATAAATACACAATGAGTAACAATAACTTGCCTATATACAAGGGGTAAAAGTACCAAGTCGGTGTGCAGGGGTATGAGGTAATTGAGGTACATATAAATAGGAATAAAGTGACATAATAAACAGTTACAGTAGCGTATGTGATGACTCAAAGTTGGTGTAAAAAGAGTAAATGCAGATAGTTAACTGAATAGCTACATGGACTATCTATCAGTCTTATTGCTTGGGGGTAGAAGCTGTTCAGGGTCCTCTTGGTTCCAGACTTGGCGCATTGGTACCGCTTGCCGTGTGTGATGCAATCATTTCCATGGTAATGTATACTGAACAAAAATATAAGTGTAACATGTAAAGTGTTGGTCCCATGTTTCATGAACTGAAATAAAAGATCTCAGAAAAGTTCCATATGCACTAAAATTGTATTTCTCTCATTGTGCGCACAAATGTGTTTACATCCCTGTTCGTGAGCATTTCTCCTTTGCCAAGGTAATCCATCCACCTGACAGGTGTGGCATATCAAGAAGCTGATTGAACAACATGCACATTACACAGGTGTACCTTGTGCTGAGGACAATAAAATATCTCTCTAAAATGTGCACACAACACAATCCCACACGTCTAAAGTATTGAGGGAGTGCAATTGGCATGCTGACTGCAGGAATGTCCACCAGAGCTGTTGGTTAATTACTCTACCATAAGCCGCCTCCAAAATTGTTTTAGAGAATTTGGCAGTAGGTCCAACTGGCCTCACAACCACAGACCATGCGTAACCATGCCAGCCTAGGACCTGTACATCCTGTTTCTCACCTGCGGGATCGTCTGAGACCTGCCACTGCGACAGCTGATGAAACGGAGGTGTATTTCTCTCTGTAATAAAGGCCTTTTGTGTCAAAAAACTCATTCTGATTGGCTGGGCCTGGCACCCCAGTGGGTGGGCTTGGCTCCCAGGTGGGTGGGCCTATGCTTTCCCAGTCCCACCCATGGCTGTGCCCCTGTATTCCCAGTCATGTGAAATCCATAGATTAGGGCCTAGTTAATTTATTTCAATTGACTGATTTACTTATATGAACTGTAACAGTTAAATCGTTGAAATTGCTGCATGTTGTGTTTATAATTTTGTTCAGTAAATAAATAAAATAATTATCATTCTTTTTGTGTTGTTTGTAAACTCGGGCTCCCTTTATCAAATGTTAGGTTTGGTTGAAGATCTCATAACATTCAGTATCAAAAATATGCAAAAACTTGTCTCGTTGCTATGACAATAACTGCGTAGCTAGAGAAGTCAACTATCACCACTGAATTATTTTGCAAGTTAGTTCTCCATGTTTGTGCTACGTTAAGGCTTAATCATTCAGTCAATTGAGCATATCTTGCCGTTCTCATATCTCCATTGTGTCAGTTAATGCAAGATATTTAGGAAATGGAGGGAGAAATTCAGGGTTATTTAGTGATAGACACTGCTACGTTCAGTCACGGGTCTAACATTGAGTGGAGATGAAGGACTGTTGTGTTCTAACCTGCAAGGGAGGGGAGTGATGCTTTGTTTAAATTGTTTTGATACATTTTGCAGGGTTATTGGGGTGGAATGGCAATCTGAAGGGTTTTATAATTATATATATATATATTATTTTATCCAACTGTGGATATGTTTACAGTTTTTTGGGGGGAATATCTGGTTTACAATTATTTAATTGGCAACTGAATAGTAATTTTATAGCTATCATAAGTTACTTTTCTCCCCTTTTATCCATCAAATGGGTATTCACATCACCACAGATGGATCAGGGTTCATTTAGTGATCATTTCCAGTAATCTGAGGGGTTCTAAAGTTGACATTGCTCTATTGCAAGATACACATCTTTTAGAGGGTGGACATCTTTTTGAGGGTGGACATCTTTTAGAGGGTGGACATCTTTTAGAGGGTGGACATCTTTTAGAGGGTGGACATCTTTTTGAGGGTGGACATCTTTTAGAGGGTGGACATCTTTTAGAGGGTGGACATCTTTTTGAGGGTGGACATCTTTTAGAGGGTGGACATCTTTTTGAGGGTGGACATCTTTTAGAGGGTGGACATCTTTTTGAGGGTGGACATCTTTTAGAGGGTGGACATCTTTTAGAGGGTGGACATCTTTTTGAGGGTGGACATCTTTTTGAGGGTGGACATCTTTTAGAGGGTGGACATCTTTTAGAGGGTGGACATCTTTTTGAGGGTGGACATCTTTTTGAGGGTGGACATCTTTTAGAGGGTGGACATCTTTTTGAGGGTGGACATCTTTTAGAGGGTGGACATCTTTTAGAGGGTGATGTCCATAGACTTCAAAACAAATACTACAAACTGGCAGCTGCTTTGTGCTTTACATCTGAATCGAAAAGGGTGCTTATTCAACAAACACAATCTACCCCTTACAATTGAAAAAAGTGGAAATGATTAACAGGGTACATGTATTACATATGTTCCACTCTGTATGGAAGGAAAATAGCATTTGACAAAGATTTTCTCCCTTTTGTAACCAGAAGCCTGCTCAATTTACCTCATTATACGCTTGTTATTGTAACTGACATTAATGCCATTCTTTTTTCTAAGCTCGATAGATCTGGACCACATCATAGCTCATCACAAGTGAATGCTTCCAATGCGCTTAAACAATTTCTTAAAGATCTTCATCTTAAGGACTGTTGGAGATTTCATAATCCCACAACTAAGGACTATACATGCTGTCACGCTGCCTCTCGCGCAACTTCCCTCCTCATCATGAGATACACCTGGACTCCATCACTTCACTGATTATCTCCCCTCCCCCACCACAGAGAGGTCTAAGGTTGCCATGGTTATTTCTCTGCTGAGTGGGCTACGGACATCTGGGAGAGAGGAGAGGAGGAGCTTGCTTCGTATGAGGGGTTCATGGCTCTGTTCAGAGGTATCTTTGATCACCGGATGGTAGAGAGGGTGGTGAGCCCCTACTCTAACTACGGCAGGATGACCAGACCACTGTCAGTACATGCTCACCTTCTGGACAGTAGCAGCATCCAGCGGATGGAATGAGCCGGTGCTCCATACGCTATTCAGAAGAGGACTGCGCGATGAGGTCCAGACGGAACTGGCATGTCGAGATGATAACCTCTCCTTGGACGCACTCATTGCGATGGCGTTCTGAATGGATAACCTATTTCGGGAATGTCGATACCCTCATCGCTCCCGAGTGGCGCAACGTCTAAGGCACTGCATCTCAGTGCTAGAAGCGTCACTACAAACCCTGGTTCGATTCCAGGCTTTATCATAACTGTCTGTGATTGGTAGTCCCATAGGGCGGCACACAATTGGCCCAGCGTCGTTAGGGTTTGGCCGGGTTGGCCGTCACTGTAAATAATAATTTGTCCTTAACTGACTTGGCTAGGTACCTTTAAAAAAAGAAGAAGTTTTAATGGATTCTCTCCCTCCCTCAGTGACCACTCTGTATCAGAACCTGAACCCATGGAGGTAGGGGTCACACGCCTCTCTGTGGCTGAGCGATGCAGACGGAAACAGCCGGGGCTCTGTCCATATTGTGTTCAAGGGGGACTCCGGCTTCATCAGTGTCCTGTACGTTCCAACTCAGGATACACGAGAGCAGAGGGACAGTCACGTGATCTTCTACCTCCTGGGGCAGGTGTGAGTATCCCTTCATCATTTTCTGCCGAACCCTTTTTAATGTCGGTCACACTAGCTGGCTGTCCTTCATGTACTGTTTCTACAGCACTAGTGGATTCCTGTGCTGCGGGCTACTTTATTGACCAGACCCTTGCTTCTTCTCTGAACATCACCTCATACCCGCTCTCTCTCCGTTTCCGGTTCAAGCCCTTGATAATCGGCTACTAGGATCCGGAACCATCACACCACTCACCTTCACCGTGGAGTCCATTCATCAGGAAAGCATTCCCTTCTTCATCATTAGTGCACCAGCTCACAAGATCATCCTCGGCCTCCCATGGCTCCAACGCCATAACCCCACCATCTCATGGTCGAGGATGAGAATCATGGACTGGGCACCCGAGTGCCGGAGAACCTGCTGTCCTGTCCCTTCTCGAGTCGTAGACCCTGTGGTCTGGGACATAGATGTGGACATTAGCCAGAGTTCTAGCCATGGGCCTAGTGAAAGTTATTAACAAGCTCAAACATCCTGACCAAACAGGGTTTATTAAGGGTTATCAGGTAATCATTTCATGTATGCAGATGACATACTGCTCTACGTCGCAAACGCTCAGAGATCCCTCCAGCCAATGTCTATTTTCACAGCATTCAGCTCATGGTCTGGTTACAAGATCAAATCAAATGGTATTTGTCACATGCCCCGACTACAACAGATGTAAACCTTATAGTGAAATGCTTACTTTACAAGCCCTTAACCAACGATCTAGTTTTAAGAAAATGCCTAAAAAGTACCAAAAAAAGTAAGAGATAAGAAAAACTAATAATCAACTGGTCTAAATCAGCTTTACTACCCCTTAAATCAGCTATGGGAGGTGTGACACCATTGAAGAAATAAATCACCAAATGATGCATTACCATATCCCCTTCTATTCTCACCACTTGCAGGAAGAACTCCTTAGAAACCTTCTTTGCATGCTAGAATCTCAATTATTAAAATGAATGCCCTCCCTCGTATCAATTTTATGAGTTCCATGTTACAACTGTCGCCTATAGACCATTCAAAACTTTACTCTGTCATAAAGAAGTTCATTTGGGGGTGAAAGAGACCACAGATTAAATATGCAACACTACAGAGAACAAAAGCATCAGGTGGAGTTGCAGATCCAAATCTAACATTTTATCACCTATCATTCCAAATGAATTTCCTGAAGACCTGTTTAAACCCAGTCTTCTGTTCCTTGGTGTGCTATAGAAGAGTCAATAGTTTCATCAATTAGATTACAAGATGTATTATTTTCTGGATTGACTCCTTAAAAAATGTGCCTTATTGTTTGGACCCATTATAGCACACTCAGTAAATGTGTGGAAAGCTACAGAGAAGCATATGAGATCCAGTGGCGACCCACCATTCAGTGCTGGTTGGTAGAGCCCCACCTGTTTTGAGCCCACATTTTGAGCAAAAGAAGAAGTAATAATAATAATAAAAATGTTTTGCCTGGCTTGCCTGTTTTGCCTGTTTTGCATGTTATTCTGACATTTAATACTTGTCACATATCAGTTTGCAAACAATGTAAAAATTAAAAAATGCTGCATACAAACATGGTTTCTTTTTTGTTTCCTTGAGTAAGGGAGCTCTAAAATGTAGGTGATTCAGACGTGCTCAGTGCTTTCTGTGATGGTGGGGCAAGCCAGCAGAAAATATGGAGTGTTGTGCCGTGATTGGCTCAGTGGTTTGTCACTCATGGGGACACTATGTCACCGCCAAGTCTAAGGGTAGAGCTCGAAAATTCTAGCCCCTTTGGTGCTGCCATAGAGTTACTTTCACGTATACTCCCTCTCTGGCCTCTAGGTCACCAGACTGCTGATTATTTTGCACACCTGTCACCATCGTCACGCGCACCAGCGCTTATTGATACTCACCTGGACTCCATCACCTCCTTGATTACCTGCCCTATTTCTGTCACTCCCTTTGGTTCCTCCCCCAGGCGTTATTGTTTCTGCACCTGTGTTCATGTTACCTCACTTCTGTTAAGTTGGCTTGTTTCATGTTTTTTGTTTTCATGAAACGTTTTACCTGCACCTGCTTCTCGACACACGGCGTCATCGTTACAGAATAACGCCTCACCAAAGGGAAGCATCAGGGAGTGTTTTTTGTGTTGGTGACGTCGGGTCTGGGTTCCGCTGCCAGAGCAACCAAGGATGCTTCAGCCAGCTCTTCAGGCTTTCATGCCTCAGCCAGTACATCGGGGAGTCAAGACTCGATTGGCGGGTCAAGCGTCTGATGCCGAGTCTACCGAGGATGCCTCAGCTAGCTCATCAGGCTTCCATGCCTTAGCTAGCTCGTCAGGTTTTCAAGACTCTGTAGGCTCACCAGGCTCGCCAGATTCTCACCAGGTTATAAGCGTTGCGGAGGTCCAGTTTGGTGAAGAATTGGGCCAACTCCAAGGCGGCGGACATCAGAGGTAGGGGGTAACGATTCTTGATCGTAATCCGGTTCAGCCCTCTGTAATCGATGCAAGGACACAGGCCTCCATCCTTCTTACCCACGAAGAAGAAGTCTGCACCAGCTGGGGATGTAGAGGGCCGAATGAAACCTACCGCCAGCAACTCCCGGATATAATTGTCCATGACTGCTGCTTCAGGGGTTGAGTGGGAGTACAGACAGCCCCGGGGAGGTGTGGAGCCTGGTAAGAGTTCTATGGCACAGTCGTAGGAACGATGGGGAGGAAGGGTGGTGGTTTCTCTTACTGAAGGCCTCCCCGAGGTCGAAGTATTCGGGAGGGAGAGCAGAGAAGTCTTTGTCTTCAATGAATGCAGGAGGACACGGCGAGTCTCCTGGTGGAAGTCTTAGACATTTAGTCTGGCAGTCCTTACCCCAGTCTAGTAGGTGTCCCATGGACCAGGAGACTAGGGGGTTATGTAGCTCCAGCCAGGTGTACCCTAGGATAAGGAGGTTCTCGGGAGCAGTGATCAAACGAAAACTAAGAGTCTCAGTGGTCTGCAGTAGAATGGGCTTGGTCTGATATTCCATCTGACCGGAGCCAATGGGCCGGCCGTCCATCGAGGGCTTGAATCTGCAGAGGGACGGGACATTTCACGCAGGGGATTTCTAATTCTCTGGCGAAGTCTTGATCAATGAAATTGTCTGCGGCCCCAGAGTCCACAAAGGCTTGAATCTGGTGCTGACGGTTATCCCAGTGGAGGGTTGCGTGTAGTGACAGACGGTGACTGGGTAGCTGGGAGGTAACTGCACAGCTCGTCAGGGTCTCCCCTTGTCCTGGCGAGCCCTGGTGTTTCCCGTCAGCTCTGGGCAGGTAGCACCGAGATGTAGTAGAGTAGAGGCAGCAGCCTTTGGGCTCAGACGTGTGCTTCCCCGCTGTGGGCTCAGACATGTGCTTCCCAGCTGCATGGGCTCCTCAATGCTGAGTTCGGGGGGCTTGGGGTGCTCAGGAAACCGGGATACTGGGGTGGTGTCAAAAAGGCGCTTTCTCACGCGTTCTCGGAAGCGGTTGTCAACCCTGATTGCCAGCGTTATCAGGGACTCGAGGTCCTCTCCCAGTTCCTGAGAGGCCAGTTCATCCTTGGAGTTAGACAAACCCTGGTGGAAAGCAGTGGCCTGTGCCTCTGTATTCCACCCACTCTCGGCGGAGAGGGTGCGGAACTCATGGCGAAATCAGCCACTGGTCTGGCCCCTTGGCAGATGTTGAACAGTCGGCTGGCTGCTTCTCGTCCGACAACTAGGTGGTCGAAGACTCGTCACAGCTCGGCAGTGAAGGCTACTATGGAGCTGCAGAATGGTTGCTGCTGTTCCCACACTGCCGTTGCCCATGCCAGGGCCTTGCCCGAGAGTAGAGAGATGATGTAGGCGATCATGGTGTGGATCAGTGTGGAACAAGGAGGGCTAAAGCTCGAACACCAGAGAACCCCTTGCATCCTCCCAGGTGGCCATCATACCGCTCTGGGGCTAGGATCTTGGGTTCCAGGTGCAGGTTCCCTGGAGGAATTACGGCGATGCCTGTAGCATTGGGCGAAGAGACTTGGGCATGGGCTCCTCCTGGCTTGGAGACGTGCCGTGGTTGGAGGGAATTGGTGCCCGGAGGGTCTCAGATTTGGAAGAGTTGTCGTTGCTGCCGACCCAACAGTGCTTCTTGTTGGGTTATCGCATTCCTAATCAGGGTAATCTCTGGTTAGAAGCTTGCTGTGTCATGGTGAGGTTGAACCCAGGTGCAGAGAATGGACCAGACGATTAATCAATGATTAAGGATAAACATAAATACTTCAACAAGAAAAGATATCATAAGGATCACCGTAACACAGGAGAAAACAACGAACACTAGGATTAGACACTCGCTCAGGGGACGAAGACACAGGGTAACCGAAATCAAGCTCCTGCAAAGAGAATAGAAAACACAGCTCTTTTAAAGGGGGAAATCATAACAAGGAAATAGAAAACACCTGAATGTAATAATAGTCTCAAGGGCCGTCACTGCTACCCTCTGGTGCCAGGAGGAACCATGACAACTTCATAGAAGAGTTTATCTTTCACAAAAAAACACGATCACACTTTTATGAGTAGACTAAAACAACTGACACACACAACACACTAAAAGGAGAGGAAGATCATGTTTTCCAGGATGTTCTTCCTCAGAAGGAGCAGAAGGAGAGTAGCAGGTTAAAGCTTTCACATACTAACCCCTTCAGAGAGGACAGAGGGTACGATGCGGTCTGCCTCCCCACCTCCTACACACTCACACACACTCCTCCCTCCTCCCTCCCCGTCTTCCCAGTGATGGGAAATGATGGATGTAGCACAGGGAGTGTTGTCGATAGCTTCATGGCTGTGTGCATGCTGTATAAGGGATGCTCCCCGCTCTGGCTATCTCCACAGTCTCCTTGAACTCTCTCGGCCAACCCCTCGGACACTGTCACCAGAGAGTCTTCATACACACTGCTGCATCTTGGCAGCTGCCCCCCCCACACACACACTGACACACTCAATTGAAGTAGCTAGCAAGCGAACACATCATCACATAGTGGCCTATAGTTTGTGTATGATGGTTAGCACAGAGACATTCAAACTCAATTGAATGGCATGTAGCAAGCCTACCGTTAATGTAACAGTAGATTCATTAATAATAGGTTTGACTATTTTTTAATATATATATATATGGCAGTCCTTACCCCAGTCTAGTAGGTGTCCCATGGACCAGGAGACTAGTGGGTTATGTAGCTCCAGCCATATATATATATATATATATATATGTTATCATATATATATATATATATATATATATATATATATATATATATATATATATATATATATATATACACACACAGTTGAAGTCAGAAGTTTACATACACCGAACCAAATACATTTAAACTCATAACGGTTCATTTTCACGTTTACTGACGTTGCCGTTTCACATCGGAAAACCATTGGCCGTTGAACTAGGTACAGTATCCACACTGATAAGTTTGTAATTGTCAAAAACTGAGTTGTTGTCGTCTTTTGGGGAAAAGGTAAAAGGTCAGTGGTGAAACGTCACAACTTGGGTAGCAAAATAGCACAACATTTTCTGCACAAGTTACAGTACATACAGTTGAAGTTGGAAGTTTACATACACCTTAGCCAAATACATTTAAACTCAGTTTTTCACAATTCCTGACATTTAATCCTAGTAAAAATTCCCTGTTTTAGGTCAGTTAGGATCACCACTTTATTTTAAGAATGTGAAATGTCAGAACAATAGTAGAGAGAATGATTTATTTCAGCTTTTATTTCTTTCATCACATCCCCAGTGGGTCAGAAGTTTAAGTACACTCAATTTGGTAGCATTGCCTTTAAATTGGTTAGCTTGGGTGTAATGTTTCAGGTAGCCTTCCCACAATAAGTTGGGTGAATTTTGTCCCATTCCTCCTGACAGAGCTGGTGTAACTGAGTCAGGTTTGTCGGCACACGTTTTTTCAGTTCTCACAAATGTTCTATAGGGTTGAAGTCAGGGCTTTGTGATGGCCACTCCAATACCTTGACTTTGTTTTCATTAAGCCATTATGCCACAACTTTGGCAGTATGCTTGGGGTCATTGTCCATTTGGAAGACCCATTTGCGAACAAGCTTTAACTTCCTGACTGATGTCTTGAGATGTTGCTTCAATATATCCACACAATTTTCCTTTCTCATGATGCCATCTATTTTGTGAAGTGCACCAGTTCCTCCTGCAGCAAAGCACCCCCACAACATGATGCTGCCACCCCATGCTTCACGGTTGTTATGGTGTTCTTCGGGTTGCAAGCCTCCCCCTTTTTCCTCTAAACGTAACTCTGGCCAAACAGTTTTATTTTTGTTTCATCAGACCAGAGGACATTTCTCCAAAAAGTACGATCTTTGTCCCCATGTGCAGTTGCAAACCGTAGTCTTGTTGTCTTTTTTATGGCGGTTTTGGAGCAGTGGCTTCTTCCTTGCTGAGTG
This sequence comes from Oncorhynchus tshawytscha, assembly GCF_018296145.1. Taxonomy (NCBI): domain Eukaryota; kingdom Metazoa; phylum Chordata; class Actinopteri; order Salmoniformes; family Salmonidae; genus Oncorhynchus; species Oncorhynchus tshawytscha. The sequence continues at coordinate 23,622,998 of NC_056442.1, read as the reverse complement.
GCCTTTCAGGTTATGTCAATATAGGACTTGTTTTACTGTGGATATAGATACTTTTGTATCTGTTTCCTACAGCATCTTCACAAGGTCCTTTGCTGTTGTTCTGGGATTGATTTGCACTTTTCGCACCAAAGTACGTTCATCTCTAGGAGACAGAACGCGTCTCCTTCCTGAGCGGTATGATGGCTGCGTGGTCCCATGGTGTTTATAATTGCATACTATTGTTTGTACAGATGAACGTGGTACCTTCAGGCATTTGTAAATTGCTCCCAAGGATGAACCAGACTTTTAGAGGTCTGCAATTTTTTTTCTGAGGTCTTGGCTAATTTCTGTTAATTTTCCCATGATGTCAATCAAAGAGGCACTGAGTGTGAAGGTAGGCCTTGAAATACATCCACAGGTACACCTCCAATTGACTCAAATGATTTCAAATAGCCTATCAGAAGCTTCTAAAGCCATGACATCATTTTCTGGAACTTTACAAGCTGTTTAAATTTACAGTCAAGTTAATTTAGGCAAACTTCTGACCCACTGGAATTGTGATACAGTGAAATAATCTGCCTGTAAACAATTGTTGGAAAAATGACTTGTGTCATGCACAAAGTTGATGTCCTAACCGACTTGCCAAAACTATAGTTTGTTAAGAGGAAATGTGTGGAGTGGTTGAAAAACGAGTTTTAATGACTCCAACCTAAGTGTATGTAAACTTCCGACGTCAATTGTAGTAGTAATACAGACCGTATAATACATGGACACACATACAGTACGTCTGACCACAGACTGTTCCTATAGAGTGACAGATCAAAACAACAAACTCATGACATGGAACACAGGCAGCAAAAGAAGCATCGTTGACATCAATGCAGCAATCAAAACAACAGGGGACTAGGAAATCTCCAACTTCCGTACGTTCAAAACAACAGGGGACTAGGAAATCTCCAACTTCAGTACGTTCAAAACAACAGGGGACTAGGAAATCTCCAACTTCAGTACGTTCAAAACAACAGGGGACTAGGAAATCTCCAACTTCAGTATGTTCAAAACAACAGGGGACTAGGAAATCTCCAACTTCAGTATGTTCAAAACAACAGGGGACTAGGAAATCTCCAACTTCAGTACATTCAAAACAACAGGGGACTAGGAAATCTCCAACTTCAGTACGTTCAAAACAACAGGGGACTAGGAAATCTCCAACTTCAGTACGTTCAAAACAACAGAACTCCGACTGGGATTTTCTTTTCTTTTTTTTAACGCTGTCAATTCCAAGTCTGAAACCGGGCATCTTTCTAGAACTCTGACTTTCCGGCCCGAAGATCACTGACGTCATGATTTGACCTCATCTTGAGTGCACCGTGGAAGTTGTTAACCACAGAATCAGATAGAACATCTAATCTTTTCTTGGTCAATCATATTTCAACTTTGGAGCATTGAGTAAAGTATCCTTCTTGAGTGACGACAAAATGCATCATGAACTGCCCGTCAATGCCAGCTGACTAGTCTGATATCATGTGTAGGCTAATAAAGCCCCCCAAAATACTGATACTGCTGCACAGTGCATTGAGAAGCCTTCCCATTCTAATCTATAACCTGTGATGTGAATACAGTGTTTGGTATGAGATTGATCATGTATGCAGTACTAAGAATAATAGAGGTACAATTTCAGTCACTAAGGAAATAAACACAGCAAACCCCTGCTGATAATGAGACCACAGTGTTAAGATGTGAGTGTTAAAATGGGGTGGGGGGGATATATTGTGATATCAAATGTTTGTTTGACCGCTAGATTTGATGGATATTAATGACTAATGTACTCTATTAACCCACGTTGTCGTTCCAAGACAACTTCCGCCCATGATTCAGAGGATCATGTGTAGGTTGTATGTGTAGATCAACCAGCAACTCTCAGGAAATAACACAGATCACACTTTCTCGTGCTTTTACAGTGTTAGTTTCACACAGGAAAAACAGAACGTTGACTTCACTGTTTGCTGCCAACAGGGTTAATTAAGGCTATTTAGCCTTCTGGTGTTATTATATCAGGTTTAAATTCAACCTGATATTTGAGCATATCTAGCACAGATTCCTTTGAATTTGATAGTTGGTATTTCCTTGTTTACCAGAGAGAATCTACTGTGGCAATTTACTCGACACATTTGACTCATTTAAAACTTGTGTTGGTGTCCTGACTTTTCATTTCCAGTGTGTTTAATACAATATGGTCGTTTCTCGTCAAAAGGGGAAAAGTGAGTATTCCTGAATTGTCTACGTCTAAAATTGTTAACTTAATCAAGCCAATCACAATTGAGTTAATATAGTATATGTTTTCATTAAATCATAGTCTAATCAAGGTATGTCGAATTACAGCATGGTGATGTCACCATGGGAACACCAAATCTCCATCCCACCAGAACAGGGTGACATTTCAGCTGGTCTTTTAAAACAGATCTCACACTAAAAGGGCATTATCATAATTTTCCCAATGTCTCAGTATTATTCCTACCTCATTGTGTAGAAATATTAAAATCATGTTTTTGACTGCACAGGACCTTTATATTATTTGCCTGGATACAGAGAAACATAAACTTTGTTTTAGATTAGGACATACGAGAACATACTTTAAAATAGCTTATTGCAAATAACATCAATGTGTAATTTAAAACAAGTAGTATCTCAGGGTATGATCCATCATCTCCAACAGCTCAAGAACCTGGGTTAGGTTGCCCTTAATTAAGATTGTTATCTAAGATGTGGTACCTGTGACAACACTTCCCCAGCAGCCCATAGAGGGGCTCTCCAGTCTCCTCAATGTGCTCAATGGCCTGCCTCTTAACCCATTACCATAGGTGAAAAGCACCATGGTGCTTCTCCATACCCCCTCACCCAAAACACTCAGGTATTTCTCCACAGCATGCCTATCTTCCTCGGTGAAGGAGTCAACAGGTATGGCCATAAGGAACATACTAACTACCCTATAGGGGCACAGGGATGCACTGCCTCTCATCTCTAGTCTTACCTGCTTCCATTTGGACAGACTGTAAGACTCCAACCGGGAGGGTCGACCACTGTATTTGTATTTATTATGGATCCCCATTAGCTGCTGCCAAAACAGCAGCTACTCTTCCTAGGGTCCAGCAAAATTAAGGCAGTTTATACAATTTTATACAGTTTATACAATTTTAAAAACATCACAATACATTCACAACACACTGTGTGCCCTCAGGCCTCTACTCCACCACTACCATATATCTACAGTACTAAATCCATGTGTAAGTATAGTGCATATGTTATCGTGTGTGTGTGTGTGTGTGTGTGTATGCATGTGTCAACCAATGTTGCTTCACAGTCCCCGCTGTTCCATAAAGTTTTTTTTTAAATCCAATTTTACTGCTTGCCTCAGTTACTTGATGTGGAATAGAGTTCCATGTAGTCATGGCTCTATATAGTACGGTGTGCCTCCCATAGTCTGTTCTGGACTTGGGGACTGTGAAGAGACCTCTTGTGGTATGTCTTGTGTGGTATGCATGGGTGTCTGAGTTGTGTGCCAGTAGTTCAAACAGACAGCTTGGTGTATTCAACATGTCAATACGTCTCATAAATAAAAGTAGTGATGAAGTCAATCTCTCCTCCACTTTCAGCCAGGAGAGATTAAGATGCATATTATTAATATTAGCTCTCTGTGTACATCCAAGGGCTAGCAGTGCTACCCTGTTCTGAGCCAATTGCAATTTTCCTAAGTCCTTTTTTGTGGCACCTGACCACACGACTGAACAGTAGTCAAGGTGCGACAAAACTAGGGCCTGTAGGACCTGCCTTGTTGATAGTGTTGTTAAGAAGGCAGAGCATCGCTTTATTATAGACAGACTTCCCCCCATCTTAGCTACTACTGCATCAATATGTTTTGACCATGATAGTTTACAATCTACGGTTACTCCAAGCAGTTTAGTGATCTCAACTTGCTCCATTTCCACATGATTTATTACAAGATTTAGTTGAGGTTAAGGGTTTAGTGAGTGTTTTGTTCCAAATACAACGCTTTTAGTTTTAGAAATATTTAGGGCTAACTTATTCCTTGCCACCCACTCTGAAACTAACTGCAGCTCTTTGTTGAGTGTTGCAGTCATTTCAGTCGCTGTAGTAGCTGACGTGTACAGTGTTGAGTCACCCGCATACATAGACACTCTGGCTTTACTCAAAAGTCAGTGGTTTTGTCGTTAGTAAAAATTTGAAAAAAATCCACTGCGACTGTCCTCCCTTCCACCACTCCCCGTCCCACAACACACTGGACTGCTTTTTGCCACTGTCAAAATGGTATTTCCTGCTGAACTCTACGTTTTGGATGCCTCTGTCAACAAAAAGAAACAATAACATCTCAATATAACCTGTGCAGTTATGCAATGCTACCATGTAGCCTAATGTTCTCTATTTGCAATTGTCTTCTTTAAACCTTTGCCACAAACATGCAATTTTACCCCCCAGCTCATCATTGAGCCTTGTGAGAGCAAAGCACTTACCTATGGGTACCACTGCTGTGACCCGTTGGTTCTGCCTTGTCCTCATGTCCTGCATGACAAGCATTTCTATGTCCTCTCCCTGCTGTTTCCCTCCTCCCATCCTCAAGCTCTCTCTCACCTGGCTGTACAACCTCTCCTGTATTTCCCTTGGACGCCTATTTATCTCAACCATCCTATCAATCTTCTCCAACAGCAATAGGACCTGGACCTCTTTGTCCTTGGCTTGGCTGTCCAGAACATGGAACTTGTTCCCACACCTCTCCACAAGCCACAGGAGACTCTTGTCCTTCCCTTGGATGTGTTCGTCGACGGTGGTTCCTCCTGGTATCTCAGCTCAGATAGGGGCCTGGATCTACCTCAGATGCTCCTCCATTTTCCCTGCCTGAAGTCCCCTGTGGCAGAGACCACCAGGAGGATGGCATGGGGCCCCAGGGAACAGAGGGACATGACTCGCCCCAGCACCTGTGCCACGTTGCCAGGGGTGCTGCGCCCCACGTACCATCCAGGCGTGTCCACCAACATCACCTGTCTTCCAGCAACAGTACCCCTACCTCTTGGAGCTGTGAGTTGCCATTACCCCTGTGTGAAATTCCCTCATGCCCAAGATGGTGTTCCCTACTGAGCTCTTTCCCCTCGGCCTCTCTCCAAGTAAAAGCAGGCTCAGCTTTGAAATACACGGGTCTTGACCTAATATGGAGTTAAACACACCTCAAATGTATTTTACATCTATTCATGCTTTCATTTTATTGAGTAACAACGTGTGATCTCATTATAGCTAATGCATGTGTGGCACTATTAATGATATGAGAATAGAATAACAATCAAAGACTTACCAAGAGTGCTTGAACTGTGAGCTGCCATTTGAACGTGTCATTCTTTGTTACTATTGGGAAGTGCAGTAGATTTCAAAAAGTCAAGTCCATGCTCCCGTGTTCATGATGACTTACGTTCCGGCGATAACAGAACATCTCTTCTCCAACCTGTTATACTGTGAAGAGGGTACCTCCCATTTGCTTTTTTTTTGCTACTTTTTACCCTTTTTTTCTCCCCAATTGGTAGTTACAGCCTTGTCCCATCACCCATGGTTGCAACTCAATATTAGGAAGGTGTTCCTAATGTTTGGTCTACTCAGTGTATAGATTGATATAGACTCAAAGCAAACAAGAGATACACGTTTACTTCCTTGTTATTCTGTATGATTAACATCCCATTGTGTATTTAAGAATGACTTCCCAGTATTCTCTGTTGAGGGATGTCATCCATTGTAATCAGGGGGCAGAGTGAGCATAACTATTCCTGGGTGTTGTACTTACATGGTATCAGTTCTCAGCAGGACAGTGACATCCATAGGCTACAGAAATAGGTCTGAGCTAAGGGAACAACACCTCAGTCCAGGAGGCAAGTCTGGGATTCCCATAAACAAGGTGTTGAATGGTTGGGGGTTGGTTCTCAGTACAGGGAAATCATTTTAGAATACATGTCTATCAAGTGGACATACAGCATTGGATGAGCTTGGTGGTTTGTTATTAATATAGTCATTTAGCAAACGCTTTTATCCATAGGAAAGAACTGTTAACCTCGACCTGAATATTTGAAAGTACGTGCAGAGGCATCCAGGGTCTGTAAGGGCTATGTCCCTTGGTAGCACGATCTCATTTTCGTGTCTGTAATGTAAAATATATATCCCATAACGGATTTAACATGAATACAACATGAAATACGAAACTAAAAGCCACTGTTTTTTTTTCTTCAATGAACACCCGCACGCACACACACACACACACACACACAATATACACCACCGTTCAAAAGTTTGGGGTCACTTAGAAATGTCCTTGTTTTTGAAAGAAAAGCACATTTTTTTCCATTAAAAGAACATTAAATTGATCAGAAATACAGTGTAGACATTGTTAATGTTGTAAATGACTATTGTAGCTGGAAATAATGAAATAATGGAATATCTACATAGGCGTACAGAGGCCCATTATCAGCAACCATCACTCCTGTGTTCCAATGGCACGTTGTGTTAGCTAATCCACGTTTATCATTTTAAAAGGCTAATTGATCATTAGAAAACCATTTTGCAATTATGTTAGCACAGCTGAAAACTGTTGGTCTGATTAAAGAAGCAATAATACTGGCCTTTGGACTAGTTGAGTATCCGGAGCGTCAGCATTTGTGGGTTCGATTACAGGCTCAAATTGGCCAGAAACAAAGAACTTTCTTCTGAAACATATCAGTCTATTCTTGTTCTGAGAAATGATTTGCTATTCCATGCGAGAAATTGCCAAGGAACTGAAGATCTCGTACAACGCTGTATACTACTCCCTTCAATAGCACCCGCAAAACACCAGTCTCAACGTCAACAGTGAAGAGGCGACTCTGGGATGCTGGCCTTCTAGGCAGAGATCCTCTGTTCAGTGTCTGTGTTCTTTTTCCCATCTTAATCTTTTCTTTGTATTGGCCAGTCTGAGATATGGATTTTTCTTTGCAACTCTGCCTAGAAGGCCAGCATCCCAGAATCGCCTCTCCACTGTTGACGTTGAGACTGGTGTTTTGCAGGTACTATTTAATGAAGCTGCCAGTTGAGGACTTGTGAGGCATCTGTTTCTCAAACTAGACACTGTAATGTACTTGTAATCTTGCTCAGTTGTGCACCGGGGCCTCCCACTCCTCTTTCTATTCTGGTTAGAGCCAGTTTGCGCTGTTCTGTGAAGGCAGTAGTACACAGCGTTGTACAAGATCTTCAGTTTCTTGGCAATTTCTAGCATGGAATAGCCTTCATTTCTCAGAACAAGAATAGACTGACGAGTTTCAGAAGAAAGTAATCAAACCCACAAATGCTGAAGTTCCGGATACTCAACCAGTCTAAAAGGAGAGTTTTATTGCTTCTTTAAATCAGAACAACAGTTTTCAGCTGTGCTAACATAATTGCAAAAGGGTTTTCTAATGATCAATTAGCCTGTTAAAATGATAAACTTGGATTAGCTAATACAACGTGCCATTGGAACACAGGAGTGATGGTTGCTGATAATGGGCCTCTGTACGTCTATGTAGATATTCCATTAAAAACAGTTTCATTAAAAAGACATTTCCAGCTACAACAGTCATGTACAACATTAACAATGTCTACACTGTATTTCTGATCAATTTGATGTTATTTTAATGTTGAAAAACAAAGACATTTCTAAGTGACCCAAAACTTTTGACCGGTAGTGTATCTATGACAAATGCATGTGTTTTGACTGCCAGAGTTAAAAAGTATGACTCGTTTGTTATGGAAGTCACCTGTAAGCATAATTAAGAGCTTTTCTCCTTCACCTGTTAAATGAACTGACAACAGTATCGGGTCTTTTCAGCACCACTGTAAAGTACATTCTCTATATTGCATCAGAATATAAAAATAGACAGATAGTGTTTTTTCTTCTTTTCTCAAAACATCCTTCCCATGTTGTTCAATGGCATGACAGTCGAAGGATGAACAAATCCATACTGACAAGATTGTGACCAGTAGTATTAGTTTGTACTGGATCGTCCTTTTCATTCACAGCACTTTTAAAACATCAGTAGCAGCCACACTGAAAAAAAATAAACACAAGATACAGGGCATCCTCTGAACACGTAGCACTCTCAAGAGGACAACCTGGCTACCCCTCCACTTTCAGAGGAAGATGCAGGAAGGAGAGAGAGAGAGAGAGAGAGAGAGAGAGAGAGAGACAGAGAGAGAGAGAGACAGAGAGCGAGAGAGACAGAGAGCGAGAGAGACAGAGCGAGACAGAGAGAGTGAGAGAGAGACAGAGAGAGAGAGACAGAGAGAGAGACAGAGAGCGAGAGAGACAGAGAGCGAGAGAGACAGAGCGAGACAGAGAGAGAGTGAGAGAGAGACACAGAGAGAGAGAGAGAGACAGAGAGAGAGAGAGCAGCAGTGAGAGGACAGAGTAGTACTGTACACAGCTGAACAGAGAAACTGGGATGAGACATTGCAGTGTGTAGGCAGGAGGGGACACTCAGGTTCGTGAGAGAGGTGTGTTAAGAAGAATTTCTGACGGTGCCATATTGTCCTACTCCAACCCGTCAGCAGGGGGCGCTGCCGCAACACAGTTCAGATAATCTTCCACCGTGATGATGGTGGTAATACCAATACAAAAATCAACAAGAAAATCCAAAATCTAAATTGAAACAATGTCTTTTTTAATATTGAGGCGATCTCGAACAAGAAGAAGAGAAGAAGGCGCAGTCGGGACGAGAGTTTGGTTTGTTGCAGTGCATAGAGAGAGGGACTTCGGAGAAGGAGACGCTTGGTTTTTATTGCCTGGAGAGGGTCTCCTGTGATAACACACACACACACACACTCTCTGAGACACACACGTTCACACAAACGCACAGGCCAACTCCTCTGACCACCCTGCTCCCCAAGAGCAGAGAGAGAGAGAGAGAGAGAGGAAGCAGAGAGAAGAGAGAGAGGAAGAGAGAGACAGCAGAGAGAAGAGAGAGGGAGTGAAGTGAGGAGGGATGGGTTGAACGACAACAGCAAATATGACAGATTCCTGTAGTGTTTCCATAGTCTGAGGGTGGACATCCAGCAGTTGAAGAAACCTCTCTCTGTTGTGGATGAAGTTGGGTAAGTAGTAGCTTCTCTCTGTTGTGGATGAAGTTGGGGAAGAGGGAAGTAGTAGCTTCTCTCTGTTGTGGATGAAGTTGGGGAAGAGGGAAGTAGTAGCTTCTCTCTGTTGTGGATGAAGTTGGGGAAGGGGGAAGTAGTAGCCTCTCTCTGTTGTGGATGAAGTTGGGGAAGGGGGAAGTAGTAGCCTCTCTCTGTTGTGGATGTGATTAGTCCTAATGGACCTGGCTTTGCCCTCCTCTTCCTCCCTCCCTCCGTCTGCAGTGCCCTCCTCCTCCAGGAGGCCCTCACATCCGCGAGGAGGAGGCCAGCTCGTAGAACAGCACGTAGGCGTCACTGCTGCGCACTTGGCTGGAGGACATTGGCGTTACTCTGTCAGGGAGAGAGGAAGGGGGGGTGCATGTGGATGAGCTGCAACGTTGTTGAGACAGTCAGATGGGTGCAAAGAGCAACACGAATTGACAATATTATTCCAGAAATGTAACGATGTTGAACTGGGAACAGCCATACTGAGGTTCCCTTCAACCGTTGTGTCACAAAACCATGGAAATGGACGGGGTATTCAGACGGTTGACGATCTAACAAAAAGGTACTTGTTTTATGGCAGGGAGATTTTAGAGTAACATTGCGTGGGTACTATCACACTGTGCCATTAAACAGAGAGAAAGTTAACAGAGGAAAGGGAGGGAAAGAACTTAGGAGAGAGAGTGAGAACTGCATAATGAATGAGAGTGGAGGAGCAGGGAAAGAAGACAGGTGGCTGCTGGGAGAGAGAGAGAGAGAGAGAGAGAGAGAGAGAGAGAGAGAGAGAGAGAGAGAGAGAGAGAGAGAGAGAGAGAGAGAGAATGAGCAGATAGGCTCTCACGAGGCAATGAGTGGGAGAGAGGTGAGAGTGCGAGGAAAAGAGAGGGGGAGGCAGAGAGAGGAAGGAGGTAAGCTACTGCACACTTGACAGAATTACAGGGAGGTACTGCTATTAAGAAAGCAAGTAGCTCTGGGTGAGTGGTATGTAGCCAGCCAGCAAGACAGACAGAAACAGGCTCTTCATGTCCTCTCTCTGACAGTCTCTGCTCTAGCACTCTCAACATGAGGCTCAGCAAATAAGGTCCAACACTGTGGTGGTCCGTTCTAAACAATATCCTACTCCCTACTGTATATAATGGTGCACTACTGTTGACCAGGCTAGGGATGAAAGTAGTGCGCTATAAAGGGAATAGGGTGCGATTTCAGATGTGTATGGAGTGAGGTGGAGGTGTATGGAGTGAGGTGGAGGTGTATGGAGTGAGGTGGAGGTGTATGGAGTGAGGTAGAGGTGTATGGAGTGAGGTGGAGGTGTATGGAGTGAGGTGGAGGTGTATGGAGTGAGGTGGAGGTGTATGGAGAGGTGAGGTGGAGGTGTATGGAGTGAGGTGGAGGTGTATGGAGTGAGGTGGAGGTGTATGGAGTGAGGTGGAGGTGGTATGGAGTGAGGTGGAGGTGTATGGAGTGAGGTGGAGGTGTATGGAGTGAGGTGGAGGTGTATGGAGTGAGGTGGAGGTGGTATGGAGTGAGGTGGAGGTGGTATGGAGTGAGGTGGAGGTGTATGGAGTGAGGTGGAGGTGTATGGAGTGAGGTGGAGGTATATGGAGTGAGGTGGAGGTGTATGGGGTGGAGGTGGTATGGAGTGAGGTGGAGGTGTATGGAGTGAGGTGGAGGTGTATGGAGTGAGGTGGAGGTGTATGGAGTGAGGTGGAGGTGTATGGAGTGAGGTGGAGGTGTATGGAGTGAGGTGGAGGTGGTATGGAGTGAGGTGGAGGTGTATGGAGTGAGGTGGAGGTGTATGGAGTGAGGTGGAGGTGTATGGAGTGAGGTGGAGGTGTATGGAGTGAGGTGGAGGTGTATGGAGTGAGGTGGAAGAGAGCTTGAATGTTCTAAACAGGAGTATTTCAAGTGTTCTAAGAGTTCCAGTCAATTCAACCTAAATGAGATGACTTCTTGCTAGCAGAGCCTTGTGGGTAGTGTAGTGTCATAAAGGGAGAGGGAAAGACATACCTGGAGTCATTGAACGTGTACCATTCTCCCGAGGTGGGGTTGCGACAGTACGCTGTGTAGTGGCCACCCATGGTCGTGCCTGAGTGATTGGACACTGCGTACAGGTTATAAACTGCATTTACTGTGGGGGGGGGGAAAGAGACAGGGGAAAGAGAGGAATCAGTAGAACGCCACTGTGGTACCTCGACGGACGATTCTACCCGACAGACGATGGTACTCACTGCTGTTTTCCGAGGCAAACTCCCTGAGGTCCAGTTTCTCCATGGGGAAGTTGACAAATGTGGACAGTTTGCTGGTTCTCCGCGCTTCAGAGAAACGTTTCAGATCTGGACACGTAGGTGGGTAAAGGACAAAACAGTGCAGGGAGGAAGTGTCTGTAAATACACAGAGACGGGGGCTTCATATGAAGGTTCACATACATACATTTAACACATAGGCAAGCCTCTATAGCAACAGAGAGCACTTCTACTAGGCTGGTCCCAGATCTGTGTGCTTTAGTTGAATCATAAGCAACTCCTCTGACTACGATTGCCTCATACATGTTGTGTTGGCTGAAGCACATTATATGCAGATCTGGGACCAGGCGTTAGCCAACTCCTCTCTCTTTTACAACATCTAACAGGATAAGAGACAAACGCAGGCCAGAAATATAAGCGGCTTGAGAAAGGATACGAAGCACTAAGATCTTGGGGAATTTCTGTACAGTGAACTTCTTTGTGCATCTTCTTCTGGCTTTACACCTGTAGCACGTTGGTTTTTCATCGCCCTCGAGCACATCCTCTTTGGTGAAGAGACTCATGCAGTCCATCAGACTCACTTCTCCGTAGCCCTTCTTGACACATAGACACATTAGGTTACATAAAAAAAAAAAACGCTGGGACTGTTATGTGGGTCTGGTGAACGGTGAATGTACAACACTGTGGGGAGGAAGCTGGTGTGGATTATCAATACTGACCTTGGCGATGGGTAGAGAGAGATCCCAGAAGGGGTCAAAGACAGTGGAGCAGTAACCACACGTGCTGCATGTCAACGAGCTCTTCAGCTGACCCACAAACAGGTCTGTGGAGGGCAGGGCAGAGAGAGACCATTACTACCCACTCACACACACACACACACGTGTGCGCAGGTTGGCATTTATTGTTATGAATTTTGCCCTGGAGGCAGAACGGAGCCATTTCCGCCAGATGGGCCAGCAGCGAAGTCAATTGCCTAGCTATATCGTTAAAAATGTGTTTGAGGTTAGATATTAGGGTTAGCGGTGTGGTTAAGGTTAGGTTTAAAATGGGATTTTATGACTTTGTGCCAGTGCCAGCTAGTGACATCTCCGCAGAGCTGCCACCGGGGAAAAATTCATGAAGATAAATGCCAACCTGCACGCGCACACACACACACACACACACACACACAAACTACATCAATCAGCAGACTAAACATTACCAGAAAACACTATTTATTAACAGCACAGAGTGTTACTTAACCACTGTGGGTGTTGATGCATGCCCTTACCCACTATTTTACTGTCCTCTCTCTCCAGGTACTTGCTCCACATTCTATCCCCTTTCTCCCGGTCACTGTGGGAGGGATGACCGGACAGGAGAGGGTGTGTCAGTATTCAGTGAGTTAAAGCCTCATGGTCATCGATCCCGCGCCTGCCCTCTTGTAAACCCATGAGAAATCCCATCTCCACACCCACTGACTGCATACTAATACTGTGGGATGTGTCCTACCCTCCCGGTTAACATTCTCTTGACCATGGTAGTTAATGGAGAAAGTAAGAGCAGGAGAGGAGAGCAACACTCACGGCAAGTGGTCAAAGTCCTCTGAGCTGCCCCGCGGCCGCACCGTGACCCGGTTTACCTCGTTGTGCAGTCCGTCCAGCAGGAAGCGCAGGAACTCCTGGGCGTCCTGTTGGCTGGAGGGAGGGACACAGACAGACACACAGGTTATTTTTTTTTAACAGATTGGAAAATCATCTACAATACCATTACTGATACAAAGTTATTAGATTTGGAGGATCTTAATGCGATCACGCTGTTGCAGGAGAACTTTCCTGCAATGCAGGAAATTTCAAACTTGTAGTGTTTTTGAGGTTTAAAAACACTTCTGAAGTTTGTCATTTCCACTTTGACATTTCTGACTTGATTTCCCTTAAAATGTATCAACCCCAGACAAAAATGTCTGTTAACTATAATCCATATAATAATTCACATTTCCTGTTGCTGCAGGGTTATTTTCCTGCTGTAGCAAACTGGATCAAATTAAGATCCTACATCTGTATAAAGTGCACAAATTTTCACCAGGGCCCATAGGGCTCTGCACTGGTCAAAAGTAGTGCACTATATAGGGAATAGGGTGCCATTTCAAAGGTAGGCTTGGTGAATAGTTAGTTGAACAACACGTACTTGTATCCCACAAATCGGGGGGCGTATCTCTGGATCTGAGTTTTGAACTCTGACGGGCCGACCGCCTCGCTGCTCGACGACGTCCACATGGTCTGGAGGAGCTTGGCAAATTCTAGAAGCACAACCGGGAAACCAAGAAGATAGATCCAATCCCCTCGGAACAGTGGCAGACATTGTAAAACGGAAGACTTGATGGTAAATAAAATGTTCAGCATTCATTGACTAGAGGGGACTTAGGCTAGCTGTCTCACCCTCCATGAGCGCCCCAGTGTTGGTGCGGCTGTTTTTGTTAAGGTCGCGTCGGTGGGAGTTGTGGAGGCAGTAGTCCCGGAGGTTGTGCGTGTTGCTGAGACACTGCAGGATGGAGTTCATGAAGCACTGTAGAGACACGCACACAAACACACACACACAGTCTTTAGAAGCGGGCTAACACGCACACTACCATGATGTTCATGGTACAGGAAGTTACAGCTTTGACAATAATGTTGTCAACGTTGCAGACAAACGTGCAGAGGTGAAATCGTGACTGCTGGAGTTATATTTAGATATTTTCTGTTACATACACGCGCACACACACACACACACACACACACACACACACACACACACACACACACACACAGGAACAGCTAACATCACGTGGCCACATGTGACACGTGCAAGCACGGGGGAAACAAGGAACAGTGGGCTGAGTGAATGAAAGGTAGCAGGGATAGAGAGGGAGAGGGAGACAGTCAAGTCCCCCAGCAGGTACAGAGTTCAACAGCAGCGAAAGCACTCAGATAAGGTTACTGTACACAGTGCAAGTAGACAGTTTATTTTGGGACCCATCCTTCTCCCTGTTGCCTGGCAAATACCCCCCTCCCCTCCTCCTGTTTGTAGAGCCATGAGATGGCATGGCAGATAATCTCAGCTAATGGAAATAGACTAGCTAAGGGAATGTGTTAGTGATATCAAAACACATCCCGTAAGCTGATGGCAGAGGATAGGAAATGTGGATTACACTGTTTTCTGTACACTGGCAATATTCAACGTTTCTTCCACAACACACATGAATAGAGGCCTAAATATATATATATATATGTGTGTGTGTGTGTGTGTGTGCACCCAGGCCACTACTTACGGTATTTCCCAGGTTCCGTAGGCCCACTAGGCCCTGGGCACTCTTGGAGTTCTGGGGAGGAGAAGAACACGACAAGGAAAACATTTACGACAAAAGCATGCGAGCGAATGTCATTTTTTGGCAATGGCCCCACGGTCGAAGGACGTCTGCGACAAACATGGGGGCCATCCTCAGAAGAAGAAAAAAACCAGAGCCTTCCTGTTATAGGTTAGGCTACTAGACATGCTATGAGATGTAAAGATGGACATATTCTTTGTCAAACACTAGCCTGGTCCTGTTTCAATACAGAGGGAATCACGCTGCCTCAGATGGACAGTGTTTTCCACAAAACTGAAAGATCGTGGCTTAGCAATAGCCTGAAGGCCTTTGAGGTGGATAACGGTCTTCGATTGTCGACTAAGGGCTTTGGAGAAAAGAAAATGACTGACGTCACTGCAGTTTAATTAGAGAAGTTCAGTTGTTTTATAATTGAGCAGTAACGGAAACAATTACCAAAGCACCAATCTGACTGCGGACAAAACTTTCATTACATACAGCAGGGCCTAGCCTATCTCTTTAATATGGAATGCAATGTGTTGTGCCTGAAGGCCTTTGTAGAAATGCTACAATCAATTATTTAGGCCTAGTACTTTGAACACAAGTGAACACACGGCCCCATCACAATGATACAGTCCCCCACATTTAGATCAGCGGAAGGGAGACTGGGGTCGTTATGAAAACGGTTCACGCAGAGTCAGTCAGGCCAGTAACCCGCTCACAATGGTGTTTTTATGGGTTGATGTAGAGCACAGCGCTGCTGGGGAACAGGAGAGGGAACCTGATCCAGCTTCCTGTGGAACTCAATATAACACTGAAGTGACTGAAGCTCTCCAGTAACTCTCACCTGCATGTTCTGTTCTGGCTCATATAGCCTCCCTCCCCATGAGCGCAGGAGTGACCAACCACCACGGGGACACACAGTGAAAAACAGACACACACCCATGTGCTCCTGGTATCTGGGAGTCCAACCAGGACAGTGTGTAGTGTTTATGTAGTTATGAGAACACCGACTTGGACGGCTGTAGCGTTTTACTATTATATAAATAACCCCACGCCGTCTGTCCCCTGTTCCCAACAGACCAGGAAAAACCCATCCAACAGTTTCATTAAATCAGGATGAACTAAATCCTCCTTTCTCAACTCAATTCCAATGTAAAATAAAGCGATTTATTAGTCCGTGACCACGTGAACAAAACACTTCCTGTTGTCAGTTATTGGTTTGCTTGTTTTTACATTTGTGGGAAGTCGTGTGGGAGTGTAGGCTAAGCTTCAGGAGGACCACTGATTATGCTAATAACAATCACACACCGCTTGTCACCTCCAGAACGATCCCCATGACGTCACAACTTGCCGTACTTTGCTGAGTAATATCATCGGAGCCCAAAATAGCACCTTTCCTTCAGAACTTGCTGCCGCGTTCTCATTGGCTGGGTTGCTGTCAGAGCGGTGTGACTGTCACTGCAGAAGTCATCCTGACAGCCGCTCGCCCGGGGGAACGCTATTTTTACACGAACGAGCTAGAGGACAATATGACATCACATCTGGCAAGTGTGACTTACTTGATTAACTGACTGACCAACCAGTGTTCTTCCTTGGACTAGTAACAGATGAATCAGTGTAACCCATTTTGAGAATGCCTCATTCATTAACAATTGATGAGCTTAGTCTTCAAAGTGGTGTGACTAGCCCAGGCACATGCAAGAGGATTCATGCTGAATGCAACATCATTAGAAATGATCTCCATCTGTAGGCTTTTGGAGGATCTTTTTGGGTGGCAAAGCTCTAGCCTGAGTCAACAGAGGAAAAATAAATGGGCTGATATAGAAGTGCAGAGAATGTTATTCTGTCCTGATCCCAGTCAGACAGTAGCCTTGTCTAGTCGGACCAACTGTCACAAGAGAACATACTTCCTCTAGATTCGCCAGATTCCCCAGAATACACAATGCACACAAATTGAAAAGAAATACTGTGGAAGCTTGGCAAATGGGTTTGAGGTTCAAATTGTGTTGGTCAAATTAATTCTCTGTCCATGGCCCTACATAACCCTACATTCAGGCCTACACCACAGTGCAACTGTATTGACAGCCATTCGAAGCAGTGAGCAGTTCTATTTCAGCAGAATGGTTGGACTGGTACAGTCAGCTTGTGACCAATGTGTGACTGTGGATGGATACTACACGACAGGGGGGTGGCGGTAGCCTAGAGGTTAGAGAGGCAGCGCCTGTGACCGGATGGTTGCTGGTTCAAAGCCCCAAGCTGCCTGTGGGGAAATCTACAGATCCGGCAGGGTTACCGGCTTCAATATCCCTGTATACTGTGCCTGTGTTGTGTGTCAGTTTGGGTACTGGGACAATAAAGAATATCTGTGCAACTGGACCAATAAAGCAAGTATTGTTATCTCTCTCTGTGTGAATGCAGATCCCAGGCTGTCTTGCCAACTCCTATGGCCATTGTCAAGTGTTACAACATGCCCAGGCACATCCATTACACCAATCTATACATTGATCCAGAATATGATGCCATCTGCATCCAGCTGCCACCATAAGGTGATGAGTTGAAAGGCATGATGGAGGGAAATAGTTGACCTTGTTTTCCACATAACACAGAGACTGATGAATTAATTGCCTTGCATTCTCAATGTATTTACATATAACATGATCGCTGCCGCCACGCTATCAATCCGAGACATCTCATTGAAATGTTATCTGTTGTTGTTGGGATTTCAGTGTTTTGGGTTCCTCTGCAGACACTGACATTGATACTGAGCTGAACTATCTCATGATGATTTTTTTATTTTTTATTATTTAACTAGGCAAGTCAATTAAGAACAAATTCTTATTCACAGTGACAGCCGACACCGGCCAAACCGGACAGACAACGCTTGGCCAATTGTGCGCCGCCATATGGGCCTCCCAATTACAGACGGGTGTGATGCAGCCTGGATTTAAACCAGGGTGTCTGTAGTGGCGCCTCAAGCACTGAGATGCAGCGCCTTAAACCACTGCGCCACTCGGGAGCCTGGTACAAACAGCCAGGTACAAGTTGTGCCCTGAATGCTGAATGGGTTGAGTAGGCCAGGCCTGCCTGACACGGTTCCACCTTGCTCCACGGAATGCGGTATAATCATTAGCTAGCAGCAGTGGGTTGTGTTGAGTGAGAGCTGCTGGAGAACAGTTTGTTTTGACCTTCCTGTGCCTGGCCCCTAACAGGAAGCAAATACAACAGCAACCCACCAACTGTCTTCACATGGAGTGACTAAGCGGTCATGGACCAGCTCAATCAATTGATATTTACATCCACGGTTTCTCTGAATGTTCAACACCAAGATAATCCACTGAAACAATAGCAACACTTCCTCTCCTTTCAAAGCAGGTTATAGGAAACCCTTACAAGGACTAATATGATCCATAGATAAAACATTTGAGGGACAACTGAAAAAAAAAACACTCTTCACATTGTGATAGCCAGATACTAGCATCTGCCACTGGGCTTTCACCTCATGAGAGCGAAGCCCGGGAGCCAAGGATAGCGTAGCCAGGTATACTTTCAGTCATGCCACTCCGCTCCTTCAGTTGACTTTATTCATTGAAGCATTCAATACAACACACTCCCTCTGGGATGAAGACAGATTATTGAAGATGATCAATGAAGGGTCAATGCTCAAGGTTGTAATAAAATCATCAATCATTGGTGGATAACTGTTTCGGTGGCCAAGGAGTTATCCAGACACTGCTAGATCCACAAGCACCATTAGCTCACTAATGTACGTCAGACGACTTCAACATCAGTCTGAAAATAGACCCCTTGACCAACAATTTTACCTTGATTTGTTTCTCTCTCTGGACATGGAATTATGGGTAAAAAAAATAGCAAGAAGGTGGGACATAATGCCTCATGTATTACAGTTGTTGCATAATAAAAAATAATTTAAAGATCCATTCTAAATATATTTTGATACAGGACTTGGTTATGTAATATAATTCAATATAGGAGCAATTGCTGGCTATGGAGTGAGATTAATTTGAGATTGTATAACTAGTCTAATGACCTGCCAGAATACTGATCCTCCACGAAGGCTTAACGGAGGTTTAGCCTACTGCTAGATTGAATGCAATGCTATATTGCTGTCAATGCTGATGTGTAGAAGAACCCCTAGTGAGATCAAGCCTCCTAGATCCTTATTGATTAACAACACATATATTACTGTAACTAATACGCAGACAAGCATTCGATAGATCATCTTGGTGCCAATATATGCTATGTTGTTTTTACCTTGGCTTGATTAATGAGAAGTCCTACAAAGGTTGACACCAGCACCGAGCCAGACATGCTCGAGCTTTTCCGCCGCATCTCTTGCTTCAAGAACGGGAAAGCAGAGGCCGGGGGTTCTTCGGGTACGGTCACCGTGTATGACTGTCTTATGCTGGGCATGTTGACTGTCTGAGAAAGTCGGCTATCGGTGTGTTCTGATGCTATGCCGGTATCAGGCAGATAGAGCCGGTGCGCCCTTGATTCACCGGGAGTTGCCGCTCGTTCTCCTGATTTCTATGTCGCAGGATCTTCGTGTGAAAGTGTAGCCTACGTTACGAATATATTCGTATTTTCGCTCGAGCTTATTCGTTTCCTTTTTGCGGTTGTCATGAAAAACCGAGCCATTCATCTACACTCGATTTACAAGCGATACATACCAGTCTGACACTCCTGATATCATGAAAAAACACATAAACAATACATTAATTCAATAGTTTTGTAATGAAAACAGACTGAGCAATGTCTTATTTTTTCCCACATGAATTCCATAAATCGAAGATCTCCAGAACACGCAAATCACAACACTTATCACTCGTGCGGTAATCAATCATAGGGCTGATTGAGCAGTAAATGTACACTAACTCTTCAATCTTTTTACAACCCGGACAGCAATAGGCCCGCCTCTTTTCGGCTTAATACTACAGACGTCAGCCGCTGCCACAAACCTCTCCGACGTCAAACACCGTCAGATTGGTCCGTTCACATTTCTACGAATTACTTGAAGGACTCAGAATGGTGCTTCCAAGGACACCGGTGGAACGTTCACTCCGGTTGTCCATACGCCAAGCAATGAGATACAACAATATGTGTCTCTTTAAAAAAAAAAGGGCTACTCAGTGTGAGACCCATTCATTTCAGCGCAGGACTACATTTCAGAGGAGCACAGTAAATTGTGTTTGGGAGAGTAGGTTACTACATGCTCATAATCTGTTCGGCTATTGGCCATGGCTGTACTACTCTTGTTGTAATAATACATCTATGCCTAGGTAGCTTCACAGAGGAATACAGTCACTGTGACCCCTATGACTCAGCCCCTGCATAAGGTTTTCAGACCATTTGAAGGTCAAACATTGATGGCTAAATTTGGCTTACAGTATGTCTCTTCTGTGCATTGTGGCAGATGGGGAGGAACATCAGAATCAACCATCAAGCCTTTTGTAAATTCCCAGTAAAGAAGAGCTCCTTCTCTGGAATGTGAACATTCTGCTGAAGGAGAATAGGGTAGACCTAACATATCTTAGCTACATTCAGTACCAAAGGTGAGAAGCACAAAAGGTGAGGTTTTACAACATGGCAAAACAGATTGTAGGCTAGAACATGTTTTCCTCATGCAACAAATATGATTAATTGCCAAACCCTTGTCAATTTGCTGTCAATCAATAAAACTAAGTGCTGACTGCAGTTTACCCTCTGTAATAAACATTTAGCACCGTTAGCTCTGAACTCTCACCTATGAGAGACAAACATGTTTGCTTGTTTACAGGCTTCAACACTCAATCTTGTTGCTCACCCCTCTTGCTCAAAGTCTAAAAATACCCTGATTTATTAGGACTCAAAAAGTGAGTGGGAAAATACAGATGACTTTATATGCAGCTAAAATTCCATCGGTCCATTTCAATTTCACCACCTCTCTTAAAACCTAACAAATGACATTAGCATTGGAAAAGTACAGAGTCCCCGACATGGCTAAATGTATTTGCAATGACGTTGCCTATTACATTTGAGGAGATCAGAATGACATTTCCCCATACCAGTCACACATAGAGCAGTGGTCTGCCAAGAAAGGGGATTGGTAAGCAGGAGATACTGTGACGCAGGCGTGAAAATGAATCGAGATCTAAACATCATCAGCCATCAACTAAAGTTAGCCTTGGTCAGAGTATGATAACGGCTACAGAAAGTAGCATAGGTCTATTATGAACAGCAGACTGCTGCCTAGAGGCCCGCCCACCTATATTTAAATGTTGATTAAAAAAAAGTAACCTTTATTTAACTAGGCAAGTCAGTTAAGAACAAATTCTTATTTTACAATGACGGCCTACAGCGGCCAAACCCGGACAACGCTGGGCCAATTGCACTCTGTCCTATGGGACTCCCGATCACGGCCGGTTGTGATACAGCCTGGATATAGGCTGGATATAGGCCTATATCCTGGATATAGGCTGTATCACCAATATAGGCTACCTAGACTATCACCTTGATTCCATATGAAATGATCTACTAAATGGGTCTACTAAAATGTAACAACACTGGCGTAGATTATTCATGCTGCCACAGCTACTTCCTTAGCCGTTGGTCTTTAGAAACGTCTTCCTCCGTAATTGTGATGTGCTCCTGATCTAGAAGCAACGTGGCAGTAAATTCACAAGTCCTACCGAAAGCATCGCTGGCTGTGACGTGACTCCTGCTCAACTGAGCTAAATTGTACTAGACTAACCTAATGAAACGCCACGAGCATTGCGTCTATGACGCTTGCATGTTTCTGTAATTGTAATTGTATGTGTCGTCCACATCTAAATGCTCTTTATGGTGTCTAGATCTGTAAGTTGTTATGTCGGATATTTGTCTGAAACATTGTTCCCCCCCCCCTACTACTGCTGCTGTTTTGTTTGGACCAGGCCTCTCTTGAAAAATGTATTTGATCTCAATGAGACTAACCTGGATAAAGGTTCAATCGAATATTTTAGTTTCATAACAAAACATCAATAGGGCAGAAAGTCACATGTGAGTCAAGAGTGGAGGTATATTGTTGTACTTACTGTTTCATTGAAGTGATGTGTAGGCTAAATGGTAAAGAGAGAGGGCAGTCCCCAGCTCAGTCTTGTGACCTAGCATGTGTACACAACAAACAGCCAAGGAATATATTCCATTATTTACCAGGCTGAGTGTGTGTGTGTGTGTGTGTGTAACAATCCCACCTTCGGGGGAGACGGGAGAAAACACAGAGCCTAAAGGAATAACAAACTACAAAATCCGACAAAGAAATCCATTTTTGTATTTTGACTTCTGAGCTAAAGACCTGGTTAGCTAGGCAAATCAATGAACATCTGCCAACCACATTTCCTAAATAAAGGGCATATCAAGGAGATTCATTTGTTCAAGCAAACGCCCAAATTGGTTAGCACAACCAAAAGGAAAGTAAATCCCGTAGTTCAGCATAAAGCTAGGCTAGGATACATTTCAACGTTTTGAAACTCGGCTAAATGCAACAATCACTCAAGTACAGCACACAACATGAATGAAAAGGACTTTCTGTTTCTGTTGATATTTAGGCTACTCATCATTCTGCGGGCACTGATTGTAACGGAACAGAGGAATACGTTCTGAACGGTCATCGTTGCACTTAAAATCCCTTCATCACAAAAGGCCTGCTGTTCTCAGTGCCAAGTAGAGTACAGATACAGTTTGGCAACGTACTGAACTGTTCGAATCCACTCCCCAATCAAATTCAGCAGGTCACCAGACTGGCGTTACATTTTCATCAAAGCGTTATACTACTGTAGCCGACTGAACAAGGTGGCAGACATGCAACAAACATACTGTTGATTCCGCATGAATCTAGACATAGGATAAAGCAACCAAGAAACAAACGTCAGACAAATTTCACCCACGTGTGAAAGGCTGGCATCACTGATGCAGAATTGCGGACACATAATGGGATGCCTGGGGGGGGGGGGTTGTATAACGGTTCTGAAAGTGTGTTTAATACCCGCTGTAATTACCCGGCCACTAATTCAGCCAGCCAAACAAAAACCCCCCTAGCCCTCTGAGGTAAAGAGAAAAAGGTTATAAAACACAGTAGGCCTATGTAACTAAAACGTAGCGCTAAGGGTAATAGCCTAGCTTTTAGGCTACCTCTCTAACTGATCAAACCCTTTTGCACGGGATGGGCCTACTTTTTAAATCACTTTTTTCTCTTCATTTAACTGATTCCATTGTAAAATCCCAGGTTTGTCCACCCCAGACTACAGCACAGCATAAAGACAGAACAGTAGGCTGTGCAATGAAGGCAGCACTACACAGCGCTATTATTACTGTGTCCAGGACTGTGCCAGCCACCTCGTGTTGATGTAGTTGACTTTATTGCCAGGGCTACTTCTAGGGCCACTGCCACAAGGTCGTTTAGAGTTAGACGCCACCACACTAGTGAGTTGGCGTGGAACACGAGTTCATTTGGGTTCGGGAAAATAACGGAGCTATTTTTCTCAGTGCCACTTCTAATGTCGATGCCATTGTTGGTTGTAACTAGGAGCTGTGTATTGGGGTCGTATTCATTATGCTCCAAATGGAAGAAAACTAACTGAATTAGGGAGGGAGTACCTGAACTTGACCGATAAGAAACGCTCATTTTTGTTTCCCATTGCGGAGCATTTTGCTACAGTGTGCCTTAATGAATACAACCCAGGGCACTGGGTAGTGTGCAACAGCTGGCAGCACTGAGCTTTAGGATTAAACCGTTTGCCTGGCCGTGCCTGGCTGGATGACCTAAAATGGAATGGCATGACGTGAGATCAGGATGGCGTCACAAAAGCCTTCGTTTAGACTAACTGGGCATTTCCTTCACAATGTTTTCCCATGGTTCGTCGGTCAGTCAGCTTTGTCATGATGAACACAAATCCTATGCAGTAGGCCTATATGGATCGACTCCCAAGGACGGTATAATAGGCACTGAGGCCTATTTTACAATGCAGCTTGCTACAGTCACAGGCAGTGACACCCAATCACATGTCATCCTACCCACCTCTGATTCTCTTAATTAGGAACGGTTTCAGTTGACTAGGAACTGTCCCAGTCTAGCACATGAAGTGTACCTTTGAATCAGTATCTGTGAAGGATCTCATTGTTACTCTGATTCTGGACCCTGATCTCTCTTTTGACGAACGAATGAAAAATATTTCAAGACCAGCTTTTTCCCCCCATCTTCGTAACGTTGCAAAAATCAGAAACTTTATCCCAAAAATGATGCAGAAAAGCTAATCCACGCTTTTGCCACTTCAAGATTAGATTAACGCAATGCTCTACTCTCCGGCTACCTGGATAAGGCGCCAAATAAACTTCAGCTAGTGCAAAACACGGCTGTTAGAATCATACAGTATTATTCCAGTGCTAGCCTCTCTGCCGTCTTCCTGTTAAGGCTAGGGCTGATTTCAAGGTTTGACTGTTAACCTACAAAGCATTGCATGGACTTGCTTGTACCGTATGCTACGGTCAATAAGATTCCTTATTGTTCCTAGAATTTCTAAGCAAACAGCTGGTGGCAGGGCTTTCTCCTTTAGAGCTCCTCTTTTATGGAATGGTCTGCCGATCCATGTCAGAGACGCAGTCTCAGTCTTTACTGAAGACTCATCTCATCTCTTCAGTAGGCCCGATGATTGAGTATAGTCTGGCCCAGGGGAGCGAAGGTGAATGGCAAGGCATTGTAGTGACGAACCACCCTACTCTCCATTGGGATTCTCTACCTCTAACCTTATTATGGGTGCGTGAGTCACTAGCTTGCTCGCGCTCTCCCATGCCATCCCTAGCAGAGTGCATCTCTTCATGCCAGGCCTTTCCCCGCTATACTCAACTCCCTTGGGTGGGTTGAGTTACTGACGTAACCGTCCTGTCCGGATTTGCGCTCCCTCAGGCTCATGCGGTGGGGAGATCTTTGTGGGCTATACTCAGCCTTGTCTCAGGGTAGTAAGTAAATGGTATGTTGATATCCCTTAAAGGGCGACTGCACTTGGTGATTTTGCCTCTTTTTAGATGTGGTTCATTAAGAAATGCTAGTGGCCATGACGGAATTCAAACGTGAGTTTGTTTCGGGGTGTGGTTTGATGTGTGTGTGTGTGTGTTCGCAGGTGGGAAGAGTTAACCAAATTATTTAGCCAATTAGCTTCAGCCAGCTGGTGTGCAACCGTGGCAAAGTTGGTTTGATTTTGGATAGTCTATCTCTGGGCAAGTTAGGGACCACCAATAAATTACACAACATAAATGAGACAATATTTTCAGATTGCACACCTTTTATTTTTTTCATTAAATGCTTTTAATATGTGTATATGAATTTCTACAATTTATCATTGGTTTGAGGTTTTTAAGTCATTGAAATTTGGAGCTATTGGAATTTTAACATATTGTCCCATGTATATTGTGTAATTTACCAATGGTCCTAATTAGCCCCATAGGCAGCTGCAGTCCGAATTGATGATTACTTGTGTGCTGCCAGCTGAGGGTAGATGGGCGGGATTGAAACAAACACAACCTTTATTTACATTGTGATGCAGTCACGACCACAATTCTCACAAAACTCTGAAAATTATCCTATTTTCCCTTTGTAGTCAATTTTGACAGTAGAATAAATGTTTCTGACTCACATCGATGCCACATAGGCTGTATTCTAAATGAGAAGTTGTTTTTTCGGGGCAGTTGCTCTTTAAGTGGTGTGGGGGCTGTGATTTGGCAAAGTGGGTGGGGTTATATCGGCATTTTTTGCCCCGTCCAGGGGTAACTTTGAACGGGGCTACTGTGTCCTCCGACCATTAGCACCCCTGTTTTCAATACTCTAGCACCTTCTTCCTTGCAAGGATAACAACACTGAGCCTTTTTCTAAAATGTTTTATGAGATTGAAAGAACACACTGGGAAGGATCTTAGACGATTCCTCCACACATAATCTTTCCTGATCCTTGATATCCTTCGTCAGCGTTTATGGACTGTCCTCTTCAATTGAAACCACAGGTTTTCAATGGAGTTCAAGTCTGGAAACTGAGACGGCCATTGCAAAATGTCGATTTTGTGGTCTATACATTTTTGTTGTTGTTGTGGAATTTGATGTGTGCTTGGGGTTATTGTCTTGCTGGAAGGTCCACTTGTGGCCAAGTTTCAGCCTCCTGGCAGAGGCAACCAGGTTTTTGGCTAAAATGTCCTGGTACTGGGTAAAGTTCATGATGTTATTGACCTTAACAAGAGAAAAGGGCTTTAAAAAATACATTTGATTGATTGACTGATTGGTATCATTAGCTAGGTTTCCCTCTACTTGGCGACAGATTTTCACGTGAATATAAAACATTTTCCCACAAGAGACCTTTCATTAAAGAAAGCAGCTACGCCAGTTGTCTTCTGGTGCTTGTGTCAAACACAACAGCTTGTTTATCAATGAGAGAGAGGTGAATAATCAGAGGTCTTCGAGAGAAAAATCATGTCTTCCTAGAACGATCAATACCACAGTGTACTTGACCTACACAACCTCCTTTCTCCCATCCTGACCTTCCATCACTCAGCCTGGGAGAGAGCTGCTCTGATGAGAAGCTGCTGGTCTGACTGGTTTCTCCCAGGCATGACCCAACACGTTCCTCAAAACATGACTCCATAAAAACTCCTCCGGATCCATACCCGAGAACAAAGGCTTTCTTTGCACCACGTGGAGTGGATGAGCTGACAAACCGTTGTGACTCAGCCCACAGGGATGCCTGACAGTCGGGACGAAGATTCAACGCAGATATTTATTTATGCTAACCTTTATTTAACCAGGAAAGACCATTGCGGTTAGAAACCTCTTTTTGCAAGAGTAAGATTGTTGAGTTGATGAAAATGTAACGCCAGTCTGGTGACCTGCTGAATTTGATTGGGGAGTGGATTCGAACAGTTCAGTACGTTGCCCCTATCTCCTAAATCAACCCCCCATAAAGTGCAATCACAGTTCTCAGATAAAGTTGGCATACATAGTCCTTACTTCACCTGCTCTGGGCACCTGCCTACTCTCCTGTCATGGTAAGGGGATTTACTGTATAAACTCCCTGCTCTAAACCGGTCCGGATGGAACATTATACGAATTAGGAAGGGTAATTAAAATGACTTGATGAGAACATTCGAGCCCGGGGCTCAGGAAAGTCTCTCGTGACATTAAGAGAAAAATCTCAACCTCTTGGCCCCAATAGGCAACCCAGTTCCACTGTTCCACGTACAGGAGAGTCATTCCCTCATTGACTGGTGACTGTTAATTACAGAGAACATTCCGTACTACTTGCGAGTGGCTTCGGTAATTCAGAGATGGTGGGAAGCATCGGTTAGCCTCGATGCATCCTTCACTGAAGATTACAGTGCATCAACAGCCTCTTTGTCTGCCTGATGCTGATTGTGATAGATGTTGCGAAAGCAGCTCCACGCCAACAACAAAACAGCCTTGTCAAAGAGATCGGCTTGCCCGGTTGTGAAACAAATGTCCTCCTACTTCTCCTTCCCACAGTGGTCAGTAATCAGGGCTAATCCCGTAAGTGGGTTCATTCACACTCCGCTCTCTAAGGAGAGGGAGAGGAGGATAGCCAGGCCAGCCACTCCCCCAGATGTCATTACTCTCCATGCGTCACAGAGGGAACACAAGGAGTCTAGTCAACGGTACACCTGCCTCTCTGACAGTCAGTGTGCAGGTTTCCACTGACCCAGGTTTATTCAACAAAAGCAAGCATGTCTTTAAGCATGTTGTCTCTGTAAGATGAATTTCCTTTTTTATGGAAAATAGACCTAATATAGATAGCTGACATGGCTGCATTTTATATATCAATACTGTATGAATGAATGAATACTGAAACAATTGTCTAAGACCTACTTTATACTGTGCAGTGAGTGACAGTGTTCCCATCATATGCGCCTATTGTTGCCCTAAGCCAGTGAGTGACTGTGTTCCTCAACACAGGACCTTAGTACTGTACAGTAACAGTGCAGAGCAGCTGTACTGACCATGAGCCCCCCCACATGGTGGCAGTCTGTCATGTCAGTGGCCTGAGATCTAAATCGGAGAACACAGCAAAAAGTTAAGCTAACAGAAGAACACTGGTCTTACCGGGGAGTCCCTGGTGGGGGAGCTGGGTCGTCCGTTGCTGCTGTCGCTCCTCTCGTAGGAGGAGGTGAAGCGGCTACCACCACCGCTCTTCAGGCTGCTGCTGCTTAAGGCCTCCTGCGTGGCGCTGTGGGACAGGCCATAGCTGGAGCTCTGCAGGCTGCTGTTGTAGGAGTCGGCCACATCGCTGGCCCTGCTCCGGTAACCCCTCAGGGCGCTCGAGGAGGAGGAGGAAGGGGACGTGGGCTCGTTGAGGCCCAGGGACGACAGGTCCCGCGTCAGGTCACTCTGGCTCGACGACCTCCGGCGGCTGAGGGAGATGCTGGAGGCGCCAGGCGACGAGGAGAGGTAGCTGGAGCGGCTGGGCGTGGTGGACGAGGAGTAGCTGCTGTAGCCAGTGTAACCGGAGCCGCCGCTCAGGCCCGACGAGCCATAGGTCTTCACCGGGGTGCGGCTCAGGCTCTCGCTACGCCGGCTGCTGCTGCTCAGGAGGTCAGTGCGGGGGATGGGCCGGCCCCGGTCGAGCTCCAAGGAGGTGCTGTAGTTGCGGGCGCGGCTGGCGGTGCTGCTCAGGTAGCTGGAGGAGGAGTAGCCCGAGGAGGAGGCAGCGTTGCTCCTGTAGGAGGGCAGCCTGTCCCGGTCAGAGGTGTAGGAGCTGAGGGAGGATGGCGTCAGGGAGGAGCCATAGGAACTATAGGTACTGGTATAGGAGGAGCCGGTGTAGCGCTTGGCGGTGGTGGAGACGCGAGACATGCTGGATTCTCAGCCACGGGTGATGCGGTGGAAGACCGCATCGACTGCAAGACAAGAGAGAGAGCAGAAATCAGTGGGTTTCTGTCTTCAGACTGTGAGCCGGAACAACTTGATTTCCAAAAATGAAAACTTATTTAGCAACATTTGAATCTTTATAAGCACTAAATTAAATTGTATATTTTATATCAGATCGGCTCCATCTTAGTTTTATGGGTTAGTCTCATCTGATCACGAAACAGGTAGGATGCCATAGGTCACTAGGTCAAAGTCCAACTCTTAACATATAGGTGCACTATTTATCAACAGGCTGAATATAGAATGGCTCATTGCTCGAGACTGAGGTTTTACTCGTGTACAGGATGCAGATATTCGACAAGCAACGGCATGTGACCCTCCTTGGAACACATTACACAATATCAGCTGTGTCATCAGTATTCAAACTGAAGTAGCACACTGAAACACTGCTCATGCAACCAACTGGAAAGTCATGCTTGGTAATGTGATGTACTGTCGTAGCGATGGGTTGCAGAGCACAACGTTGTGGCCGGCTGAACGCACCCCTGGGCATCCTGTAACGGGAGAGTCCCCGTCAACGAAGCACCGAATGTTTCTGGTGGCACAGTCTGTTCCCGAGAAGAGACAGGGCTCTTGTTCACAAGGCAGTGCAGCATCTGAATAAATAAAAGTATCTGGTGTTGTCGATCCGTGTTGGGTTCAGTGGGGGAGGCTCCTGTTTCTTTAATCTCTCTCTCTCTCTCTCTCTCTCCTCCTCTCTCTCTCATTCCAGGCCACAGGGGCATCAATAATTCAGCATATGGATCTGGAGTAGGCAGAGCACTGAAGTCAGGCAAAGACATACAGCTCTGTGCAGCTAGCTAGACCCAGCCGGGCTGCTCAGGCTCTGGAGCACTACTGCTAGGTTAGCTTAGCAAGGCCATGCCCAACCTAGCCTTGCTTAGGCTCTCACCAAAACCCCACAGTGGATATGTGGGTATAACTGGCCTACCATTTCACCATGTATCCTGCGCAAAGATGGCTGGACTGTAAAGATGGGCCAGTACCTCAAGTCTGCCTCACTATTGTTTTGTTCATCTCTTTTCTTCCTCCCCCCCCCGTCTCTAAATAAAACAGCAGTACTATGACAAAGCCTAGGTCCCGGACTAGGTTGACATACTGTACATTGTTTGTGGTTCTCTGTTCTCCCTGGGATTCATGTTCGAAAGTCAACCTCTCTTCGTGTGTTGTTGAAATAGGCAACCCTGATCTAACGGATGTCCACGCGAGCAGACCTGGCATGTGGCGACAGGCCGCCTACAGGAGGGTCAGAATCCACTTTGGCCACGTAGAAATGTCTTCAAATACAGAGCACTACCTCCACCACACGACCAAATAACAGTGACAGTGCCAATTTGCACTGCAAGGTCTATTTGAATAATAACCAGAGATAACCAGAGAGAGTGATTGTACTTGTGACCCCTGGCAACTACTTCCACACATTCCTAATTGCCCTCCCTATTAACATACACAACATCATTTAGGCTACTGCAGGTGTCTCGTCCAATAAATGAGGGCCCTGACTGAGGCAAGTTCAGGCGTGCCTGGCGGCCACTTGAAAAGTGAGTCGCAAACAACATCCATCCATGGGGAGTACAGCCTAAATGGACATGGGATTTGTAAGATGACGGCAGCACAGCACTATTACGTTATTTACTTCTGAAACCAGAAAACACACAAATCTGCTGGTTGCCCTGCATCTCAGCATCCCCAAAGGCTCTACTAAACGGTGGTTTCCATGACTACATGGCAACTAGCATCATTTGACCGCCACACAATCTGTGTCAAAGCAGGTGTTGCACTGATCCCATTGACTTCCTGATTCCCTTGCCCTGCAGAAATATAAGGTCCATCTAGCTATAGCCTAGGGCCCAGTAGATGAGCATACAGAAAGGGCAGATCGCCTTTTCAATCTATAGGCCTAATCCAAGTTTATTCCCCAAAGACGATATATTCCTGTTACCATCTTTACCTGGAAAATCCAGTAATTCCCAAGCAGGTGTAGGCTATATAATTGAATAGGGCCTACACCCTGAAACCTCACACTGAGCCACTCTTTCACACATTCGGTCCATCCCTACTTCTCCCACTGATGACAGTGTAACTGTGTTATTCTGATCTCTCAGCCTAACAGGGGTTATAGAATGTGTGACGACGCAGGAAAGCTCTGTTACACCCAGCGTGACATTACATGTTAGAATGTCAGATCAGCGTGGACTCTCTGTGGAGTGCTGGGAGGGGAGGCAGGTGAAAAGTGTTGTGCTAACGCAAATTGTGGGTTCTGTGGACAGGGCGGTACCTAGCACTGCCTACTGCAGGTCTGTAGAGGGTTTCAAAATGCTCATGCTCTCATAGCGAAGTAGATCGCCTGACACTTTCAAAACAGTCACAAGGCCTGCGCCTCAACTGAAACAAGTGAAAAAGTCCAGTAGCCGAGTCTGACAGAGAGGGATCAAGACAGGCCACCATAACAGGACAGTGTGGCACAGTAACTCAAACAAGCTAGCTAGCTAGCAATATAATGCTCCTCACCTACTAGCCTATATTATTATCCACCTTAGCTATGGCACGTCACCGATTTAGATACTGACAGTCTACAGTGTGTTTTTCTACCTCCTAAAATGCACAATCCCTGTGAATCTGTGCCATAACAACATATAATCATATATAAACTCAGCAAAAAAAGAAACGTCCTCCCACTGTCAACTGTGTTTATTTTCGGCAAACTTAACATGTGTAAATATTTGTATGAACATAACAAGATTCAACAACTGAGACATAAACTGAACAAGTTCCACAGACATGTGACTAACAGAAATGATATAATGTGTCCCTGAACAAAGGGGGTGGGGGGTAAAATCTAAAGTAACAGTCAGTATCTGGTGTGGCCACCAGCTGCATTAAGTACTGCAGTGCATCTCCTCCTCATGGACTGCACCAGATTTGCCAGTTCTTGCTGTGAGATGTTACCCCACTCTTCCACCAACCTGCAAGTTCCCGGACATTTCTGGGGGGAATGGCCCTAGCCCTCACCCTCCGATCCAACAGGTCCCATAATTGCTCAATGGGATTGAGATCCGGGCTCTTCGTTGGCCATGGCAGAACACTGACATCCCTGTCTTGCAGGAAATCACGCACAGAACGAGCAGTACGGCCCCATTTCTTCAGGGACACATTATATCATTTCTGTTCGTCCCATGTCTGTGGAACTTGTTCAGTTAATGTCTCAGTTGTTGAATCTTGTATGGTTAATACAAATATTTACACATGTTAAATTTGTTGAAAATAAACGCAGTTGACAGTGAGAGGACGTTTCTTTTTTTGCTGAGTTCATATAAGGTCACCAAATTCTCCTAGGAATACTGTTAGAAATCAGTGCACGTAATGTACCTTGTTGGTTGGATCTTAGGGGGAGCTATATTTACCCTGAAATGTGAGCAGATAAAGAGACTTGTGTCTGTGAGGGCTGCACTGACGCCAAAGCCCTAACTCGGCCCAACGGCAATCGCACCAAACTGTCCATGCCAGCCGAGTCTACATCAGAACGGAATGCACAAAAAAAACTATGTTGATTCAACGTACAATTGCAAGGCAACCAGCTGCAATAGGATTGTGAGTTTGCTCAACATTTGGGCATATAGCTTGAACCAACATACATTCCGAATTTGAATTGTATGTACATTTTAGCTTGAGCAAACATACAATTCAACATAATATCCAACAATTGGAGCTTTTAATCACCTGCATTTAGAATGACTGCCAGGGTAGGGAAGACTGATTATTGAGACTACCTAAGTCAAATTACTGACAGATTCAATTCGTTTATAAAAATGTATGATATTTATGTTTGTGTTGCATAATATTATTCAACCAATCAATGTACATGCAAAAATACAGGTATTGAAATAAACAATTCTGAAAAGCAACCTGCAATAGAAGCATGATGGGAAATATGATAATGATGGTTATGGCTTTGAGTGATTTTGAGAAAACATACATTTGTAATTTTACACAACAAGCTTGTTCAAATTCAGCTCACTTCAAGCTGAGTTTGTTGATTCGAAGTACAATTGTAAGGCAACCAGTTGCAATAGCATTGTGAGTTTGCTAAACATTTGGGCATATAGCCAAGCTGAACCAACATACCTTCCAAAGATGAATTTGTAATTTGACTCAACAAGTTTTTATACATTGACCTCACTGTGAGCAAACGTTCACACATTAGCTCCATTTCCTGTCCTTCGGAAGTCTACCCAACTCACAGAATAATGCTGATTGAGCAAATTGGTTAAGTTGGCTTTTTTACAGTGTACCATACGCTTGTAAAGATTCTACTCTGATATCAGCTGAGAGATAGGCCTATGTAGTTATATCAACACTTTTCTTCTGTTTGTACCTCAGATGAGAGCATTAGCTAAAAGTGACCCACCAAAAGGGCAATATGTGTGCGTGATTGATGCTCCAATCTCTGCTGTAAGTGAATTCATTCCTTATTCATTTATTCATTGGCCTAAAGATTAGCTCAATTAGACATCATTACTATTTTAAACACCATCAATCTGTGTTCTGTGCCACTGTGTAAAATGTTTTTCTGTACTGAATACTTATAGGAAAAGAGTCAACTCAAACGTTATGTCTCCTTTAAAGCAGTAATCAGCAGTAGAAACAATAACAAAGTGTCTTCGCCACCCCTGTTTTGACAAAAAGCTGAGAAGTGGGGTTGGTTCATAGACAAAGCTATGGATGCAAGGTGCGACCACCAATAATATCAAAATGATAGTTTTAACCATGTTTGGGGCTATATACTGTTTGTTTACATTTAATTTGTTTACAAACAAGCTTATATTTGGGGTCCTGATGAGGTACGACAGTTGAACTAAGCTCATGAGGCATTTAAGTTATATTCTTCACCATCCCGAGTGGCGCAGAGGTCTAAGGCACTGCCTCGCAGTGCTTGAGACATCACTACAGACCCGGGTTCGATCTCTGCGTCGTCCGGGTTAGGGGAGCGTTTGGCTAGCTGAGATTTCCTTGTCCCATCATGCTCTAGCAGCGCCTTGTTGCGGGCCGGGCAGCTGCAAGCTGGCTTCGGTTGCCAGCTGGAGGTGTTTCCTCAGACAACTTGGTGTGTTAAGCTTCCGGGTTAAGCGAGCAGTGTGTCAAGAAGCAGTGTGGCTTGGCAGGCTTGTGTTTTGGAGGTTGAGAGCCATGTGTCCTTCTCCTCTCCTGAGTCCGTAAGGGAGTTGCAGCGATGGGACAAAGTTGCAGCGAATAACAATCATTGTTATAAGTAAAAAAATGGATGTAGCAACTGCCTTGTGAGCCACTGCATCCTTTGAACATGTTTTCAGTACCAATCAGTCCTTAAGAAAGTATTGCCTTTCATTACATTTGTGAGATGCATGCTGATTGCTGACAGTGCGTGTATTTGTTCATTTATGATTACCTGCTGTGTATAGAGCGGTGTCTCTCAGTCCCCGCAGGCAGCGATAGAGTGGAGCCCGCTCATCCTAATGTACCTCACAGACACATTCACAGTCACAGGGACTTCTCACTGATCGGACCTGTGGGGAGACAGAGACACAATTCAATGAGAGACACACATCACATAGCCATGCAGACATTACCTGGGCGAAAATGACTAAGGTAATGGATTTGCAGTCTAGCTAATGTGGACTTTGTTGGATACCACTGCATTGAGGCTAGCAGATCGATATTGAGCCATTAGAACATGAATTTGATAACATTACTGATTTGATAATGTCCAATTATCCTCGTCAATATACACAGAATTCAATGAATTGCATTAAAACAACACTGCTCTATGACTGCTTTAGGGGAGGAGCAAAACATCCCATAACAAAACAATCTACCGGAAGCCTAAAGTAGCCTAGGCTACATCTCATGCCTCCTCATCAACTGTGACAGGCACAGAAATAGGTCCAAGTGATCTTTCACCACAGGCCTCCAGTCAACAAGTTCTCAGTATTTTAGGTTCAGCTATAATACAAAAAAATGCTTAATGACTGTAGACTATTCTTCAGTGCTTGTTGTCAAATCCACAAAAATGATCTTCCTTGAAAATATGGTTTCAGGAAAAAAGATTTTGCCTTCCTATTTAAAGTCCTGTTTCAGACATTCTGTACTTGTTGAGTAGTTTAATAATCCAGCACTTGCATCCCATTATGGTCCAAACACACCATACCAACAGACCTGTGTCCCCACAACACTGGCACAGCCAGAGTTCAAGGAATAGGTCTAGTAACAGCCAACAGAAAATTGCCAATGAATAAATAGGTCTCAAGATGATTTTCGGAGAAACAATATCCCTTGTCTCTTCAACAAAACAAAAGATGGATAAGCAAAATGAACAAACAGTAGGCCTAGGCTACCAACAGCCAAAATAACAGAAAGGTACCCTCGTAAAAAGGGAAACAAAGTGCAAATTGGTGAAGAGGCTCACCGGTGGCGTATCAAGCTGACAGGCTGGGTAGGGTGCTGCATAGGAGGCTGTGGCTCCAGAGTGAGAGGAGCCAGGGAGGGATTGTATGAGCACAGCGATCCAGAATGCCAGAGATCAAGTTACAGAGATGGTAAATATAGCAGTTGCCTATGACCTCCACAGGTCACTCAACACTCATTGGCATTCCAATTTGCTCTTAAAGGATTAGCATTAAGGTTTTTTATAGGCCACGAATAGGCCACGCTGTGTAGGCCAGCAGCAACCACTGGGATGTGCTCTCTCTGTTATCTAAAGGGGTTTTCATTGTAAACCTTCAAGGAATGGAAGTCAGTGAAATGTCCAGTTTCATCCAAAAGTGGAAAAAATACTAATTTACACATTGATTATCAACAACTAACCATGGCTAGTTTATATTAAAAATATACATTATATTTATATTATAACGGGTGTATGAAACCATTAGGATACAAACAGGCAGCTATTGTCATAACTTGTGTTAGGACTGTTTTAAGAATGGGGGTAGTTCTTCCGCAATATTACACTGTCCGGTTTGAAATGCATATCACATAATGGATAGTTGAGTGATGAAAACTGAAACCCTGGGCTGATGAGCTACTTTGAGTGCAGGGAAGGGCGTGGGTGTACTGTACGGGGGCACAGTTTATGGACTAACCGCCAATACACTAGGGGCTAGCAGCTCCCCGAGTTTCTATACCGCAGCAGTTGGCTAGAACCACATATCACTCACTACCAGTCCCAGGGCAAGCAAGTTGGCTAGCTAGGCTAGCTAACGTGTTACCAGAGTGTGCGCGCGAACGAGTCAGAGCGCGGGCGTGTATTTTTTTATTACAAGGGACGGGTTTCTTTTTAGCTAAGCATCTGATTGTGACTCAAGACCACCGGTTTTTAGCTTAGCTGCATTCATACTACGAGATTGAAGCATACACATTTTAGATAAACTATCAGAGTGGCAAGAAATCAACTGTTCCAAGGTTTGCCTGCAGCCACTGGCCAGTGGCCACTGCATTCTTCACTCACCCCCAGTCTGAGATCATCCCCTCTGTTGTCAGTCCGACTGGCAGAGCGTCCCCAAAGTGGCTTCTAGCTGGCCTATCGGCGTCGTTAGACCGCAGTTTTGAATATCGGTATGCTGAACCGATAACATTTGACATAAAATAGCTATCACTGCCTTTGCATTTCAATAGTTTTTAGCTGACCAAGTAACAGACCTTTCTCTTTAACTGTGACGTTAGTTCAGCAAATAGCTGTCGTGGATTGGTTTATTCCTGTCCACGAACGTAAAAGCAGAGGACCGCCTCCCTCACGATCACCTTGGCGACGGATGTAAACAGCACACAGAGAAAAAGACCCCCACGCTAATTCAGGTCCACACACTCACGTTCACATCTGATCTGACATAGCCCACACAACTGCTTGCAAAACAAATGTCACTTTATCATAAATCCCATTGCGTCTGTGGGGTTCTAGACCCCACTCTGACTATCTTTGCTTGCCTCTCCTTGATTGCTGTTCGTGGCCAAGACCACACACGGCTCGGAAAAAATCATCAAGATAAAACTCGACAATCCAGAAGAGGGCAGCGTTGTGTCATAATGAGAGCCTGTTACGTCACAACAAAGATTTTCTACTGTCTCTCTGGTCACATAACCACAGACATGTTCATAGATGTCATGGTTAACGATAAGCATAGTGGTTATGACATTTCAAAATGTTAGATTTGGAATTCAGTAATACCACATAATATACACACACAACACCATTAAATATTGAAAAAATGTTTAATGCAATGTTCAATGACAAACATTGGGCTTGGGCACTGTATCGCAGTGCTAGAGGCATCACTACAGACACTATGGTTCAAATCCAGGCTGTATCACAACCGGCTGTGACTGGGAATCCCATAGGGCGTCATTGCAAATAATAATTTGTTCTTAACTGACTTGTCTAGGTAACATTAAAAAATAAATAAATAAAACGTGCATGTGTGTCCCTTGGTTATAAATCATTTAGTTTGTTTCACAGCTACCAAAGCTGATAAGAATAATGTAGTTATTTGCAGTCTAGTTACTCACACTGCAGCGACCAATTGTCTTTTTTTGGAATTTAGGAGGGGGACACAGATAATACACATAATACAAATCATTAATATAAAATTGTGTCATTGATTGTTTTTTCACCTGCCCTGCCTCTTATCAAAAGAAAGGTTTAGAAGCCAACATAATCTTTAACATTATCATAGCAGCACCTCTATAAGTCCCATGCCCTAAAAAAAATGCACCACATTTATTTGGATTTACATTGTTGTAATGTATTTGAGCTGAAATGGGGCAATTTTTTTGTAACTTCCATCAAGACAATGGAAGGTAAGACAACTGGGACTGGCAACAATACCACAGACAACTTCATAATAATACAAATTAAAAAAGGAGGCTGATAGAAATGACTGCATCGGTCTTCAACATCTCAGTCAAAGTAATAGTAGAATAATTGAATACTACACTGTAGAAAGAACACCACTGTTTATTCTTGTATGCATCTTTCTCTACACAGGTGACTAATATGGAGTTCAGAGGAATTACATCAATTTGCTTATCTGCCATTTAAATTGCATTCAAATCATACAAACTCATACAGCCATCATTGAATGATACATGTTCCATACTTATATTTATGCCACACATATATACCTTTTCTAAACATTTGCATGTACTGTAGTAAACACATTTGGACAGCATTGTTACATCCAGGAGGCAGACAATCAGAAAACAGTCTCTATACTGGTTGAACTCATGGAACACACATATATCAGGTGTTTAGAATCATGCTAATTTCGATGTAGCTAGCTGCCCGGTTTACCTAGCCTGTAATGTGGCTGAAATTCTCAGATTCTTTTGCCACATTTAAACCATTCCCTTCAATACAACAGTAAGTGGTACATTACTTTAGTATCCTTTTCTTCTTCCCACATTTTACACAATGATGAGAATACACAAGGTTAGGGTGAATAAGCAGAAGGATTCATACCTACAACAGAACAGCAGGAGATATATGTACTGTACCTGATTATTGTGGAGCTGCATAATGGCTTTATAAATAATTTGCGGTTCAGGATAGGCACTAACCCACAACAGCGATAAATATTTGTACTACTCCGGAACAAATAACAAATAAATGAAGTATAAAGCATTGGCTATTAAACCCAGACTAAAGTAAGGTGGTGACCTGGAATAGATGCTAAACAAATCCTTTACCTGAAAACATACTGATCATGAAAATAACTAGTGCATCAATTCAGTGTGTGCTGACACTACTAGGGAAAGCATCACACAAAAATAAATAAATATTATATATTAAAATATAATTAAAATGACACATTTCTACATTTCAAACATGTCAAACTCTAGCAGATATAAGTTGATAACTTGATTCAGAATCCTTAAATGTGCTATGTTGATGATGATGAAACGGAAATAAAAGGCATCACTGCAGTATGAACTGAATGAACGGGCTCAGATGACTGTCGCATACCATTAGCCTATAGCGGATTCAATTTTCCTTTAATTACTGTACTGTGCCACTCTCAATTCTGTCACATTGTTAGTAGTAGTGTCCACTGCTTACACTAAAACATTATTTCAGAAATCACGGGAAGCCATTACATCTAGGCACATGACATTATCTAAATGTACATTGAGCCATGGCTCCAGAATCAGATGAATGTTTTATTCCTTTATATTTGATTAAATCTTTATCCCTTTAGACAGTGCCACTCTCAATATTCACATTTATGCATTAGTGTGCCTGCCAGTGGGTGGGGTTATATCCTGCCTGGTTGGCTCTGTCTGGGGGTATAGTCGGACAGGGCCACAGTGTCTCCCGACCCCTCCTGTCTCAGCCTCCAGTAATTATGCTGCAATAGTTTATGTGTCTGGGGGCTAGGGTCAGTCTGTTATGTCTGGGGTATTTCCCCTGTCTTATCTGGTGTCCTGTGTGAATTTAAGTATGCTCACTCTAATTCTCTCTCGGAGGACCTGAGCCCTAAGACCATGCCTCAGGACTACCTGGCCTGAAGACCCCTTGCTGTCTCCATTCCACCTGGTTGTGCTGCTGGTCCAGTTTCAACTGTTCTGCCTGCGGCTATAGAACCCTGACCTGTTCACTGGATGTGCTACCTTGTCCCGGACGTGCTGTTTTTCGACCCTCTCTCTACCGTACCTGCTGTGTCTAACTCAATGATCGGCTATGAAAAGCCAACTGACATTTACTCCTGAGGTGCTGACCTGTTGCACCCTCGACAACCACTGTGATTATTATTATTTGACCCTGCTGGTCATCTATGAACGAGGACTCAGACCCTGGAGGACTCAGACCCCTCAGACCCTGGTTCCTCTCTAGGTTTCTTCCTAGGTTCCTGCCTTTCTAGGGAGTTTTTCCTAGCCACCGTGCTTCTACATTTGCATTGCTTGCTGTTTGGGGTCTTAGGCTGGGTTTCTGTACAGCACTTTGTGACATCGGCTGATGTAAAAAGGGCTTTATAAATACATTTGATTGATTGATTGCCAGTGCATACTGACTACATTAAAACATGGGTTCACTAACCAAGAGAAGCTGTCTAGATTAAACCAAGTAGCCATCTAAGCGACATAGAAATATTATGCCTACCAAAAATAACGGACCCTTACCGCTCATTACAATGTTTTAATGACTAAATAAATACAACAAGCGGTATGAAATATGCTGCTATTGTCTAGTTTCTAATCTTTAGAGAGATCTAGCTCTACTAAGTGCATCTTCCAATACTTTACTGTCTTCCAAATCAGACAATGACATAATACAACAAATTATGTAAATTAAGATCCAACAGGGAAACAAACAGCCTGTAAATTGGGATTTAAATTGGCGGTGTCCCTTAGCTGTGAAGTACCAAGCAATGCCTTAGTTCTACTGTCCCAGACAACCGCTACTGACATAGTGACCTTTTCCCTCACAATGACAAAAATAACACCAAGCATGAGCCTCTTCACACACAAGGAAAATGCATCAACATTGCAATGAACAGTACACAGAGTTCGTACAAATCTTTGGTGAACACACAAAGCCTCTGTCTGCAATAGACCTGAGATACTTTGGCTCTGGCACAGAAGCAAATGTGTCAATAGGTGTTCAAACGTAATTTAGGCTTAACATATATGGACGGTCCCAGACAGTGGAAGGATCCACACAAACTACATAAAAACACACTTAGGAAAGAACAGTCTCATGCAGCACTCTATGGTACATCAATGATTTCAGTCAGAGGCATCAATATCCTATAAACACTATGATACAACTGGCCAAAGGAAAGACCATTTGAAAGCTCAACACGATTTGAGTTTGAATATCAAGTATCCTCCAAAAATACTAATCTTACTGAATTCAACGTAGGAGAACTAAACCTAACTTAGAATAACCCATCAAAAACTATGGCTCGGTCTTGTGAGGAAGTGGAATGACACGGCGCGATGAATACTTCCGTTAGCTACAGTACAATCAACCTAGTACACTCAAAACAGAGTCTGTGGCACAGCAGTATACCATATCCTTTCATCAACATCCTCTGCACACCACAGGGTATGCAAATGGGAGATTGTCTTAAAGATAAAAGATACTGTGGTTGTACTCCGCAATATCTCCTGTGCTCCTTCCCCAAAAGATAGCCTTTTTAGGAGTCAAGGGCAGAGGCATTACACCAAGACAAAGAGGGGACTCAGTCACACATAATACGCACACCTTTTGAGGGCAGCATACAAGACACATTTGTTCAGATTAATTGGTGTGTGTGTGCATGTGTGGTGCTGTGAGGTGAAACGCAAGCCAGTCAGAATCAGAGTCAGAGTCGCTGTTATTCCTGATAGTGTGTCCCACACTGAATGTAAAACATAGGATGGGCGTAAGGAGGGGTGCAGGGAGTTCTTCAGACAAGATTAGGATGGGGAAGGGTATTAGCATAGAAATATAATTACTAGAACTGCATTACCCATTCAAGTCAATGTGCCATGATAGGTGGACCGTTCTAGTTATTGTACTTCTATGGCGGGGGAGTTAAGGTTTTGGAGTTAAGGTTTGATAGTGGTTTGGCAGCGGTGGTAGTCCCCCGGCCAGCCTTAGGCACCACCAGGAGTTCGTCCCCGTCCTGGATACTGTAGGAGTGGAGGGCCCTGGTGTGGTACTTCATCTCCTCCGGCCCAAAGACACACTCCTTGTCGATGTAGTAAAGACGCATCTGATTGGCCGACAGCTGCACCACTGTCCTCAGCTGTTTCTTCAGCTCGGCCACAGTCTGGTCCAGGCGGATACTCACCTCCTCCACTTTGTCCTCGCAGTGCACCTCCACCTTGGCGTGGCAGCGGGGTCGAAGGTCGATCTCAGCCAAGGGTTCAAGCTTCCCGTATTTGGTCACCAGGCAGTGATACCTAGGACGGCAGGTAAAAACGGGTTTAGTAACACACAAACACACTGCATTTACGTCACGGTGAGGTGAGGTTATTGTAATTCTTTTTAATGAATGAGAAGATTCGATTTTTAATGTACACATTTTAATAGGCACCTGATACTACAATTAAGCCAGTTAAGTATGTGTCAAATCCTTTTGAATGGATGTATGCAGTCTCACTGGATCAGTGAAAGGAGAAGCACAGTGTTGTATACCTGTAAGGTAGCTCCTCCTCTGGGTAGTCGACATGGTAACGAATGAAGAACCTCTCCGAGTCCTCTCTCTCCCCGTCCGTCACCACACTGCCATTGAGCGATGATACAGAGGGCAGGCTGCGAGGATGAAGGTTGAGCTTTTCACTATCTAGATATATGGCACTGTTGAAGTATTGTGTGTGTGTCTGTATTAATGCAATGTCACAGTGAGTATGTTTACAGGCACAGTAATAATTTGATATTAAACTTATTATGGCAGTAGGAAGATTATGCAGTAGTCATGTAAACACCTCACTCTGCTTATCATAATCGGCGTACGGTCAAAATTGAAGTCAGCACACGCCGATTAAAACACCTGGTTTTCTGAATAATCTTTCAAATTATTAGGACATGTAAACACCTTAATCTGTGTTCCAGCGCTGTATTTGATCTGTATATGTACCGACACCAGCCGAGCGAGTCTCCCTCTTTAGCGCGAGTGAAGTGAGTTCGGAACAACTGAATGTATCCGTCTTAGAAGTAGTTTTCACAGACACACTTTCTAATGTCCGAACTCTGAAAGAAAACTGCTTAACCAAAAATAACAAGGTGGCTTATGGTAGAATGTTTATTTTGATTGGCAAAAAATAAATCGCCATCAGTGTCGTTGTAAACAGGGTTGTTAGGGAAATTGTTCTTCTTGCAAAGCATGTAAACGTTTTAATCAAACTACTACATTAAATCGCATTATTGTGTGCATGCAACCGCACTCAGTGAAAAATTAGACCTTTCAACTAATTTGTGTGTTGAGGTCTGTGTGGTTGCCTCACTCACCCAGTAGCTCCCAGAGAAACTTACTGTGATACCATGAGGCTCCGACGCTCTGTGTTGGTATAGGTCTGCAGTAAGGGAATCCCCTGCAGCCTCACATCTTCCAGTTTAGGAAACTGGTTCAGCTTCTCTATGTCCTCCCATCGGTTAAGACCTGGCACACACAGAGACGCATAGCAGACCGCACACCCACACACACCTTATTAGTCAATGAGATTAAAACTCATAACTTCTATAAGCAGTCAAAAAGAAGGATCTTTACATTTGTGCCCTGGCTCTGACACAAACGGTTGAGATAACAGATGGTCAAAGAGGATGGTGGGAATGGGAGAAGAG
This sequence comes from Oncorhynchus tshawytscha, assembly GCF_018296145.1. Classification (NCBI taxonomy): domain Eukaryota; kingdom Metazoa; phylum Chordata; class Actinopteri; order Salmoniformes; family Salmonidae; genus Oncorhynchus; species Oncorhynchus tshawytscha. Next base: position 23,580,025 of record NC_056442.1, on the reverse strand, counting down.
GGGGATAGATAGATAGATAGACAGAGAGAGACCGACCGACCGACCGATCAAGTAGAGGGGAGTGTTAGCGATAAGGATGTTGGGTGCACTTAAAATATCCAAGGACAGTTGCCAGTGAAGGACACAACCCCAATACTCTGCTCTGGTTGATACCTGAGTTGTGCAGATTGATGCTGCGTAGGTTGGGGAAGAGGCGCCGCAGCATGTCTTCGGAGTCCTGAATGGAGCTCAGGTTGCAGTTGGCCATAACCAGAGTTTCCAGGCCGGGGAACATGGGCCCAATCTTTCGCACCTCGGCCCAGTCCTGCAGGTTGTTGTCGGTGATGTGCAGCAGGCGCAGTGTGGGGCAGGGCACAGTAGAGGCTGACACGGTGGTGTACTCATTAAGGCACAGGAACAGCTCTTCCAGCCTGGCGGGCAGGGCAGGGAGCAACACAGACCATTATATATAGACCATTAACTTGTCTTAATGCTTCTACTGTAATGTACTGTTGGCTGCCTGCAACCTGGACCTCATGATAGATAACCACTCACTACTCTCTCCAGTCCACAATACTCGAGAAAGACACAAAATCCCTCTCGCTGACTTAGGAAAACAACATTTTCCGTCTTGAGAAGTGAACAATCAGAAGTTGCCTTTGCAACAAACAAAAAAAGGTGTTTAAAAGCAGTGTGGCATCAAGGTTGATCTTACTCAGGCATCTCCCGTGTTAGTACGAGCACCGTGTTCCAGGACACTTGAGTGTTGTTGAGGACCAGGCGTCGGACTCGGGCAAAGGCCTTAGCACCGCTAGGCTCCAAGACAACCTCACTTAGCGGGTTGGAGCTCAGGTTGAGGAAGTCCAGGTTGGGGATGTTTGACACAATCTTACTGATCTGAAAGGAGTGGCTTCATACTTAGTGTGACGTCCTCAATATAATTATTCACACATGTAACTAGCTACAAGGATATGGGTGAGATTGCATACAGGTAGAGGAATTAATGTACAAAGTTACGGTATAATGTACCCAAATCTTATACTAAATGTACTCAATGTTTCCCATCTTGACAGAGTACCCTAGTTGAGCCCACCCACCTCATGCCAGTCCTGGAGCTTGTTCTGGGACAGGTCAAGCTCCATCACATGGGCACAGAAGGCTGCGATCTCTCTCTGCTCTCCCGCATGGCTGATTCCACAGCCAGCCAGGACGAGCACACTGGGAAGGTTCAAACGATCTGGAGAGAGAGAGAGAGAGGGAGCAGAATGACTTGAGTAAACCTGGCCTCTCTCTACCACCGCTCAATCATCATAATCCTCATCCTCATCTTCATCTTAACTGAGCTGCTGAAGAGGAAGGAACCTACTCAGGGATGCCAATGGCATTTTTAAATCAGGGTTCAATGGGTAAAACTGTGGCTGGATCATATTGAAGTCCTCACCTTTCATGGGCGAGCCCTGTGGGAGAGTTGGCACTACCACCACGCCCATGCCGGGCCATCGGCGGTACGGGAAGTTCTCCGGGCTGTACTTCTCGCTGAGAACCTGCATGAAGGTGCGGCCCTCCTCCTCGGGTGGATCCACGGCCCCACTGTCCCACATCCCCTCTGGGTCGGCTGGGACGCCGAAGTGGTAAAAGAGCCAAACACTCATAGAGGTTAGCTTGGCAGGGTCAGCTGGCTGAGACAATAGTGGAAGTCATTCACCTTCACACTCACGTCCAATCACTTGGAGGGGCTCGCCCATCACTAACACTAGCCTAACCTGTTTCACCTTCTAAACAGCAATACAATACATACCAGTCGTCACTGGAAAGTAGGCTATTCACATACGACACATTCTATTTTCATCTACAGTATTTCAATCAGGCTTGTTAACAGTTACTCTTTCACATGGTCATTCAGTTGATGCTTGATATAAATACCTTGGAGACCAAACAGACAGACCATAATAATACATTCAGTCGTCTGTCCTGAAGTCCTTCTCAGTAAAACACAGGGAGACTTTCCCATAAAGCCCTCTGAACGCCTGAGAAAAGGGCAGGCCTATAATCGGTGATTCTCAAACTGTTTGTCTGGATTATGTTGTCGAAACCAAAAACAAATGAATTGAAAAAGTGGATAGACTTCTGCTCTTTGGACATAATATTTCATGTTTAACCAATTGAGGAAAGATTAAGAAACCCGCACACTGCTCTTGATAGTATTCACTGATCTTTAATAAGCTTTACGTATTGGCCTCACAGCCTTCCTCAAATGAATGACATTATTACGCGCTCCACCACCTTTGTTATCTACATGATTAAATGTCCATGTGGGCTGTGCTATGTAGGAAAAACCTCTCGTTCTCTCAAACAGAGAATATGTGAACACAAAAGTTCAATCAGGAGAAACGACAGGGAATATCCAGTCGCAGTACATTTTGTGGCATAGAGAAAGTTAAGATATCAGACAGGTGAGGTGATATTAATAATACTCTTGAGTAAAAGATCATTTTTGAGGGATTTTCACCCTCCAGACATTGTTTCCTTAAGGGTCTTAATGATGAAATGCCTACGTATGTTATGTTGTAAATGTGAACATGAATCATGCCCCTATTTCAGATTACTCTGACGTTTTTCTTGCACTGTACCCATTGATGAAAACTTGCTTGGTAGGTCGATGTCCTCATTGTGGTTTTACTGATGTGTTTAATACGTTTTATGTACACACTTTATTCTAATATTTATGAAATGCATATTGTTATATTTGGTAGCACTTGTTTGTTTTCCCTCGACTTCAACCCCATTCGATGAGTGGAACGGATGTGGGCGGGGCTAGGTCTACATAAGGGTGCAAAATAAAAAAAATTAACTCACAAAAGCTCTGACGTAGGCCGTGAGGCCGATACGTAAAGCTTATTAAAGAGCAGTGACACTAGCAAGAACTGTTTGCGGGTTTCTTCTTTTTTTCTCATTTTATTCAACTGTAGCCATGCACCTGCAAAAAAAAGATAGCTCAGATGTGCGAGTGCCTTTTGAATGTTTAACCAACTGAACAGGCAAAGTTTGACACAATGCGGAGACACTGATGACATTATCTGGTGTGCATCAGGTGATTTTAAACAACTATGAGCAGGCAAGCGTTAGTAGTGTTTGACAACAAAACAAAGAAACCTATCCTTTTCAAATATGTTGATATTGGGATGGTGCTGGAGATGATGAATGAGGTCATTAAGTGGTGAAATTTCTCTTTCGATATTCAACTGTGAAAAAACACATTTTTGAACGCCTTGCAGGTTGCCCTAGATAAACCGCCATCTGCTGCTGGCTATATAAATAATGTATACGTTTTACTGAAATGAAAGTAATAGTATCATATTAAAGTACTTCACCAGAACGTGTAGGTCACAGTAAACAGGGGATATGGCCTATATTTGTTATATTACGACAACAATAAAAGGAAATGATACATTACAGTATCCATAATATCCTTATACTTATCATTGTACAAAAGTGACACGTTACTATTAGGCTATTGACTAATATGAGCAAAATTATTTCAGTAAAATATATGAGTGTGAGGAAAATCATAGGTCATATAAAGCACAATGATACTACAGTAACAAGAGTGTCTTACCTCCAGCAATGTTCCTCTCCACCAGTCCACTATCACAGCTCATTGTGGGTTTCTGCAGAGAAGGTCTGTCAGAAGGACACAGTTTTTGGAATTGAGGGACATTCATGTGCTGGTGGGACGGATTTGCAAGTAACACCAGTATAAAAGGAAGTACAAATCTCTTCTTCGAACAGTGTGCAATAACTCAATTTGCTCTTGCACTCTTTGCAAACAATGCAATTTTTTGGAATCTACAAAACATAGTGCACTCTGTTTACAATAGATTGTAGTTTTGGGAACAGAAAACTGTATTGAGGTCGGGCTTTTCATCGATGAGAAAAATCTGCAGAATTTCAGCCCAGTTCCATCTCGCTCCATACTCTCCCACTGCCGGCCACTGGCCTGCCTCTCCTCACCATACTTGATTTATACATATGATGAAACATCTGGCTTCTTGTTCTATCTGTGATGGCGCTGGCTGTGTGCTCACAGATGCCATAATGGGACATTTATAAAGATGATATCTCTATAATTCTCAATGCTTACTCCATAGTGGCTGGCTGGGCAGGGGAAGAGAGGCTGAGCCCTCCTCCTTCAGACTTCTCTCCAGTGAGGGGCTGCTAGGTGAACAGGAGGGACACGCAGGCACCACGTGAGAGTAGACACTGGAATCAAAACAAACCATATGCAGTTATGCATGATATTCAAATGACCTTAAAGAAATCTACATAAATATGTTTGTATTGTTGACTTGTTAAAGCATAACTTTGAGGGGCAGGTAAAATAAATATCAGCATGGAAATGAATTTCGATTGTAAAATAGGCCTAGGTCTACTCATTATATTCGTTTGACTAGGCTATAGCCCAGTCCAGGGACGTTCAACTAGGGCTGATGTATTCCTGAGCGGATGGTCAGGGGACCGGAAACACCATTACAAATCATTTGTAGGCTGCAAATTGACCGCAAGAACCCAAACAGATATAATATTTGACTAAAACATAATACTTTCAAACCTTGCTTACATTTTTATATGATCACTTATACTATCTCTCTCTATTATGCGTGAGAATACTTTGGAACAGATTTCCTAAATTAAAATCACTTGGCGCTGATAATCTGGTGTTTTCAGTCTTTTATGTCCGACATTTAAAACATTTTTGGACATTTTGCTCAGAAAACTTGGGGGGTCAAATAACAAAATCACCTGCGGGACCCAAGTTGGGGAACTCTGGCTAAATTATGTCCCCGACGTTGTATTATGTTTTGTGAATAGCTTGGCTCTGATGAACATCAATAGGCACATAAACTGACCATAATATGGTGCTGTTATTAACTTCAGAATAGAAGGAATAAAAGGACAAAATTAAATAAAACAAATTCCTGAGGTTCAAATATGGTCATGAGATTGTGCGAATAATTAGCCTGTTTCATATCTGTTTGTGCTATTGCCAATTCAATTTCTGTCAATGTCAAGCCAAACATTGTTTGTGTAATCCATGCCAAATCCTTGTCACAGCTATCTAGCTCATTTACAGGTCAGATATTGCTCAAATTAAGTATTTGATATACTAGCTAGTGCCCCAGGAAAGCAAATCCACATAATGAGTAATTTACTGCAGAGCGCTAACGTTAGCTAAAAATATGGCAATCATATCAGGGACAATTACGTGCAGATCAAACCGATCATGAAAACGAACACAAAACAATAAAAACAGTGAAAGGACAAACGCTACGCTGGAAAAAGAAACATGTCAAGCATGACATATTTACGTCTTTTATAGGATAAACCTCGAGGCTGATTACAACGTGATTTCATAAACATTACACGTAAACATTCTGTACAATTTGACTGTAGCTTTCAGCTGCTAGTTATCTGCAGGATCAGTGGTTTGCTAGCTTGCAATGTATTACGATTACACTAGTACGATTAGCTAGCTAGATGGTCTACGAATGGTCAGAGATTGGTCCAGACTCCACAGTCAGCATCATTGAACGACCCATGCAAAGACAATGCATCAACATGACGCAACTACTATTGTCATAATACGATTGCATTAGCTAGATATAATCTAAAGTAATGTATATACATTTCATATTTTCTCATTTCCAAACTCACCTTTATTGATCTGTTCTGTGTAAATGTCTTGTTGTTGATCAAGCTGTCATTGCCTCTCTATCATCCCGGAAATGACGTATATTTATGAAACGTTGCACATTTTCCCGATATCCTGCATGCGCAGCTTTGTATAGTATACAATACAATCATTTGTAATAATAATCCATTTACAATCATGACTGGTAATGATGCGAAAGGTTTGAAAATCAGTTTGCTGACTAAATATGTTGCACATCGATATCTCTGCTAAAACGTTTTCAGGGATATACTTCCTGCCCCTCTTGCTGTTGCATACAAATACAAATGATGAATTAAATTTGATGACATTGACTGAAGGAGTGGTGGGCAAAACCGAGTACATCCACTTGTACATAACAAGTGTCACTGAAATTCCCATGACTGTACGTCACTTTAATACCATGTCCTGCAGCGTCCTCTCCTGGTAGAGAAGCTTGTTGTTTTGGTTCAATTTGAAGAGGTGCTGTCCCCGCTGGGAAACTACTGTCACTGTGCTGGCGCCCTCTACTGAACATCCCAGCCTGGTCTCATACGAAATCAAACCAAATAAAATTGTATTTGTCACATACACATGTTTAGCAGATGTTATTGCGGGTTTAGCGAATTTTTTTTGTTTCTAGCTCCGACAGTGCAGTAAAATCTAACAAATAATATCTAACAAGTTTACAACAATACCGATAATACACACAAACCTAAAGTAAAGGAATGGAATTAAGAATATATAAATATTTGGATGAGCAATGTCAGAATGGCATTGACTTAAATACAGTAGAATATAATATAATACAGTATATACATATGAGACGAGTAATGCAAAATATGTAAACATTATTAAAGTCACTAGTGTTCCATTATTAAAGTGGCCAGTGATGTCAAGTCTCTTTATATAGGGCAGCAGCCTCTAAGGTGCTAGTGATGGCTATATAAGTCTGATGGCCTAAAGATAGAAGCTGTTTTTCAGTCGCTCGGTCCCAGTTTTGATGTGACTGCACTGACCTTGCCTTCTGGATGATAGTGGGGTGAACAGGCAGTGGCTTGGATAGTTGTTGTCCTTGATAATTTTTTGGGCCTCCCTGTGACATCGGGTGCTGTAGGTGTCCTGGAGGGCAGGTAGTTTGCCCCCGGTGATGCGTTGGGAAGATGCGTTTCTGTACCAGGCAGTGATACAGCCCGACAGGATGCTCTCAATTGTGCATTTGTAAAAGTTTGTGAGGGTTTCAGGTGGCAAGCCACATTTCTTTAGCCTCCTGAGGTTGAAAAGGCTCTGTTGAGCCTTCTTCACCACACTGCCTGTGTGGGAGGACCATTTCAGTTTGTCAGTAATGTGTACGCAGAGGAACTTGAAGCTTTCCACCTTCTCCCCTGCGGTCCCGTCGATATGGATAGGGACGGAACATAGTAAACGTAAATCCGAGACACTCAAATTAGTAAGTTACTTTTCATGACATTGAGACTGGTGTTTTGTGGGTACTACTTAATGAAGCTGCCAGTTATGCCAGTATGTTGCCGTTGGTATGGTTACATAAGACAAAAGTTTACTTAAGGCAGAAATGAAAGTAGGGTATTTGGTCGGGGTGTCAGGTAACCTAGAGCGTTGGACCTGTAACCGAAAGGTTTCTAGATCAAATCCCCGAGCTGACAAGGCAAAAATCTGTCGTTCTGCCCCTGAAAAAGGCAGTTAACCCACTGTTCCTAGGCCATCATTGTAAATAAGAACGTGTTCTTAACTGACTTGCCTAGTTAAATAAAGGTTAAATAAATAGTTAAATAGATGTATAACGCGAATGCCTAGCAATCCAAAGGTTGCATGTTCAAATCTCATCACAGACAATTTTAGCTAATTAGCAACTAACAAATACTTCCTACTTTTATTTACTTTGCAACTAGTTAGTATGTTAGCTAACACTTCCACTAACTCTAACCACAGATAGAAAGAATAACGAGACATACATTTGAAGTCGGAAATTTACAAACACTTAGGTTGGAGTCATTAAAACTCATTCATCAACCACTCCACACATTTCTTGTTAACAAACTATAGTTTTGCCAACTCGGTTAGGACATCTACTTTGTGCATGACACAAGTAATTTTTCCAACAATTGTTTACAGACAGATTATTTCACTTATAATTCACTGTATCACAATTCCAGTGAGTCAGAAGTGTAAATACATTAAGTAGACTGTGCCTTTAAACATCTTGGAAAATTCCAGAAAATGATGTCATGGCTTTAGAAACTTCTGAAAGGCCAATTGACATAATTTTAGTCAATTGGAGGTTTACCTGTGAATGTATTTCAAGGCCTACCTTCAAACTCAGTGCCTCTTTGCTTGACATTACGGGAAAATCCAAGACCTCAGCTGAGCCAAGACTTCAGAAAAAAAAAAGTTGACATCCACAAGTCTGGTTCATCCTTGGGAGCATTTTCCAAATGCCTGAAGATACCACGTTAATCTGTATAACCAATAGTATGCAAGTATAAACACCATGGGCAAATCAATCCCAGAACAACAGTAACGGACCTTGTGAAGATGCTGGACGAAACAGGTCCAAAAGTATCTATATCCACAGTAAAACAAGTCCTATATCGTCATAACCTGAAAGGCAGCTCAGTAAGGAAGAAGCCACTGCTCCAAAACGGCCATAAAAATGCCAGACTACGGTTTGCAACTGCACATGGGGACAAAGATTGTGCTTTTTGGGGAAATGTCCTCTGGTCTGATGAAACAAAAATAGAACTGTTTGGCCATAATTATCGTTATGTTTGGAGGAAAAAGAGGGAGGCTTGCAAGCCGAAGAACACCATCCCAACCGTGAAGCACGGGGGTAGCAGCATCATGTTGTGGGGGTGCTTTGCAGGAGAGATTGGTGCAGGAGGGACTGGTGCACTTCACAAAATAGATGGCATCATGAGGCAGGAAAATTGTGTGGATATATTGAAGCAACATCTCAAGACATCAGTCAGGAAGTTGAAGCTTGGTCGCAAATGGGTCTTCCAAATAGACAATGTCCCCAAGCATACTTCCAAAGTTGTGGCAAAATGGCTTAAGGACAACAAAGTCAAGGTATTGGAGTGGCCATCACAAAGAGCTGACATCAATCCTATAGAAAATTTGTGGGCAGAACTGAAAAAGCGTGTGTGAGCAAGGAGGCTTACAAACCTGACTCAGTCACACCAGCTCTGTCAGGAGGAATGGGGCAAAATTCACCCAACTTATTGTGGGAAGCTTGTGGAAGGCTACCTGAAACGTTTGACCCAAGTTAACCAATTTAAAGGCAATGCTACCAAATACTAATTGAGTGAATGTAAACTTCTGACCCACTGGGAATGTGAAATAAATCATTCTCTCTACTATTATTCTGACATTTCACATTCTTAAAATAAAGTGGTGATCCTAACTGACCTAAGACAGGGAATTGTAAATGTCAGGAATTGTGAAAAACTGAGTTTAAATGTATTTTGCTAAGGTGTATGTAAACTTCCCACTTCAACCGTATACACTACAGTTCAAAAGTTTGGCGTCATTTAGAAACGTCCTTGTTTTTGAAAGAAAAGCAAAAAAAAATTGTCCATTAAAATAACATCAAATTGATCAAAAATACAGTGTAGACGTTGTTAATGTTGTACATGTTTTAATGGAATATCTACATAGGCGTACAGAGGCCCATTATCAGCAACCATCACTCCTGTCTTCCAATTGCACGTTGTGTTAGCTAATCCAAGTTGATCATTTTAAAAGGCTAATTGATCATTAGAAACCCCTTTTGCAATTATGTTAGCACAGCTGAAAACTGTTGTATCTGATTAAAGAAGCAATAAACTGGCCTTCTTTAGACTAGTTGAGTATCTGGTGCATCAGCATTTGTGGGTTCGATTACAGGCTCAAAATGGCCAGAAACAAAGAACTTTCATTTGAAACCGGTCAGTCTATTCTTGTTCTGAAAAATGAAGGCTATTCCATGTGAGAAATTGCCAAGAAACTGAAGATAGAAGACCAGCATCCCAGAGTCGCCTCTTCACTGTTGACATTGAGACTGGTGTTTTGTGGGTACTACTTAATGAAGCTGCCAGTTGAGGACTTGTGAGGTGTCTGTTTCTCAAACTAGACACTGTAATGTACTTGTAATCTTGCTCAGTTGTGCACCGGGGCCTCCCACTCCTCTTTCTATTCTGGTTAGAGCCAGTTTGCGCTGTTCTGTGAAGGGAGTAGGACACAGCATTGTACGAGATCTTCAGTTTCTTGACAATTTCTCGCCTGGAACAGCCTTCATTTCTCAGACTCTTATGGTTGTTGTTTTTGTTGTTGTGGTAAATTACTGTTATCTTACATGAAAGTGTAAAAGAAAAGATTATTGGGAAAAAACGACTACAGGAAGTTTTCCCACTGTGGTGTACATTTGGCTCAACTAAACATATTAGTTTTCAACCTAGTTGGACAACAGCAAAACTCTGTTTACTGAAAAATAAGCTTCTCTGTAAGCATTATTAGAAGTCCTATACTCCTGAACTGAACCAATCACTTTTTCCACATTGCCCAAATACACAACCTACCCCCATGCACCCGCCCTGCTGTTTTCCTTCAGAAACCAAGCTTGAGTCTCATCTCTCTAACATCCCTGAGTAATGAGAGAGGGACTCTTTGCCAAGATGCTTTGGGTGGAAAACAAAACAGAAAGAAATAGCATTGTAAAACACAAATAGATGTAGACCTACACACAACAGTTGTGCTGTAGCTTTGTGACCCTGTAGTTAGGGGCCAGAAAACAGCCACTCCATCCAGACAGCGCATGGTAAGATCTGTTTGTGAACCTTGTTTTCCAGGTTGGTTACCAAGGAGTTGTCACCTCAGCTCTGTCACGGAAAATGTTACATGATTGGTTTAATCCTCTCTCATCAATTAATTAAAGGAAAGTTAACAGGCCCTTCAAAACACAGAGATGATTTGGGAGTGAGGTCCCATCAATCTCCCATCGTTAATGGTAATATAAAACAAAGCCAAAATATTTGATCTCTGTTGTGGTTTATTCTCATTTAATTAGATGATTTATGTACGATTTCAAAGCAGACAGATTATTACATCCAGCTGTTTAATTATGGAACATCAGGTGAACAGATGAAACGTTTATATTTTATTAAAAAGTGCAAGTATCAGTCAATTTATCTGAGGATTAAAATATTTGTTATCAACAATCATGAAGAATAGTAATTATTCATTGTTTCATTTACATAGGCAAAAGTACATATCTGAAAATAATCTTTATCTTCATCTTCAATGATGGCTGTCAAATTATTTTAGTCAGGGTCTCAGCATTTGACAAAACCCGGAGAGAACGCAAGCTTGGAATGATCATACATTAATTAGACTGGGATTTACAGTTTGACATTGATTACAAGCAGCCATAATAAATAAGTCCATTGGTTGGTACATAAATAGGCAGTTATGATTTCATCCACTCACACAGGCTTCAATCATCTCTTGAGTTGCTCAACATACATTACCCCATATACTGTATATCACAAAATGAAAATAAACTATGAATCATTATTTTAAATACAATGAAAATCACCACTGAGATGACAGATAATAAAAATGGTGTAGTACCTTAGATTGAACTTTTATCATGTGCAACTACAAAACGGACTCCAACCTTACCCATATCAATGTCAGCACGTTATGGGATTGTTTGTGACATTTTGATTTATTCCAAACAGTGCTCTTGATCAGTAGAACTGATTTAAACCATAGTTCCTATCTAACCCTCATAGTCACATAGGTGCAGTATTAAGAATCTTGTCCAATAGGTTGCTTGTGTCTCTTTGCCCTTTGTCAAAAGGAGTCAATACCAACAACCCACAGGGATTCAAGTCCAAAAGTCCTCTTAAATGGGTATTTTAATATTTTTCTCCGTATGTTTGCACTTATGAAAGCTCTTTCCCAGTCTTGCAAGGACTAGGCATATCGCTCACAATGGAAACAGTCATCACACTTTCTTTACCAAGGTGGCTGTGAAGGGTGAAAGGTCACAACATGGCTATTCTTTCCATGTGTTATTCCACTTCCTCAATGTGTTGTGCCGACCGCCTCTGGTATCGCCACCATGTGCAGAACTTGACAACGAGCTCCATTGTGACTTGCTGTTGAGCTGCTGTCTGTCTGCTTGAGTCATCAGAACGTTTCCAGAGCAGTTGGGGCCGTTAGAGCATGTCGTCGTACGCCTCTCTGACCGGGGCTCGCTTGGTACGCCGCCGTCTCAGGCTGGAGAAGCAGGAGGAGGCGGTGAGGGCGATACGGCTCAGGCCCAAGTTCAGGCAGTGCACCTCGGATGTGACGGGCACCTCGGAGAAGAGGGCGCGGTCGCGGGACAGCCGTGTCAGGGTGTCACTGTTCTCAATGTCCTTCACGATGTTCAGGATCTCCTGGCGCTCCGTCTGCCGAGTCATCCCACGGATGTTCAAGATGGCCGACACATGTTTCTTCCTGCAAACAGAGGAGGAGGAAGAGGGCTTAGTCTAGTTCACACTAATACAAATCGACATGGAACAAAGATGTCATATAGGCCACATCTAGCACATAAAGCCTTGATTGAGTTGATTTGAAAAGAGTGTATCTTGCATCACTGCAATGGCAGAGTCAACCATCACAAGGACATGATATGGGTAGGAATAAAGAGAATCATCAAAATACTGAGAAAGCAGTCCACCCTGAGGCAAGTCACTAAGGAACATGGAAAGTTAGACAAAATAGTTAGCAAAATACAGTTAGTTAGAGAGCGTTCCCAAATGGTTACATGTAAACACAATTAGTAAAACATCTGTCCCTGTTTTAGGGTGCCTGACTGGCCTCTGATTTGACACCTTGGCCTATGGAAATCTCCCTGCGGGCAAGTACGAGCGGCTCTGAAGCCACTTCCTCTCTGTTGCGACTTCCACTTCCTCTCTGTTGGGCTGAGCAGCAGCACAAGGCTGAATGACAAACAGCCATAAACACTAACAGCAGCCCTATCCCTGGGACGGTAGTAACTCCACCTTACCTGACACCCTAGACCCACACCAATTTGCATACCGCCCCAGCAGATCCATGGATTACGCAATCGCCATTGTATTAAACACTGCCCTATCCCATCTGGACAAGAGGAATACCTATGTAAGAATGCTGTTCATTAACTACAGCTCAGCCTTCTACAGCTCAACACCAGAGTGCCCTCTAAGCTCAACACTAAGCATGGGGCCCTGGGTCTGAACCCCGCCCTGTGCAACTGGATCCTGGACTTCATGACGGGCCGCCCCCAGGTGGTGAACAACACCTCCGCTACGCCGATCCTCAACACGGGGGCACCACAAGGGTGAGCTCAGCCCTTCCTGTACTCCCTGTTCACCCATGACTGTGTGGCCATGCACGTCTCCAAGTCAACCATCAAGTTTGCAGACGACACAAAAGTGGTGAGCCTGATTGCCAACAACGACGAGACAGCCTACAGGGAGGAGATGATGCCAGGAAAATAACCCTTCCCTCAACACCAACAAAACAAAGGAGCTAATTATGGACAGCGTCCGCAACCACAGGGCTGACACGGTCAGCCCAACTCATCACCGGAGGCACACTGGCTGCCTTCCAGGACATCTACAGCACCAGCTGTCACAGGTAGGCCAAGAAGATCAACAAGGACCTCAGCCACCCGAGTCATGGCCTGTTCACCCCCGCTACCATCTAGAAAGAGGAGACAGTACAGGTGCTTCAAAGCTGGGACCGAGAGACAGAAAAACAGCTTCTATCTCCAGGCCATCGGACTATTAAATAGTTACCACTAGCCGGCCTCCGCCCAGTACCCTGCCTTGAACTTTAGTCACTGTTACTAGCTGGCTACCACCCGGTACTCAACCCTGCATGTGAGAGACTGCTGCCCTATGTACATAGTCTTTGAACACTGGTCACTTTAATAATATTTTAATACTGTTTTACCCACTTCATATGTATATAGTGTATTCTAGTCAAGGGTCATCCTATATAACTACTGCTGTACACACCTTTCCTATTCATATACTGTCCATACTGTCTACAAACACTATCCTATACATATATATTTATATTCCGGACTCAGACACTGCTCGTTCTAATATTTATGAATTCCTTTCTTTCTTTAAAAAAGTGATTTGCGTGCGTCGTTTTTAATCGTTAGGTATTACTGCACTGTTGAAGCTGGGAACACAAGCATTTCGCTGCACCCGCGATAGAATCTGCAAAACATGTGTATGTGACCAATAACATGGATTTGATTTTGATGATGGAGCCCAAACTCACTTCCCACCACGACCAGTGACTATCACCAAAAATAACACGCAGATAAAGTGGTGGGCAGCTTGGCTTCCGGGAAACCTTGTTTTTCTGTTCGCTACTACGGAGGTTTAACGAGCAGTTCCATGCAACCAGGTGATAGATTGCAATTGGTATTTGGAGCAAATTATGCCATGAAACCAACTAGGGTATTATTGTACATAGTGTACAGGATAGTACGAGGCCCTGAAGGGTCAATGCCCTGCACAGTTGCAAGCATCAGGTGTGTACTTTACAGAGGGATTTGTCATACTTGATGCAATATGTCAAGGTTTGTACGGTGTAGTTTCTGTCAATGGTTAGCATTCTCCAGATTCAAGTCAAGATTCCAAACAATACATGCGAGTCTGTTATGAGTTACGGATGGAGACAAATCTTAATTTAGAGAAAAGATTACATTGAGGACTGCCTGCCTACGGCAGGTTGTGCTACACAGCTACCATGTCACCCCTGGGCAGGAAGTACGTGTTTTTGCTTTGTTTTCGCCCAGGACCCGAGACGGACAAACGGACAAGACCCCCCCCTCCCTCCCCTTTAATGTGTGCCAGCGACGGCCAACAGCTCCCCATAAAAATAAGGAAACGACTCAGCTCTTGTTTGCTTTTAACAAGTCTCCCATTTGCCATCCACAATTAATGCAGAACAGTAGCCATGTTTGCTTTTGGGGTGTTTCAATCCACCTAAGCTTTTGGAAATATTGACGCTCATGTGGCTCGATGGAAGTCCTGAAAATATGACTGTCATTCTGCATAGATGATCGCTGCCTCCCGTGCTCCTTACCGAATGTCTGGGAACTCCCTCACCAGGACCCCCACCTCCATTTGAATGGAGGGGATGTCTTCCAGGAGGATGATCTCAGAGAGGTGTGGGATAGCACTGTCCAGCCAGGAGGAGGGAGATTCCTGAAGGGGAGAGAGATAGAGAGAGAGAGGTGGGATCAGAACAGATCCTCTAAACAACACAAATGAGGATACAACCGTCTAAACACGGCAATTCATGTTCAACTAGTTCTGCAGCGTCATGACAGGTTAACAGGCTATTCTCCGACTCAATGCCTTTGAATCTACTACCTTGGCAACGGCTCAAACCCAGAACTAGATGAAGTGATTTCAAGCCTTAATGGTTACAACTAGATTGGTGATGTTCACACATTTGTTTGACTAGAGGGAACCATCAGATAACATAGACCCAAAACACCAAAGGTTAGAAGTACAGCGACGGTATTCTTCGTGCAAACTCAATCACCTGAGCATCAAAGTGACCCTGTTATTCTGAGAGGACTAAACCGTGTGGTCAACCAGAGGTTCATTCTGGTCCTCCACTCAACCCCAAAGACTTGTCAGGGCTCCTAAGGCCCAGGGCAGGATGCCAGACCACTCGTCTGTAAACAACGCTATCCTGTTGTCCGGAGAGGTGACAAATGGATGTTTTATCTGGAGAAAGGGGCGGACGCCACAGAGGGAAGGATAGGGAGTGGGCTGGGGTGAAGGTTGAGGTGATTGCCCCCTTGTGCAAACGGCCTGCCTGGTCATCCATCTCTATCTAGGTTACAGTAGCCATTCTTTTTTCTCTTTTTTTCTTTTTAACCCCTCTTCCGAGGTCAAATATGATTTCTTTATTTATTTATTTTCTTTTCACGTCTCCTTTGTTTGAACTCATCCGGAGTTGTTTCAGTAACTCTCACAGACAGGCCGCATACCAGTCAAACGTGATTAATGAGCACACACTCATGAGTGCAAACACACACACACACACACACGCCACACGCCGTTCGTTGCGTCATGTCACAGGCAGCACTGTTGATCCGACTACGGTCGTCTAGTCTACCATAGTTGTTCTAGAATGACTCACCAGATCTTTGAAGAGCACTTTGACCTGCTTGCCCTCGTCACGCAGTCGTCCAGCCATCCTCTTCCTCATTCTGAGTGACGTGCAGATGATCCTCCCCCTCATGAGGGAGCGCAGGTATTCCATCAGAACCCGTCTATGCACCTCTCCCACCAGGACCTGGGAGAACGAGGGAAAGATAGAATGAATCAATCAATCAGCCAATTATCCATTCAGTCAATCAATTTTTAAAAAACAGTTTTCTCCTGAACATTCAGGGTTTTTTTTATGCTTAGAATTAAAACCAATCAAATATCTTTGAGTTATTAGTGCACATTGTAACATTGTGCCAGAGGACCTTAGCGCCTCCCCTTGTCTACATGGCTCATACTTGCTGTGTCTCTGCCATGTACCTGATAGGGTGGGCTGTCCATCCTGCGGAACTTCTTGAAGTGTTCCTTAATATGGGACTCGATTTGCTCATAGGTCTCTGTGTTGTTCAGCCACTTCCTCTTCACCAGCTTCTCAAAGAAGAGCTAAATATGGCCAGGAGAGGGAAAATGTGAGTGAGCAAGAGAGAGAGAGACAGGAAAATGGTGAGAGAATGAAGAAGACTAGGAAGCGAGGGAGACAGAGAGATGTGGATGTGGCACCTGAGTCAGATCCGTGTTTTATCGCTAACTGAGTCACCCGACTGGGTTTGTGTCTTCCTATGAGGATGTGTGGGCCGTTTAGACCAATAATTTCACAGATTGTGACTTCCTATCCAACGACAACAGCATAAAAAGCCCCAGCTCGGTCAACTGTGCCCCTGGAAGACTGGCACTGCCCGTCTCTATGGCGGCTACTGAAGAGGAGTGGAACTTCATAGCCTGCCAGTAACTATGTGGCATGCTGCCAATCTAATCTTATTTAACCATGTTTGTCACATTGGAGCGGCTATTTTAGGGCCTCAGTTCTTCAGCACATCCCTGAGAACTTTGAGGGCAAGCCATGTGGAGAACACTGATAAGATGTGCTATATATTCTGGGACACATGGCAGACTGAGGGACGCTTGAGGGCGTGTGTGTGTGTGTGTGTGTCTGTGTGTGTGTGTGTGTGTCTGTGTGTGCGTGTCTGTGTGTGTGTGTGTGTGCGTGTCTGTGTGTGTTTTTACATTTTATTGTACCAGAAGTCAACATCAGAATAGTAAACCAACTAAAATTCTGAGAAGTGAGGACAGACCTCACTTGCAAAAAAGGCTATTTTAGGTTTAGGGGTTAGGTTTAGGATATATGGTTAGGGGTTAAAGTTAAGGGTAAGGGTTAGGTTGAGGTTTAGGGGTTAGGGAAAATACGATTTTGAATGGGAATCAATTGTTAGTTCCCAAAAAGTAGACACAAGTATAGTAAGACATACCAGTGTATGTGTGTGAGGTTGTTTACATGTTGTGTTAGAAAGCTGTGACCATGGGTGTGTTTAGGAATCCTGTGTGTGTGTGTTTACATGTGTGTGTGTGTGTGTGTGTGTGTGTGTTAAGAACACTCACCCTTATGCGCTCATACAGTCTGTCACTCAGCACCTTCACTCCCTGGTTGACTATTCTGTCCAGTGAAGTGTTTGCTCGTCTGGCTGAGTCCTCATTGATGGCAGGGTCACACTGCACACAGCGCTGGACAAAACCCCTGCACACACACACAGTCACAGCAGACTAATGAATACATTGTACACTTACATGATTTATGCATGTTTTAAGGAATATTCCGAAAACACACCAAGGCAGTTTTTGCTCTGTACTTGAAAACTTGAATGCTAACATGTACCATTTTGGGGAATTGTTTTTGAGTATAGTATTTAAAGGGAAACTCCACCCAAAAACGATATTTTGGTATAAATTCGTTAGTCCATTGTGGCCCTAAAATGTTCTGCATGTCAGCAATCGAGTCTTCAAGATATATAACTTTTTACAGAAATACAGCCGATGTGATGCATCTTGCATCATACCGGCTGCAAAACAAATACCAAAATATATTTTGGGGGTGAAATTTCCATTTAAGGCGTTATTGGGGAAATGGCTGTAACACAATGCAGGCTAGCCTACTACTGCTACAACAGTCCTACCTGAAAGGGGGACAGCAGTTGACCAGGGCGATGGTCTTGGAGATATATCCATCCTCGTTATCCCCAACCATGTGGACCAGACACTCGTGGAACATCTCCACTTTCCTTTGGAAGCTGGAAGTTAAGCAGTTTTAACAGTATTAGAATGTCTCATAGAGATTTTCCTTTCCATATTCCAGTTGAACTGGTTGGTTCCAGTTGATATATTCTAGCATTATTGCAAAATAAAATGCAGTGGGCAGTGAGACAACTATAGGTTTGGCCCTGTGTAATACTCTTTTCATTCTAAGAACGATGACAGTGACTTTGTTCTAGGCCTTATTATGTAATATGTAATGATACAGTGTGCTCTAGGCCTTATTATGTAATATGTAATGATACAGTGTGCTCTAGGCCTTATTATGTAATATGTAATGATACAGTGTGCTCTAGGCCTTATTATGTAATAATAATGATGCAGTGTGTTCTTGGCCTTATTATGTAATATGTAATGAGACAGTGTGTTCTAGGCCTTATTATGTAATATGTAATGATACAGTGTGCTCTAGGCCTTATTATGTAATATGTAATGATACAGTGTGCTCTAGGCCTTATTATGTAATATGTAATGATACAGTGTGCTCTAGGCCTTATTATGTAATAATAATGATGCAGTGTGTTCTTGGCCTTATTATGTAATATGTAATAATACAGTGTGCTCTAGGCCTTATTATGTAATATGTAATGAGACAGTGTGTTCTAGGACTACTACAGTGTGTAACATGTCATTCTGCAGTGTGTGGTCCTCTCACCTGTACAGGAAGTCGGCCAGACCATTCAGACTGCACTGAGCCACAAGGGAACCCAGGTTTCTGTTGATGGCAGCTGACTGCTCGAGATCTACCTGCAGCCTCTACACACACATACACACACACACACACACACACACACACACACACACACACACACACACACACACACACACACACACACACACACACACACACACACACACACACACACACACACACACACACACACACACACACATACCAGATGTAATGTTGGCAAACGTGTATTATGTGTGAAATGCTATTTGACTCTTTCTTTTTTTCTTTTACTGCATCTGTGTAGAAAGTGCTGGTACCAATCAAGGCCACTAGAGGCCAGTGAAGGGACTCTAACACAGTGAGCTGTGATGGAGTTCTAAGGGAAGTGTCTGTATTGACTTTAGCTGTTGCTTGAGGAATGTTTCCTCTGCTCCACCAGATGGATGAGCTTATCCTCAAAATACGAAGTGACCACATTTAGCGTGCAATACAAAACCATCGGCCTCATCAAAATCAGGAGAAGAAATCAATGACTTACTCCTGATATCTATCCCTGTGTGTGTGTGTGTGTGTGTGTGTGTGTGTGTGTGTGTGTGTGTGTGTGTGTGTGTGTGTGTGTGTGCGCACGCTTACCTGGATGACAGTGCGAGCCAGCGTGATCTGATACTCCTCGATGTGCAGCGTCTCCATCCAACGCTTCTCCTCCTCGTCCAGCACCTGAGACAGCTCCGTGGTCACCTTCTCCTGGAACGCAACCAGACCGCCCGGTCAGACACAACTCCGCCATGCACTGAACCACTGTGAACTCTGCAGCCGCTAAGCATCAAAATATTCCCAACAGATTCCGTCAAGACATGAAGATGGAAACAGGCGTAGAATCACAGATAATACTGTAAATCTGGCTTCATTTGTTCTGATCAATATCCCTTTTGTAAACATCCCCTTATATTTTAGGTGAAGGTTTCCTCTCATTGGTGGGTGAACCCGCAGGGGCATGATTGATTGCCAGCCCACAGGCCACGCTGCCAATAAACTCAGTGCTCTTTTTCCTCTGCAGGATTTACTTGTGGACTACTATTATGTCTACATACATGGGCCCTGGAACTCCAACAGTGAACAGAGTACCACACACACAACAGTGCTCTAGCCTACCTGGACTTGACTCGCAAGTGAGTTGCGTAATGACCTGAGCTAAATGGCCTGTTGTCTGGCTTACATTGTGTGTTGTCCGTCGTAGACAGGAAAACCCACGAGCTGACCCTGAGACGGTGCGCACTGATTGGCTGCACTGGTCAGAGTGATATCCCTCCCTTTAGGTAGACAGGAAGGACCATAGGAGCACCCTTTCAGGGCGCACCAAATGAGGAGGGGTGAGGGGTGGATGGTTGGCCCTTACCCTGACAGAGTTGAGACAGTCCAGCTCCAGTTTGTCCACAGTCTCCGAGGGCAACAACGGCCCCAGCTGGGACCTGCTGAAGGGCGTCGTCATGCTGACTGTTCCAAGGACGTCCCTGGAGCGATTACAGTAGGAGGCCAGAGTCAGTGGCATACCCATACAGTAACACTTAACTAATAAACGACTGTTTATCTACAGTATAATCGACAGTATTTATGCACAGTATTAAGTACAATAACATCACACCACCTTGTAACATGCTTTAACGTGAAAGCATAAAGTGAAATGAAACATTTCTGACAAGTTTGTGGTTCATGCAAGTTTGTTACAACCTGACATTTAGCTATATACTTTTGTTCATTCCTTTTTTTGTAATGCAACTCTGCTACTTACAAAATCTGATATGTGTAAAATCACAAGTTGCAATACACAGTTATTGAATGAACTATTCAATAGTCTACACTCAGTGGCCTTTAAGATGGACACCCACTTGTTATAGATGTTGTAGAGCCAGTCCAGCAGAGAGTAGATATCAGTAATCAGCAGCTGGTCGTCTGTGATGCTCTGCAGTCTGCGGGCCACCGCCTGGTGGTAGCTCTGTAGGTACACCTGGAAGGGTTCATACTCCTCTGGGTACACTGGCACCACGTTCCTCTTGGCCGCCCCCAGGTCCTCCACCACCCGGGTCCGCACCCTGTCCAGGTAGTCCGCCAGCTCCCCGCCCCGGGCCTCGTTCCTCTGGGGAAGGCTCCCGTTTGCTGCCTCCGCCACCGCCTCCTTCCATCGCTGCTTCAGCTGCCTGGGTCTGGGGCCTCCGGGGAGCGCTCCCTCACCCTGCGCCCAGTCCCGGTCCGCCTGCTCCTCCTGCTGCAGCACCTGCACCACCAGCCCCAGGTTGGGCCCCGCCGTGGGGGAGCGCAGCGACTCACGCACCACCGCCCACAGCTCCTTCTGCAGGGCTTCGTACAGCAGCTCCACGTCTTTGGCTTTGCGCCTGCCGCCGTCTTTGCTCCCGGGGCTGTTGAGGTCCTCTGGGACAGCACTGCCTGCTGGCGATGAGGGCAGGGTCGCTGCGGCCGCCTCGTTACACTCCTGCTCCAGCTCCAGGATGTGTGTGTCAGCCAGGAACAGGTCTCTCTTAGTCACCAGCTGCAGAATTTCTAGAACTAAAGTAGAGAGGAGGAAAATGCGTGATACAACTCCACATAACGCATGAAAAATCATGTATAGGCAATACAGCTGCTTTAAGTCAGAAGGCAGAATGGAGACACCATCCTAATGGAAAGATCTGGGCTCTTGCACCCTCACCTGTCTATCTGTTATGCCACACAACACATGACCTGGTCAACTGGATCAAGTCCCATGTAAATCCAAGACCTACTCAAGTAAACATGACTATGCTTCGCTTTGAACGTGTTTACGAGCTACGTTTGTTTTCGCGTCAAGCCAAAGGCTAAGCCAGGTTGTCACCTCCTACACAGGTTCCCACATCAGGTCTTATCCATATCAGAGGCTCCAGGCCTGAGAGACAGATGTTGTTTGTCCCCTTTTGGCGTGTTGTTTTTGGGCAGATTGGACACGGTTAAACCGATCTCTCTGGAGGTGGGTTAGATTCATCTCTACTTCAGTTGCAAACTTCAAAAGATCCCATCAGGGACATGTGGGTGCCAAACATAAAGCATCCTAGGTTCCCACAGAATGTCCACTCCCTTGTCCTCTCCTTAGACGCTTCTCTATCAGGTTGAGGTCTTTTATTCGGCTAGTATAGCTATGGAATTGTATATAATAAAAGTTCATTTTGCTTTGCATTAAAGTGGAGAAATTGTATTTCCTGTGGAACTTTGGCTTCAGAAAGTTCCCATAAGTGCATATAGACTTTTAGAGCCCAGCCTCACCCATTGAGGTGATCTCATCATCTCTTACTCTGATGTGGTGTGACAGAACGTTTTTAAATTAGTACTAAAACCAGTGATGAAGTCGGCCATTTCCTATTGAAGTCACCAGACACTCCCCTCTGACATCACCCCTCGCCCTCTGGGAGGAGCAACACAGCCCGGTAAAAATCCATGAAGTCTGTTGGTCAACTATATGATAAGACCAAGTAAAGGCATGTGCACCCTCAGGTTTGTCCAGTTTTTTTTTCATTTTTCAGACATTAAATTAATGACTAAACTTCATTTCGAAGCCCACGTTTTATCAAGAAATAATGATCAAAAAGATCTGTCAGCAGTATTTTGCGGAGGGGGGGGGGGCGCACGGACCAGGCAAACACCGCCTATTCTCCCTAGTAAGTGGTTCCTTAAAAGGTGCACCACAGAGCAATGATTGATTCCTTCTTGATGAATAAATAAAATGCTAATGTTTTGTTGTTTCTCTGCAATACTAGCTACCAAGCAATTCTATGAAGTTTACATTGGACTCCCCAGTGGCGCTGGGGTCTAAGGTACTCCATCTCAGTGCTAGAGGCGTCACTACAGACCCTGGTTTTATTCCAGGCTGTATCACAACCGGCCGTGATTGGGAGTCCCATAGGGCGGCGCACAATTGGCCCAGCGTCGTCCGGCTTAGGGTTTGGCCGGGGTAAGCCGTCATTGTAAATTAGAATTAATAAGTAAGATAAAGGTTTAAAAAAAGTCATTTAGTATACGCCCTTATCCAGAGCAACTTACAGTCAGTGCATTCATCTTAAGATAGCTCGGTGAGACCACATATAACAGTGGAAGTAAGTACATTTTTCCTCAATAAAGAAGTTATCAGCAAAGTAGATCTGGGGGGTGTCTTATTTAAGATGGGTAGGGTCTTACTTGACATTTTCGTAAGATGGGAGCAGGGACTGTCCTAGCATCAGAGGTTCCACCATTAGGGTTCCAGGACAGAGACAAGCTTTGACTGGGCTGAGCGGGAGCTGATCTCCCGTAGTGGTGGGACGGCCAAGAGACCAGAGGCAACTGCATGGAGTTCTCGGGTTGGGATGTAAGGTTTGAGCATAGCCTGAAGGTAGGGAGGGGCAGTTCCCCTTGCTACTCCGTAAGAAAGCCCCATGGTCTGGTCGTGGATGCGAGCTTTGACTGGAAGCCAGTGGAGAGTCGCGGAGGAGCGGGTGACTTGGGAAGGTTGAACGCCAGGCGGGCTGTGGCGTTCTGGATAAGTTGTAGGGGTTTGATAGCACATGCGGGGTGGAGCCCAGGCAACAGAGAGTTGCAGTAATCCAGACGGGAGATGACAAGTGCCTGGATGAGGACCTGCGGCGCTTCCTGTGTTGGGAAAAGTCGTACTCTATGGATGTTGGAGAGCATGAACCTGCAGGGGCAGGTCACTGCTTTGATGTTTGCAGAGAACGACAGGGTATTGTCCAGGGTCACGGCAAGATTACTTCCGCTCTGGGAGGGGGACACCGTGGAGCTGTCCACAGTGATGGAGAGGTCTTAGAGCTGGTAGGCGTTCCCCGGGAGGCAGGGCAGCTCCGGCAAAAGGGTTCTACCTAGAATCTTTAACAACCTAAGTACCCTTTTTGGAAGGAAGGATTCTTTGATTATTCCTTGGAAGGCAAGAAGGGTACTTTGGAAGGCAAGAAGGGTTATACATAGAACCATAGCTGCACATCCTATTTTCCCAGCATGTTCTATTGTAGGGTGATTTTCAGAATTGTTTGTTTTAATATCTGTGTTTTTGCATATACATTGATCGGTTGAATCATTTTATGCTACACAGAGATAAATAGGCTAAACTAATCCAATCGTTAGTAGTTGGGCTTATTGCACTGAGATGGTTGTTCCAGTTTAGATGATTGAGAATTCAATCTTCTCTGCCCTGGCAGTCATTCTGAATGCCAGGGCATGGTTAAAAGGTAACAGTGTTGGATATCCTAACTCTTCCTGGATTCCGATAGGAATTGCACGTCACTTTGCAAGCCAGCTTAACTTGCAGGCATGATGGGGCCTGTAAACCAGGAGTGTCCTAACACAGCTGTGTTAGGGTATAACTAGGCCATCCAAGAAAGGCCTTATGATATATGCAAAGGGTTCTACCTAGCACCAAAAAAGGGTTCCCCTATCGGGACAAACCCAAGAAACCTTTATGGTTCTACTTAGCATGTCTTGGTGCAGACACAGATCCTCTCCACGCCACCTGGTAGGAGCAGCCTGCCAGGTAGGATGCAATCCAAGAGTGTGCAGAGCCTGAGACACCCAGCCCTGAGAGGGTGGAGAGGAGGACCTGACAGTGCCTGAGACGCCCAGCCCTGAGAGGGTGGAGAGGAGGACCTGACAGAGCCTGAGACGCCCAGCCCTGAGAGGGTGGAGAGGAGGACCTGACAGAGCCTGAGACGCCCAGCCCTGAAAGGTTGGAGAGGAGGACCTGACAGAGCCTGAGACACCCAGCCCTGAGAGGGTGGAGAGGAGGACCTGACAGAGCCTGAGACGCCCAGCCCTGAGAGGGTGGAGAGGAGGACCTGTTAGAGCCTGAGACGCCCAGCCCTGAAAGGGTGGAGAGGAGGACCTGACAGAGCCTGAGACACCCAGCCCTGAGAGGGTGGAGAGGAGGACCTGACAGAGCCTGAGACGCCCAGCCCTGAGAGGGTGGAGAGGAGGACCTGACAGAGCCTGAGACGCCCAGCCCTGAAAGGGTGGAGAGGAGGACCTGACAGAGCCTGAGACACCCAGCCCTGAGAGGGTGGAGAGGAGGACCTGACAGAGCCTGAGACGCCCAGCCCTGAAAGGGTGGAGAGGAGGACCTGACACAGCCTGAGACACCCAGCCCTGAGAGGGTGGAGAGGAGGACCTGACAGAGCCTGAGACGCCCAGCCCTGAGAGGGTGGAGAGGAGGACCTGACAGAGCCTGAGACGCCCAGCCCTGAGAGGGTGGAGAGGAGGACCTGACAGAGCCTGAGACACCCAGCCCTGAGAGGGTGGAGAGGAGGACCTGACAGAGCCTGAGACGCCCAGCCCTGAGAGGGTGGAGAGGAGGACCTGACAGAGCCTGAGACGCCCAGCCCTGAGAGGGTGGAGAGGAGGACCTGACAGAGCCTGAGACGCCCAGCCCTGAAAGGGTGGAGAGGAGGACCTGTTAGAGCCTGAGACGCCCAGCCCTGAAAGGGTGGAGAGGAGGACCTGTTAGAGCCTGAGACGCCCAGCCCTGAGAGGGTGGAGAGGAGGACCTGATGGTTCACGTTGTGGAAGGCAGCAGATAGATCTATGAGGATGAGAACAGAGGAGAGAGAGTCAACTGCTTTGGCAGTGTGGAGAGCATCCGTAACACAGAGGGAAGCAGTCTCGGTTGAGCGACCAGTCTTGAAGCCTGACTGATAGTGAGAGAGTTGGTCAGAGACAGCAGGCTCATGTGTTTTGGAAAGAAAAAGAGAAGGGGAAAAGGGGATACCTAATCAGTTGTACAACTGAATGCATTCAACCCGAAATGTGTCTTCCGCATTTAACCCAACCCCTCTGAATCAGAGAGGTGCGGGGGGGATAATGGTCTGTAGTTTTCTGACGTCAGAGGGGTCGAGAGTTGGTTTCTTGAGGAGGGGAGAGACTCTGAAAAATGTAAAATTCTCCACCCATCCATCCTCACGTACTTCGTGACACCTCGAAAATAATGGGTGCATGACGTCTCTGAGACCAAGCCCTACTTCATGTCTTTGACCCAGTCCCTGGTTGTGCTGCCCTAATGTAATTGGCTAACATACTGTAAGGCTCCTGGAGTCACATTTTCACATGACCTCACTTACTGAAAGCAAATGCGAAATGAAACAGACTCATTTACATAGTTCATTCCAATAAACAGTCTTATGTGCTAAACAAAACCATCATTTTACAGGAATACACCCGTTTAGGTGTTGATGGTTTTTCTAGAGCAGAGAGCTTTGAAATGCTCTTCATGCCTGGGCCCCATGATGGCATTTCAGACCGTAGTTCAGTCAGCGTTTATCGGATGGTGAAGTACACTAGTTGATTAACTTATTGTGGTTATGGGAGTTGGCTGGCAAAATGTGCCTCTCTCCGCATGGTGGGATCTGGTGGGTAACAAAAGCATAGCAGAGGTTCAAGAGAACATTAGGACAAATGGGGAACGGTCTCCCATTCTAAGTTGCTCATTAACTGACCAATCCATAGATCAGCCATCAACAGTGTTCCCAGTATCTGAAAGTGTTCCCAGTATCTGAAAATGTTCCCAGTACCTGAAAGTGTTCCTAGTACCTGAAAGTGTTCCTAGTACCTGAAAGTGTTCCTAGTACCTGAAAGTGTTCCTAGTACCTGAAAGTGTTCCTAGTACCTGAAAGTTTTCCAGTACCTGAAAGTGTTCCTAGTACCTGAAAGAGTTCCCAGTATCTGAAAGTGTTCCCAGTACCTGAAAGTGTTCCTAGTACCTGAAAGTGTTCCTAGTACCTGAAAGTGTTCCTAGTACCTGAAAGTGTTCCTAGTACCTGAAAGTGTTCCTAGTACCTGAAAGTTTTCCAGTACCTGAAAGTGTTCCTAGTACCTGAAAGAGTTCCCAGTATCTGAAAGTGTTCCCAGTACCTGAAAGTGTTCCTCGTACCTGAAACGGAATGGTGGATGGAGGAAGCTTTCCAATCACACCTGCAAAGCAATAAAGCTAGCTGTATAAATATATCAATACAGACATATTTAAAGTTGCTAAGCTCTATATGCCAAGGAACACGTCAAAGTATATATTACCAGGTTTTACCGCAACAACAAACCACTCAGTTTTATGAAGGTGAGCAAGTTGTGGGCCCAAGCTAATGGAGTACGGTACAACTACACCTTTATGAATCCAGCCCTTACACCCAAAGCAGCTGACTACAGTTTGACAAAAAAAACATACATGCATTGAATGCTTGCTTGTGCAACATGCATGGAGCGCTATTGTGTAACAATAGTTTCCACAAAAGAAAACTCAAAAGAGCTGTTTGCACATTCTGTGTGATAAGTGCAAGGGGGTAGATAGGGTTTTTACAGTAATCACACAATGTGATTAGAGGGGTCGGTGTAGTGAATCACTGTGTCCTAGAGTGTTTGGAGATGCTTGTCTCTGCATACCGCCCAGCCCAAGTGAGGTGACTGGGGCATGAGCATAGCACTGGGAGGAGAAGGTTAGCTGTCTGATGAGAAGCAGGAGGAGTCAGCCATGTCTGTTTACTGTATATGCTAGTGAATGGGCTGCTGTGTGTCTCAGCATCAGGTTTCAAACTCAATAAGGCTCCCGATCTGCTTGCATAAGTCATTTGTGTCTCTGGACAGCCGGATAGCAATTCACATGCTGTTGTCCTGCACAGCCCAGCAGCATGGCAGGAAATGATGTAATTTCCTCCTCCTACATTTAATTGGCATGATGACTGAACACAACGACCCTAGGAAAAGGGGCAGGGAGGTGTGGGGCTGGGGCGTTGACATAACACCACTTTGGGGACTCTCTCTTATTGGCCTAAGAAGCACATTGAACCACTGCTATGGTGCGTCACAGATCAGCTGTGTAAATAACCGCCCCTCTTGCTCTGTTCGGGGAACCTCACGGCTTCCACTGCCGCGCTGAGTTGCCCGTTTTTTCTCCCTGTTCCCATAAAGGAACTAGAGGATGCGGGGGCGCGCCACTGCCGGCCTATCGCCTTGCTCATCCTTCCCTGTCCCGCTTGAGGAAGAGAAGTGATGCCATGGCACCGCCCATACCCGTCCCCTCCAACATCACTCCATCATTTCCAAAGCTGCCTGCCAACGCATATAAAACATAATTCAGCCAGGCACATCTCCCTTAAAGAGAGCGGGAGGTGGAAAAGGACTGTTCGTCTTCCCTTGTGATAGGAAGACACCACGTCTTCCACATGATGGTGGTCTGCCCACAGACAGAGCGTGGTGTGGCTGGTGACGACGCGTCACAGAGAGGGAGTAACCGTCCGCCGTGGCTCGGCCTGCTCACAATCACCACGTTAAGGTGAGAAGTCAGTGGTCCTCACTTTGAGTAGAGATGTTTTTTTTTGAGGCCCTATAACGTATCCCCTTGAAATAACACCAGCACTGGCATGCCAGATGTTTGAGGGCTTTGCACAGATTTGACGGCCTATTCGGGGATCATTAAATGCACAGATTGGCCTGGAAGGGGCAGTTCCACAGACGCTTAGCTAAGCTAAACAGTACATGGGAACACTGGTCTTTTGTTCCATGGCACTTGTCCCCTAAACCTGCCATACAGAACATACCCAGCTAATGTATAGCAGTGACACCACCCTTCCTCAGTGCAAACCACAAAAGTTATAATGCTGCCAGGGCCGCCTATGGGATCTCTATGAAGGCTGCAGTTATGGCAGATATTATGGAACTTTACCTTGAGGAATTTAGGGGGAAATGTTGTTGTTTTTTTATTCCCAAAAGGAGTAAAATCTGTAGTGATATGTAGTGTACTCTCTATTCTGTAAAAAAAAT
The DNA here is from genome assembly GCF_018296145.1 of Oncorhynchus tshawytscha. Taxonomy (NCBI): domain Eukaryota; kingdom Metazoa; phylum Chordata; class Actinopteri; order Salmoniformes; family Salmonidae; genus Oncorhynchus; species Oncorhynchus tshawytscha. The sequence continues at coordinate 23,551,437 of NC_056442.1, read as the reverse complement.
CTGTAGTGATATGTAGTGTACTCTCTCTCTATGATATGTAGTGTACTCTCTAATGATGCAGGGTAAGAACGCACCTGTAGAACTGCCATCGAGACGCTCTCCAGCCACGCTGCACAGAGCCTGGCGGGGCTCTATTGTCCGGGGGTGCCAAGCAAGGCAAATATGAGCCTCCTTCCTCGACTCCAAAAAACAACACTTCTCTCTCCAATGAATTCAAAGCAGCATCACATGTTCCCTTTAAACTGTATCTTCGCCTCTCTTGAGTCTGTAGAGGAGTTGCAGAGATGGGACAAGACTGTAACTACCAATTGGATATCACGAAATTGGGGAGAAAAAGGGGTAAAAGTAAAATATATATAAATAAATAAATGACTGTATCTCTAAAATCTAAGACCAGCATCTACGCCCACCACCTCCTCAGTCCTCTGCAGGCTTTCTATGGGAACTGTATGTGGACACCTGAGCTGTAGAAACTCAACCTCTCCCATTCTCTGGTACCCATTCAGCCTTTATCTAAAACAGAAGCAGCCTAGCCTGGTCCCAGATCTGTTAGTGCTTTAGTAGAGCCATGGTTATTGCTTTAGTAGAGCTATGGTTATTGTCAATGCTAAACAGATCTGGGACCAGGCTAGAGGCAGCCTGCCTGTCTTCACATCTCAGCGTGTGCGAGGCAGATAAATATTTTTGTCCAAAAGCTAAAAATCTAATAAGCAGGGGAGCATCCAACAACCTCCCCACAGCTCCACCAAACTCCCCCATACTCCTGCAGGCACAGCCGGGTCAAATCTGTTCCCCCCTTCCCTTCCCACCCTCTCATTCCATCCCTTTCTCCACAATCCCAAGCTCAGCCACAACAAAGCGAGCCAGGCCCTGTCCTAGCCCTGTCCTGAGAAAGCCTTTGGTCCCAGGCCAGCCCTCCAGGCCTTGGTTGTCCCTCCGGATGGAGAGTGACATGGCGTCTATGCGAAGTGAGCGGAGGCCCAGAGACAGAGAGGCCTCCTCCCCAGTCACTCCCTCCCGTCAGCACACATCCCAGCAGGGCTGGGACTGATCACATGAACTCATCCTGGGAGTCGGTAGTGCACTGCACTCAGATTCCCCTTTCTCCTCATTGCTCTGGACGTTCGACCGACAGTAACAAAACAAACACTAATCAGATGATAGGACAAGTTCACTCCCTGGGTTGTCACTCTGGCAGAAAAGGCAGCTCTGCCCAGCTTCATTTCTTCGTCTTTTATTTCCCTAACTGGATTGCTTGTTATACTGCATTTCTATTTGCCACAGTGAGGTATGAAAACACCTGTTACTTTTGGCACACGGACACTTTAAACTGACAGTGTTACAACTGCTGTGTTTCAAGGTCATATATTGAATATGAGAGGAAGCAGCATGCATTTCATCATGGCTAATATAGCCATTAGTTGCTAGGATCCCGACACAGTTTTCACAGCAGGTATTGCAGGACATGAGCCAGCGCTAGCTATGGTTTTATGGTCCAGGGGCCTTGGGGTTGTCATTTGGCAAGGCCTGGAAATCATTCACAAGGCAGTGGCCTGCACCTCCTATATGGCCCTGTTATCAAGGAGCTCTTGGATGCTATGAACTCAATCCAATGTGGATCCACCCAGACAATCAGAGGGGTATGACGCATTGAGATCATGGCTACCATGTTAGCTGGTTCACCAGCTAGGGCTGACAATGATGGGGGAGCTGGGTTGGGGCAGGGGGCTGTGGGCTGAAGGCTTGGTCAGAATATGTTGTAATCCGACCCTAGCTTTCTGAATACCTGAGGCCAGGTTGTTGGCCACATTCATCTGATTGGATGAAGACTGAAGGGAAAATCCCATGTGGAGGTACAGGGAGCAGTGTTGAGGTTGCTATAGCTTTGTGCTCTTTCAGGCTACACAGATTGAACTGCTTTACTTTCAAGGCACGGATGGGTTGCAAGATGTACTGCGGTTTCGCAAATATGAATACATGTTTCCTTAGTTTCAATATAGTTCATGTCTGTATTCTCTTGTCTATATCCTGTCTTGAATCATTTAATATCAGCACACTCCATATTCGGTTGGCGGATCATGAACATTTTTCTTTCAATACGTCTGAAACAGTTGGCAAAGAGTCTAAATAGTCACTCACTCTCCATTACTGAGGTATTTCCTGACACTTGAGCACAGTCACACAGTCTACTTAGCCGAGCACATACTGGTTTCTTTTTGTAATGAACACCACAATACCGATGTCCACAAACATAAACTGTCCGTCCTGTTTTGCCTTCGCTCCTGGCTCTTTTACAAGGACCAGTCCAGAAACAGACAGCCTCAAGGAACAAAGGCTTTTTCCATGTTGAAGGAGGGCCCGTCTCTTTACAGAGGGAGGGCCTGGTGAGAATGTTACTGCTACTGCTATTGAACCCTCTTGTAAGAAAATGATGATGTTAAATATTTACCAGTCTCAACACAACCCTGAAAAGACCTTTAAAATAGAAGAAGTTTCAGTTTTGTGGCATGAGGAAATGAATGAAAGAAATCTGCAGGGCGGGCTAACAACCACCAACAGTTTGTGCTGACAGCTGAGAGAACAATGCCAGAAAGCTCAGTGTTTTTCCCCAAACAAACACATTCAAATATACAAAAAAAAAGGCCTGTTCGCTGTGCGTCAGCTAGGGGGTTCACCCAAGAAATAACACACATGGTTGAAATGCAGCGGAGCACGCATCCCATTCCTCCTCCGTGGATCCCTCCTTCATCACTCTCTCCGTACGGCACTCATGCATGGATCCCCGGGGCGAGGTGTAATGGTGTAGAGCTTCGACGTGACAGCCTGTATGGCTGAACTCCTAAGGCGATAAGGCCATTCTGTCCCGCTTCACTAGTCTCAGATACGTCATGGGGCCCAGTGGTGCAGGTGAAATGGCATGAGCACGGAGAAGCAGCATCGACACAAAGCCTCCGAACGCGCGACGTGTCCTCTGGGTCTTAGCAATGGAGGCATGAAGTCAACAGCCTGTAAACAACACATCTCAGTGATATTTTGAGCGTGATAAGAATGGTATTTGGACTGCTTGCTTACTGAAAGGCCAGGACAAAGAGTGGACATGTCTGATCCTGAGCTCTCAGCAGTTTCTGTGCTCTTTGTAAAGCTGGCTAACTGGCCCTCTGCATTCTTGATCATAACAAAATGCGGGGCTGTTGCTGCCACCATCAGCCTTATCTTTACTCCTCACACAGAGAGACAGGCACAACCTGTTGGTATTAAACATGAAAGCTGATCTCTAGCAGAGCTGACATGAGGGGAACACCATTACTGAGTGCTCACACACTATCCCGACCATTAAGCTCTGGATTAAGTTCAGACTCGCGGAATCAAGTTCTGTGCTTTACAAATATTTAACAGACCTATCGTCAGACAATGATTAGTGTACAATAATTATTCAATAAAACCTTTTTTTCTTCCAACATTGGATATTCTAAGCATAATGGAGTACCTTTTCAAGCAACCCCGTAGTGTGGTTAGTGTGCTAATTATACTCTTTCATACCGGAGATGCCATTCAATGAACAAAGGTGGGTAACGGAACAGCACATATTTAACGGTGAGGAAGGCCAGCGTAATAGTGATTAAGGTCCCAACAGCACCACAACACCACCCTATATCAAACATTTCTGTGGGAAATCCTTTGGTTGGTCCTCCTGCATGGGGATGACCGCATCTCTCAGCCGTGGCCTAGTTGGACCTGGTCTCCTCTATCCCAAGCGACATCTTTCTCCCATTGTTTCCAAAGTGTCCAAAAATAGCCCAGACATTGAGACATTGATAGCATCATCCCCGTGGTGAAAATAGTAACATACTGCAGGGATTATGGCGGGAATGATTGTTTACTGGAAGGGAGGCTGACACTGTTGTATCATAGACCTGTGACACATGGAACGCCCAACTGAACTGAAGTAAACCTGGGCCATAACTATCAACTAACTTTGCGCATAGAGTGCGTCTCTGTCTGTTGTGGTTGACCTGAGTGGTTTTACTCATTGGTTAAAATGTGATTTAGTGATATATCCCAAGGCAAAATAACAGTTGAAATGTTTGGGTTATTATTAGCCACGATCTCCATTAATTTGACCAGTATCTTAACTCCTCAAATGTAATGGTGAGCTAGCATGACCTTACTGTTACCAATCAACAGTCATTGACAGTCATCATGTGACCCCCGTTGGAATCCTTCAGAGTGGATCCCAGTGCACACTGGCTGACCCTTAGTAACCCAGTGCTCCACTGAGGGCTGTCCTTACCTGAGAGGGGCTCCCTTGGCTTCACCTCCTCCACCACTTCCTCCTCCACCACCTCCTCTTCATGAGACGAGTGGTCGGCCATGGACCCCCTATTCAGCTTGCCCAGGCCCACCATCTTCATGAAGGAGAGCCGTCGGCTGGAAGAGTCGCCCCCCTCGCTCTCTGAGCACAGCTCCCCGTTGGGCAGGCTTTCCTTGCGAAGGCTCTCCCTGCACTTCCCTGCAAATCTGTGCAGAGTTAAGGGTTATTTTTTTATTTTATTTAACCTTTATTTAGCTTAAGGGGGTTAGGTTATAGGAGACGTGGGCTGAGCTCAACATCCTCTACTAAACCACCTCAACAGCTTCCCTCTACACCTCTCGTACCTGAGTAAGCTTCCCTCTACACCTCTCGTACCTGAGTAAGCTTTCCTCTACACCTCTCGTACCTGAGTAAGCTTCCCTCTACACCTCTCGTACCTGAGTAAGCTTCCCTCTACACCTCTCGTACCTGAGTAAGCTTCCCTCTGAGCTCCGTCGGCCCTTCTTCTTCTTCTCTGAGGTGGGGGTGCTTGCAACGGACCCCTGAGGGGAAGGGGTGGCAGTGCCCTTACTGCGTCCTGACATACGGAGCCCCTTGCCCAGCTTGCCCAGAGTCTTTAGTGGGGAGACGCCACGGATCCGGTCCAGGGTGCCCTTGAACGAACTCCTCCCTGAGCCGCCACGTCTCTCCTCGTTCGCCTCATTCTCATCCTCCTCGTCCTCGAAGGGGTTACGGTCTCGTGGTGTGCCCCCGTCCAGGAGTGAGTGTGCCTGAGCCCATTCCTCATTGTCACTGGGCACCTCAAAGGGGCTCAGCTTCAGGCTCATCTTGCGAAGGATCAGCTCGCCACGCGTGTTCTCCAACTCCCCGTTCACCCTGCTGCCTCCCTTCAGCCGCGCTGGGAGGTTCTTGAGGATGGGCATGCTTCCACTTGGGGGTTAAACTAAGGAACACACAGAGAGAGAGAGAGAGAGAGAGATGTAGAATGATTACAGGGGACCTTTTCCAAGAGATGCTTCCATAAAATTTGGCCTGAATGGAACTGATAAATGCAGTGTCACACCTCTTCCTTTGTTCATTATACTAGGCTACCTGATAAGATTTATTCTGACACAGCTAATAAAGACAGTTACTAAAGTAACTCAGATTAACAAGTTTAAGATAAGTCATCTGTTCACCCAATGTTACTGCCCCCCCCCCCCTTGTGTCGGGTAACGGGAGAGTTCATATATTGGATGGTTAACAACAATCATTCTCTATAAAGAGTCTATCTGGTAAAACATTAACATGTAACCTTCCGCCTTACCACCCAAACAGGAATCACCATGGAAACTCTAACCCTGCTTCCATTTGGGTGGGAAGGCGGTTATGAATAGATGTGCTACGTTATTATGGTCATGTGGCTAAGATCCAGGATCTGGGGCTATTTTATTAGGTTTCAGATCATTGTTCTACTTGTTTATGCGCTATAGTCTTTGATGCCCTTTGACCCTTTTCAAGAAAACCTATTTGTTCCTCTCTATGGGCTTCCTGCCACACCGAGAGCCCTGCGGTATTTACGGCTGGTGACAAGGGGAAGGGACAACGCTGAATCACTTCCTCTGTGTGTGTGTTCAAAAGCTTTAGGGTAATGATGGAGGCCGCTAGTTCCGTGCCCTTATTTGGGGGGGAAATGAAAGTGGCATTTGAGAACATTTGAGTGGGAAGTCCTGAATTTATCAATGGAAAATCCTGAGAGCTCCTTCGCTCACCAATTTACGATGCTCTCCTACCTACTCCTACCGATACTTGAGACAAACAAAAAAAGTATTGATTTTGTTCTAATCAATGAAAATTCCTTGATGAATTCTGGGTAAAGTAAAAACTAAATCAAACATGATGAATGATTAGCTTGGATATAACATATTCTAAAACACGTTCCATGTCAGATTTGAAAAAATACTTGATTTGTGATGTTTCACAATAACATGAATGGCTTTACACAAATTATTACGGTCAGCGTGTTTTAAATTCCTAAAGAGGACCTATTGTTTTCTGGCTTCCCTAAGTGTTTTAGAATGACAATGCGTCTGGATGCTTTTTCCATGTGGTGGCTAAAGCGTTTAGATACGGGGACCACTTTCCCAGACTAACTCTACTTCCTGTCTCGTCCAGGACCAAGTAGCAGACAAAAGGGACAGGTCCCCCTTGGTCCCCTCCCCTCCACCTCTGCAACGGGCCAACGACACAACTCACCAGCCAGGCCAGGCATTTCTGTTTTGTTTACACACACTATCGAGGGTCTCATCTCTCTTGACACAGATAAACTTCAAAAGCTTGTACACCATGTCCTTCTGGATTGGCTGGATATGTATGACGCTAATGTGTTGTTTGTTAGCCAAATCAACAAACAACCCTCTTTACTCTCATGTCTTGAATAGGCCTACACTCAGGCTTGACCTCCAGCTATTTAACATTTTAGAGACTGAGAAAAAGGCTTAGAATAAGTTTGAACTGTCGAACTGAACACGATCGTGTGTAATGAAAGACTTCACTGGGTCCAAAGTCCCCTCTCTGAAGACATATTGTCTCTTCTCTGAAGGTCAGAAGGGAGAGAGCGGGCATCGAGCTACTGCAGAGAGGCCAGGCCTGCCGTCAAGATGTGTCAGATATGAGGGGCTCCTCTCCGTCTCCATCCTGGCCTAAGGCCACTCAATGAAGGCAGTGGTTAGAGGAGAGGCCCAATAATGTTGGAAGGGCCCCAAAAACACACAGTTTTGTGTAACTTTCCTTGAGGACAGAAACTGTCCTGAGAGCGATGGTGTTATGGAGACTGGTGACATGGGAATGTGAATCCAATAAAACATATTAGCAGCATAGGAAATACCTGTACGAGTAATTACGATTACTTTGGAAAGGCTGTTTTTTTCCCCCCTCAATTATTTCCTCATCTACGAGGAAAAATGAAACAACAGGTGATTTCGCCCTTCGGTGTCCTTGATGGGCCAGATTTCATCTCAATCAAGGCTTCCAATCTCAGTGTTGGCTTTGAACAATGAGCTCTAATACCGTATCTGTCATCAGGATCATATTAAGGGATGAAGCAAAGCAGCTCACTATCACATCAGCATTGCTCAGTAGTTGCAACAGCTAACACAACACTATAAGACTTCGGCAAAGATTGTGTTTTTTCCATGACAGGTCCCTTATTTCAACATATTTAGGACAGTAAATTGTTAACCGTTCTCTGGTAGACCCATGTCTAAATCCACAGTGCTGGCTGTGAGCAGATCCCCCCTCCCCACAAAAAAAAAAAAAAAAAAAGAAGTGGACTTTCTGGATTTTCTTCTGCAGGAAGAAAATGTGTCGCAGTCAGCTCATTTCGAGTTAAATTCTCCTGAGAGTGCAGAGGAATATATCATGAATCTCTTGAAAATGCTTGAGTTTATAAAGAGAGTCAAGCTCAGCATTCTGCATTAGAGACTTTTCTGATCAATAGTTATTCTACAAAGGTTGTTATTTATGAACTAATCAGATTAGTCTCTAATGCAGAACACTGAGCTTGACTCTTTATAACTCAATAATTTTCTAGAGATTCAGGAATCTCAAACTAGCTACAGATTGTAACACCAGATAATGTGATTTAACGTTTTTTGGGGTTAAATTGTATAGTTTTACAAACTGTAGTTTGTCATAGTCTACTGCCACCAAAATATAACACAAAAACTGAAAATCAGAGATGATCTCTGCAAATATCTTTAAATTAAAATATAGCACTTTATGTTTCATCATACACAACACCGAAAAATAATGAATACAATTACAACGTGTAAATGTACCACATTTCCCTAGACACTACTGTTTGTAGGTTAATGCCATTTGTCAATGTCATCAGTGTCAGTCCATTAGTGACAAAATCATAATGAATATCCAATAACAGTCAGAGAAACACACAACAGATCAATCTACTTACATGATTCATGATTGCTCGCTTATTAAAAACATGCACCAAAAATACAACTAAAAGTGAAATCCAAGAACTAGTCACAAACCAAGATAACGTTGTCTCGTCAGGTGAGAGACTGCTGCGCTCAATGCGCTGCTGAAAGTTCCATAAAGCTTCCTCCCTTTATTTTCTGTGGGCTGGAGCCTAACGCCGTGACGCGGAGCAGCAACCCTGGCATCGCGCGAAGGCATTGACAGCAGTGCGACTGAGGTCTCTAGAGTTGCTGTCAGAATCAAGTTAATACGTTCTCTCTTACAGACGTGTAATGCCACGCTGTCTTGTCCGCACGTTTCCAGTAAAACAGTATACCTCCGCTAAATGGAAGGAAAAAAACCTAGACGGGATTCCCCTGGAATTTCCAGTCAGGTTTACAGTGCTACGGTAGGCTACCTCACCTGTTACATTATGACGCTGGATCAGCCAATGGCTTGAGCTTCTGGCAGTCATCCTGACTGATGATTTATTAGGAATGTAGACAGTTTATTCACAAAACATCGCATTATTGTGTTATGCGAGCCTACCTTTGTCCGTTCTGTGAGAGTGACACCCTCTGCAGTCTACATAAATAGGATGCTATCATTAATGAGCACTGATGGCAATATTCCACGATGGAATATTGTGGGGTAGGTGGTGCTATAAAGTTAAAATTGAATCCTAACAGGCTCCCTACACACATTTTGCCAGAAGAAAATGTCCATTAAGATTGAACTCAAAAGTCCACCTTGTGCCTTGTGAACGAATGGAGCACATCCCTCAAAAGGTCAATGTCCTGTCTCTGCCCTTCTCTCTGCCCTTCTCTCTGGCCTCACTGGCCTGTAAGTTGTCCAGAGCAAAACGGCCTCAGCACGCGCGCTGAAAGGAAGTCACTCAAATACATATCAGTTTATTCTCAAAAAGACAATAGGAGTTGTGTACGAGTGCGTCACGGAGGGGTACATTTCATTTTTGACAGCCAATAAGGACACTATTGTTTGGAGCCGTGTTGAACGAAGCACCCCAGACTACACAAACTCCCGTTTTCCTCTCAATTCCTCTCAATTCTGGCACTCAGTAAAAACATTGAGAAATCCGTTTGAGCCTGGGAGGCTGAGAGTACAGTAAACAATTGGGAAAAGCTTAGCCGGGGATATATTGATGCATAAACAAAGGATGGTCCCAAGAGTGCCCTTTCAGCCTGGCTGACCTCAAAAACCATCTTAAAAAGTTCTACAAGGTTAAGTCATGGGGACAAGTGAAAGAGTCTAATACACATGAATTATAAATATTTACGCTCCGTAGTCGGTGGACACTTTAGAATAGCAATGGTTTCTCGTAAGTGTTTTTTTATTTATTTTTGCACAGCACTAACACAGCACGCACAGCACTCACAACAAGCATCAAGCTTTTAGTGATTTTGACTTTGAGAATGGATGGTGATACTGATTAACCTGGGCTGCCGCTGGACACAGACTCTGAACCGGAAGAGCGAGTGGCCACCACCAGTCACCTTGGCTAACGCAGTTGGCCTGCAGTTCTTTAAGGACAGTTGAGTACTCAGTTACCCCACCTCGCATAGTACTAAGTCATGCTGGAATGCCAGAACTTATTTGTCAGAGACAACGAGTTGCATGAAGATACAGTACACCAGGGGTTGTCAAACTTATTCAATGAAGCCATTACACAACCAGGTGAGGGGAGTTCCTTACTAATTAGTGACCTTGATTCTTCAATCAGGTACAAGGGAGGAGCGGAAGAACCTGCTGCCACTCAGACCTCAGTGGAATGAGTTTGACACCTGTGCACTCGAGCAGGGATTTACCCTTGCTGAGATCATTTGAGAATGATTTGCAATCCATCACTAAATGGATACACACCATATACGGCAGGTAGCCTAGCAGTTAAGCGTGTTGGGCTAGTAACTAAAATATTGCTGGTTCGAATCCCAGAGTCAACTAGGTGAAATGTCTGCCGATGTGCCCTTGAGCAAGGCACTTAATCCTAATTGCTTAGGTAAGTCGCTCTGGATAAGAGTGCCTGCTAACTGACTAAAATGTCAAGATAATACAGTTCTGAATAGTCTCCCCTGGCCAGAATCAGGGTGCTCTGTATGCTCCAGTGTCTGGGAGTAGAGACCAAGCACTGCATGGATATGAGAGTTGGAATGAACTTTGCCACCTTTCAGCATCCCGTTGAGTGAGTCCTCCAATGTCCTGTCCCAAACAGATGAATTACAGAGCAGTGATTGGATCTGTCTGAGTGGAAACACTTTGAGCACACCACTAGTTGGGTCTGTTCCTGTTGATTGGCATGTGGGTGATGAGAGGGACAGGAAACATAGCCACTGGCAGCACATCTAAGGCGTGCTGTGAATACAGAGTGGCTATTTGTGTGCCTTGGCTTCTATAAAGAGGAGCCACGCAATTGGAGTGTATTTCAGGCTTTAGGGAACAGGAAATCGCGCTGCATAAGATTGCCTTCTTCATTGTCAAGTCCAACATTTTCTCTCTGTCTCTCTATCCTTTTCCCCAAGCTGTCACTACAGTTCATCTTGGCAGTGTTTCGGCGGTTTCGTAACGGCCCCCAAGTGTTATTTTGGTTTTAGACAGTGAGTTATCTTTAGGTCATCTTCATGACTGTGGAATGGATTCCATATCTCTATCATCTCAGCGTCTTTCACTCTAGGATTGAAAAGATAGGCAAAAGAATGAGGGTAGTTCGAGTAGCTCAAAATTTCTTGAGGTAGAGGCTCTGCCACTGAGGTTCTGGAATTCCTGAACGAACAAGATTGCATGCTATTAGAAAAGGGTTCTATCTTCTGCGATAACGTTCGCATTCTCAACCCATGCATATTGTGCAGTGGCATCTGCATTCACACGGGCAGGTGACATTTTTCCTCAGGATAAGCTAAAAGATACTAAAAACAAATCTTTATAGACCACTCTGTCCACACAACCCCTCTCTGTGTGTGTTTCTCCAAAACCACAGACCACTGGTATGGCCCTGGAACCACTGCCAAACCACTCCAGGCTGGATGACACTAGGCGCAGACGTCAGTTCAATGTCTAGTTTTGATTTACATTTTTGTTATGTTGTCAACTAACATGAATTTCATGTGAATTCAACAAAAATATTCACCGTGTCACCCTCTCTGGCCAATCAGGACATTTTCCTTGTTTGTCGTCATGGTTATGTAACCTTCCACAATGTAGCACCTGTGTGTGGGAACAGCGGGGGGCGCTCCAATCATAGCCTGCCTGCATCCTGCACTGATCGCCCCACACAGGCCACGGGAAGCCCCCTCGGAGCACCTCTACCAACCCACACTGAGTGAAGGGCCCCTATTGAATGCCCTCTCGGTTCATCAGTCTCAGTACATCAATCTGTCTCCTGTCCCACTCAAACAAACGCAGCCAACAGCACATGAGGAATTACGGTTATCCTTTATTCGCGCTGACTGCAGTAGGTAGCATCCGGGTGCCTTCACGATTCACCCATCTGGGAAGTGGATAGACGTCAAACTCGTTTCCCTGACCTGAAGAGGTTCAGAGCGTTCGAATTCAATGCTAATTCAGGTGGACGGCAGGGGGATGCAGCTAGCTCATCACTCAGCAGGCGAGTCAATTGTAATGTGGACTGTAGGAAAAAGAGGATACAAGAAGATTCCCACAGAACCATTTTGGTTATCAAAGGGTGTGCTGTAATGGCTTGGTGACAAATGTAATTATGTACAGTATACTCCCACACATCCCATGTTTCTCTCTCGGTCTCTGTCTCTGTCTCTCTCTGCCTCAGCTTTTCCTTCCTGAGTGAAACTCTTTTGCAATCATGGCATTGGTACCACTGACCTTGGCAACATGACCACGATGTCCTCAGTTTGGCAGGCAGTTCTGTCCCTGATGTTGAGAATGAAGTTGCTCTTTTTTTTGTCAAGTTTTGTATTGCTTGCGGTTGTTTACTGGATATATGACACTGTAAAAATGGAACGTCTCAAAACGCCATGATTGTGTCATGAAACCATGAAAAGTAGTGCACCTAAGCTGAGATCTGGTGTTTGGAGGGTGTTTGAATGTAAACCCAATGGAAGTGTTCTGATACCCCGAATGGGTTTTAAAAATGAATAGAAGTACTCTGAAACAGCCAAAGTGGTCCTTCAATCTGAATATTGGGGTTTTTAAGAGTGTTGTGAAAACGCTTTTTTGTTGTTTCAGTGCATGTAAAAGGCAGCATCAAAACACATTGGAATTCTATTTGAATTTTACACAATCAACCACACAGTAAAATATTATTCAGCGGCGAATGTTATTTTACCTAAACAACTAAGAATAAATCCAACTTAACATGTTGCTCAAAATGTAAGTGTCTTTTATGAGGATAACCAAAGATAGAGAAAATGGAGTTATTAAACTCATTGGAAGTCTCTGGTTTAATCTCCTTGCACTTCCTATCTTGCAACGTGGCTCTGTTTTTAGAGGATTGTGGGTAATAATTTTTTTGACATTCTTATATACACAATGTTGCATGCATGTTTGAAAAAATAAATATGTATTTCTTTATTAGTATTAATAAGCAGCTTGTTGTGCCGTGAGGTGTAATGAATCACGATGAATGGATATCAGAACTGTCAGGAAAGTTGACTTTCAATAATGAGAGAACCCATTCCCACATTTCCAACTTCAAATGGTGGCGGCAAATACAGTATCCTGCAATACTTGCTGTAAAAACTCTAGCCAGTGCTAGTGGTTTGAATACTGTACTTGACAATGCCTGCCAAAAAGGTATATAATGGCAAATGATCAAATATATAAAATAATATTAAACATGAAGACATTTCAGAAAAAGTATCCAATTCTGCAATAGACAGGATTCAAAACATCATCGGGATTATTGCTTTCAATACTCCATCAAAGTTAAGGTTTCATCTCCTTCAAGTTGGTGGCAACTCAGTTGTCACTAGTTTTGTTGTTGCAAAGCACACATTTTTAACAGTGTACTTATCCACTTAACACACTTTATAGCCTGAAAACATTGTACTCTCTCTCATAAGGTACTGTGACTGCTATGACTACTATAGTATGTTATATCACACCATGTAGCATCATTAAGGCCAGACAGAAACTCTTTACGTTATACGTTTTGAAGTACAGATCGTCAGATCGCTCAACATTGAAATCCCTAGTGGGAACAGGTCTTGTTCCTTTGAACTGTCCAAACTTGAATTGCCTAGGTGTACCTGTGCCCACAGTTGTATTAAGGAGTGAATAATGGGGGCCCTGGTTACATAGCGCATCACTGTAAGACATCTCACAAGAAGACGTATACTGGCCACTTGAAAAAGAGCCTCCGGGTCTCAATGGGCTTTTCCTGGTTAAATAAAGGTTAAATAAATAAAAAAATAGGACTGAAGGATTATATTAAGCTACTGTTCATATGATTCATCTTTAGACTTTGTCATTGTTGCTCTAATGTTTCGAGAAAAAGTGACTTAGAATTTTCCTGTGACTGTGCATGCGTCACAAACACGCAGGAACAAACAGTGCAGACGACAACAGAGATTCCCCGATGGACTCTCAGATAATCATCAATGAATCATCAGACGGCTGCTCCCTCAACACTGGACATGTGGTCAGCGGGTCAGTGTAGTTGAAATGCACTACACCGCATCAAACAAGGCCTTCTTACCATTGAAACATTGGTTAAAACGGCACCGACGTTACAGCTTCTCCCACGGAATTCAGTTACGTTGTTTTGCGTAGCCAATGTACTCTTCACTTTTCACCCAGAGAAAACATGATCAAAACATCCAACAGATGAACAGCTGTGGCTAGTCCACTATGTGGGATGTTTCTAGTAGGACTCAAAATTAAGCAAATCTGCTCTTTGTGTATATTCATGTAGTTATCTATGCATGGCTTTTCCTGATCCACAAGGCGTTGGAGCCCTGTATGTATTATCAAGTGCTGCGATACATGCTAACAAAATACTGATCTTGGAGGAAGTTATATTTAAATGATGTTATTCCATAGACTATAGTACAGACACAACAACAGATGCATTAACATACCATACAGACTATACATGAAACAGCAGTGACATACTGAACGACTCTAAAGAAAGCATCCACTGAATACCGCCGCTCACTGGTCTCTCATTGGTCTCCGCTCTGACCAATACGGAGCCCTGCTCTCTATGAGTGGGAGAGGACACTTGCCTCCGAGGGGAGCTCTGACTGGAGCCCAGCCAGACCAGGGGCACCCCGGACAACATGAAACTGAGATGAAAAGTGTAATATGGTTTCACACGGGCCCAGTGTCCAGCTCTTACCTTGTTATGCTGTTAAGAAGAGGATCCCTGTGGTTCTCACAGCAGTGGCATCCCTGGGCCACACGGACAATGTAACTGGTCGAAGTGGGTGTGTGAGTTGCTGTGTCCTCGTAGGTCCGACAGCTCAGAAGCAATGCCTGCTTCTCTGTTCCAGAGGCTCGTCTGGACTCCAGGGCTGGCGTTGGCCATTTCCTGGCTATAGCGCAAGATGCTTTTTCCTGAGGAAGTGGGCCATCCCATTTTTGCCCCCACCCCACACACACCGCCTCCCCCTCCATAGCGAGCTACAGGCCCCTCAGGGAGAGAGGCTGATTATACTAATTGCCGTTGGTTATTGTGGCTAGACTTTCATTTAGTATATTCATTTGTTTGTTTGTTTTAGACCCATATGCATGTTGAAACACCCCTTTCATAGAGCTGATCTATTTTCAGTCAATAACCTTAGGCCACCCCCTAAGCCCTGTCCGCTGGCCATCAGGATGGAAGCGAGCCCACATGGAGCTGAAACGGATCTGTTTTGGAGTATTCTCCCGTTACCTCGTCGTCTTGCACTTTGTTTATGAACGTATTCTGCAATGAACACACCTACACACGGATGTGGTCATAGAGTTCATGTGTAAAGCTCTTTGTTTGAGGCCCATGTTTGTTTATGTGCTTTGAGCATCTGTGAGACTTTGGGATGTATTGATGCTGTGGAACAATGCACTTGGAGTTCTAACCCTTTACTGTATGCTGTTTGTCCAGCCTACTTAACAGCCTCAGTCTGTAGGAGCATGAACCGTCAACCAATAACTCATTGATCATTGGTTCACGATACAGTTGAAGTCGGAAGTTCCACAATTCCTGACATTTAATCCTAGTAAAAAATCCCTGTCTTGGGTCAATTAGGATCACCACTTTATTTTAAGAATGTGAAATGTCAGAATAATAGTAGAGTGATTTATTTCAGCTTTTATTTCTTTCATCACATTCCCAGTGGGCCAGAGGTTTACATACACTCAAGTAGTGTGTTGCCTCTCCTTGTTCGGGCGGTGCTCGGCGGTCAACGTCACTGGTCTTCTAGCCATCATTGATCCATTTTTCATTTTCCATTGGTTTTGTCTTGTCTTCCCACACACCTGTTTTCAAATCCAATTCATTACCTGTTGTGTATTTAACCCTCTGTTTCCCCTCATGTCTTTGTCAGAGATTGTTAATTGTCAGTGTTGTGTTTGTTGTATAGGTGCGTGACGGGTCCTCGTCATGTTTGTTTATATCTGTTCTTATTAGTGTTATGGAGCATGTTACGTGGACATTCATTAAAAGACTCCATTTTACACTCCGTTTGACTCCTGCGCCTGACTTCCCTGCCACCTATACACAGGACTCTGACGTAGTATTTGGTAGCATTGCCTATAAATTGTTTAACTTGGGTCAAACGTTTCGGGCAGCCTTTCACAAGCTCCACAATAAGTTGGGTGAATTTTGGCCCATTCCTCCTGACAGAGCTGGTGTAACTGAGTCAGATTTGTAGGCTTTGTAGCTTTTTTTTTTAGTTCTGCCCACAAATCTTCTATAGTATTGAGATCAGGGCTTTGTGATGGCCACTCCAATACCTTGACTTTGTTGTCCTTAAGCCACAAATTTGGAAGTATGGTTGGGGTCATTGTACATTTCGAAGATCCATTTGCGACCAAGCTTTAACTTTCTGATGTCCTGACTGATGTCTTGAGCTGTTGCTTCAATGTATCCACATCATTTTTCTTCCCCATGATGCCATCTATTTTGTGAAGTGCACCAGTCCCTCCTGCAGCAAAGCACCCCACAACATGATGCTCTAGTCTGGCTTTTTTATGGCGGTATTGGAGCAGTGGCTTCTTCCTTGCTGAGCGGCCTTTCAGGTTATGTCGATATAGGACTCGTTTTACTGTGGATATAGATACTTTTGTACCTGTTTCCTACAGCATCTTCACAAGGTCCTTTGCTTTTTTTCTGGGATTGATTTTCACTTTTCGCACCAAAGTACGTTCATTTCTAGGAGACGGAACGCGTCTCCTTCCTGAGCGGTGTGACGGCTGCGTGGACCCATGGTGTTTATACTTACGTACAATTGTTTGTACAGATGAACATGGTACCTTCAGGGGTCTGGACATTTCTCCCAAGGATGAACCAGACTTCTGAGGTCTTGGCTGATTTCTTTTGATTTTCCCATGATGTCAAGCAAAGAGGCACTGAGTTTGAAGGTAGACCTTGAAATACATCCACAGGTACAACTCCAATTGACTCAAATTATGTCAATTAGCCTACCAGAAGCTTCTAAAGCCATGACATCATTTTCTAGAATTTCCCAAGCTGTTTAAAGGCACAGTCAACTTAGTTGTTGTAAACTTCTGACCCACTGGAATTGTGATACAGTGAGTTATAAGTGAAATAATCTGTCTGTAAACAATTGTTGGAAAAAATTACTTGTCATGCACAAAGTAGATGTCCTAACCGACTTGCCAAAACTATAGTTTGTTAACAAGAAATGTGTGTAGTGTATGAAAAACGAGTTTTAATGACTCCAACATAAGTGTATGTAAACTTCCGACTTCAACTGTACAATGGTTTATCAGTTGTTCCACCAATTGGGTGCCTTTTGAGTAGTCACCTATTTTTAACATTCTGTCATAAAGAGCACAGACAAAATGTGTTTCCCCATTTCAAGAGGTAAAAAATGTTTTAAAAATGACTATATTAAGTGCCTATTAAGTAACAAGATTGATTATTTAATCTTAAAACAGATGTAAATTCCCTTGTGATGGGGGGAATGGAAGTTTGTTGTGTGCAACAGGACTGACATGTTATGTTACATTTATAGCCTGTCTAACTATGGGTAACAGGGATGACATGTTATGTTACATTTATAGCCTGTCTAACTATGGGTAACAGGGATGACATGTTATGTTACATTTATAGCCTGTCTAACTATGGGTAACAGGACTGACATGTTATGTTACATTTATAGCCTGTCTAACTATGGGTAACAGGGATGACATGTTATGTTACATTTATAGCCTGTCTAACTATGGGTAACAGGGCTGACATGTTATGTTAAATTTATAGCCTGTCTAACTATGGGTAACAGGGCTGACATTTATTATGTTACATTTATAGCCTGTCTAACTATGGGTAACAGGGCTGACATGTTATGTTACATTTATAGCCTGTCTAACTATGGGTAACAGGGCTGACATGTTATGTTACATTTATAGCCTGTCTAACTATGGGTAACAGGGATGACATGTTATGTTACATTTATAGCCTGTCTAACTATGGCCTGTCTAACTATGGGTACAGGGCTGACATGTTATGTTATATTTATAGCCTGTCTAACTATGGGTACTATGGGTAACAGGGCTGACATGTTATGTTGCATTTATAGCCTGTTTAACTATGGCTAACAGGGCTGACATGTTATGTTACATTTATAGCCTGTCTAACTATGGGTAACAGGGCTGACATGTTATGTTGCATTTATAGCCTGTTTAACTATGGGTAACAGGGCTGACATGTTATGTTACATTTATAGCCTGTCTAACTATGGGTAACAGGGATGACATGTTATGTTACATTTATAGCCTGTCTAACTATGGGTAACAGGGCTGACATGTTATGTTACATTTATAGCCTGTCTAACTATGGGTAACAGGGCTGACATGTTATGTTACATTTATAGCCTGTCTAACTATGGGTAACAGGGCTGACATGTTATGTTACATTTATAGCCTGTCTAACTATGGGTAACAGGGCTGACATGTTATGTTACATTTATAGCCTGTCTAACTATGGGTAACAGGGATGACATGTTATGTTACATTTATAACCTGTCTAACTATGGGGGTAACAGGGCTGACATGTTATGTTAAATTTATAGCCTGTCTAACTATGGGTAACAGGGCTGACATATTATGTTACATTTATAGCCTGTCTAACTATGGGTAACAGGGCTGACATGTTATGTTACATTTATAGCCTGTCTAACTATGGGTAACAGGGCTGACATGTTATGTTACATTTATAGCCTGTCTAACTATGGGTAACAGGGCTGACATGTTATGTTATATTTATAGCCTGTCTAACTATGGGTAACAGGGCTGACACGTTATGTTGCATTTATAGCCTGTTTAACTATGGCTAACAGGGCTGACATGTTAAGTTACATTTATAGCCTGTCTAACTATGGGTAACAGGGCTGACACGTTATGTTGCATTTATAGCCTGTTTAACTATGGGTAACAGGGCTGACATTTATAGCCTGTTATGTTACATTTATAGCCTGTCTAACTATGGGTAACAGGGCTGACATGTTATGTTACATTTATAGCCTGTCTAACTATGGGTAACAGGGCTGACATGTTATGTTACATTTATAGCCTGTCTAACTATGGGTAACAGGGATGACATGTTATGTTACATTTATAGCCTGTCTAACTATGGGTAACAGGGCTGACATGTTATGTTACATTTATAGCCTGTCTAACTATGGGTAACAGGGCTGACATGTTATGTTACATTTATAGCCTGTCTAACTATGGGTAACAGGGCTGACATGTTATGTTACATTTATAGCCTGTCTAGGGTAACCTGTTATGTTACATTTATAGCCTGTCTAACTATGGGTAACAGGGATATGTTACTAACTATGGGTAACAGGGCTGACATGTTATGTTACATTTATAGCCTGTCTAACTATGGGTAACAGGGCTGACATGTTATGTTACATTTATAGCCTGTCTAACTATGGGTAACAGGGATGACATGTTATGTTACATTTATAGCCTGTCTAACTATGGGTAACAGGGCTGACATGTTATGTCCGAACCGCTCATTTACCCACCACAAAACACCAGAAAATGGCCAAAAAGAGTAGAACCACCTCACCTGTTTTTACACTATGGTTTGACTATTAGATATTCAATGTTTATTTTGAAAAGATATTTGAAAAATAATAGTTTCACTACATTAAAATGAGAGTTCAGTTCACCTAACAGGGTTGACTTTAAAATGAGAGTTCAGTTCACCTAACAGGGTTGACTTTAAAATGATGGTAAGTCATAAATGTATCGCTAATCACATTAAATAAATAAGAATTTTCAGATTTGACTTTGTCAAAGCACCAAAATAACTAGGGTTTTACAAGGATGGTGAAAACATAAGAGAAATGTGGGGATTAAGCGGGTTCCTAGAAGTCACAGAGGGTGTCAAAATGCTGAATTTTGGCACTTTAGTTAGTCTTTATTCGTATTTAAAATCAGATGTATTGAATTATCTATGTGGTCTATATTAAAGGGCACATTTATTCATATAACCGGCTTTTAAAATTCAATATTGCCGCACAATTTCTACTTAAAATAGCAAAGGGATGCAAAAGGCACTCATTTCGTGGAACAACACTTATACCAAACCATCATGGACTGTCAAGGGGGAAAGTTCACTTCACAAATTCATCTGATTCCATGATCATGACACATGACGACATTTCTAAATATGCACCTTACAGACCAGAAATCCTTAATTCCAGGTGGAATTTGTCATGTTTACATGACAAATATAGTCAAAGGTGTGTTGACAGCACACACACACACACACACACACAACACAACTGTGAAGGTGACGAGGAGCCTGGTTGGTCTGTGACTCGTGGATCCGACAAGCTTCAGCAACAAACAGGCGTATACATACACAGAGCGTTTTAGAGCAATGCAAAATTCCACCGTAAATTGTGAAATTGAGGCTAACGACGGTAGCATGATAAAAGGAGGTGTAGCATGATGTACTACAGTACCCATAATGCTCTCTAAGCATATCTGGTTTCATCTTACTAAAGACATTCCTGAAGCTGACTCGATGGTGTCCCGTCTCCTCGTTACTACAATGAGAAAGGAACCGTTGATTTGTGTTCTTCTGCCATCTACAGGCTATTCCAATGAACCATGTCTGTCAGATTAGATAGTATTGGACTGGATTGAGTAAGAGTTCATACTGTAGGATTGCTGTGATAAAGTTATGGGTGCTTGAAATATCTGACCCGTCTCGATTACATGCATCATTGCACTGACACTTCACTTAGCATCATATAGGCTACTATCTGTCTACCCTCAGTCACACCCTAGCAATCTATTTACAGTGATGGTAAATGGGTTGACCCCTATGGGATTAAATAAACACCCGGTTTCCAAAAGGTGTGCAGATTAGACTGTCATGGTCAAATGTAATGTTGTTGTAAATTACTGCTCAGTACATTTAGCCAGGAGAGGGCGCTGTTTATCCATAAATCACATCTAAAAAATAAAACAATTCAATAAATAAACACATTGGCCAACAATACCTTGCGGTAATACGTAAATACAGCCTCTAATCTAGAAAACACTATACTGTATGAATCCTAAAGATTTAAAGTTACTCTTGGAAAAGCTGCATTTAAAATGTATTCAAACCAATATACAAACAATACAACCAGCCAGAGAACTACACATTTACAAACCGTGTTGAAAATGATGCAAAACGAAACATTGTGTACCTGATGGGCAACAGTGAAGCAGTTGGGGTACTATCCTTTAGCTGACTGAAAAATCCTCAGCATTCCATCTATAGATATACAAACACTTGGGTAAGAAATAAAGGACCTGGTATTGCTGACAGCTTTAAATGTCATTGTACATTTTCCTTAATAGCTAGCCTAAACGCACTTTGTGAGTGACAGTTCACAACCTGCCAAGCAATACTGCTTGGTCTTCATGAAAAATATCCTTTGTAGCTTTATGTATATGGTCATTATCTCATTGGGAATATCACAACACAATATTTCTCCCCTTATATATATATATATATATATGAGAGAGAGAGAGAGAGAGAGAGAGAGAGAGAGAGAGTTGACTTGACCACATGAACTATTGTCTCATGTTGCTGGATACAGTTTGAAAATATGGTAGGCCTGCTTGTAGCTAGGCACAATCGACTAACCCATTGGGATATATGAAAGCCTAGTGATCTTTCTTACCTTCAGACTGACACTGGTACCTACAGTATGTTGCTGGACTCTGCGTATGGTTTATGAGCTAAACAGAATTAGAGGTGCATCTCACAACATAAGACACAGACCAACAGTTTGACACCTTCATGGGCTTTCCAACAAAAGCATCATGCAATGGACTGGAAAATAAGAGAGAACAGCAAAATAATTTGAGGAAACACAGAACACAAGTAGCAGTAGCGACCCAACAGAGAAGCAGCCTGTTTCACACAATTCGGACACTTTATAAGTTGACAAAAATAAAACATAATTCATATGACATTGGAGAGGTCCAAATGTTGCAGGGACTGCCTGTGCATTGTGGTGTGTGTGTGTGTGTGTGTGTGTCTGTGGACAGAAGATAAGGTGTCTGCAATGTTTCTGATAAGTGGTCAGATCTGTGTATTTGACAGTGTGTAGCGCAAAGTGTATAGACCCGCAAGACTCAATGTTATGCATGTTTTTCAGGTAAGGTCCATGACATCGGGCTGGGGAATGGGGTGCTGGGTTTGAAGGGTAACATAACAGGGCCTTCAGATCACCTCTCGGTCTGCAGAATCTTGCCGGTTGGGGAAGATGTGTAGCTGGGGTTGTTCGATGCCATCGTTGTGGAGGTCCTCCTGTTTCTGCAGACCGTGGAGTTTCAACACCAGCTCCTTGATGAAAACCTGGGCAATCGGTCATCACATGAAACATGCTCAAAACGGATACAGTGAGAGGCCGTGATACACAGTGTTGGTAATGTTGAGCAATTCACAGTGAAACAACAAGGGAACATGTTTCAGAGATAGCGCTTCATTCATTTTGTGTGTATGATATCAATATATGTGTGTGTGTGGGGGGGGGGTGCTGTCGTCACCAACACACTCCTTAACATGGTCTGTCAACCCATAATGGACAGGCTAAGTAATGCTGATCACAAAGGATACAGGGACAGTGTGAAAGAGGGACAAGACTAGCATTGTCGGCTACTATATGCAGAGTTATCATTAGTTACTTATTTGCCAGAAAGAAAGAGTAAGGAGGTGACAGAGAGAGAGAGGGAGGAAGGCGGCGTTGTAGTACTGGAGTTTAGGACTTGGACTTGGCTCAAGTCACACTTTCATGACTTGGGTGGGACTCAACCCAGACTTGATCAGTGGTGATTTTGTCCTTTTATAATAACATCATTATAACCCTGTTCTCTGACTGGTCCCTTCATCATAACATAGTCGTAACCTGCCATCTGATTAGTCATTTTGCAACCTTAATAATGACATAGTCATAACCCTGTTCTCTTGTCCTGTCACATTGACTAATCAGATAGCAGGTTATGATTTTGTAAACATTTTAAGGGACCAGTGTCACAAAGTTCTGGGAACTTTCAATAAATTCCCTGGTTTTCCCCGAAATCCCAGGTTGGAGGATTCCCGAAATCAGGAGGGAATAAGCAGGAAAAATCCAGAATCCTCCAACCAGGACTTCTGGAAAACCAGGGAATTTCTTGAAATATTGATACCTTATAATGACATCATCATAAACCTGTTCTCTGATTGGTCCATTACAATGACATTGTAACCCTGTTCTCTGATTGGTCTCTTCGCCGTGACAGTCTATATACTCAGTCTCGGGAACATTCATGGCATAAAATACTACCCAAAACAATCTTAAACATATTGTTTTGATATTAATATTATTTATAGACTTCCTCACTTACCTCTGTGTTATTGCAGGTGTTAAACATTTCCTGGAAAAAAATCCCCAGACCAAATAATGATTTTAGTTCAACTGGCCAACCTGCTGCTGAAACAATATATTTTCAACAGCAACCAAATCTACAGCTATTACTGCAAGTCCCACAATCAAAAAACAGTACAATTTGTTCACACAGTTTTGAAGTTGATCAAATGATAATGTCTTCAGATGATTTCGCTAGTGGGTAGTACAGTTCACCTGGAGCCTGTGAGTTCTCTCCTCGTCACTCTTCAGGTCTAACAGCTCGTCGATGTTCACCTCCTCCGGCATCTCCTCCTCCTGGGGACACAAGGTGACAGAGGGTCAGTCAAACTGTCCACCACTACATCCTGTAGCTGTATGTTAGGACTCTGCCCAGGGCATCCTCCACGAAACTCTGCCCTGGGCATCCTCCACGAAACTCTGCCCAGGGCATCCTCCACGAAACTCTGCCCTGGGCATCCTCCACGAAACTCTGCCCAGGGCATCCTCCATGAAACTCTGCCCAGGGCATCCTCCACGAAACTCTGCCCAGGGACAGTATACTAACATACAGCTATCACATACCCCATTATATGTAAGGGACAGGCTCAGATACAAGCATATAATATATAGGTCACTCACTAAAAGGACAAAAATACAGGTCTTGTCTTGAGTTCTGAGTTGCGTGGGTCTTACAGACACAGAGGAAAAAGCTGCGTGTGTTTTTAGAGCGCAACACCCAAAGATAGTCACAGACCCTGAAGCACTGCAGTGTGTGTGTGTGTCCGTCCATGTCGGCTGTTGAGTCATCATATGCATGATGCAGAATGCTTGATGTGTGGGCTGGCAGTTAAGGGCTAAGGATGATTTGGGAAGAAAATATATATTATTTAGATGGCTGCGCCGCTGTTGGAGTCGGCCATCAAAGTGCCTCCATAAATTGTAGGATTTAGTTTCAGAAGGAACACTGCATGTGAGGGTATGCCTTTGAGGAGAAGAGAGAAAGGGAGAGACAGAAGAGACAGAGAGAGCGGGGGAGGGAGAAGAGAGAGAGAGAGAGAGAGAGAGAACGAACCCCCACCCTGGCTACTACTAGTCTAGGTATGCTGTAAGGATGGAAGCCACCACCATCAAGGCCAGACATTCTCCATCACAGATAGAATCCATTACGCTTTCTCACGGCCTCCTAAATCGGTCACACTCAAACATGCATTCAGCTCCCCCCAAAGCCTCAGAGTAAAGCAGAGACTATTTGTATAACAGTCTATGCACTTACTTCATTTGGGACATTTTCTCAGATCATTAACTACACTGAACAAAAATATAAAAACCGCAAAATGCAACAATTTCAAAGACTTTACTAAAACTTTTATAAGGAAATCAGTAGATTGAAAATCAATTCATTAGGCCCTAATCTATGGATTTCACATGACTGGGAATACAGATATGCACCTGTTGGTAAAAGTTACCTTTAAAAATAAAAAAAGGTGGATCAGAAAACCAGTCAGTATCTGGTGTGGAAGAACTGAGACATTTTCAGCTTCCAGGAATTGTGTACAGATCCTTGCAACATGGGGCCGTGCATTATCATGCTGAAACATGAGGTGATGGCAGCGGATGAATGGCACGACAATGGGCCTCACGATCTAGTCTAGTATCTCTGTGCATTCAAATTGCCATTGATAAAATGCAGTTGTGTTCATTCTCCGTAACTTATGCCTGCCCATACCGTAACCCCACCGTCACCATGGGGCACTCTGTTCCCAACGTTGACATCAGCAAACCTCTCGCCCCCACACAACGCCAAACAAGCCATCTGCCCGGTACAGTTGAAACCGTGATTCCTCCGTGAAGAGCACACTTCTCCAGCGTGCCATCGAAGGTGAGCATTTGCCAACTGAAGTTGGTTACGACGCGGAACTGCAGTCAGGTCAAGACCTTGGTGAGGACGAGGAGCTTGCAGATGATCTTTCCTGAGACGGTTTCTGACAGTTTCTGCCGAAATTCTTTGGTTGTGTAAACCCACAGTTACATAAGCTGTCTGGGTGGCTGGACTCAGAAGATCCTGCAGGTGAAGCTGAATGTCGAGGTCCTGGGCTAGCGTGGAAACATGTGGTCTGTGGTTGGACATACTGGATGTTGGACGTACTGCCAAATTCTCTAAAACGACGTTGGAGGCGGCTTATGGTAGAGAAATGTATGTTAAATTCTCTGGCAACAGCTCTGGTGGACCTTCCTGCAGTCAGCATGCCAATTGTGTTGTGTGAAAAACTGCACAATTTAGAGAGGCCTTTATTGTCCCCAGCACAAGGTGCACCTTTGTAATGAACATGCTGTTTAATCAGCTTCTGGATATGCCACATCTGTCAGGTGGATGGATTATTTTGGCCAATTAGAAATGCTCACTAACAGGGACGTAAACAAAATTGTGCACAACATTTTAGAAAAATAAGCTTGTTGTGTGTATAGAACATTTCTGGGATCTTTCATTTCAGTTCATGAAACATGGGACCAACACTTTACATGTTGTTTGTATTTTTGTTCAGTATAAAATGCTGTCGTCACCAACACACTCCTTATCTAAACTACGTATCTCATGCTGAACAGCATTCCAAAATGATTTCTAGCCAAACACTGACCAAGAGTCGCATGGTGAGATTCCATCTTATTTATTTTTCCCTGGGGGCAAGTCTGCTCATTGGCACAAACAGCACATTCAAAGGGCATTATTCATGATGTGCTGCTATCAACATACTGAGCCAAAAATGAACCCCGATCGGTTTTTATTGCCCTTTTTGGAAAAGGCAGAGATTCTTTGAATAACAAAATATGGAAAATGATGAAGACGACTGCAAATATCACTGTAGACTAGATGGAAGGCTGTCTTCAGAACCTAATCCAAACACCAACCGCAGTACGAAACAAAGACGGCATGGGTGTGGTGTGTGACGTGTTGACTAGTGACACTCACACAACAGGCCATAGAGAGTTCAGTCTGACCTGAATGCTCAGCAGTAAGGTTAACCTGCCCCATTGGGGTCTGTCTGTGGGTGTCGTGGGGGCGGACGACTAAGAGATTCTGATGCCGGTAGTGTAAAGGTCCGTCCAGGAAAGATCCAAGCAGCCCCTTCCTACCCAGGCATCCCTGACCTTTCTTTCAACTCCAAATGCCAGTGAAATACTGTCTCATATTGCCCACACACACACACACACAGACACAGACATAGAGAAGCACAGCCACGTGAGCAAGTCCACAAACAGTCTCATACACGTACCACACAGACACAACAACGTGTGTAACACATGGCATTGTAATATACATGTAGTAAAACGACACAGTGGGCATCAGCAGATCTATTCTGCAAAAACATCTTAATTCATAACATCAAAAATAATTATTGTAATGCTCAATTATACATGCTGTATATTCACCAATTAAGCAAACGCATAGCTCATTTTCCGCCCCTCTCATCTCATCCTAGCTGTCAACCGCTAGAACGAGTACTAGTAATGCTGGGGTTAATGAGCAGCTCAAAAAATCACATTCCTGGAAGTGTTTAGTAAACACAGCCTCCATGTGGGACCAACATGATGTGTCAGGCCTGTCGGGATGAGTTAGTCACTGATGCAGTGCTTTTATTGGGATTCGACTGCTTTCATTGTCCCAAGTCTGGGTTGCACATTATCCTTAGGTTGCATTCAAATTTTCCGTGAGGGGGATGTGTGATGTCAGGTGGGCTAATGTGTCCTATACTTGTATTTTCTTGAGTCCTATCTTACTTGTGCAGGAGGCTAATAGTAAAGATGAGCAGGCAGGTGTACAGATAGAGCCCTCCTACGAAAATAATGCCCTTTTTAGTCTATTTTCTTTTGTAACTTTAAATGCAATGAATTGCCCATCAAAGTAGATCATTTCTCATAAATGTGTGAATCTAGAGTCCCCTCCCTGCCCTCTCTTCCTGCATACATGAGTTTGAAATTAATACCGCCAGTAGTAGGTTCCAAGCCAAATCGAGTTAGCTTGTTTTGACAGCATAGCCTAGCTAGCTGCTATGCTTTTTGCCAGTCCTGTCTAGCGAGGGTGGGTTTGGGCCCATAGGCGACGTTGTTGCCACTGATGTCTGCCGAGGACCTGCCTTACAACAGGCCTACAAGCCCTCAGTCCAGCCTCTCTCAGCCTATTGCGGACTGTCTGAGCACTGATGGAGGGATTGTGCGTTCCTGGTGTAACTCGGCAGTTGTTGTTGCCACCCTGTACCTGTCCCGCAGGTGTGGTGTTCAGATGTACTGATCCTGTGCAGGTGTTGTTACACGTGGTCTGCCACTGTGAGGACGATCAGCTGTCCATCCTGTCTCCCTATAGCGCTGTCTTAGGTGTCTCACAGTACGGACATTGCAATTTATTGCCCTGGTCACATCTGCAGTCCTCATGCCTCCTTGCAGCATGCCTAAGGCACGTTCACGCCAATGAGCAGGGACCCTGGGCATCTTTCTTTTGGTGTTTTTCAGAGTCAGTAGAAAAAAGGTTTTTTTAACCTTTATTTATTTAGGCAAGTCAGTGAAGAAGACATTCTTATTTTCAATATCGGTCTAGGAACAGTGCCTTGTTCAGGGGCAGAACAACAGATTTGTACCTTGTCAGCTCGGGGATTCAATCTGGCAACATTTCAGTTACTTGTCCAACGCTATAACCACTAGGCTACCCTGCAGCCCCTTTAGTGTCCTAAGTTTTCATAACTGTGATGTTAATTGCCTACCGTCTGTAAGCTGCTAGTGTCTTAACGACCTTTCCACGGGTGCATGTTCATTAGTTGTTTATGGTTCATTGAACAAGCATGGAAACAGTGTTTAACCCCTTTACATTGAAGATCTGTCAAGTTATTCGGATTTTTACGAATATTCTTTGAAAGACAGGGTCCTGAAAAAGGGACGTTTCTTTTTATTGCTGAGTTTAGTTAGCTAGGCTATGCTGTCAAAACAAGCAAAGTAGCTAGCTGATTCATGTAGCCTACATTCGTGATGATCAGATGATATAGTACACCCCAGTATCTCTAGCAATGATACTTTTAACGAACTCCCTTTCATCAGTTCTAGTTTAGCCTGCAGTGTGTTTTAACAGACACACACACAGAGAGTGACACAGAGAGAGAGAGACACACACACAGAGAGTGACACAGAGAGAGACAGAGAGACACACACAAAGAGAGAGAGAGAGAGAGAGAGAGAGAGAGAAACATTCCACCCAGTTCAGCATCAGTAGAGGGCTCCAAGGCAGCAATTTAGTCCACATCACTTCCAGGCCAGTGGGTTGAGGGTAATGTTTTTTTTGTTTGCTTGGGTACTCTGGTTGGTAATGTAGTCCACTGGTCCCTGTGTCCAGCTGTGCACCTGTGTTAATTTCTGTGTAATGTTTTCCATAGCCAACACCCTGATACAGTAAGTGGCCTGTCCCACACTGGTGCAATATAAATCTGGGTCAAAATACCATGTCAGGTTTATCTGAAGACTGACGGAAAGTAAACGCATTTACAAGTGAAGCGACCACACTTTAAATGTACACACATTTACAAAATTGCCATAACCCATTGAGGTGGAAGGACATAAACAATAAAATAACTGAAACCAATCAAAACATACATGAACCATTCAGCCTCAAGACAGTACACTTCACCGATAATGAGCACGAGGGTCAGTTTGTGTACATCGCGTTATAACCCTCAGCTGTTGGGTTTACTTCAGAGCAGTACTGACAGACGCTTATCTGGTCTTACTCAACCCCCCCATTGCATATCCCGCAACAGGCAAACTTCTAAACGCAGAAACACTACAGTCTCTATCTACCCCTGATATCCTACATTAACATGTACATTTCCAGAGTCACGCTCCGTCAAATCGCTCGTCTGTCCCACTCTCTAACATTCCCATCCTCTTTACTGCCTGTATGACATACTATTACACGTCTCCTCTCTCTCTCTCTCTCTCTCTCTCTCTCTCTCTCTTTCTCTCTCTTTTAATCAGGGCAGACGGCCATCCCCTGCTGTCACTTTCTAACAAGTCATTACTATTCAAAACATCGTGACTAGTTTTTACCCGATGCATTCCCAAAGTTACTCGGTGCTACAGCACATAAACATCATATTAATCCGGAACAGGGGAGTCGTTTTTGTTTTTTCCCTTTCAATTAAGACCTAGACAACTCGGTGACGGGGGTTCCTTCCTAATTAGTGACCTTAAATTAACCAATCAAGTACAAGGGAGGAGCGAAAACCCGGCAGGCACCCTGGCCTCTGTGGAATGAGTTTGACACGTGATCTACTATTAATTACAACATCTGGTCTGAACACTACCAAAATGTCTCATTGTCAAGAATGTAAAGGAAAAATATGGGTTTAGTGCTGTCAGTGAAATCGTGGTTATTGATTGTGTGGTTATTGACTTCATATCAAATGATTGCGATCTGATCGGGCACAGCGAGATTTCCAATAGAGGTTCTCTCTACACCAGGAAATGGGGCTGGTCATCAGTTGATTGATGGCTGTTTATCTCATCTACATATGCATGTAAATTAAACGCATTCCCATTAGGTTATTCATTCGTCAACTAAATTGTGGGCAGGTGCTTTGGTTCAAGATAAACGCAATTATGTCATGTTATTTGAGTCTTATGAAATTCATTTCCACGTCGTCGACTAATTGCATTCGTCGGGGAACCAGCTGTTATAGATCATTTGCCATAGATATTTCACATCCATTAGATATTGATTGTTGCTACAAAAATAAACTACAGCACTCTAAAATCCTTAGTTTTCTGATGTTTTTCTCTCCCAGTTTGCAGTGGTAAATTGCATAACAACTGGCTGTCACATCTGTGTGGCTTAGTGGGCCGTGACGACTCAATAGAACGGTAATAATGACTGGGTGTAGTCGTGGGACGGGATTAAAAAGTGAAAAGACTCCGAGTCTGGGAGACAATCACGCAGATAGCAGAACACTGCGGGGGTCTTAATCTGGGCCTCCGATTGAGCGTTGATACAAGACTAATGGCCCTTGATAATGGGCCAAGCGATGCGCTTACATTCAATGCTTCAACGACAGGCTCAGTGAGGGGAGGGGGGGGGGGTATTCTCTTTGTGCTCTTTGGTGACATATGGGACCTTCACTTCCCCTAAACCACCATCCCCCCCATTCATAAGAATCATCCCAGAAAACAAAGATGTCATCAATCAATAACTGGGATAGTTAGCGTCCATTCAGGCCTGGTTGCAGGGCCAGCCAGGGTGGGCTTTGGTGTAGCAGGAAATGAGTATGGGGGAGATCTGATTACACCGTAATTACACATGCTTGCTCCACTATCAGTAAAGCAATTAACTAATTAACATAGATATAAAGCTGTGGCCATGTGTGTGTTTATGAGAAAGCAAGACATTGAGTGTGTTCACTGTATCCATCCACGAGAAACAGAATGGTACAGAGCATCAAACTGTCATGATCAAATGCAATATTTCTATATTCTCTAAGTATGTGGAGAGACGCTATAATATATATATGATGGCTCACTGATGCAGTTTTTACTGTCATTGTGGTTGTATAATGGTCACCACAGAGACATCCCCCTGTGAGAGAATTGCTTTAATTCCTGCCATTGGGTAGCATCTGTCAGGTGGTGGCCTTTGCAGTAAACACTTTGAGTTTTTACTACCATGTTTTATTACTGTGTTATGAATTGGATGTAGAAAATAGATGCTGAACAACAGACTGCTAATTGCTCTGCAGAAAAAAAGAGACCCACCCAGAAGGCTTTAGACTCAAATAGGTCAACACAGGGCGTCCAGTTTCTATAGCATTCTAGTTAAATACCTTCTGAGCAGGAGATGGTTGTGTCCGATGGAGAGATTATTGGTATGGAATAACCCTTAACATCTGCACCATAGCACCGACCCCATCCTTACATCAACCATCGTCTCCAACCCTGCCTACTCACACAGCCACCACCATGCAGTGCCATGGCCCAATGTCTACCAACATCCTCTGGTGCCCCTGTCCTCGTTGATGATGCCACACACCACAGCAGGTCCCCCAGGGTCCTCCTGTTTTGTCAACCAGAAGCCCATAAACCCTCAAGGCTGTCCATGTAAAGCAGCAAAGACTAAGCGACCTGGCCAGCCTGCCACAGACCTGTTATATTTCTGGGAGCACTTTCAATTGGACCTCTGATCTTTCCCATGTCACCCCTGGCAGCGAGACAGCCTTCCCCACTCACCGGGAGTATAATGTCCTCCAATGACCATCCATCCCCTTACATACAACCCTCACATACAACAGGAAGGGAACAACATGAAGGGAATCTACCATATCTACTTGTGTATTTTGCATTGGATGTCCGAGTCTATTTTTAGGGCTATGAAGTGTGATAATATTTCGTTCAGCTAATAAAATTCATCAGACAATACCCACATTTCCTTAATGAATGTAGAGAAGGAAATTGACATGGGCTAAAAAGGGTGTAAACTGAAAACAAAGCTGGACATGGTTAACCTTGTTGTCCTGTGCATGTGCTCCATGGCCTTGCTAATGGCTTTGTCGTTTATTCTAATCCCATCTTCTTCTGGTGACTCAGACATGTTTGCTTGAGGTATTAGCTAAACGGACAAGTGCCCAGTTAATAGTGTCTGATAAGAAAACACATGCACAATACTATTCATCTGATTCGATGAGACCACGAATTTACCATTATGGCAGGCAGTGTTTAAACTCGACAGTCATTCGGCACTATGCCTAGAAGGCATCTATCTACACATCCTTGATTCATCGAATGTCAAGCAGACAAGGCGCAGGGAGACAAGGCAGGCAACCCCCCACGTAAAATGGATTAACGTCGTAGCCACATCCCAGACCGCAAGGGACACTAGGCAGTACAATCTCTGAAAAACCGACTCCAGACATATTTGTGAATAGTTTTACTTACATATCTTGAGGAGACTGAAAATACGCAATCGCTGCGTAACCGCTGTACCCAAATACGCCAAAACCCGATATATTCATTATAGTGATTTAAATCCAACTGAAGAGTGATGTGCAGCGCTACAGTGGATTGCGTACCCCGTGTCAAAGTCGCTTTATTTCATGCAGTGGACACTGATGCTAAACTGAATAATTGTTATTGCGTAAAACCCTTTTTGTATTCTTACAATAAGTCAAATAAATGTTTCCCATTGTCTAGGTATGTGACTGTATGCGTAGCCTATCAATAGAAATCCGTTTAATTTCAAATAGATGGGACTCACCCTGCCCACATAGAGCTCGTCCAGACTACAGTCAATCCACTTCTCCACATCCAAGCGTCTTTGGAGCTCCTTTCTGTTGTACTTTACCGTGACCCGTGCTTGCCTCTTCTGCAAGCTAAGCCCCGGGTCCCTACCTGGACCCCTACTCGGGGAATGGACCTTGTTGTTACATCTCCTCCCGACCCGGTTCGCAGCCATATCCACTTTGGATGACAGACACGTGCAGACTATGAACCAAGGGAGTTATTAAAGAAGTGCACGATCGTTGGCAATAGTAGCGCACTGGTGAAGAAATCGGCTATGGGTCCTAGCGCCACACCTTACAGACCCGGGTAACTGTTGTGCGCCGAGAGCAATGTGATGACTGTTTATTTGATTGAGATAAGCTCTAAAGAAGTTCTACACTTTCTGAATTGTGTGACAAGAATTCGCCAGAATGTGAGTGACGGAGTATTCTGGGGAAATTACAATGACTCACCACTATTTATATTTATTTAGCCTACAAATAGGAAAGTCGAAAAGTTCAAGGCCTATTACCACGGGCAGCAACATGGAGGGCTTTCACCGTTGTAATGTAGTCAACTGGGTCAGACTTCCAACTTAATTGGCTGATGAAGGTGATCAGCCAATTAAAGAAAGAAGAAAATGAACTACTTCATATTGGAGATGCCTCAATGGCGCTGCCCATGCTGTCACAGACGCTAATGATGGCACAGATACAAAGGGGGGCAGTGGAACTGGAACTGGTATCATGGTCTAGATTGGATTTCGAGGGGCCTAGTGCTACACTCTGGATTTACCTACAGGACAGTAGCGCTCCAGAAACAAGGTTGGAAAACCCTGAACTAGATGGTTGCAGATTCAACACCAAAGAAATAATATTTGGTCCAGCAACAGGAGGGTTACTGGCATTAGTCCTAAATGCCATCCCCTGCCATTGTGCCCTTGAGCAAGGCACCTAAAACTCCAACCTTTGAGTGTTTCTGTCTTCTTTTCTGTCGACTAAGGCAAATGGATCAATCAAAGTTGTCTTCTTCCTCTACTACATCCATCCCCCTGTGCTCAAAAGCCCTGCCTTCGTTATAAACACAGCTGCCTGTAGTAGATATGATAATAAGGACTATTTACTGATGTACTAAGCCATTTGGTTTTAGGTTATACCCAGGGCTGCACCATGCAATAAACCCTGTTTGCAGCCTACTGCCTTATTTACTCATGTCTGTTAGTTTGTCCTTGCTGTAAGCCCTGGACTTTGACTCATATCTGCACACCCCTATTCACACACTCCTAAACAGCATATATTTTTTAAACATAACTAATACGACATTGAACCTACTACTAGAGGACGCTTGCAGCTGGTATTGTCCGCTCACCTTTCCAATCACCAAACACTGGAAAGCATGAACAATATTATTTCACAACCTTTTATAGTAGACTTGTGACAGGCTTTTATCCTAAATAAGAATTTAAATCAACTTGCCCAGTCTGGTATTTCTCGTACTTTTTTTGTTGCTCTTGTCTGCGCTCTAATGGTTTGACTTACCATGTACACTGGATATCTTTATGGCAGAAGGGTAATGGTGCCATCTTGTGGTATCAAAATAAAATGGATTCACTTTTCTGAGAAGGCAATGAAGACAACCTGTGTACTCAGGTACAGCGTCTGTGTTAGTCTACGACAACAGCATAACTAAATGAGTGATTAGACTGAACGAATCCGAAGGCCTAACAAAGTAAATATCTGATACATCTGAATGTCATGAAAAATAACACAGAAGATGGAACTTTTGAAAAAGTTGAACCTAACTTCACGCCCAAAAGGCCGCTTGGTGCGCCTCAGCCGGACGCAACGGGTTGGAACGTTCAGATATACATATGATATGTAGAACACATTGGTTCTCTTCGCGACATTTCTCTATCTGCAACGTTCGAAAACGTTTGTCAATTGAACATGGCCTCGCCTTATTCCGTGGGCGGGGTGAAGAGCACCTGTCTCTAACTACGGTATATTCAAGACAACAAAAGGAGGTCGTTTCAACAGGGAAGTAGTTCGCCTACAGCATCTAATAATCTCAGACGAATTGCTACTTCGATCGAGAAAATATTATTTGGAAGACTGTTATTTACTTTGACGAAGGCTTTCGCGGAAGAAAAACAACAACAATGAAACAGGTGTGGAGTAGTGGTGTATTGTTCGCACTGCTCGCGGTACTGGTCCGCGGTCAGTTGGGCGAAGAGAAACAAGGATGTGCTTGGGATGTAGACGCCGACACCGACCAAGGTCTTGACCCAAAATCTCTTGACGCTGGAGCCAGCTATTTGGCTCACCTGCCGGAGATATCAGACAGCATGGGGTGTCAGGAAGCTTGCTGCGGCTACCAGGACTGCCAGATCGCTTTGGTTGGAGCCTCAGCGGATGGACCATCGGAGTGTTTTCTCGTCAACTGTATGAAAGATGGAAAGGACGTCTGCGTCTTACAGTCCGATACACAGTCCAAGGTCTACCGCAAAAAGACGCATCCAAAGACTACAAAAATCGAAGTGGACGATATTAGTGAAGCTGGTGTGCCCAGGGAAGTCAACTCGACAGGTAGGCATATTGGTCTTTAGGACATTTACAATTCAGGGGCGTCATTGGCACTAATAGGGACTGCTTTACCTAAGTAGGCTAGGCTATATCAGCACTTTGTCAATTAATATGGCCTATATATTTTTTTTGGGGGGTCAATATGCTTTACAAATTGGGGTCATGTGACAGATTACCATTCCCCAGCTATGTCATTGTTTTGCAATTAATTTTATTGAGCTAAGGAGTTATAGTGCAAGTTAAGCACTCTAGACATTCGATTTGATCTGGACTTTAAACTGCCTGAAAGGCTTAAGTGAGAAAATGTCATATGGACCACCACTCAAGTTTTATACAGTATTGTCTCTTATTTGCTTCTTCCTGTACACATTATCTCAGTGGCGACCACTGAGATAATGATTCACGTTATCTCTAGAGCGATCAATGGTGCTGTCTTTGCATCTCACATATGCCATCCACTGCTTTGCACATTGTCAGACATTCGTAACCAAGTCAGGTGCGGTTTATGAAGTAGAAAGTGGTTTATCTGTGCCAGGGGTATTGACTCCTATTCTGGAGTACACAGGATGTTTCTTGTTTGTCAACATCACCCAAGTTATTCCAGTGGTGTAAAGTACTCAAGTAAAACTACTTGAAAGTACTACGTAAGTAATGTTTTGGAGTTGCTGTACTTGACTTTTTTGTATTTATTTTTTTACCTCTTATTTTACTAGGAAAGTCAGTTAAGAACAAATTCTTATTTTCAATGACAGCCTAGGAACAGGAAAGGAACAGGAATTTATATTTGACTACTTTTACATCACTACATTCCTATAGAAAATTATGTACTTCTTACTCCATACATTTTCCCTGATGCCCAAAAGTACTCTTTACATTTTGAATACTTAACAGGACAGGAAAATGGTCCAATTCACACACTTTTATCAAGAGGTCATCCCTACGGCCTCTGATCTGGCGGACTAAACACAAATACTTCATTTGTAAACGATGTCTGAGTGTTGGTGAGAAAATTGTGCTGTTTGGATTGCCTAATAGAAGTGATTTATACTTGATACTTAAGTATATTTTGCCAATTACATTTACTTTTGATACTTAAGTATATTTGAAACAGAGTACTTTTGCTCAAGTATTGTGACATCAGTGATCTTCAGGTTGGAAAGTCAGAGTTCGAGAAAGTGGCTCCAACTTAGAATTCTGAGGGGGAAAAATTCTCCCCAGTTGGTGCTAGTTTTTTCCGAGTTGTCTTGAACGCACTGAAGTTGGAAGTCAGATGTCAGACTTCGCATTTCCCAGTTGTTTTGAATTTCGGCAAGAGACTGGGCCAACAAGTCAGCCCAGTTTGCATGTGCAAGATAAGATTGATTGGTGTAATAGGTGTGGTGGAGAAACTCCGGTCTCTGCTCTTTTGTCATGTTTTGTTTACCCATTCCAGCTCTCATGGTTTCACTCAGTATGTAAATCATTGGGAAATAAAGGCCGGAGAGAGCTACAGTCTGACTTCTAACTCTCCTCCTAGAAAGGTGCGTTTCTTTGACAACTAGGCCCTCATCATACATTTATTTGCACTTATACTATTTTCTATTGGTGTTAATCCTATTTTCATCTTGACTGATGTAGTTCCCGATTGCTACGGAGTATAAAGATGGCCCCTTTTTTGTTTTTAAGCATGTAATTTACCTGACAACGGATAGGTTTCCTTGTGAATTGAGCTTATCGTGATCCACTTCAGTGTTAACCTCTCGTCTGCCCTTTCCTCTTCCCACAGATAAGTGCCGCATGCCCATGGTAGTGGGTTCCTGCCGCGCTGCCTTCCCCAAATACTACTATGACGTCACCAACCAGACCTGCAAGCTGTTCATCTATGGCGGCTGCAACGGCAACGGCAACAACTTTCACAGTCGGGAGGAATGTGAGGGGGCTTGTAGTGGGGTGACAGGTAAAGATATTGTTCTACCGAGTTGATTTTCTATTTTTACTTGTGGATCTGTGGTTTCTCTGTTGGCCCAGCCATGGCGTCACTGCCGAAGTGTTGTCAGTGGAATTCGGCTGTGTCCTTAAGTCAACACAGGCAGCCTGGGGGGGTGGGACAGAGCCAGCTGTAACAGAAGGACGTGACCTTGTGTAAACTAAGTAACAGTGGGAGGGAAGTCTCACGTTACTAACAACCTTCAGCAGGGACTGCTGGGGGGCAATTCCATGGTGATAGAATTACGCAAATACTTTTTTTACTTTAAAATGTATACATTTTACAAAAGCATAGTGACAGGATGAACTGTGCAGATACTAAGTTTGTTAACAGAAAAAAAACAAGGGAGATTTTACTGTAATTCTTTGCATCTGCAGTTCTTCCAGTGAATATAGATATAATCTATCTCTCAGCAAAAAAAGAAACGTCCCTTTTTCAGGACCCTGCATTTCAAAAATAATTAATACAAATTTAAATAGCTTCACAGATCTTCATTGTAAAGGGTTAAACACGGTTTCCCATGCTTGTTCAATGAAGCATAAACAATGAATGAACATACACCTGTGGAACGGTCGTTAAGACACTAACAGCTTACAGAAGGTAGGCAATTAAGATCAGTTATGAAAACTTAGGACACTAAAGAGGCCTTACTACTGACTCTGAAAAACACCAAAAGAAAGATGCCTAGGGTCCCTGCTCATCTGCGTGAACGTGCCTTAGGCATGCTGCAAGGAGGCATGAGGACTGCAGATGTGACCAGGGCAATAAATTGCAATGTCCGTACTGTGAGACTCCTAAGACAGCGCCACAGGGAGACAGGACGGACAGCTGATCGTCCACGCAGTGGCAGACCACGTGTAAAAACCTCTGCACAGGATTGGTACATCCAAACATCACATCTGCTGGACAGGTACAGGATGGCAACAACTGCCCGAATTACACCAGGAACGCACAATCCCTCCATCAGTGCTCAGACTGTCCGCAATAGGCTGAGAGAGGCTGGACTGAGGGCTTGTAGGCCTGTTGTAAAGGCAGGTCCTCAGCAGACATCACCAGGAACGCACAATCCCTCCATC
Organism: Oncorhynchus tshawytscha; assembly: GCF_018296145.1. Classification (NCBI taxonomy): domain Eukaryota; kingdom Metazoa; phylum Chordata; class Actinopteri; order Salmoniformes; family Salmonidae; genus Oncorhynchus; species Oncorhynchus tshawytscha. The sequence continues at coordinate 23,513,200 of NC_056442.1, read as the reverse complement.
AGTGCTCAGACTGTCCGCAATAGGCTGAGAGAGGCTGGACTGAGGGCTTGTAGGCCTGTTGTAAAGGCAGGTCCTCAGCAGACATCACCGGCAACAACGTCACCCATGGGCACAAACTCACTGTCGCTGGATTAGACAAAACTGTCAAAGTGCTCTTCACTGACGATTCGCGGTTTTGTCTCACCAGGGGTGATGGTCGGATTCGTGTTTATTATTTGTGTTTATTGTCGCAGGAATGAGTGTTACACCAAGGCCTGTACTCTGGAGCGGGATCGATTTGGAGGGTCCGTCTGGGGCGGTGTGTCACAGCATCATCGGACTGAGCTTAATGTCATTGCAGGCAATCACAACGCTATGCGTTACAGGGAAGACATCCTCCTCCCTCATGTGGTACCCTTCCTGCAGACTCATCCTGACATGACCGTCCAGCATGACAATGCCACCAGCCATACTGCTCGTTCTGTGCGTGATTTCCTGCAAGACAGGAACGTAAGTGTTCTGCTGTGGCCAGCGACGAGCCCGGATCCCATTGAGCACGTCCGTGGACCTGTTGGCTCGGAGGGTGAGGGCTTGGGCCCCCCCATAAATATCCGGGAACTTGCAGGTGCCTTGGTGGGAGAGTGGGTTAACATCTCACAGCATGAACTGGCACATCTGGTGCAGTCCATGAGGAGGAGATGCACTGCAGTACTTAAAGCAGCTGGAGGTCACACCAGATACTGATTGTTACTTTTGATTTTGCCCCCCCATTACTGTTAGTCACATGGCTGTGGAACTTGTTCAGTTTGTCTCAGTTGTAGAATCTTGTTATGTTCATACAAATATTTACACATGTGAAGTTTGCTGAAAATAAACACAGTTGACAGTGAGGACTTTTCTTTTCTTTGCTGAGTTTATATACACTGTGTAAATTAGTCATGGTGCATAGTTTTTTTTATTTTTTATATGAATGATTTGAAAGTGAACAGTCTGAGTCTTCAGCGTAATTCTGTTACTGTGGAAATGCCCTGGGTTAAAAGTATTTTCTCTAAGTAGGACTACCTTTTTTTTTTCTTTCAACGTCTCACATTTTCCCCCGGCTTGTGTGTTGATCATTATTTAATGTGCGTTTTATTCATCTCCCGAAGTCATAACTCCTAAACTGGGTTGGGCAGTCAGCGTTTTGTCTCGACTAAAACTGACAAAACACAGAACGATTTGTGTCAACGCCTTTTCAGCAGGTTTAACTAACTCTCTTGTGTGCGTCTTGGTCCACACCCCATTGTTATTTAGGTTTTTCATAGCAATCCGTACCGGTTCTATTGTTTCTGTGCTGTAGGGATGGGCGACTGATGGGGGTGGGGGCCACAAAACGTGAACTCATCATGGGCTAAATGAGTGACTGACACAACTACAGAAACACTGATGCACAACCTAACTTCGACATGGCGCCTTGTGTATTCTACACTGAACAAAAAATGTAAAGTGTTGGTTACATCAGCATCCCAGAACTGTTCCATATGCACAAGTGTTTCTCTCATTTTGTGCACTATTTTAATTTATTTTACATCCCTGTTAGTGAGCATTTCTACCATGCCAAGATAATCCATCCACCTGACATGTGACATAACAAGAAGCTGATCATTACACAGGTACACCTGGTGCTGTGGACAATAAAAATCCACTTTTAAAATGTGCAGTTGTCACACAACACAATGCCACGGATGTCTCAAGTTACAGGAGCTTGTAATTGGCATGTTGACTGCAGGAATGTCCACCAGTCCTATTGCCAGAGAATTGAATGTTAATTTCTCCACCATAACCGCCTCAAGTCTTTTTAGAGAATTTGGCAGTACGTCCAACTGTCCTCCACATCTGGCTTCTTCACCTGAGAGCTCGTTTGAGACCAGCTACTCGGGCAGCTGATGAAACTGTAGGTTTGCACAAACAAAGGATTTCTGCACAAACTGTCAGAAACCGTCCCAGGGAACTTTATCTGCGGGCTCGTTGTCCTCACCAGGATCTTGTCCTGACAGCAGTTCGTGTCGTATCCGATGTCAGTGGGCAGATGGTCACTGGCACACTGTAGGATTGTTGTTCACATATAAATCCCAGTTTTAACTGTACTGGGCAGATGGCAGTTGAGACCCCGACTGAGTTCCCCCCCAATATAAATATTTTGATTACTTGATCCGCAGGTGTGCCGCCAGTTGCCCATCCCTGCTGAAGCGTAATTACGCTGAGACTCTTGAGTTCTCACTTAAAATATATGCCAAAATAAAACATTTGATTTCAAAGTGTAGCAAACCATACAACTCTATGCAAAATGAATACATTTACAAGAGAAAGTGAAATTGTGCAGATGCCATGTTTGGTAACAGAATTACGGTAAAATCACCTGCTGTTTTATCCTATTACAAACTGTCTGCACAGTTCTTCCTCTAAGTGTGCTTTTGTAAAATATTCTGTGGAGATTAAGTGGTCCTTGTGCATAGCGTAGCATGGTTTGTAAAATGTAGAAAATCAATGGTATGTTTGGTATGCATTTTAAACTGAAATCGAATTCTTTGTCTTGTCCTTTTTTTTTGTTTGTTTAAATAGTCAAAATCTCTTTTTAGGTCACACACCTCGTCAGAGGTCATACACAGAGCATTAAGCCTCTTGACATGGCAATCTACTGTTTAACAAAGTGGCCCACTCTAACCACAGTAACCTCCACCACAGTGCTCCCCATGGGGAGACGGGCAAAAATGAATCTGTGGCTTGTGTTCAGGCACACACTCTCTACACTAGGATCCTGGCAGCATCCTTAAGTCTGGCATAACAGTCCAGCAGGCTACTAGTCCAACTACTGTCTCTGTTTCCTACTATGCTACAGAAAATATAATTATACTTAACAAAGTAAATTGAACTCAAACGGGTCATTTAAAGGCTGTTGGAACTGTAAAAACAGAACCATGACCATTTTAATGTGAGTCTCTACTGCTAAGCTAGTTAGTTTTACATCATCCCTTTGAGGTGTAGGGTGTTTGTTATGGGTGTGTCGTGTGCATAGATAGTGTTATGATTGTTTCAGCTTACCCAATGCCAAACCGGTTAAGTGACCTCCGTACGATGAGGTTTGGCCTGAGCCGTGCACCACAGTCTAGCATCCATCCATAATAAACTGTTCATGGTCAGGCTCTTTCAATTGGAGCAAATGTATACAGTACCAGTCAAATCTTTGTACACCTACTCATTCTAGGGTTTTTCTTTTCTTTTGACTTATTCTACATTGTAGAATAATAGTGAAGACTACTATAAATAACACATGTAGTAAGCAAAATAGTGTAAAAGCAAAATGTATTTTTGATTCTTCAAAGTAGCCACCCTTTGCCAAGAGTGTGCAAAGCTGTCATCAAGGCATTCTCTCAACCAGCTTCACCCGGTATGCTTTTTCAACAGTATTGAAGGAGTTCACACACATGCTGTGCACTTGTTGGCTGTTTATCCTTCACTCTTCGGTCCAACTCATCCCAAACCATCTCAATTGGGTTGAGGTAGGAATTGTGGCGGACAGGTCATCTGATGCAGAACACCATCTCTCCTTGGTCAAAGAGCCCTTACACAGCCTTGAGGTGTGTTTTGGGGTAATTGTCCTGTTGAACAAATTGTAGTCCCACTAAGCGCAAACCAGATGAGATGATAGATTATATATATATATATATATTTTATATACACACACAGTTGAAGTTTACATACACCTTAGCCAAATACATTCAAACTCAGTTTTTCACAATTCCTGACATTTAATCCTAGTAAAAATTCCCTGTTTTAGGTCAGTTAGGATCACCAGTTTATTTTAAGAATGAGAAATGTTAGAATAATAGTGATTTTTATTTCAGTTTTGATTTCTTTCGTCACATTCCCAGTGGGTCAGAAGTTTAACTTGGGTCAAATGTTTCAGGTAGCTTCCCACAATAAGTTGGGTGTTTTGGCCCATTCCTCCTGACAGAGCTGGTGTAACTGAGTCGGGTTTGTAGGCCTCCTTGCTCGCACATGCTTTTCCGTTCTGCCCACAAATTTTCTATAGGATTGAGGTCAGGGCTTTGTGATGGCCACTCCAATTCCTTGACTTTGTTGTCCTTAAGCCACTTTGCCACAACTTTGGAAGTATGCTTTGGGTCATTGTCCATTTGGAAGACCCATTTGCGACCAAGCTTTAACTTCCTGACTGTCTTGTGATGTTGCTTTTGATATATCTACACAATTTTCTTGACTCATGATGCCATCTATTTTGTGAACTGCAGCAAAGCACCCCCACATCATGATGCTGCCACCCCGTGTTTCACGGTTGGGATGGTGTTCTTCGGCTTGCAATCATCCCCCTTTTTTCCTCCAAACAGAACAATGGTCCTTATTGGCAAACGGGTCTGTTTTTTTTGTTTCATCAGACCAGTGGACATTATTCCAAAAAGTACAATCTTTGTCGCCCTGTGCATTTGCAAACCGTAGTCTGGCTTTTTTATGGCGGTTTTGGAGCAGTGACTTCCTTGCTGAGCTGCCTTTCAGGTTATGTCGATATAGGACTCATTTTACTGTGGATATAGATACTTTTGTACCTGTTTCTACCAGCATCTTCACAAGGTCCTTTGCTGCTGTTCTGGGATTGATTGGCACTTTTCGCACCAAAGTACGTTCATCTCTAGGAGACAAAACTCGTCTCCTTCCTGAGTGGTATGACTGCTGCGTGGTCCCATGGTGTTTATACTTGAGCACTATTGTTTGTACAGATGAACGTGGTACCTTCAGGCGTTTGGAAATTGCTCCCAAGGATGAACCTGACTTGTGGAGGTCTACCATTTGTTTTTTTTCTGAGGTCTTGGCTGATTTCTTTTGATTTCCTCATGATGTCAAGCAAAGAAGCACTGAGTTTGAAGGTAGGCCTTGAAATAAATACACAGGTACACCTCCAATGGACTCCAATTATGTCAATTAGCCCATCAGAAGCTTCTAAAGCCATGACATCATTTTCTGGAATTTTACAAGATGTTTAAAGGCACAGTCTACTTAATGTATTTAAACTTCTAGCCCACTGGAATTGTGATACAGTGAAATAATCTGTCTGTAAACAATTGTTGGGAAAATTACTTGTGTCATGCACAAAGTAGATGTCCTAACCGACTTGCCAAAATTATAGTTTTAACAATATATTTGATGAGGTTGAAAAACAAGTTAACTTCTCTGGGATATGTGAGACGGTAGCGTCCCACCTCGCCAACAGCCAGTGAAATTGCAGGGCGCCAAATTCAAAACAACAGAAATCCCATAATTAACATTCCTCAAACATACAAATATTTTACACCATTTTAAAGAAACTTCTTGTAAATCCAGCCACAGTGTCCGATTTCAAATAGGCTTTACGGCGAAAGCACACCAAACGATTATTTTAGGTCTGCACCTAGTCACAGAAAACCATACAGCCATTTTCAAGCCAAGGAGAGGGCTCACAAAAATCAGAAATAGCGATTTTAAATTAATCACTAACCTTTATCTTCACCAGGAGGCACTCACAGGACTTCATGTTACACAATAAATGTAGTTTGTTCGATAAAGTTATTCTGTATGTCCAAAAACCTCATTTGAAATTGGTGTGTTATGATCAGAAATGCATTGTCTCAAACAAACATCCGGTGAAAGTGCAGAGCGCCACATCAAATTACAGAAATACTCATAATAAACATTGATTAAAGATACAAGTGTTATGCATGGAAATAGATCAACTTCTCCTTAATGCAACCACCGCGTCAGATTTCAAAAAACGCTTTACGGCGAAAGCACACCTTGCGATTATGTTAGGTCAGCACCTAGTCACAAACATCCAGCCACCAAGTAGAGGTATGAGAAGTCAGCGATAGCGTTAGAAATATTCAATTTGATCATCATAATGCACTCCCAGGATTCCCAGTTCCACAATAAATGTTTGATAAAGTCCATCATACACTGCTCAAAAAAATAAAGGGAACACTTAAACAACACAATGTAACTCTAGGTCAATCACACTTCTGTGAAATCAAACTGTCCACTGATTGACAATACGTTTCACATGCTGTTGTGCAAATGGAATAGACAACAGGTGGAAATTATAGGCAATTAGCAAGACACCCCCAATAAAGGAGTGGTTCTTGCAGGTGGGGACCACAGACCACTTCTCAGTTCCTATGCTTCCTGGCTGATGTTTTGGTCACTTTTGAATGCTGGCGGTGCTTTCACTCTAGTGGTAGCATGAGACGGAGTCTACAACCCACACAAGTGGCTCAGGTAGTGCAGCTCATCCAGGATGGCACATCAATGTGAGCTGTGGCAAGAAGGTTTGCGTTGTCTGTCAGCGTAGTGTCCAGAGCATGGAGGCGCTACCAGGAGACAGGCCAGTACATCAGGAGATGTGGAGGAGTCCGTAGGAGGGCAACAACCCAGCAGCAAGACCGCTACCTCCGGCTTTGTGCAAGGAGGAGCACTGCCAGAGCCCTGCAAAATGACCTCCTGTAGGCCACAAATGTACATGTGCCTGCTCAAACGGTCAGAAACAGACTCCAGGAGGGTGGTATGAGGGCCCGACGTCCACAGGTGGGGGTTGTGCTTACAGCCCAACACCGTGCAGAATGTTTTTCATTTGCCATAGAACACCAAGATTGGCAAATTCGCCACTGGCGCCCTGTGCTCTTCACAGATTAAAGCAGGTTCACACTGAGCACGTGACAGTCTGGAGACACCGTGGAGAACGTTCTGCTGCCTGCACCATCCTCCAGCATGACCGGTTTGGCGGTGGGTCAGTCATGGTGTGGGGTGGCATTTCTTTGGGGGGCCGCACAGCCCTCCATGTGCTCGCCAAAGCTAGCCTGACTGCCATTAGGTACCGAGATGAGTTCCTCAGACCCCTTTTGAGACGATCTGCTGGTGCGGTTGGCCCTGGGTTCTCCTAATGCAAGACAATGCTAGTCCTCATGTGGCTGGAGTGTCAGCAGTTCCTGCAAGAGGAAGGCATTGATGCTATGGACTGGCCCGCCCGTTCCCCAGACCTGAATCCAATTGAGCACATCTGGGACATCATGTCTCGCTCCCGTCCACCAACGCCACGTTGCACCACAGACTGTCCAGGAGTTGGCGGATGCTTTAGTCCAGGTCTGGGAGGAGATCCCTCAGGAGACCATCCGCCACCTCATCAGGAGCATGCCCAGGCGTTGTAGGGAGGTCATACAGGCACGTGGAGGCGCCACACACTACTGAGCCTCATTTTGACTTGTTTTAAGGACATTACATCAAAGTTGGATCAGCCTGTAGTGTGGTTTTCCACTTTAATTTTGAGTGTGACTCCAAATCCAGACCTCCATGGGTTGATACATTTGATTTCCAGATACCTCCCTTTTTTGTTATTGCGTTTAGCCCAGTAATCCAAATGCATAATGCGCCATCACTTGTCAAAAAAGTTATATTACAGTTCATAGAAACATGTCAAACGATGTATAGAATCAATCTTTAGGAAGTTTTTAACAAATCTTCAATAATGTTCCAACCGGAGAATTCCTTTGTCTATAGAAATGCAATGGAACGTAGCTACCTCTCACGGGGGCGCGTGTGATCAGCTCATGCCACTCTGCCAGACCTCAGTCAAACAGCTCTCTTTCGCTCCCCCTTCACAGTGGAATCCTCAAACAAGGTTCTAAGGACTGTTGACATCCTATTGGAAACCTTGAAGTGCAATATGACCCCATAGACACTGTATATTGGATAGGCAAAGACTTGAAAAACTACAAACCTCAGATTTCCCACTTCCTCATTTTAGATTTTTTTTTCTTCTGGTTTTTGCTTGCCATGTGAGTTCTGTTTATACTCAGACATCATTCAAACAAAGTTTGACGTTTCTATCAAAATGTACTAATTATATTCATATTCTAGTTTTTGGGCCTGAGTAGCAGGCAATTTACTCTGGGCACCTTTTTTATCCAAGCTACTCAATACTGCCCCCAGTCCCAAAGGTGTTAATGACTCCAACCTGTGTGTGTACACACACACACACACACACACTTGGCTTTGATTTGACATGCTCCTATGAACTTCACATGTTGGTTCTCATGGGTCCTTTTACACGAAGTGCCCAACAAGAGTCCACATTCTTCCATGTAGAGTCAGTAAGTCTGCATTCTTGCTGGCTGCTTGTTTAGATGGGAAATGGCTGTAATTCAGGATATATTTTTAAAGAATACAAATTGCACTCTATTCCACTATTGATTTTTTTTTTTTTTTTTCCGGCTTGTAATATGTTTCATGAACAGCTGTTTGTTTCTAATATTAACAGGAAGAAGCCACAGCTGTCGAAAGGAAACCTTGCTTTTCCTATGTATCAGTCACTTATCAATCGATACACCGTTTTTACAGTAAGGCTAAACCGTGGGCCAATGTCCTTTTCAGTTAATGTCTTTCACGGACCATCACTTTCTCAACAGGTACTGTGCTGCTGTCCAAGGACTCGCCCATGCAGAGAAGAATGGCTATGACTGCCGACGATCAAGGTAACACATGCGTAGTACTATTTACCATCACCACCTATTTTTAAACGCTTTCTTTTAGCTGTAGTAAAACTGGTAATATCATACAGCATCTCTTGGATGGTGTTTGCTTTTAAAAGGCAAAATGTCACGATCCTCAACATTTTAAAACACAACTTGACGGTGTACAATGTCGGCTACTCGTGAGACCTGAGGGGGTTCTAGGTAAATCAGCTAACAGTTCCTCAGTCCTTCCGTAATATGTACAGCTCCGCTTATCTGTGTTTGTCTAACACACTTCAAGTCATGGGTCATGTTAGGAATCCTCATACAGTGCATTTGGGAAAGTCTTCCAAACACTTGACTTTTTCCACATTTTGTTACATTACAGCCGTATTCTAAAATGCATAAATAAACTTTTCCTCATCAAGCTACCCTCTACCCCATAATGCCAAAGTGAACAAAAGGTTAAAACAAACAGATATATCTTAATTACATAAGTATTCAGACCCTTTGCTATGAGACTTGAAATTGCGCTCCGGTGCATCCTGTTTCCATTGATCATCTTGGAGATTTTTCTACAACTTGATTGGAGTCCACCTGTGGTAAATTCAATTGACTGGACATGATTTGGAAAGGCGCACACTGCTGTCTAAGGTCCCAGAGTTGGCAGTGCATGTCGGAGCAAAAACCAAGCTATGAGGTCCAAGGAATTGTCTGTAAAGGGAGGGAGGGGGCTCCTCTGTGGAGATGGTTGTCCTTCTGTATGGTTCTCCCATCTTTGCAGCACTCCACCAATCAGGACTTTATGGTAGCATGGCCAGACTGAAGCCACTCCTCAGTAAAAAGCACCTGACAGCCTGCTTGGAGTTTGCAAGGCACTTGAAGGACAATTTTTTTTTTTTTTTTAAACACCAGAACATGCATAATGCACACTCACTACTTAGAGCAGGCGTTAATAGAAAATGTACACCGGTCTCAAACTCTCAAGCAAAAGCCCATGTGATAGTGAGTAGCCAGCTAATCTTTAGATTTAAATATTTGCTAGCTACCAAGGCTACAGTTGAATTGTTATGAACACACCCTTCTGTCAGTCTCCAACTGTTTAAACAGCATGCTAGCCTGTCCACTTTGTTCAGATGTTGAAATCAAGTGGCCTACCTTATTGTGATAAATGCTTATTGCACATTTTATTAAACTAACTTGACACCTAGTTTAACAGTCTATGTATGGACCAATTTCATTGCCAACAGATTATATTTTAATCCCATGTTTTATTTTCTAATGCACACATTTAATCATTTGAATTCCTAAATTGTATTTCGTAATTTAAAACTTGGGTGAATATTGCCTTCAGTTTAAATTCAATTTCCATGTTATATATTTATATATATTTTTTTATATATATATATATAACACACACAGTCCCACCTACTGATTCCCACTCGCTCACCTCCTCCCATTGTTAACTGACCCTTCTCACCTCCAACAAACCCCAACAGGCCTCCCCACACAGCAATCCCTCTCTTACATTTACTTATCTTTCCAGTGGCTGTCATCGCTGGCTCTAAGGGAAGGAAAAGATCTGATGCTGACAAACCTACAGATCACAAGAGCATTGAATATAAAGGTAACTGGATTTACTTTTTTTTCTTTTCTGCAGTATGGCTTTTGGCTGGCTCCTTAAGGCTGAGGTTCTATGTAAACCATTCTCCCTGCACGGTGTAGTTAGCTGTTCTGGGATCGATCTCAAACGTCCTTCCAGATGTGATAGCCTTTTTCACAAGTTGAGGCCTGCAGGTTTGAGATCAGTTTTATTTTTAAGTATTTCCTTTTGCACTTTAGCACACACACATAACAAACCAATGAAGTATTGCTTAAGCAAGACATGGGACAAGAATGGAGCAACAATGACTTACAACAACTAAGCGTTCCTAGTCAGTACTCTAGAGGAGATCTGCATGGAGGAATGGGCCAAAATACCAGCAACAGTGTGTGATAACCTTGTGAAGACTTACAGAAAATGTTTGACCTCTGTCATTGCCAACAAAGGGTATATAACAAACTATTGAGAAACTTTTGTTATTGACCAAATACTTATTTTCCACCATAATTTGCAAATAAATCCTACAATGTGATTTTCTGGAGAGAAAAAATGCTCCTTTTGTCTGTCATAGTTGAAGTGTACCTATGATGAAAATTACAGGCCTCATCTTTTTAAGTGGGAGAACTTGCACAATTGGTGACTGACTAAATACTTTTTCCCCCACTGTATCATGCATCCCTAACCGAGATGGAACAAAATAATTATTTGCAGCCCAGTAGTAATGCTTAAAGATGAGTAGGCCTAAACTGCCTCTTTCCTTGTGCATTTGCAAGTTGGCTTTACAAATATGATGGGTTTTGTAACCCCAGACAAATTACACGATTTTGTCGAGTCCGAAGGCATAAATTAATAGGTAAGAGGAATTGGAAGATTCTGGCGAAGATAAAGGCACGTTAGAAGAGAAACTCTTTTTATGGCATTAATGCGCCCCATCATAGGAAGAGGCAAGTATCCAGCTCTTTTGTTGTAGCTGTCCAACCAGCTCATTGTTAAGCTTGAAGATGAGCTTTGGGATTCTATGTATTTTTAGTCTAAGGTAAGTGAAGTTGTCATGCACCACTTTAAATGGTATCCTCTAGACCACTTGCTGTAATATTATCTGAGATCACCTTTTCTCCCATTTTTAATGAATAGCCAGACAGTTAGCCAAATGAATTGAATTAAGTCTCGTCGGTTAGGGACAGAGGCTGTGTCATCGTCTGCATATAACGAAATGCGGTCTTTTGTTTCCTACTTTAAGACCTTGGATATAAGGATGATTCCTTATTTGCATAGCTAGGGGTTCAAGGGCGACAGCAGACCGCTAAGTGGGGAAACTCTGCTGGACAGATCTATGTAGTTCAAAGGGCCTGGATTTGTCGCTGTTGGGCAGGCAGAGCATTTTGACCCAGGCGATAAAGGAGTCGCCAAATCCAATCTTAGTGAGCGCTTCGAGCATGTGTGACCATTCTATTTGGTCGAACGCTTTTTGAGCATCTAGCGATATAATAGCCGTCTTGGCGCTTTTCCCATGATTTGCGTATAGAATGTTAAGCAGCCTGCGCACATTAGAACAATAACCTGCCGGGGATAAAACCCTGTCTGATCTGGATGAATAATGGTTGCATGTTTGTGTAACCTATTACAAGTACTTTATTTTTTCTAAACGTCTAATTTAAGCAATGCTATCGGTCTAAAATGTGCGGGATCTGTTACCTCTGCCTTTTTAACAAGGCAAATATTGGCTTCTTACAATGACTACGGTAAAATGTAATTTTCTGTTGAATCAGTAAACATCCTGAGTAAGAGGGGAGCGAGGGCTTCACTGAATGTTTTCTAAAATTCACAGCCGAAACCATCAGGGTCTGCAGCCTTTCCAGGTGGGAGAGCTTTTATTGCCTCCAATTATTTATTCTATTGTGAAATTTGAGTAAAAAAAAGTGTTTTGCCGCTATCAAGTTTTGGCAGGCTGACGGCGTCACAGAAGGCTGACTCATCGGATCTGGAAAAATATAACTGAGAAATTCTTTGAAGCAGTTTATCTCTTTAGGATCTGTCGGCAAGGTCCCCGCCTTAGACCTGATTTTACGGATTGCTCGATTTGCCTGTGCATCCTTTAGTCGTCTAGCGAGCTACCTTTCCGGTTCGTCCCCTAGTTCATATTGTTTTTGTTTCAGCTTTACTGACCTGAGAACCAATAATAGAACTGTGTTCATATTTTAATATCAAAATATTGTTGTAGTCTACTTGAAGTTCTGGTTGTCTCCAAAGATGGGAGTTATTTTTCTATCTCATACGATTCCCTGTGTCTGTCACTCGTATGAAATAATGACCTCATAACCGTTTAACGTTTCCCATAGTGTAGAATCAGATACCACTCCCGTGTCATTAGTCTGAGGAACTCATTCAACTTAACTGTCATGCAGTCAATGAATGCTTGGTCTGTGAGCAAGGAGTGGTTAAAACGCCAACTGTAATTCTGTTTTGGTAAAGAGGGACAATGTAATTGGACTGTGGTCACTTAAGAATTTATGGCATTTTGAATTGAGCACTTTGGGTATCAAGTTGGAGTCGATTCTAGAAAAAGACAGACTGCTCATTCTACTCTTCTATTTTGTAGAGTCTGTGTAGACGGTCTGTCGCGATATGGATCAAGGTAACAATTAAAATCGCCTCCGATTAGTGGGACTAAGATCTGGGAGTAAATCAAAAAACAGGAGAGAAATGTGGGTCGTCAATGTTTGTGCCATGAGAAATTCAATAGGGTGACTGGGAAAGAGTTAATGTTGTACCTACCGTCTGTGGACAAGAGTTAAAAATAGCTGTTTTTACAAAAGAGAATAGCAACACCTCTTGCCTTGGAAGATAAGGGTGATTGATAAACTTGAGAAATCCAGTTGGATCTGATGCCGCTGTCTGGCAGCAGAAAACAACAAAACACAGTAACGGACGCCAGAGAAACCCACCCTCCCCACTACTTATCCAAATGAAGCATTGTTCTCCCCATCTCACATAAAACGAGGACTGCTGTGCATGATGGCTAGAACAGACCAATACTACGCTAGCAACAGTCGGACTTAACAGCCCTCTCCGGGTTGTTGGACATTTTGAATTTGTATACATGGCCTCTTTTATGAATAAACATCAAATCCACTGTTTGCTCAGTCAACATTCCAGACATTTGTGGCCAGGGGATTTGCTGTAGTTTTGACACGTAGCTTGTAACATCTTCGAGCTTGGTGAAGGCTCCTGTCATGGCGTTGTGATTTAAAATGCTGGCTTGTATTTCACCTCTGCCTCTCATGGTCTGCGTCACAGCAGGGAGTCAAGTAGCAGAATGCGTGCGGTTGCTCAATCACCTCCATGGTGTAGTTGGGGAAGATGAGAAACTTTTGACCTTTTTTGTATTCCATTGCTCCCTGTTTGTATAATGAGCTCCTTTTCCTGAAAGTGATTTACCCTTGTAATTATGGTGTGTGGCTTGGCACCTGATGAGCAGTGTTGTAAAAAAAAATAGTTCAAAGTACTACTTAAGTAGTTTTTTGAGGGAATCTGTAATTTATATTTACTCCACTACATTCCTGAAGAAAATGTTGTACTTTTTACTCCATTTTCCCTGACACCCAAAGTACTCGTTACATTTTTGAATGCTTAGCAGGACAGGAAATGGTCTGATTCATGGATTTTAAAGAATCCCTGGTCATACCTACTGCATCTGATCTGGCGGACTCACTAAACACAGGCTTTGCTTGTAAAATATGTTTGAGTATTATGCCCCAGGCGATCTGTAAATAAAATTTAAAAAATAGTGTCAGGATCTTGCTGGGTATGTGGAGAGTTGTAGTCAATGGCGCTAGCTTCTGCTTGCTGGGCCTTTGTCAACTTTGCGTTAGCTGGTCTGTTGGGTTTTCATTGCCATATTTCACTGCTAATTGTGCCTCGGGAATATACTAAACAATGTGTATTTTTTGAGGGTTGAACTTGTGAAACGGTAAATTACGATTTCAAAATTTGTGTCCGAGATATGAACACTTCATGCGCGCCAGCGCCCCACTTCTGAGATCCGTTCTGATTTTGTCCTCTGGTCTTCCACAGATGCTTGCATGGTGCCCTCGGACTCGGGCCCTTGCCGCGCTGCCTTCAACCTGTTCTACTTTGACCCCAGCACTAGCTCCTGCCAGTCTTTCATCTACGGTGGCTGCCAGGGAAACGGCAACCGCTACGGCACACTGGACGAATGCATGGCCCGGTGCACTGGAGAGCACGGTAAGAATTGTTTTCCATTTTGTTGCGTTAGTGGGATTAAAATGGATGTAGTTTTTGTCATTGATCAACACAATGCCCCATAGGTCAGTGAAAAAATTCTGCAAATGTAAACAAAGTAGTTGCAATAATATATGTATTAAAAGGGCAAGCCTATATTAAGGGTTAAATATGGCTTAGCAAATCACAAGTTACATGGACTCGGTGTAAAATAATGGGAGTTGAGACTTTAAATTATTATTATTTTTTTTAAATGACTACCCCTTCCTCTGTCCCTCAGTGAAATATTTAATTTCAAGCACAGATTCATCTTCATAAAGAAGAGCAGTGATTGGTAGCTGGGCAACGATAACAAATCAGACTTTGAATATCTCTTTTAAGCAGGATCAAGTTCATTAGGGTGTGGATTATGTATTAAATCACCCAGACAGTCATACTTAACTGAGCTGCCGGACAGGAAGGAAATGTCACCATGAGGCCATTAGTGATTTTAAAACCGCTACAGTTCAATTGCTGTGAAGTGAGAACTGAGGTGGGTCAATAACATTGTTCCACCACAATGACCTAAATGATGGCATGAAAAGAATGAATACATATTCCAAGATAAGGCACTACAATAATACTGCAAAACAACTTTGCAAAGGAATACACTTTTTGGCCTAAATGCAAAGCCTTATGTTTGGGACAAATCCAACACAGTAACTGACGCCTTATTTTGAGGCATGACAGGGAAAATCTGCTTTACACCAGACACTGGGAGGGTAATTGACATTTCAGCAGGACAATCTACAACACAAGACCAAATCTACACTGGAGGTGTTTACCAAGAAGACAGTGAATGTTCCTGAGTGGCAAAGATTTTTTTAAATTTATTCTGCTTTTAAAAAATCTGACACTACTTGAATTGCTGTCTAGCCATCATCCCAAACACCTTGACAGAGCTTGAAGGATTTGGAAAATAATAATTGCCAAGTATTGCGCAATCCAGGTGTGCAAAGCTCTTCAACTTACCCAAGAAGACTCACAGCTGTAATCGTTGCTGCCAAAGGTGTTTGAATTGTTCATTTGATTTTTTTTTTTTTTTTGTGGTGGCTATAGTGATTTTCTCTTTTCTGATTCCATCATTTTCACAGGTGAGCAAGGGCAACACAATGGCCATAACCGCGTGACACCAGGTAAGCTAACCATCCTTAGGTTCTAGGCTGGCGGTGAGGTTTAAAGGGGTGTGTTCCAGTGGGTGTGATATGGCAAAACTTAACCTCCCCTGAAGCGGTTTTCAGAACTGTTTTGATCTAAAGTTTTTTTTTTTTTGGGGTGGCATATGAACTTGGCTTGTGCGAGCCGGAATGGCTTGGTTTATCACAGGGCATTACTGCCAATCTATCTCCTTAATCCTGAGTGCCAAGCAGAGACTGAGTTCTTGACACAAACTGGTGCGCCTGGCACCTACAACCATACCCTGTTCAAAGGCACTTGAATATTTTCTTGCACATTCAGTCTCCGAATGGCGCACACATACACAATCCATGTCTCAAGGCTTAAAGATCCATATTTTAACCTGTCGCCTCCCCTTAATCTACACTGATTGTTTGAAGTGGATTTAACGTCAAGGTATCATGGCTTTTACCTGGATTCACCTGGTCAGTTTGTCCTGGAAAGAGCAGTTTGAAGTGCCAACTTTTTAATTTGGCTCTGTACTCCAGCATTTTGGATTTGAGATCCAATGTTTCAGTGACAGTACAGTCAGAATGTCACCATTTTGAGGAAGGTTTACTGTTTAGAAATGAAAGCACTGTTATTTTGGCCCCCCCCATTTTGAAGGTGTCGTAAGTATTTTGACAAATTCACTTGTATTGAAGTAGTCAAGTGTAGTATTTGGTCCCATTTATTCCTAGCATTCAATGACTACATAAAGCTTGTTACTCTACTTGTCTGCATTTGGACAATTCCAAGGTAAGAGTGATGCTAAGACTCCCATTTCACTTTAAAATGTATGTCAATCAAAAACCAATGATTGCAAAGTTAAACTAACTACACACTTCTATGCACATGGACTAGTTTGAACAATTTCCACTGAAAATGTTAAACAAATTTACTTGAACAGTGCCGATGCAAAGTTTTGTAGCACAATGATGGCACAAACTGTAATTCTCAGCAAAAAGCTGTATACAAGCAACCTATTTCAGACCGGTCTGCACGTTTTGAAGTTAGAAATGCAATTCAGTCTTACACGGTGAAAGACTGGTTACGACTGGAATTTTTTACATTCAAGTCTATGGCCATTGAGATGCATTGGGAATTATGCAAATATGGTTGTAGTGTGCAAAGTAATAGTGGTATCAAAATGATTTGTCAAGCTACCTGACCAGTGGCAGTCTGGACATTGTTTTTGTGTTTAGCTTTTACGGTTTTGGCTCTACATGTGCTACAGCAGAATACAACAAGTGTATAATTATCAACAGTTTCTTAAGTTCTGCTTTGCTTTCAAAAAGCACACCTATGTATGTTTCTGAAAACTAACGTTATTGTGTATGCTACCATGATTACGGCTAATTATGAATGAATCGTGAATAATGATGGGAAACTTACAAGGCACAAAGACCATACCCCTTACCTTTCACCATTACCAATAACAGGGGAGGGTAGCACTTTTGGGGCTATGATCTTTGTGCCTTTGTGCCTTGTTTCTCATTATTCAAAATTATTCGTAGTTATTGTAGCATCCACATAAATTTAGCAGTGTTTAGTAACATTTTCTGACTAACAGTAACTCATCTCTGACACAACCCCAAAAAACTACAAGTTTGTAGAGTCAAGCTGGGACCAAATACTACCCTTTTGATTACTTTAATACACACGTAATTCAATTTGTCCAAATACTTATAGCACCTTCAAATGGGGGGGATGAGATGATAGTTATTTCTAAACAGTACAACATATTTATGAAAATACCCTCAAATACAAGTAATGTACTATTGCCTCCATATGAAACATTTTGCTCTCAAGGAGTATAGAGACACATTTAAGCTTGAACTTTCCTGTCCAAATAAATGCATAGGGGAGTGTACTTAAAGTAAATGCATCCATCCTTCCCCTCCAGGGGTCTTCCTGGTGGCCACACTGGCTGTGAGTTCAGCTCTGATCCTGATGGGTCTGATCCTTATCACCATCTGGCGCTCCAAGCTGCAACGTGGCCACCGCCGCCTCGGTGACAAGGAGGACCTGCTGCCCTACGAGCAGCTGTTTGAGGAGCAGCTGCCTGAGGAAGCGCTCCCAAAAGTGGGCACGGCACCATGAGGGAGCCTGCTCCTGTGTGGCTCCATGGCGCCACAGTCGCCTTACTCCACTGTCACTTTCCATTCCACAAATATCACTGACCCGGAATGCCTGCATCTGTTGGTTGTCAAGGGATGTATTCAGATATGATGGGAAGTTGTTTAATTGTGTCTTTTTGTCCAAATAGCCACGGTACTAATGACATAGATACGGTGATACGTGCATTGCTAATACAGGCACACCTACAAGGTGTTTTAGGTTTGGGGTTTAGTGAGTGATTTAGACCTATGCTTGACATTTTCAGATCATAGTGAATTTCTGCTGCTGTCATTTACTTCTTGTTTATTTAATTATAAAGGCTGAAACTTTGACACGCTGTCTCCCGGACACAGATTAAGCCTAATCATGGAGTAAAACAAACTCAATTGAGAATCTCCATTTTTAAAATGCTTTTTAGTCCAGGGTTAGGCACATCAATGGGTCTGGGGGAAACGTCGCCTGAATGCGTTTAAAAAAAAAACAACCTTTTGTAAACTTGAGTTCATGAGCGGCGCTGCTACACTGTTTACTGTGATATTTTGTACACCCTATATTCAGTGGCAAGATGACCTTTTAAAAAAAATCCATTTAATTAACAAATAACATATTTCGTTAACATTTTACTTACAATTTAAGAGGTGCACATAATTTAAATCTTAAACATGACAACAACTGTTATTTTCATGACTTACACTTATCTCCTCCATATAGAATGTAAATGTTCAGTAGCTTATTGTGGGATTTCCTGTTCTACCTGTAACTCGGCAGCAGTGAGCCGGATGATGTCAACACTGTGTCCTCTGTATTAACTACTGTTTAATAAAGGACTGGTACTTTACTGATTGCTGAATATCTCTATTTTCTATAGCACATTTTGTACAGTGCAAAGTGCGTCGCATAATTTACAGGAGAATAATGTATTTATAAATAATAAGTAAATGGATACGTTTTAGGATGGTAACACAGGACTGAAACTGAAAGTGTCCTAGGTAAAAAGCAGTGAAGTATGTTCATGTTTTTCTTAACGTCCAGTTTGTCAACTCACTCCCATCTGCATTTGTATTGCTACAGATTGGAGAGGACAAGGCTGGACGGTTTGTTTTTCTTACCTCTAGAGGGCAGAAGTGACCATGATGCATACTAAGTATCTTCCTGGTGAAGAGACTGATTTGAGGGCACTCCTTAAACTGATCTTATTAGTACAAGTTTATGCATAGCGTAGGACTCAAATGTTTTCTTCAACCCTAGTTATGGAAGTTCAGTAAGAGAAGTTTTAATCTGCATCGACACATTCCTATTCAACATGATCACGGTAATGTAGGTTTTCATGCAGTTGGTTTCACTGTCAATGTATTACTTTGCACATTTCATCGCCATGCAAAAAGAATCAAGATAAAGTAAGAGTTTATTATCTTGATGTGGTGGGTCGTTTTGTAATAAAACATAGGAATTAGCTGAACATTTTCATCCCGCACCAATTCTAAAATGACCTAGCTAATTGAGCAAACTTAATTCCCTATTAATTGGTTCCAGGTCTGCGACATGGTTAGTGATAAAGTAGGTAGCAAGCTGTCTACAGAGGCCGTGGTGTGGTCATGCAGGGTTCTGTGTGTTCTTGACCCTTTCTCAATTCATTTTTCTTGATTCCTTGCACCCTCTCACCACCAAATCCATTGGAGAATAAGGTACAAGGGGAGTGACTTTGGACCTTCTCGAATACGGTTGAAAAGGAGGCGAGGCGATAGGATGCGTGGAACCACAGAAAGACAAATTGAGATACACTGGGGCTCTAACGTTCACCTTCCTCTCCCATTTTCTTTCTGCTGAAGAGACTCAATACGAAGCAGCTGGCCTCCTTGACGTTGTGTCCTTGGGTACTAAAGTGCTCTGCTTTCGCTGCGCTCTAAAATGAGGCCCTAAAGACCAAATGATTAGCTCATTTCCCAACCATGTAAATCCTCCCACCCACACACACACACACACACACACTCATTATTAGTCAATGGGATTCAAACTCATTTCCATAAACAGTCAAACATAATGATCATTCTAGTGCCCTGGCTCTGACACAAAACGTTGAGGTAGCTGATGGCCAAAGAGGATGGTAGGAATGAGAGGAATGGGATGGATGGAGAAAGTACAGGGGAGGGTTCACGATAAGGCTGTTGGGTGGACCAGAGAGACTTCAAGACCAGAACTCCAACAGCGCAGCATGGAGGGGATAATGTATATAGAGAGCCTGTAACCCTCACTCACTGTCTGAAAGCAGATACACTGCCCACCCCTATAACTCTCACTGACTGTCCAAGGTAAATCCATAGGACACTGTCAGCCCTGCTCCTACAGTCGACTCCTTCTCTTCTCTCCACAGCTCCCAGGCCCAAAACCCGTAACTCTCCTCCTGCAGCTCCAGTGGTGTGCACTATGTGGGGCTTTGTTTGGCCCGATGTGTACCCTGTCCTTGGTAACCTATTTCTGTGTTGTCAGTGCCTATGGCCATCTGTTTTCAATCCGGTGTTGGTGTAATTGTGCTTGTTTAGCATGACCCCCCCAACCCTCCTGTACACCTCCACCCCTCACCAGCTGCCTGACAGATTTGAGGGATGCTCTGCATTCCTGGGGGCATGAGTGGGAGTGTGATCCCCCCCCTTTTCCCCTTCTCCAACAGAAGTGTGTGTCGGGGTTTGTGTGTCAGGAAGTTATAGATGGTGGGTTTGAATGCGTGAAGGAGGGTGTTTGTCTGTTTGCTATTATGTCAAGTAGAAGTGAGTCCGTTTGTGTGTCTGTGTGTAAGCTCGTCATGCCCAGGGACACCTCAGTCTGTCCTCACACTCCTCCTGATAGATAGTAGTGAGGAAAGAAAGTAGTGAGGTGAAGGCTAGGAAAGTATACTTCTCCACTAAGTATGATGTCATGACTTTGGCTCTCTAGAGCGTGGAGGGTAGGTCCTAAAGGGGAGTTGATATCTTGGCAGTAAAGGGGACTGAAATCCGAGTGACCCCGACTAAAATTGAAAGCAGTTGCGAATCCTCTGGAGGGCCGACGTTTTTGCGATCCAGACTCTGCTCCCAGTTCCCACGACACCAACCGACCTCCACTTCTCTTTTTTTTATCCACTTCCTCTATATTTTCTCTTTCTCATTCTTTCTTTGGTCCCCGTGCCTATAAATGGGAAGTCTGGTGATATTTTGGACCGCCGGCCATGACCAGTCACACTTAAAAAGGTAAAATTAAGAGGGGGATGGTTTCACTGGGTTGGAGTAGAAGATGCTTATAAAAAGCATCCTTGAGAATGCTTAAATGGCCATGAAATGGAAAATACTTTTGGCGGATGATTTAGGAGATGGTGAGGTGGCTAGACAACACCATGTCCTTTGACCCCTGTTTTCTTCCAAACACTTCCTGGTATGTGGCTCTATTTCACTGATGATTTGTTTTTGTGAAAGTGTGAGAGAAAAACCGAGAGCAGTATGATGAGGAAGGGAATGTGTGGAGGAGGGAAAGTGTTGTCAAAGAAAAATGTCGGGCAAAGTGTTGATGGGCTTATACATGTTTGTAAATCGCTATTCAGTCGTTCATCCCTCTGAGGCCATGAGAACCTCTTAAGCATAAAACAAGATATTTAAGATATGTCATGTCAATATAATAATAACAATACATGCCATTTAGCAGAAGCTTTTATCCAAAAGGGACTCGGTCATGCATGCATACATTTTACGGAAGGGCACGATGGGATCGAACCCACAATCCTGGCGTTGCAAGTGCCATGCTCTACCGAGTCCATGACGGTAAAGTGTTGCGAATGGCTATTCAGTGGATTTAACAGTATCCAATGAAATATGTGGCTATGCCTACACGAAGACGTACAGTACGTACCTGTGTGTTCTCCCAACCTCTTCACTTGGCACGCCCATTCTACAATAGAGTGCCATAACATTTTGATCTGTCTTTAAATGCAGACTGAATGCTAAATGCCTCCAGACTCCGTGTTACATCAGGGATAGGTTTATAACCTATTGTTACCTTGAGATGAAGGCCAAATGGTCCTTGATGGCTGTGCATCTCACTTGCCAGGACAACAGACCAATCAGGGCCTTGTATCTACTGCGAGTTGAAGCCAGGTGAAATCTGTGTGGTATTCCTCGTGGTAGCCAAGTCGATGTGTGTGGTAAACTTTACAGGCAATTAACTGTATTTATGAGATTAGAGGAATGGGGGAGAGGTGTTCTCTCGAGCGAGCAGCTATTCACCTCCGAGGAAGGAGTCTTCAGTTTGATGTCAAACCTGAGGGAAGTTGAGCTGTTTTAAGGTCATTTCAGTTGTGGTGAAACTGAACAACTTGGACTTCTGGCAGAAAGGCCCTGTGTGTTATTGCGAGATACAATCATCAGTGTAGAGAAATGTTTTGGTGGCGATTCAAATATGTAATTAACCGTTAGGTAAACAACGTTGTGCGTAGAGACTCAGAAAAAAGTTGAAGACATGCACATTTTTACTACAGTCAGTATTTCATTCTTATGGTTTCACCGGTAATGTGGAAACTGTGGTAATACTTTTCATGTAACGACATGATGTGAAATTAGGCCTATGAAACGCTGGCACCCTCTACCCATAATGTTTCTCCTCCTCCTCCTCTCTTGACGTCTTCTCCCAAACACATGTCAGTTGCACCACTTCGACATAAACAAGGAAACACTGGAGCGAGGCATGAGAGGGGTAGACACTTTGTCATTTGCCAGCTATGATTACAAGCCACGTCGAGCTATTGAGCTATTTAGTTTGAGCCAATGAAAACAGAGATACCTGGGAGTTTACCTGGGAGGCGTGAGAAGCAACTCTACTCTCTCATTACCATCAGAGAAATGTCCATGGGGATCCTGCCTCAGGGAACAGATGCGTAATAGATAATGGTGCAGACATAATGGATGATTCACATAATGGATGATTCGTTGCAGGCAAGACAACAAAGTTGACACTGTGGCGCGGTCATGAGGCTACATACATTGCGCAACTCGAAGATGATTTTTTTTTGTCTGCCTCATATGAATCATCAATATTTACTGTACAAAGGTAGTGCCTCTGGTTTGAACGTGACTATCGCTCTGTATGGATATGACAATGTTAGGTAACTGAAGTTGTCTAAGGGCTGGCTTTTATTTCCCTACACCTGGAGGGATGAAGCTTTGTCTGACACTTTTAATTGGCTGAATCATTTTGTGGTTTGAGCTGTCAGGGCACACTGAAGCCAGATGAGTCTCCCCAGGCCAGAGGCTCGGAGTGGGTCATTCACCATGGCTGTGGAGGTAGAGAGAGGATCCAACAGCAGGGAGAAAGACGAGAGGCCTTTAAAGGTGTGCTGACAAAGATATTATGAACAGAGAGACAATGAGGACGTGTATTGTAACAAACTATTCTCTCTCTGTCTCTTTCTGTCTCCCTCTCGGTCGGTCTGTCTGTCTGTCTGTCTGTCTGTCTGTCTCTCTCTCTCTCTCTCTCTCGCTCTCTCAGACACTCATGAAGTACACACATTCCAGACTAATGACACAACCTAGTAGACTACAGAGATATTACAGAAATAGCTTCCCAGACACATAATCATAAGCAGTATTATAAACAGCCACTCAGACACACACACACATCCTAACCAACTCGTACCCTACTATATCCACAGTGAGAACAGGAGCTGTGCTTATGCAGCAAATGCCACTTGACTTGTTCCAGACACACACACACACAGACAGAGAGACAGAAACACACACACACAGAGAGACATAGCCACGGGAAGTAGAGGTGCTGTAGCTTCCCCTGAAACATCGGGGGTAAAATTGTACACAATTATAAGAGAGAAACACAGACACACATAGTAGTGCCAGGACAGAGGGTGACAAACAGTTAGGGAATGTCTGCCACTTAGGGGGGGCTTAAATCGAGGGCCCGCCTCCCGTTAGGTTGAGCCTGCTGTATTCAATTAGTCTGTATTCACCACATCATGAAAATAAATGTCCCTTTTCCTGACCTCCTCTCAGTCTCCTAGCCCCATCTCTATCATGATGTAGTTCGTCACACATGTTGTCCTCTGTGGTAGAGCATGGCACTTGCAATGCCACGATCATGGGTTTGATCCCCGCTGTGGGCCACCCAACCGAATAATGTTTGCATGCATGCAACTTTGGATAGAAGTGTCTGCTACATGGTATATTATATAATACTTCTCCTTTAGGGGCTCTCCTATTGTCTGATGGGTTATTGCTGTCTCAGCGATTAGCAACCACGACAGCAGACCGTCTTGATCTCCCGGACTCCAACATCTGTCACGAGTTTCTGTCTCTCTGTCGGTTTCCCTTTCTCTCTCTCTCTCTCTGTCGGTCTCCCTTTCTCTCTCTCTGTTTCTTCATCCCGATGCTCCCTTATCTAGTGAGATGGAGACAGGATCCCTGCATAGTGAGAGTAGTAATCAGAGCATTGGTTTCTTATTCGTCCTCGTATGACATCAGAGGGTGATGTCATCTGCCGAATTAGACACACAGTTCGAATTGTCTACCACAGCCCTCTCTTGTCCCCAAAGAGACCCTACAAAGTACACCGCTTAATGTTCATTTTAAGCATACAGTGTGTGTGTGCCATCGGCAGGAAGGTGTGCGTCAGAAGTTGCATGTACTGTATAACTAATGATTCAGTACTTCTGATGTACTTTCCCATAGAGTTTCTATACGTTGGAACTGAGAGACAAAGGACAGAGATGATGTGCAAACTAGTTTGGAGACACATTTAAGCCATCTTGATAAACTATTCTGCCTGTCGCTATCTTTCCATCTCTCTGTCTTTTGCTTATTCTCTCAATCTTTCTCCCCCCTCTCTCAAATCTGTTCACTCCTTCTCAATCACTCTCCCCCAATTTCTTCCCTTCTTCCCTCTCTCCCTTCCTCTCTACAGTCTCACGCTAGAGAGGACGTGACAGTGTGAGAGGAGCGGAGGCTGTTTATCTCTTCCCCCTAACCTTGCCCAGATTCATCCTTTCCTTTTGCTGACTGCAGCAGACCACTGTCCCCCCTCCAGTGTGTCAGTGTAGTGTGTCGAGGCCCCATTGCTAATGTGTAGATTTATCCTCCATGAGGTTTGAGATCCCCTATGAGATCCCCTATGGCTCACCTCAACTCCAACATTTTCAGACACTGTTTAAGAGTGTGAGGGTCTTGAGGTTGTGGAGAGAGGGGTGTTTAAGGATAGGGGGGATGCAAACAATGTAACCGCCACCAGCTGTGGCAATAGAACATAATTGGCAAAGCATTTCCTATACCCCTGTTGTCATAGCAATGGGTGAAAGGGAGGGCAAAGGGGTGATTTTGCTGACCTTGGGGGTCCTTGGCAACACACTGCTGGACGGTAAGCGTCGTCTTCTAGGCGCAAGATGCACGGGGCAGGAAGTTGGGGGACTGTTTTCTAGGCCAAAGGCTACAACCATTTCCTGTTGTTGGTCTGGTCACTGCCTTCTCAGGCCTGGGGTCGATGGGCCCTGTGTTGGTTACCCTGCTCACTGTCAAAATACAATGTTATCACTCCAGTATGAGCCACACAAAAGCTGAAACTGTTTGGGAAAGCCCATGTGTACATTACACTCTTAGAAATAAATGTGCAAGTTGGGACCAAATACGATTCTTGAGAGCGATGCCATAGGGAACCATTTTAGGGTCTATGAAGAACCATACATGTGATGGTTCTTTGAAGAACTGTTACGTATACTCCCTCCCCGGCGCTCTAGGTCACTAGGCTGCTCATGATGGCGCACACCTGTCACCATCGTTACACGCACCTGCGCATCATCAGACTCCCCTGGACTCCATCAGCTCCTTGATTACCTTCCCTATGTATGGCACTCCCTTTGGTTCCTTCCCCAGCCGTTGTTGTTTCTGTGTCAGTTTCATGTCGGTGCGCTGTTCGTGTTTCTTGTCTGGTTCATGTTTGTTTATTTATTAAACGTATTCACTCCCTGAACTAACCCAACTCTCAGCGTACATCATTACAAAAACCCGACAAAAATCCAGAACGAGAAATGTTTATGCTCTTCAGGACCAGAATTGAATAGGTGGTTTTTAACCTTATTTGCATACATCCCAGGGTGCATTTCGAGTGAATTTTCGAGTTAACAGTTCCAACTATGACTGTGTTTGCTAGTCTAAGGTGGAAACAGGGGACCAAAGCGCAGCGTGGTGACCGTACATACTTCTTTATAAGATGTCGCCAACAAAACAATAAACATCAAAACGAACACGTGACGCCAACGTAGTGCTCACAGGCAACTATACATGGACAACTACCCACAACTACCCACAAATACAGGTGGGAAAAGGGCTACCTAAGTATGGTTCTCAATCAGAGACAACGATAGACAGCTGCCTCTGAGAACCATACCCGGCCAAACACACAGAAATACAAATCATAGAAAAAGGGACATAGAATGCCCACCCAAATCACACCCTGACCAAACCAAAATAGAGACATAATAAAGCTCTCTATGGTCAGGGCGTGACAGTGACAGAGACATGGTTGTTGCATTCATTAATTTTCAGTCCTGTGACTTTCATCAAGTGAGATCCTAAGTGAATGAGGGTGTCATCAAAATGTATTTATTAAGACAATACAATACACACTACAGGACAGTACAATACATACTTCAAAAGGCCTTTTTTGAGTGCCTGGTTTTAGCCTAACACAGTGGACTGAAACTCAAAGTTTACAGGCCACACCAGGCCTGCAAGACACATTCTGTTGGCTCGCAAAGTGATGTGTAATTCCTATTCAGCCAAAGTGGGGATATCCAGCATTTTGAATGTTTATTCCACAGCAACCTGCATTCAGAATGACTGCCAGGGTCGGGAAGACTAAGATATGAGACTGCCTTAAACATCTAAACTGGAACAACCATTTCTGTAACGGGTGCAATAAGTCCAAGTAACAGATTGAAATAGTTTAGAAAAATGTATAAGATTAATTAGTCCATCAATGTAAAAAAAACATTTATCTTGAAACAAACAATTGTAAAAATCAACCAGCACGTGCTGGGAAATATGATAATGATGGGCAAGGTTTTGGTTCAACTCTGGTTATTAACCTCTTGTAACTCTAGGGGCGGTATTTCATTTTTGGATTAAAAAACGTTCCCGTTTTAAGCGCGATATTTTGTCACGACAAGTTGCTCGACTATGCATATAAGTGACAGCTTTGGAAAGAAAACACTCTGGGGAAGGTTTTGGTTAATAACTCTGGTTATTAACACCGACACTGAGCTTCTTTTACACCTCTGCATTTTGAATCATCAGGATGATGTGGCAGTTGACACTTTGCTTCTTGAAAGTCCAACATCTTGAAAACTTGACTACTGGCATGCAAGACATTTTGGGACTGTATTAACAGTGAAATATGTACCAACGTGTTGTTTTTGAAAGGAGTTTTCCTTATGAAGGAACCTTATGAGCTGAGGAAGAACCATTTAAGAATGTTTCTTTTTTTCTGTGTAGGGAAACGGGATGGTAATGGTAAAAATGCTTCCAAGACCAATGAGATCATTACTGATTGTTCTTATCTGCTCTCGAGATTCTAATGTAAAACACGACACTAATCATTTTATGTGCTTGGAAAGCTAGTTTTTGAAGGAACGTTGTCCTAGATATTTTTTTCCCCAGAGCATTCATTGCATTAGAAGATAATCAGCTTTTCAACTTCCATCTTGAGGAAGAAGTTGCTCATAGGGAAAGGAATTTGGACACCAGTGATCTTAAGTAACAAGAACAGCTACAGCTGGATTGTTGCGTCACTTGTTCTTGAAATGGCAAACGGCAGAGTACCAAATTACATAGCTGCTTCTACTGACACTGTTCCCCATACTTCTGCCTAACTACAGCCTCTGTCAGAGGCCTGTAATATTATCAGCTGAAACAGGCCTAGAACTAGTGACTAGCAGCTGTGTGTGTTCCCTAGCATGTGCTCTGACTCATCCAGTGACTCACTGGATCACGTGACTCATCCAGGTGACCTACGCAATCCTGCTCCCTTCTCAGGGATGTTCAGCTGCCATTTTAAAATCCAAAAACCCTTCCAGCAGCTCACTCACTCACCTTATTAGTCCAGCCAATCTGTCACAGCTCGGCTGTTGCTACAAGTCTGGTGTGACGACTGGTTGCCCACGGCAGGTGTCTGACAGGGTGATTAGTCAAAGGGCCAATCCCTGGCTTCCCAGGGTGAGAGGTGACCTGTACTGGGAAGCAGGTGTGTCTGTGTAAGTCACTGGGTACAGTAGTGACCTGAGGGCTGTCACTCATCATAGTGGGGATGGAGCCCTGGGCAGTTAAACAGCTATGGGCCAATGCCAATGGCCAGACAAGGGTACTTAAGAGTAACATGAGCCTGCGTTCCTCGTCCATTTGCGGTCTCCTCTCCTCTGAGCCGGACAGTGCTAGCTGCTAGCAGTAACGAGGCTCATAGGTCCAGGCAGGGGCCAGAAATCACCTCAGCGTATATGTAGGTCACCGGCATGCGTGTGGCTTTGGCTGGGATCCGGCCTAATCTAAGGGCTTTTGCTCCAGTCAACCACTTTCATCTGTGGTGGAGATGGAGCGTGTGTTTGTAGCCCTCCACTCTGCGGCTGGTGGTTTAGGTTTAGCAAGGCTGGCTGCAGAGACGCTGGCTGCAGTCCTGTGATATTTCAACCAAGTGGAATGAATGATATTCTAACTCCGGGGGCCAGAGATTCCTCTCTTTAATCACCATTCCTGCTGTTCCTTTAGATCTCGCTCTGTACTTTGAGGTGCATATTAAAAAGCTATATCTAAGACCATATGGACCTGTTAGAGTAGTATTGTTGCATGGTGAAATATGTAGCCTTTCCTCTCCTTCAACGCCTGTCCTGTACAATTCTCCTACCCTCTTTCCTCCTTGATAAATGATTCAGCAGCTTCAGCGCGAGCAGGCCAGTCGTTGAAACAATGAAAAACCATCTTAATGACTTCTGTTTGGCTTCCCTCCCCTGGCCTAGAATGGGACTGTTGCGTTTGAAAGGCTCTGCATGGCTAAAACGCCAGTCGCCCATCAAGACATCTGCAGACCCCTTCTGGCTCAGCTTCCTGCTATCTTTCTGTTTCGGCCCAAGATGCACTGGAGTGGAGCATCATGGGATGGCATTTTGTTCAGCTGTATCTGAACTCCAGAATGTTCTGTAGAATCACTTAGAGTTTTTAGCTGTCTGCTGCAAATTCCGTCTGGTCGTCAGAGTCAGACTGGGTTGGATGCGTCAATGTGACCTGCTGGGCCTTCAACAGTAATGATATGGGAAACGGTTCCACATGGCTGAAGTGTGTGATTATTATCAATGGAAAAAGTAGATGATTCTTGATATTGCAATAGTAAATCCAAGACGGGATTTGATGACATAACAGATCAAGGAGCATAGAATATGGCCATCATGTGGAGCTAAAGTAGTCAGCTTCATTTATTGACAAAGCACGGTGACCCTTTGACATTCCATGACCCCCCCAGCATGGGTATCCACTCCACTGTGTTTGCTGGCTCCTGGTTTGAAGAGAAAATGTGACTCAAGAATTTCTCACTGTGGCACCAAAGACTCACGTGAACGACACAAACATGACATTTCTGTTTATCTTCCCAGAACAAACCTTGTGCCCACGCAGACAGGAAAACACCTGGTCAGTCTGCTCCTTTTGAAAGCAGGGATGGTGTTTGTTTGTGTCAGGGTCAGATGTGCCTTTGGAATGTCTCATGCTTCGCCTCTTCTGCCCTTTTCTCCCCACACTCTCGTTATGCGCTTGGCGGGTCTCTGGGCATTGCATGTGTTTGTGTTCAGTTGGGAGTGACTGAATGTGCATGTTGGGCTTGAGCGTCTAAGCACATACAGTGTTCACTACGACAAGAGTGTGCACTTTTGTTTGACAACAGCCTACTAAAGTGCAAATATGGACCTAAAAAATGTGGGTCTTTAGTATCATAGTGTTTCAATGAGCGTGGAGTTCTGTGCATGTGCAGACACAACAACAGTGGCTTGGCTCTGGATATCAAACAACTTATGTCTCAGAATGCGTGGTTTCTGTTACCCTTGAGCAAGATCCTTCATCAGCACTGCTAGAGCAGACCCCAGGTGTGGGAATGAATATTTGTAATACAATACAAATGTGGGTTGTGCTGCTAAACTGCACGATAATGATTGGAATAAATCATGGCAATTTGGGAATATGAGGCCATTTAGTCTATGGGGCAATTTCAGATGTGTTCAAACTCTCATGTAGAATGAAAAGCTCATATGATAAACAATTAATTTTTATCAGAATTTGTTTGTTTTTTACACAGCTGTTTATTGGTCACTACCTTATTATATAGGAGTAAAGACAAGTACATTAAAATTACAGAGTACTGTAAGTCAATACAAAACAGTGACTGCTGTTAGTACTGTGCAAGTACGGGTAGGCTATAAGAACAACTTAATGTTAAGTGTTCCTATAATGACAGTAGTCAAATGAATTCAAAGGAATAAATTATACTGTTTTTATAGGCCAAGCCAACACTATACTTTTTTATTGTATCCATATCATGTTTACTAGGTGAACCCCCACATGGTTTCCTGACGTGTCCAAGACAACCTTCTGTGTTGTTGGTAATTAAATACCTGTGCAGATGCCAGAGTACATGAGTTGACTGTGGGAGCCCCAGGCTATGAGTGAGGACTCACATCATTTCACCTAGTTTATGTTGCTATGTCTGAACCGTGACTGACTCACATCATATTAGGAGGATTTCGCAACTATAGGCTTTTTGTGTTTCAGGGGAAGATTAAAAAATATATTTTTATTTTTATTTTTATTTATTTATTTTTATTTTTTATCTTATTTTACATACTGTATATTAAGTAGACACTTAAATAATCTTAAGCATAATCTTTCAGCTTAATATTTTGATTTAGTGTTTATTTTGTAAAGCATATGGATTTCACTCTTTTAAAATGTTTTTGCCTTGTCTCACAACTAGACTTTTAATATTCTGTTAAATATTACATTTAGAAAAATTCTGATAATTTGAAAATATGTAATGCACCTGTTTACAAAAATACCATATAGATATTTGATGTGCATAAGCCGTTTGTTACTTTCTTTAAAAAAATACTGTTGTCTCACAGTATTGCGTCATGACCATCACTCTGAACAAAATGATTAATTCACACACAAACTGGTGACTGAGGAGAACAAGGACATAACAAGGAGAGTGTATGATATTATATTTCCACGTATCAAATGACAGCGGATCATATTAACCAAGTAAACCTTACTACCTGGCAGTCAAATCCCAAAATGGTGCAAATTGTCATTACAAACACTCATTACTAAAACAAAATGTGTCTGTAATGATGATTTCCAGGTTATTGCCATCAGAAAGTAGCAACTTTTTGTATAACTTTTGTATAAAATGGGTATACCCCTGCTCAATACTGCATATGGAATGATACAGTATTTTACTGTCTTTATAGTAATCAGTGATATTGTAGATATCCATTTCCACCCACTAATGCAATTTAACATTACCCTGTTATTAATGCCACACAGTCATTACCACCCAGGGCCGCCAGGGGGCCCCCAACCCCAAAAATGTAATAAAATACACTGCACTTTAATAACAAATGGGCCTCACAATGGGCCTCCGGATATCGTCATGGTATTTCTGTGCATTCAAATTGCCATCGATAAAATATAAAAGTGTTCGTTGTCCATAGCTTATGCCTGCCCATACCGTAACCCCACCGCCACCATGGGGCACTCTGTTCACAACGTTGACATCAGCAAACCGCTCGCCCACACGATGACGTATACATGGTCTGTGGTTGTGAGGCCGGGTTGGACATACTACCAAATTCTCTAAAACTGCTTACGGTAGAGAAATTAACATTCAATTATCTGGTAACAGCTCTGGTGGACAATCCTGCAGTCAGCATGCCAATTGCACGCTCCCTCAAACCTTGAGACATCTGTGACATCTGTGGCACTGCACATTTTAGAGTGGTATTTTATTGTCCCAAGCACAAGGTGCACCTGTGTAGTGATCATGCTTTTTAATCAACTTCTTGATATGCCACACCTGTCCGGTGGATAGATTATCTTGGCAAAGCAGAAATCCTCACTAAAAGGGATGTAAACAAATTTGAGCACAAAATTTGAGAGAAAAGCTTTTTGTGCTTTTGGAACATTTCTGGGATCTTTTATTTCAGCTCATGAAACATGGGACCAACACTTTACATGTTGAATTTATATTGTTGTGTATCTGTGACCAACACATGCATGTCTGTATTTCCAGTCATGTGAAATCTATAGATTAGGGCCTAATTTATTTATTTCAATTGACTGATTTCCTCATATGAACTGTAACTCAGTAATATATATATATATATATATATATATATATATATATATATATATATATATATATACAGTTTATAAAAATAAATTGTCGGGACTCAACTTACTATTGAGAGTAGAAATAGTACAATAAACCATGTGCAATTTCAAAAGTTGGTTGTGCATCAGCAGTTTTTCTCTGGTTATGTCAGAAGTGTTGGTGCAAATGCTAGCTTGCCACAGGCCGGCGGCCCTGCTGATTTCTGCAACGTGAATAGATAGAAATCGGCAGTGTTGGGGAGTAGTGAACTACATGTAGTTCAGCTAGTAATTTAACTATATTTTGCAGTACCTTGGTGGTAGTTGACCTCAATTAAAATCTTGGTAGGGTTTTCAGTAGTTAAGTTATTTTTTTTGCTATGTAGCAGTGGTAGTTAACTACTGGAACTTATTCAAGCCCATTCCCGCCACCCCGATAATTTTTAAATGTCAATACTATCTCAACGTTTTGGACACTATCTCTGAATTTTTAGATACTAAGTCAAAATTTAAAGATACTAACTTCAAATTTTGAGATACAAACTTGAAATTTCCCAGGTAATTTTGAGATAGTAGAATGTACAGGATATGTTTCTTCATTTGTTGTAGCATTATGTGTCTATTTTCATCTAGCCACGTTGCAGAGATACGCACAGCAGGTAAACGTGTGGCGAACTGCCATTTGCCTCAATACTTTTGATCAGATGGCAGTTGATCACACTGAAGCACAGATTAATTGTGCACAAGTTGCAAATCAGCCTAGACAACAGTACTTTGTCCCTATTTTCAATGATTTTGCATCAATATTTTGTATTAAACCTAATTTTTTAAAAGTGTTGGCGCATATGCCAGCTCGCCAGCCCCCACATAATGCCACAAATGAAGAAACATATCCTATAAATATGTATCTCCACATTTCAAGTTAGTATCTAAAAATGTTGAGTTAGTGTCGCGACATTTTTTGTTAGCATCTCGAAATGTTGAGTTAGTATCTAAAAAAAAATGTAGATAGCATCTCCAGATTTTTAGATAGTATCTCAGAATTTTTAGATAGTATCAATCTTTTGTGTATTTGTGAGCGGAATGGGCCTCCATAGTCAGGAGTTTATCCAGGACCTGATTTTAAAAAATGACCTGATTAGAAAACCACTGTCTATCAGTGTATCAGTGTTTTGTTGCTTGTCATGTGTTGTGGGTTTTTTTTTAAATCCAGGAAGAGTAGCTGCTGCAAAAGCTAATGAGAATCCAATTAAACAAATAAACATATTATATTATAAGTAGCCTATTATATTAAAACACAACATTATAAAAACGTTTTACAGCTGATTTTTTACTATGTCATACCCTTCAACTAGGGCCCAGAGTTTTACCTGGTTCGGTTAGCCTACAAGATCAGGAAAATCTCTTGGCCCCAGAAAAACACTCCCCCCGTCCCCTCCACCACTCTGGGATGCCACCTCTGAAACCAGCACACAATGTTACAAATTAAGAAACATGTGTGATCTACTGTCGAACATTTTACATAACATCTCAAAATGCTGACATAGTACCTACACATTTAGACTTATGTATCTCGAAATTTCGACTTAGTATATAAAAATGTTGTCTTGCGTATCTCTTAAAACTAAAAAAAAAAATGTTTTGATGCTGAGTATTTTTCTAATTTAGTGGAGATTTTGTTTTTTTTAAATAAATTATTTTTGTATTGTGATGTATCAGGGGGTGCTGCAGCACCCTCAGCACCCCTAATCCCCGCGGCTATGCACACAGGCCTACGATTCGACACTTACTATAATACTATTAGTGTATCTGTAATGTAGTACTGGCAATTAGAGACGTTCGCGACGCCTTTTCAAGGAGGAACGAACGGAAAACCATATTTGTGCTTGAGTTTTCAGAGGCGGTGGGAAATCGGACTTTTCCTCGGCTCGGTGTACTTTGATCATACCCCTTCACTTTCACTAGTGCTGGGTGATATATGTTGAAGAGACCTTGAGCTACATTGATGTGCCACATTTTCCCGGGATTGTCATACAATTGCGAACGCGGATGTGAAACCGTTACTTTATGGGGATGATCCATCAGGTGAAGCAGTGATTCAAGCCAAAGGGGATGGTTCTTGGCGTCAAGCAGCAAGCGAGGCTTGTGCCAAGAAGGGGGAAGACCAATAATTGAAAGCGGAGTTTAATTTCTCGTTTTTTGGAGCTCTTGTGTACGGAAGACACCGAAATAAAACTGTTTTCCTTTTAGGGAAACGCGTTATCCACCCCAAAGCGTCCGGACTGTGTGATAAATCAACAACATAGCAGAGTGACAAAGTACAGGTTGAGTCAAAGGAGTTTATCGGGCTGCGGTTGGAAGAGGAACACTGATCAAGACAGCAGTACAGCGGCATAGGTTTTCATGTCTCCTCTCCACACACCTGTAAAGGTACATTTATGCTCTCTATAATAATGCATTATTAGATGATAATGCCAAGTGATTTATTTAGTTTCACCACAGGATGACAACATCGAATGTTTAACACCGGCGGACAAACCTATGATAAAAATGATGTTTATGTTTTTAGTTTTTCTGTTTTCTGTACATGTTATTAATAGCTATCCCCTCAATCTACGTACATTAGGCTTAATGTTTCATGTTATTAATGGCACGTGTTTGTCTGCCACAAAGTGAATGAGGATAGCCTTTGTATAGCAGATAAGACATAGACAGTACAGTATAGGGTGTTACTGATCATATACATGATTTACTGGTGTAATAATAACAAACTGTCTGAGCATGTCAAACAAAACGAATTCGTGTGACTGAATACCGGGCAGCGACATTGAGTCATTGGTAGCATATTCTAATTAGTGCGCAGAGACAGTTTAATAAAAAAAATAGTTTTTTTTTGGCGACAGTAACATTTCTGTAGCTGTTCACCATAATCTTCACCACAATTTCAAGTGTTTAAATGAGTCTTTCTTTGCCGGTTTTGATTGCCTGCACCCCGCCCTTTTGCCAAAACCGCACTTTAGCCTAGAGTACTGCAAGCAGGAAAATGTCCAAGATCTCACTCAGAGATGCTGAAACAATGTACTCATTGCGGACTTTTGGGTCTGGTTTCCTGGACAGAGATTAAGCCTATAGTCCTGGACTAAAAATAACTTTAAATGGAAATTATCCTTAAAGTCGCTCAGGAGGTGCCTTCTTGCTCGACCAACATGAAGTTCTCCAGCAAATCAACTGGAATGTCATCTATCCAGAGTGGACAAATAAAACATCTCATGATCCCTTACGATTTTAATTAAAGCCATGAAGACTCTATTAAATGACTAGAGGGGCTATGTCATAATCCCTCACAATGCCATAATGGGGCAAAAATGGCAGCCATCTAATTGCAAATGAATGGCAGTAGAGGCATAGGGGATGCATTTCCTGCTTTTACTTATGCAGAAAAATAAAAGTAAGGCATGTGATGTAACAGAATTTGTGTAATAGAATTATAGTCAATCTAAAATATTTTCATATGCAGTTGAAGTCAGAAGTTTACATACACTTAGGTTGGAGTCATTAAGATTTGTTTTTCAACCACTCCACAAATGTATTGTTAACAAACTATAGTTTTGGCAAGTCGGTTAGGACATCTACTTTGTGCATGACACAAGTAATTTTTCCAACAATTGTTTACAGACAGATTATTTCACTTATAATTCACTGTATCACAATTCCAGTGGGTCAGAAGTTTACATACACTAAGTTGACTGTGCCTTTAAACAGCTTGAGAAACTCCAGAAAATTTTTAAACAGCTTGAGAAACTCCAGAAAATGATGTCATGGCTTTAGAAGCTTCTAAAAGGCAAATTGACATAATTTGAGTCAATTGGAGGTGTCCCTGTGGATGTATTTCAAGGCCTACCTTCAAACTCAGTGCCACTGCCTGACATCATGGGAAAATCAAAAGAAATCAACCAAGACCTCAGAAAAAAATGGTAGACCTCCACAAGTCTGGTTCATCATTGGGAGCAATTTCCAAACGCCTGAAGGTACCACGTTCATCTGTACAAACAATAGCATGCAAGTATAAACACCATGGGACCACGCAGCCGTCATACTGCTCAGGAAGGAGACCTGTTCTGTCTCCTAGAGATGAACGTACTTTGGTGCGAAAAGTGCAAATCAATCCCAGAACAACAGCAAAGGACCTTGTGAAGATGCTGTAGGAAACAGGTACAAAAGTATCTATATCCACAATAAAACTATTTCTATATCGACATAACCTGAAAGGCCGCTCAGCAAGGAAAAAGCCACTGCTCAAAAACTGCCATAAAAAAGCCAGACTACGGTTTGCAACTGCACATGGGGACAAAGATTGCACTTTTTGGAGAAATATCCTCTGGTCTGATGAAACAAAAATAGAACTGTTTGGCCATAATGACCATGGTTATGTTTGGAGGAAAAAGGGGGAGGCTTGCAAGCTGAAAAACACCATCTCAACCATGTAGCACGGTAGTGGCAGCATCATGTTGTGGGGGTGCTTTGCTGCAGGAGGGACTGGTGTACTTCACAAAATAGATGGCATCATGAGGCGGGAAATGAGGTGGATATATTGAAGCAACATCTCAAGACATCAGTCAGGAAGTTGAAGCTTGGTCGCAAATGGGTCTCCGAAATAGACAATGACCCGAAGCATACTTCCAAAGTTGTGGCAAAATGGCTTAAGGACAACAAAGTCAAGATATTGGAGTGGCCATCACAAAGCCCTGACCTCAATCCCATAGAAAATTTGTGGGCAGAACTGAAAAAGTGTGTGCGAGCAAGGAGGCCTACAAACCTGACTCAGTTACACCAGCTCTGTTAGGAGGAATGGGACAAAATTCACCCAACTTATTGTGGGAAGCTTGTGGAAGATTACCCGAAAAGTTTGACCCAAGTTAAACAATTTAAAAGCAATGCTACCAAATACTAATTGAATGTATGTAAACTTCTGACCCACTGGGAATGTGGTGAAATAAATCAAAGCTGAAAGAAATCCTTCTCTCTACTATTATTCTGACATTTCACATTTTTTAAATAAAGCGGTGATCCTAACTGACCTAAGACAGGGAATTTTTACTAGGATTAAATGTCAGGAATTGTGAAAAACTGAGTTTAAATGTATTTGGCTAAGGTGTATGTAAAACTTCCCACTTCAACTGTAATTATAAATAACATTTATACCGTTTTTTTTTTTTAACACATATACAGTATAAATAGCCTCTACAATATATTTATAGTATGGCATTGTGGGTACTTGTTTCTGATTGAATTCAATGGCTATAGTTCATTCCTATTGTACACGTTCAATGTTTCAGCTGCTTTTAAAAACATTATTGGCATTGTTGCATTCGATTTTCATAATAGTGAGCTAGGACTGATAGTTTGGTTAGCTAAACAAGCAAGTCTGTTTGTTTGGTTACCAAGGAAACTACTTTAGCTATCTAGTAAACTCACCATCTACTTCAGTGGATGTTGAACACATTTCTACCAGCAAATAAACACATTTCTAGCGTTGACATGTGTTCAATTATGGCAGTGGTATAAAAGGGATAATCAACTTGGCGCTCTATCTGTTCTCTGGAAAAGAATGCAACTCCTTGGAAGATTAGTTCCAAAGCCGCTAGCAAGTGGTTGAACACACCTTCCATATCGTTCATTATTTTGCATAGAGTGCATGGCCCCTAGTTGATTATCACTTACGTAAACAGACCGTAAATGTCTCAGATTTTGTTTTCTCGGAAAGTTGTGAGTCCTATTATATGATACAATATCATTACTTGTTACATTTACAACTTCTCTAAGTCCTATCGTAACTGAATCAAGCCAGTGTATGGCTGTAGAGATTGACTGCGTTGTTTGAATAGAGTGTTGGCGTATTGGCAAGTCATTTGAAAAAATGTATGGAATCATTCCTCTAAAACTGACAGGCTAGCTAGATAACACACATACAAAGCAAGAATTCTTTTCACTTTCAATGTTTTACACAATATCTTTTCACAGCACTGGCAAACCAACTCCCTGACCAAGATGGCTGACCTTTGGACCATGATAAGAAGGTTCATGCCCATTC
This sequence comes from Oncorhynchus tshawytscha, assembly GCF_018296145.1. NCBI lineage: Eukaryota > Metazoa > Chordata > Actinopteri > Salmoniformes > Salmonidae > Oncorhynchus > Oncorhynchus tshawytscha. The sequence continues at coordinate 23,475,016 of NC_056442.1, read as the reverse complement.
TAGTATTCTAATGCCTAATTCTGTGATTGAACACGCCTTATTAGTCATGGGAGAGATCCCTATCATGGCAGGAAAAGAGAGTGAAGTCTGAATAAGTGTAGTAATACTTTAATCTGAAAAAACCACAGTCATATTTATAGTCAACCAGGATGAATTCATCTCAGCCAGGTTTTAAGCGGGGGATCAACTGGTTGGAGCTATTTTCAGAGGAACATCCCTCCTTCAATGTCACTCACTGCCAATATAAATGGGCAAGATTTCCCCTGCAAACATGGTGTGTGTATATGCACCTATTCAATAGCAAACACAGATTATTCACTGGCACTGGACTGAACTGAATTAGAATTCCTTGTCTTCTTTGACAAGCCTTCTGAAGATCTTTGTTGGAGGATTTCCAAACGTGCAATTCCTAATTATCGTTTGTCAATCCCTCCAACACAAACCTTTTTCACAACTGTTTTTTCTGTCTCTTACTTACAATGCATTCGGAAAGTTTTCAGACTCCTTGACTTTTTGCACATTTTGTTACGTTACAGACTTATTCTAAAATGGATTAAATTGTTATTTTTTTTTACTGATCAATCTACACACAATGCCCCATAATGAAAAAGCAAAAACAGGTTTTTAGATGTTTTTGCAAATTTATTTAAAAAATATATATATAAATATATCACATTAACATAAATATTCAGACCCTTTACCCAGTACTTTGTTATAGCACCTTTTGCACCGATTACAGCCTCGAGTTTTCTTAGGTATGACGCTACAAGCTTGGCACACCTGTATTTGGGGAGTGTCTCCCATTCTTCTCTGCAGATCCTCTCAAGCTCTGTCAGGTTGGATGGAGAGCATAGCTGCACAGCTATTTTCGGGTCTCTCCAGAGATGTTAGATCGGGTTCAGGTCCGGGCACTGGCTGGGCCACTCAAGGACATTCAGAGACTTGTCCCGAAACCACTCCTGCGTTGCCTTGGCTGTGTTCTTAGGGTCATTGTCCTGTTGGAAGATGAACCTTCGCCCCAGTCTGAGGTCCTGAGCACTCTGGAGCAGGTTTTCATCAAGGATCTCTCTGTACTTTGCTCCGTTCATCTTTCCCTCGATCCTGACTAGTCTACCAGTTCCTGATCTAAAAAACCATCCCCACAGCATGATGCTGCCAGCACCATGCTACACCATAGGCATGGTGCCAGGTTTCCTTCAGACGTGACACTTAACATTAAGACCAAAAATTTCAATCTTGGTTTCATCAGAGCAGAGAATCTTGTTTTTCATGGTCTGGGAGTCTTTTAGGTGTCTTTTTTGGCAAACTACAAGCAGGCTGTCGTGCCTTTTACTGATGAGTGGCTTCTGTCTGGCCACTCTACCATAAAGGCCTGATTGGTGCAGTGCTGCAGAGATGGTTGTCCTTCTGGAAGGTTCTCCCATCTCCACAGAGGAACTCTGGAGTTCTGTTAGAGTGACCATCGGGTTCTTGGTCAACTCCCTGACCAAGGCCCCTGTCCCCCGATTGCTCAGTTTGGCCTGGCTGCCAGCTCAAGGAAGAGTCTTGGTGGTTCCAAACTCAGTCCAATAAGAATGATGGAGGCCACTGTGTCCTTGGGGACCTTCAATGATGCATACATTTTTGGTACCCATCCCCAGATCTGTGATTCAACACAATCCTGTCTTGGAGCTCTACGGACAATTCCTTTTGACCTCATGGCTTGCTTTGTGCTCTGACATTCACTGTCAACTGTGGGCCCTTATAGAGACAGGTGTGTGCCTTTCCAAATCATGTCCAGTCAATTGAATTTACCACAGGTGGACTCCAAGTTGTAGAAATATCTCATGGATGATCAATAGAAACAGGATGCACCTCAGTTCAATTTCGAGTCTCATAGCAAAGGGTTTGAATACTTATGTTAAAAGGTATTTCTCTTTTCTATTTTTAATACATTTGCAAAAATGTTTTCGCTTTGTCATTATGGGGTATTGTTTGTAGATTGATGAGGACATTAAAAACAATGATGTTAATTGATGTTAATTGATGAGGACATTAAAAAAAATGTAAACCATTTTAGAATAAGGCTGTAACGTAACAAGATGTGGATAAAGGAAAGGGGTCTGAATACTTTCCTATTGCACTGTATTTTGAACATGGCCGTGTAGCGTGACCTTATACATAACCTTAGAGCTGGATTGAAGCTGGAGTCTTGGGGGAGAAAGGGTATTGTTTGGCTTTTTGGACCATATCAAATGGAAGAATGGGAAATAGGAATTGGCCATGGAATCTGAACGGAGCAACAGGATGCGACCCAAACCCTCCCTCTCCCTCTCTGAGTGTTCAGGCCGCTGCAGTCTGGAGCTTAAATGACAATAAGTCCTGTTTGCTTTGAAATCTGGCATTCCGTTCCTTCCTCAGCCCAGTTCCATCCTTTTTGTAATAGAAACAGACCCCTCTCTTTCAGCAACTTGTCCTCTCTTCATTCCCCCTAACCCCCTAACTTCAGGAGTGTGAACCCCCTTCCTCCAAATGCTCAGAGGGAATAGGCTTAATCCCCATTTCCTCCTGAAGGAATTTGGACTGATGAGCTTCCCAGCTCTGTGCAAATGGGTCCCCCAGCAGAAGTAAAGAGAGAGCCAGCCAATACCAGCAGGGCACATTTGAATATACAGCACAGCCAGAAACCTGCACACAACAATGCAGTCTTGGCTTTGGTCTCTAGATTTTTATTAGATCAGTGATGTATGGAGACAGAAGTACAGTATGTGTATGTGTCTCGTTGGTCTATGTGGGTTTACCTGCCTATGATGAGAGTATGTTCTTTGAATTGCAAGATATGGTGATCTGTATTTTGTGACTGTCTGACACTCCTTTGTTTTGTCCATTGGAGCTGACACACTCGGCTCTGATTTGTCGGTCACTTTTTAGGACTCTCTAAATCCTAAATGCACAATAATAGTAGAGCATTTGTTTGGGACAGAGAAATAACTACCATATTCTTCAATGCTGTTCAGAATGAGCTCTAGCGGCGACAGTGAGAGAACGGGATACCACAAAATGACAGACCTCACAGTTCACTCAGTGGCCAGGATGCTTTTTAAAGGGCTGTCTGGTTCAAAGATGTGATATGAAAAAGAGACAGAGAGAGAAAGAGAGAGAGAGGGGAGGGGGGAGAGAGAGTGATGTGTTCACTGTGATTTGATAAGCCGTTTAGTTTTTTCTTAGAGGCAGCTGTGTGTGGTTATGTGATTTTATTCCCATGTACAGGTGTGTATATTGTGGGTGTGTGTGGCTGTGAATGTGTTCCTCTGTCTGTCAGGTGACTCAGGACCAGACTGTCTCTTGGGAGTGTTTTCCATGAGTCATCAATCCCTCCTCTCCCTCTCATGCACACACATACATGTGTCTCCTCCCATGGGTCCAAGGCCCCCACTATTTCCTTGCAACGCCTTCATTGTAAATACCCCGTCTCCCCATCCACAGTACTCCAACTTTCAGCCCCATCTCCCTCCCAATACCTCTTCATCTCCCTCCCAATACCTCTTCATCTCACTCCAAATACCTCTCCATCTCCCTCCCAATACCTCTTCATCTCCCACCCAATACCTCTTCATCTCCCTCCCAAATCCCTCTTCATCTCCCCCACAATACCTCTCCATCTCCCTCCCAATACCTCTTCTTCTCCCCCACAATACCTCTACATCTCCCACACAATACCTCTACATCTCCCCCACAATACCTCTTCATCTCCCACCCAATACCTCTTCATCTCCCTGCCAATACCTCTTCATCTCCCTCCCAATACCATCTCTCCCTCCCTATACCTCTTCATCTCCCTCCCAATACCTCTTCATCTCCTTCCCAATACCTCTTCATCTCCCTCCCAATACCTCTTCATCTCCCTCCCAATACCATCTCTCCCTCCCTGACTCCATGCACAATGTATGACACCTCTCCACCTTTCCTGGCACCTCTGTGCCCACTAACCCCCCACCCTTCTGTCTATGGTAAAGTGCTAAAACAGAATACTCTGTTGTCACCTCCTACAGTACAATACAGTGACAGACAGACAGACAGACAGACAGACAGACAGACAGACAGACAGACAGACAGACAGACAGACAGACAGACAGACAGACAGACAGACAGACAGACAGACAGACAGACAGACAGACAGACAGACAGACAGACAGACAGACAGACAGACAGACAATACATCTCAGCATCTATAATTAGTCCCGTGCATGCACGAAGAGAAATGGAATTTCCCTCCTGGCGTGTTGTTTGACTGCCTCTTGGATCCTAGTACCTTCCCCATTGCCTTTCTTTATGGCCCCATTCTTTACTCCAGCCGATGACACATTTATAGAGGTCCAGAAACTTTGGATGTTACAGCTTTCCCGGGCCAATTTGATGGATTTACTTCCTCCCTTATGGAAGCTCTTTAGGGGATTGATGGCCTTTGTGTGCAATCATGACACATCCCAGAAAGGAACAGAACACAGGATCATTTTGGTCTCTCGTCTCTGATTGTTGACGTCACAAGGTCGATGTCAACTGCCCCACCCATGCCAGGTAGTGTCACAGTTACACCTACTTTTCCCCGGTGACATCGCCACATTGTTGACTTGGTAATTGCTCACATGTAGCATATTACTGAAGAACACAGCTGCTATTTTGTTGGAGCAGCTGCTTGACGTAGTTAACCAGAAGTGCAACTTCTCAGTTTTGGACAGAGGAGCCTCTGAGAGTTGTAAAGCGGGCCTACATAGGCCAACAGATGTTGATTCAACCCAGCTCAAAATAGAAAGCCTGTCCATCACACCCAATTTCAAATCTTCTCAAATCACATTTAGTGTTCGTCATTGGCCATAGCAGCACGACTGTGTCCATCTGCTTCAAATAACTTCAGGTGACCAGTCCAGATCATAAATAAATTGTCTGCTATGAAATGGCACATATTACATCTTTATATTTAGATAACCTTTAAACCAATGAGCTTTTAACCCTTAATCCTAAGAGCCACCGGGTCTCCTGTAATCCACCATGACTCAACCAAACCCAATGTATTATCCACTACTGGTCAGCTGCTAGACAGAGAATATTGTCTCTGACTAGAATTCTGAGGGTCATGTTGATTTAGCGGTTGAGACGACTGAGTGTTCAGCTCATTAATTGAGCGCCCGAGATAACAAAAGAACAACTGCTGCACGGCAGACCGACCACATACCGTGTCCTCTGCATTCAGTAGCCTAAACACCGCCACGGGACCAGACCTCTTTAAACTATTACTCTTACCTCTCTTGACCAAACACTTTCAGTTTATTCTATGTGCCTGTGTGTATATTTCTGGGGGCGAATGTATGAGTCTGTGTATGTGTGTTAGTGTGTGTTCCGCGTGCCGCCCCCCTAGCCAGCGTTTTCCATTATGATCAGGGGCTTGTCCAGCCCTCCCTCCCCACTCCCTCCCTCACACAAAAGAAGCCCTTTGTTGTCTGAGAGAATAAGGAGGTGGCAGGAGAGAAGAGTCTGGGCTGTGGCCCACTGTATGGGCTGCTGGGCCTCTCTGACCCAGGGGGAACATGAAGGTCAGCTGGTCCTCTGACAATGGCCACTGCCCGCCCTGCCTTTGGATGGACAATGGAGCAGCCTCCCTGTCGCTGACGCACGCCCCTGTTGTTGTGGTCCCCAGCGGTCATCGTCCCGCCCTCTCTCTCTGTATTTATTTATGTTTTTGTAGCACCCCCCCCCTATCCACCCTTCCTCCAAACCTGACCCCCTCTGTGACCGTGTTAACTGTTGAACATCCCAAGGTTGCCCCCCTCACCACACACATACTGTATGTTCAAGAGTACTGTGTGTGTGTGTGTGTGTGTGTGTGTGTGTGTGTGTGTGCGTGCGTGCGTGCGTCTCTGTGTCTGTGTGTGTGCATTCAGTTGTTCAGTAGGTTGACCGCTTCTCTCTCGTCATATCCTTGACACAGATTGCAGGGAAGTTTGATGAGGTCACTCTGTATGTTTTTGAGAGATGTTTGGATTGTGGCATCAATTATCTCAAGTTAGTAGAGCTATAAGCTGTCAGCTCAGATGGTAGAGCTGAGGAACCAATGGCAGTGGATGAACCGCAGACGCTTCAGAATATATAAATATTTGTTAAGTAAAAGCAGCTGATCAGTTTGAGAGATTTAAAACAGTTAAATGTTTGTTTTATTGTTTCTCCTCACTTAGCTAGTAAAATTAGTTAGCTAGCTTGCTGGATAGCCAATAACTGTTATTTAAATCTGTTTGGAATCCTATCTTGCGTCATGCCTATAATTTTGAGATAGGACCAGTCAGCCGGCCAGACGGGACCGACCGGATGGAATTGTTAATAGGAATCAGGCAATTGTTTATTATCATGCAATTGGTAATAGGAATCAACAGAGTAAAGTAATGGCTCGACTGACATCTGCATTGTTCTGTGGATTGGATCAAAGAGTTCAACAGCACAACAGACACTTGATCAATGAGTTCAACAGCATAACAGACACTTGATCAATGAGTTCAACAGCATAACAGACACTTGATCAATGAGTTCAACAGCATAACAGACACTTGATCAATGAGTTCAACAGCATAACAGACACTTGATCAATGAGTTCAACAGCATAACAGACACTTGATCAATGAGTTCAACAGCATAACAGACACTTGATCAATGAGTTCAACAGCATAACAGACACTTGATCAATGAGTTCAACAGCATAACAGACACTTGATCAATGAGTTCAACAGCATAACAGACACTTGATCAATGAGTTCAACAGCACAACAGACACTTGATCAATGAGTTCAACAGCACAACAGACACTTGATCAAAGAGTTCAACAGCATAACAGACACTTGATCAATGAGTTCAACAGCACAACAGACACTTGATCAATGAGTTCAACGGCATAACAGACACTTGATCAATGAGTTCAACAGCACCACAGACACTTGATCAAAGAGTTCAACAGCATAACAGACACTTGATCAATGAGTTCAACAGCACAACAGACACTTGATCAATGAGTTCAACAGCATAACAGACACTTGATCAATGAGTTCAACAGCACCACAGACACTTGATCAATGAGTTCAACAGCACCACAGACACTTGCGTTAGAATAATGAAGTGCAGAGCATGATAGTTAAGCTAACTTCAGAAGATTCACTTCAGAGTAGATGTCGGGAATTAGAACACAAAGTGATTTTTGTTGGATTTTACGTCTATGATTAGACTCTTGGTGGTTTTTCCCAGTCATACAACCTTTTGTTTTAACTAGGAATATAGCTTCATAATCCCTTAATCCATTTTATTATGGCCTTAATGAGCCACATTATGGTTTGTTTTTTAATAACTGTTTTATGGAAAGGGAACACATCCGTTGATAAAACTACATCACTATAGAAAAGTACAGGCTGAGCCTGAACTAAGTTAAAAATATACAACTCAAGCCTGTAGTCAGTGAAAAATGCACATCTAGTGCAATTTTATTTCACTCACACAAACAGGCATACACCAATACAATCACACACAGACACACAGAACAAACACACAGAGCACACACAGATGCATGCACACGCGCACACACACATGCACACACACACACACACACACACACACACACACACACACACACACACACACACACACACACACACACACACACACACACACACACACACACACACACACACACACACACACACACACACTCTGAAGCAACTGTCCAGCTGTTCTCTCCCGTATTTGGGTTCTGTCAGCGCAAAGGTTGATTTCTATCCGTTGGCCGCGTCAGATAGCATAGCCGAGCTGAAAGCGCTCTCGGATGCACCTGGAGCAGCAGCACGAGCGATCCGACCAAAATGTGCCAAATTACAGGGCCTGAAGAGGCCTCTCACAGCCTATCCTTCATGATGATAAAGTGACATGTACCAGGAACATGGTTGAGTGCTCAGAGAACAGTACAGTGTACACTGTTGTACGAGGGGGCTCGGGGGTGGCTGCTACGCTTCAGCAGAGCCTCTTTATCCTGACTGTAACCTCAGAGTTAACCAGCTGTTGGCCCGTTTCCACCCCTCTCTCTCAAACATCCCAACAACTTGTACCCCCCCCACAGACAAACACTATTAGAAACTACACTTAAGAGGTTTTGTGGAGAAAAGTTCATTCTTACCACAATCCTGTTTCTGGAATTCAGGAATTTCACAGCAAACAAGCGATGGAGCCAAGAAAGTATGTTTGGGGTAGACCGGCAGGGCCGAGCGGTGCTCTGATGTCTTCATCGTAGGAAGAGACGTGGCTTTTAATGAGGTAATGCAGTACTGGAAACAGGCTCTGGAAGTGAAATGGGGGAGTTGTGGTGAGATATGTTTTTGAGGACACGGCTTGGAATAGGTCCAGGGCAATTTCTGCATTTCTCATGGCTGCAAAAAGTCCAGAGCAGATCATTAAACTTGGCTAATGAAGTAACGTTTGACTTCCATCACAGACATGAAGCATTATGATAGATGGAGAGAGGCCTCTATGGCCTGCGTCATGCCAACAGAAACACAAAGGCACGGTTCTTTGTTCCCAATATTGAAGATTTCAATTTGAACTCCTACACAACCCACAGAATGGTCCTCAGGACAATGACAGATTAGAGGGATTGCTTCATTCCCAGTAGATGAAGCCATTTCCTTGCTCTGTCATGCTGTGAAATTCTTTGCAAAACAAGCAAGTTAGAAGATTTTCAAACAGAAATGTCCAATTTCGGTGTCAAGAACATTTCCCTCCGATACTCGACTTGGAGTACCCTAATCGCTGCCACTCGGCATACTTCCTCGATGATGTTTCGGCTGTGGAGTTTTTTTTTAGGAGAATATTTACAATGTAGGACATCCCTGCTGTCTGCAGCTGTCTCGCGAAGAAGTGAAAGATATGGGTCAAGAGAGAGTGACGACCGGGGCAGGTGCCGAGGAAGTCAGGGCCCTATCTCCCAGCCATAAATAAACGCCTCACATCTAACACGGAGCGCTGAACCTTTCCTTGTCACAGTCTGTCATCCCCACATGTTTTAGGATGACTTCCATCATTTCTGTTCCCAAGAACGCAAAGGCTTCAAGCCACAATATGACTAATGCCCTGCACTCACATCTGCAGTCATGAAGTGCTTTGAAAGGCTTGCTATGGCACACATCCACTCTAGACCCACCCAATTTGCATACCGCCCCAACAGATCCATAGACGACGCAATCTCAATTGCACTCCACACTGCCCTCACCCACCTAGATACAGTAAGAGGAGTACCTATAGTATGTGAGAATGCTGTTCATAGACTACAGCTCAGCATTCAACATCATTGTCCCCTCCACGCTCATCACCAAGCTTAGGGCCTTGGGACTGAGCACCTCCCTCGACAACTGGATCCTGGTCTTCCTGACGGGCTGACCCCAGGTGGTGAGGGTAGGCAACATCACCACCGCCACGCTGAACCGCAACACGGGAGCCCCACAGGGGTGTGTGCTTAGTCCCCTCCTGTACTTTCTGTTCACGATTCCAACACCATCATCAAGTTTGCTGACAACACGACTGTGGTAGGCCTGATCACCGGCAATGATGAGAGCCTACAGGGAGGAGGTCAGTGACCTGGCAGTGTGGTGCCGGGACAAACTTCCCCTTAACATCAGTACGACCAAGGAGCTGATCGTGGACTACAGGACACTGGGAGGCGAGCACTCCCCCATCCACATCAACGGGGCTGTATTGGAGCGGGTCGAGAGCTTCAAGTTCCTAAGGGTCCAAATATCTAAGGACTTAAAATGGTCCACATGCACAACCCTCAGGAGGTTGAAAAGGTTTGGCATAGACTCTAAAATCCTCAAAAGGTTGTACAGCTGCACTATTGAGAGTGTCTTGATTCGCTGCATCGCTGCCCTCGAACGCATGGCGTTACAGAAGGTGGTGTGGACAGCCCAGTACATCACTGGGGCTGAGCTCCCTGCCATCCAGGACCTCTATACCAGGCGGTGTGAAAGGAAGGCCCGGCGAAATCGTTAAAGACTCCAGCCACCCAAGCCATAGACTGTTCTCTATGCTTCTGCACAGCAAGTCTGACACCAACAGGTTCCCGATCAGCTTCTATCCCCAAGCCATGAACCTGCTAAATAGCTAACAAAATGGCTTCATGGACTATCTGAGTTGACCCTTGTATTTGTCTCTTTGCACACTCACAGGACTCTATACACTCACTGACAGTCCAACACACACACACACACACACACACACACACACACACACACACACACACACACACACACACACACACACACACACACACACACACACACACACACACCATCTTCATTTACGTTTATCATATATCCTGATGCCTAGTCCCCTTACCCCTGTACATATCTACCTATATTGATCCCATATCCCTGCACATTGTAAATATGGTACTGGAAATGATCCTTTATATAACTTCTTACTTTCTCGTGTTCTTCTTATTATTTGTTGTGTGTTTTTGTTCTACCTTGTGTTATTTTTAGTACAACATTGATATTAATTTGAGGCATTATTGGGTTTAGAGCTTGCAAGAAAAATGGCATTTCACTGTACTTGTGCCCGTGACATTAAAACGTGGAACTTGAACATTGCTCCTAAAGACCGCCGGCACCACAGCCCTGGTCCCCTGCCTCCACAGCACATACTCAACACACTGCTATAGAACCAGAGAAGAGTACATTCTTGTCTCACAGCCAAACATGACATAAATTATGTTTGTGTGTGTATGGAGAAAGAGAAAATAATTCTTCCACGCGGCAGTGTCTGCCTTCCTCCTCCCTTCCTATTTCCCAAACAGCAACGTTCACGTTTCAGCCTTTTAATTGCTTTAGCTCCAAGTTCTGCTGTCTCCCCCCCTCCCCCTCCCCTCTCCCTTTCTACACCTTCCTCTTTGAGTGAAAGGTGCGGAAGGCACTTCGGCGCTGATAAAGATCGCGTTTGGCTTCGCTCTGTCTAAACCAAAGAGTGGGGTTCACTGGACTGGAAATGTAGCCGGAGAAAAGGCCTTTCTGAATTCGAAGCTCTTGCAACTCTGGTACTTTCTCAGGTATTTGTTCCGTGTCTTTGTTTAAGAGGCCTCAGCAGTGTCACCCAACCAGTAGAGAGAATGTATCCATGGAACATCCACTGTGTGTGCTGTACAACTGGTGGAAAACAGCCACCTGGAAGCGATGAATGGTGAAAGAACACATTCTCTGCTAGTGCACATTGCAGAGACCTTGTTATAGTCCTGTAACGGCTGTTGGAGGAAGAAGGTGAGGACCAAGGTGCAGCGTGGTACGTGTTCATCCTTTTATTAATGGAACTGAACACTGATTAACAAAACAACAACGACGACGAGAACAACCGAAACAGTTCTGTCTGGTGCAGACACAAAAACATTAAGCAACTACCCACAAAACCCATGTGGGCAAGAGCTACCTAAGTATGGTTCTCAATCAGAGACAACAATAGACAGCTGTCCCTGATTGAGAACCATACCCGGCCAACAACAAAGAAATACAAAAACATAGAAAAAGGAACATAGCATGCCCACCCTAGTCACACCCTGAACCAAAATAGAGAATAAAAGCCTCTCTATGGCCAGGGCGTGACAGTCCCATCAAAATGAAAGTACACTGTAAATGGGGGTCCAGGTCAGATTTACTTAGGTACACACTCTCTTTTGGGCAACGGATAGAAAAACCATGCTTTCTTCGCAGTGTTGTCTACCCTACAGTATGTCCTATGTTGCGCAATGACAACTGTATTTTGCTCATTTCTTTTGTGATGTTTCGGTTGATTGCCCTTTTGCAGGTTTCCACTTCCTGCGATACCATCACACCATGCCTGAGGGGGCGGGCCGAGGCAGCCAGAGAAAGCCCAGCAACCAAGGTCAGAGGTCAACACTGATACTCTCACACCTGTGACGCTATTGTTGTTTTAACGTCAGAGTATTCTATTCAACCTCAGATGTTTTAATATGCTCCATGTCAATGTAAAATCACAGGGTCAATGTGTTTACCTTGTTTTGTTATTGTTACCGTAGCAGGTTCGCACTGTAGCTACAATATGGTAAAAGATGCACTCTGGGATCTTAAGCACAATACATGTGTAACGAATTGGATTCATAACATATCACACCAATTGCAAAATTTGTATGAAATCATACGAATTGCGAAATTCGCAGCATATTACACGAAATGGATGACATAGTGCACCAAAAACGGGGACCCCCCTTTGGCTCGTGAGCACCACTTTCAAAACGATTGGCTGAAAATGACACAAACGTTTGAGAGTGCATCTTTAATGATAGGGATGGAAAGAACTCATTAATGAGAGAGCAACATGAAGAGCCACCAAGGCTGATTGTTGGTGTAACACTGGAGCTCTTGTTAAGGGTGTGGAATTAGACTGCGTGATCTGTATGCTGTATGTTTCGTTGAACAATGTTTAGGGGTAAAAAGAGACGAAATCTCTCTCTGCACGTATGATTATACACGACAAATAGGCTACAGAGCACGCCCAAGATAAGGGTGTCCGGTTAGCATACAAATGACAAAATCTCCAAATTGTCAAATTGACGAGAGGGAAGTGGAGAGACCATGGGAGGGCACTGAGCGTGACTATATTTAGGCCTTAGTTTGTCCCCCTTCCAAACCCCAGTTTTTCCCAACAAAGAGAGTGCTTATATTAGCGGAGTCAATCATGACTGAAAATGTTGTGGAAATGCACAGACAATTTGGATTGTATAAGGGTGTTCACTTCTCATTGGAAAGTCCTCTGTAAACATAGGGAAGTTGGGAAGGCCTTAGAGTGGCCTAGCTTTGGCCCGGCATTGTGAAGGGTCACAAGATAACATTTCTGGGATTTATTGTTACTGCATTGCACGGTCATTTATTCCAACATAGAAAATACTGTTTCACATAATGCAGTAACATTATATTATACTGCTTTTATAGTAAAAAAAAAAAAAAAAAAGAAGACATTTGTGTTTTCATTTTTTATTTAAACAGGAAAGCCTTTTAGTCACTAAGGGGTCCACTAGAGTTTCACTCACTTCAGGGGGTCTCCTTATATGATGTTTTCTTTCAGGTTACAGTTACATTCTCCTCACTAATTTGTCCCGTCTAAAGCATTATCCTTCACTGACTGCCTGTCCCTCAGGTGTATTTAGCTCAAGTGAGAATGTTTGTTTTGCAGAATGCCCAGTGAGTTTCATCTAGATTAGCACAAAGAAACACAGCGTGCTTGTTCGTCTTACTCGCGGAGCCCAGTGGAGGCCCACCAGGCAGCCCACGGCACTTTTGGTCAAACAACATCTCACAGAGACTGAGCCAGAGGACAAGAGAGCTACTGTGTGGCCCTGGGAGCACTAGGTCAGCGTGACTTGGCCAGTTTGTGGTTAGTCAGCGAGGCAGGGACCAGGGTGACTCCCTACAAGTTTGTTGTTGCTGATCAATCAATCAAATTCATTTTTACATCAGCAGATGTCACAAAGTGCTATACAGAAACCCAGCCTAAAACACCAAACAGAGAGCAATGCTGTTGGAATCTGCTAATGACCCTTGAAAGTCCAACTAACACGTCTCTCACTGAGCTCATTTGCACTTTTCCCCTGTCGCCCCTAGCAACTGCACCGAAGTCAAGCGTGCTCAGCTAAAAACGGTGTGTTTTGGTTCCAACCCCATCCTCTGATGGGTTGTCAGGTGCAGGCCTCGTTCAACACACACAGGCTGTTCTGTTATATCAGCGAGCAGAGGACCATCTCTCCCCTAAACTATGTCATCTGTTTACCTTCTCTTTCTCAAAGGCCGTCTTTGACACACACACCGACTTGAAACTCCCCCAAATAATCAGTATTCCAAAACACCAAATAAGGTGAACGCAACATGAAAAGCCAGCATGTCCTTTTGGTTTTCTCTGCGGGGTCCAGAGCTTTTTTTCTGTTTCAGAAAGAGCAGAAAATAGCAACTGTGCCAAGCTTTCGCCTTCTCTCTGCCCTTGCTTCATCATTGGCTTGCACCCTGAGGTGTACTAAAACTGGAAAAAAATACACATAAAAAAACAAAACAAATCTCTCTCTCTCTCTCTCTCTCTCTCTCTCTCTCTCTCTCTCTCTCTCTCTCCTTCTCTCTCTCTCTCTCTCTCCTTCTCTCTCTCTCTCTCTCTCTCTCTCTCTCTCTCTCTCTCCTTCTCTCTCTCTCTCTCTCTCTCCTTCTTTCTCTCTCTCTCTCTCTCCTTCTCTCTCTCTCTCTCTCTCTCCTCTCTCTCTCTCTCTCTCTCTCTCTCTTCTCTCTCTCTCTCTCTCTCTCTCTCTCTCTCTCTCTCTCTCTCTCTCTCTCTCTCTCTCTCTCTCTCTCTCTCTCCTTCTCTCTCTCTCTCTCTCTCTCTCTTCTTTCTCTCTCTCTCTCTCTCTCTCTCTCTCTCTCTCTCTCTCTCTCTCTCTCTCTCTCTCTCTCTCTCTCTCTCTCTCTCTCTCCTTCTCTCTCTCTCTCTCTCTCTCTCTCTCTCTCTCTCTCCTCTCTCTCTCTCTCTCTCTCTCTCTCTCTCTCTCTCTCTCTCTCTCTCTCTCTCTCTCTCTCCTTCTCTCTCTCTCTCTCTCTCTCTCTCCTTCTCTCTCTCTCTCTCTCTCTCTCTCTCTCTCTCTCTCTCTCTCTCTCTCCTCTCTCTCTCTCTCTCTCACACACACACTCTGCATGTCTCTTGCTAACAATGACAGTTCCTGTCTCTGTAGTCTCTGTGGTCTCTGTAGTCTGTACAAAGTCAGACTCACAAAGTGCTCTAAGAGAGGCCATTGCCAGATGAACGAGGTGAGATGGAGGTGTGCTGTCTGGGGGGAAAAAACGATCAATTGTAATAACTGTTAGTTGAGTTAGAGTGTGGTTGACGTAACTGAGTTTGGTTGAACGGCGGGCGGGCGGTGGATCCAGGCCAGAGGGTTCAGTGTGGGGTGTGGAGCTGGCTGGTCAGTGGTCTGAGAACTCTGCCTGTATGGGACTGTAGCAGCAGCAGTGTGGTGAATTACTCTTTGATAGGGACATGGCTGTGGTTTTGGATCCCGTAGTTTCAACAGGCTGACCTCATGCGTTCTGGAGGCCAAGGGAGAGGCTGAGCTCACTCTTTAGCAGGTAGGGGACTGTTGCTGTTTGCTGGAGTAGGTCTCTAATAGATTATAACCGTCAGTAGATGAAGGCATGCCCCTGTTTGGCACTGCAGGAGACTTTTAGCACTGGTGATTGAGTTAGTAGGGCTGTCCTTAGCCCTCATTGGACCATTACTGGATAAATGGAAATAGTAGACTGTTCAAGGCCTCCACTGACCAGTGTGGTTATGCTTTATTTTACAGTGATATTTACCTGATTTGACTTTCTGGTTCCATGGTCAATTGTAATTACACAATTATGACATAATAGCTCATTCTTGTTTTTATGGAATTACAACAAGCTCCGCTGCGTACCAGTTTGTAGCAGGTAGTTTAGCAATACTGTGTTTAATTGTTATATACTGTACCAGAAATGACCCGTTTCTGCAAAATAATGTCTTAACAAATACTAGGGAAATGGCAGCTGAAACAAATAAACTGCTGTACATAAACTCAGCTAAAAATACATGTGTTCTCACTGTCAACTGCGTTTATTTTCAGCAAACTTAACATGTGTAAATATTTGTATGAACATAACAAGATTCAACAACTGAGACATAAACTGAACAAGTTCCACAGACATGTGACTAACAGAAATGGAATAATGTGTCCCTGAACAAAGGGGGGAGGGGTCCAAATCAAAAGTAACAGTCAGTATCTGGTGTGGTCACCAGATGTATTAAGTACTGCAGTGCATCTCCTCCTCATGGACTGCAATAGATTTGCCAGTTCTTGCTTTGAGATGTTATCCCACACTTCCACCAAGGCACCTGCAGGTTCCCAGACATTTCTGGGGGTAATGGCCCTGCCCCTCACCCTCCGATCCAACAGGTCCCAGACATGCTCAATGGGATTGAGATCCGGGCTCTTCGCTGGCCATGGCAGAACACTGACATTCCTGTCTTGCAGGAAAACACGCACAGAATGAGCAGTATGGCTGGTGGCATTGTCATGCTGGAGGGTCATGGCATGATGAGCCTGCAGGAAGGGTACCACATGAGGGAGGAGGATGTCTTCCCTGTAACGCACAACGTTGAGATTGCCTGCAATGACAACAAGCTCAGTCTGATGATGCTGAGACACACCGCCCCAGACCATGACGGACCCTCCACCTCCAAATCGATCCCATTCCAGAGTACAGGCCTCAGTGTAACGCTCATTCCTTCAACGATAAACACGAATCCAACCATCACCCCTGGTGAAACGTCAGTGAAGAGCACTTTTTGCCAGTCCTGTCTGATCCAGCGACGGTGGGTTTATGCCAATAGGCGACGTTGTTGCCGGTGATGTCTGGTGAGGACCTGCCTTACAACTGGTCTATAAGCCCTCAGTCCAGCCTCTCTGAGCACTGATGGAGGGATTGTGCGTTCCTGGTGTTACTCGGGCAGTTGTTGTTGCCATCCTGTACCTGTCCCGCAGGTGTGATGTTCAGATGTACCGATCCTGTGCAGGTGTTGTTACACGCGTTCTGC
Source organism: Oncorhynchus tshawytscha (assembly GCF_018296145.1). Taxonomy (NCBI): domain Eukaryota; kingdom Metazoa; phylum Chordata; class Actinopteri; order Salmoniformes; family Salmonidae; genus Oncorhynchus; species Oncorhynchus tshawytscha. The sequence goes on along the minus strand of NC_056442.1, from coordinate 23,458,366 downwards.
CACTGCGAGGATGATCAGCTGTCCATCCTGTCTCCCTGTAGCGCTGTCTTAGGCGTCTCACAGTACGCACATTGCAATTTATTGCCCTGGCCACATCTGCAGTCCTCATGCCTCCTTGTAGCATGCCTAAGGCACGTTTACGCAGATGAGCAGGGACCCTGGGCATCTTTATTTAGGTGTTTTTCAGAGTCAGTAGAAAGGCCTCTTTAGTGTCCTAAGCTTTCATAACTGTGATCTTAATTGCCTACCATCTGTAAGCTGTTACTGCCTTAACGACCGTTCCACAGGTGCATGTTCATTAATTGTTTATAGTTCATTGAACAAGCATGGGAAACAGTGTTTAAACCCTCTACAATGAAGATCTGTGAAGTTGTTTGGATTTTTACGAATTATCTTTGAAGGACAGGGTCCTGAAAAAGGGAAGTTTCTTTCTTTGGTGAGTTTAACTACTATGACTGTTGGGTAGGTTAGTGTGCACAGGACTGGTCACCTCAGATATGGCTTTGGCCATATATCCTGCATTAGTACAATAATGTTAACATGTTTAACCCTGATTGTGGCAGTATTATTTAGAGTATTACTCAGAGTATCCACTCCAGACCTTTGGGCTCCCTCTCCGACCTTTTCTCTGATCTCATCTCAGCCCACGTCTGTGTTTTGGTGGGCTGTCTTAAACATTTTGACGCCAGGGAAAATACTGCGATTGTATATACCTACTGTGGAGCAGCTTTGGTGATACGTCAGTGTAGAAAAATCTTCCTGAATGTTCCACTTGAGCCCACATGGGTCTCTTGAGTTGAATCCATTCTACTCTCATGACTCAATTGCCAGTTTTCCCCCAAAATATTTGATTACGTTGACATTACTGTGTAAAAGAGGATTAGTTGAATCAACAAAATCCTACTCAGCCTTGATTAAAGGGTTCCAAAAGGTTCCTCCGGCTGTTCCCATAGGAGAACCCTTTTTGGTTCCAGGTAGAACTCTCCCAAAAGGGTTCTGTCTGGAAGCAAAACGGTTTTCAAAAGGCTTCTCCTATAGGGACAGCTGAAGAACTCTTTTAGGTTCCAGATAGCATCTTTATTTCTAAGAGTGTTCGTTTTTCTGAATGGGAGTGTTGGAAAACGACAGCGGCCGCCCAGGCTCCAGGGAGAGGATAAAGACAATGGGTCAGGTATCAGCTTTGACGAGAGCAATATAGCACTGCGTAATGCAGTGATTTGACTTATGACCATGGAAACTCTATCCATATACACATATTGCAAGTTTATAGTCTGTGTTAGCCTCAAATAAGGTAATTCCCAATTGGGCAGCCGTGAGGTTGAAAATTAAACTTTGGACACTCTCCATGGAAAACCACTAAGATTCATTGTGTAAAATGTCAGCAATTAGAAAGTATAGTAATATTTTGGAGCAATTATACTGATTATATCATTTTTCTATATAATTATTGGTAACGATGCATCTGCCCTTTTGCAGTCAAGTGTCTTAACATAAATATCCAGTGTGTTTATAGAATAAGGGCTGTTTGACCTCCTTTTAACCGATTGTAAAAACAAACCAATTTTTTAAAAGTTAATGAATCCTTGATTATAATAAAATTGACTTTAATAGGATAGTTTATCATAATTGATATTTTTGTTTCCTGAAGTGATACGATTTTTTTTCATGCACACGTGCACAAGGAGTCTCACCCGGCATCTTACTAAATGGAGATTACCCCCAGTCAAGCATTCACATCTATGTTAAGCTGGAGGGCATATTCTGTTGTCTTTCTCTATTTTCTCTACTGAAGCCAAGTCATTTTCCATCCATATAAGACTGGAGTCATTCTACTGCTTTTCTTGGAATCAGCCCAACGTAGATAAACACTGCCCTTCAAGCAGCTCATGAGTTTACTTAAATCAAATTCAGACAATTCATTCTGCCAAAATGCTTTAGAATCGTATGTGAATGTCCTCGAGCAAGGAAACCACAGTGAATCCCTGCAACAGCTAATGGTTAAATGAAGCGTCTGATAGATGGAGATACACACCTCGGTCACAGACAAACAAGGGATTCCTGATTACATGGTGGGATTCGGGTAACACGTTAAGAAGAAAACAGTGGCCCTGGATTCTGTTGTTGATGGCATACAGTATCTAAATAAGGAGTTGTTGTTTTTGTTGTCGTCATGTAAAGTTTCGTGAGCGAGAGAGGGCATGTACCAGTCCTTTAAACTGAACCATTATGCCGCAGGAAGTGATGGATTGTTCCTCTCGGTTGGCCCTCCCTTTCTAAAGTGGGCAACCATTGTAGCACCACCAGTTCTACATTTTACGCTCGACACAATGAAACTATTTCTTCGTAGCCTGGGCTTATTTCATGCTCATTTACCATGACAACCAGTCTATTTTCTCTCAAATTGTTTGATTGCAGACAGAACCTTTCCCTGTCTAGTGTTCTGTTTCCTGTGTTCAATTGGCCTTGCCTGACAACGCTGAGATGGTCCTAATAAAGGGGGTCACTGGGGCCTCACCGAATTTAGTCCACCAACCGGCAGATCAAGCTTGGGGGAGGAAATTGGTCTCTCTGTTTCCTGTTAGCTCTGAATTGGCTTTGTGTGTTTTTGCACAAAAGTGCAGGAGGTTGCCAGAACAAGAAGATTGACAGCGAGATTGTAGCAACCAAACTGTGAAAAAAAGAGAAGGTTTTCTCGTAATTATACCTTTTTTTTGACACCCCTTGTTTCCTGCATGGCAGCTTTGTGGTCATGTTCAGAGGAACACAAAGTAAGCTGTTCAGTCAGCCTGCTCTGACCTTCATGGCAGAAACCAACCTACATATTAGTGTTGTAGCTGTACTGTAAGTATTTTGTCTAATTCTTCCCCAAAAGAAGAAGGCAAAGTGTTCTAGCACCTGTGTCAACCAATTTCCCAACTGCTGCTGGCAGCCCAACCTGGTCATTTGAACTGATTTCTTTTAATAGACTTCAGCGAAGTGTGAAAGTGATCCAAGAAAAGCCTGTTAAAACAGTCCTGCGTGGTTGGTTGTTTGGTTGGTTGGTTGGTTGGAGTAGTTTGTGTTGATTTATGTTGACATGACATTGACCGCCTCCTCCTTTTCTCTCCATCTTCTCCCTTCTCCCCTCACCCAGCTGCCAAGCGCCCCTCCTCCGTGTCCTCCCTGAGCAGCATTGTGGGTAGGATGACCTCGTCGGAGCGCGCCTCCCGCGGGAGCTGCACCTCGGTCAACACGGTGTGCTCGGACAGCGACCGCACGGCCAGCCTCAGCTCCTCTGCCTCCTCCGTCTCCCTGCAGGACGGACACTCTTCCTCTTCCTCCTCGCTGCCCTACGGGGCCGTGCCTGCCTACCCTTCCTCGCCGCAGCGCAACGGCTCCGACATCAGCCTGGACCTCACTCCTCTCTCCCAACTCCCAGCGGGGGTAAACCCTGCCACCGCCGCGTCCCTGCCCAAGCTGTCTCGCTTGGAGAGGGTGGCGCTGGAGATAGTGGAGACAGAGCAGGCATACGTGAGGGACCTGAAGAGCATCGTAGAGGTAAGAAAGAAACGCTCACCTCCAAACCACTCTCCTTTCCTCTCCTCCTGTCCTCAGTACAGTCAGTGTGTCTCCTCTCTATACTCTGGCCTGCTGCTGCTACTGGTCTGAGGTCAGCATTACCTCTTCATTCCTGGTACTTGGTACCATATTGACATGGAAAGAATAGGGTTTAACATGATCATCATATGGTTTACATATTGGCATGTATACAGTTTACAGTATACATATTGAGTTGATTATTTCTGAATTGGAAATAGCACAATGCCTAATGTCTATAGTGAAACTGGAACTCATGGATAATGTAGTTGTGTCAGCAGTTTTTCAACCCCTTTCCGACGAGGAACTCCTCGACTCTCCCACCAGCTTCTATTAGTAAAATGTGAACAATGCTTTCATCCCCTCTTCGTTCGGTGGCCATCTTGGAGCCCTGTCTGGCCTCCCCTTGTGCCTCTGTAGCTCCATCCATCAGTGGCCCAGGTGGAACACGAGGAGGGCAAGAGGAGGGCATGGCACAGGATGAAAGCAGCAGTAAATCCAAGTCATTACTTCAAAAGAGTGTTTCACACTCTTATCCGATAGGGTCAGCTGGCCTGCGACAATGAGGAGTCTGTGACTGATCTCTCTCTCTCTCTCACACACACACACACACACACACACACACACACACACACACACACACACACACACACACACACACACACACACACACACACACACACACACACACACACATACACACAGAGGGAGAATTAGTTTGATAAGGAACAGAGTGGGGTTTTTTAGTCAGGGGCCCTCTGAGTGGACGGCCGTCAACACTTTTATCATATTGCCCTTGGAAGCGGATGGATTTAGCTGTGGCCTCTAGTAACTCCCCATCCCGGGTCCGGGAACGTAATCATCGACTGCCACTAATTAGCATAACGCAACGGACATAAATATTCCTAGAAAATATTCCTATTCATGATATCACAAGTGAAATATATTGAGACACAGCTTAGCCTTTTGTTAATCACCCTGTCATCTCAGATTTTCAAAATATGCTTTACAGCCAAAGCTAGACAAGCATTTGTGTAAGTTTATCGATAGCCTAGCATAGCATTTTGTCCAGCTAGCAGCAGGTAACTTGGTCACGGAAATCAGAAATCAATCAAATTAAATAGTTTACCTTTGATGAGCTTTGGATGTTTTCACTCACGAGACTCCCAGTTAGATAGCCAATGTTCCTTTTTTTCCAAAAATATTATTTTTGTAGGCGAAATAGCTCCGTTTCTTCTTCACGTTTGGCTGAGAAATCCCCCGGAAATTGCAGTCACGAAAACGCCGAAAAATATTCCAAATTAGCACCATAATATCGACAGAAACATGGCAAATGTTGTTTATAATCAATCCTCAAGGTGTTTTTCAAATATCTATTCGATAATATATCCACCGGGACAATTGGTTTTTCAGTAGGACCGATTGGAATAATGTCTACCTCTGTATTTTACGCAATAATCACTCTGGGAGCCATCAGGTGACCAGTTGTGCAATGTAGCCGCTTACGGGTATTCTTCAACATAAATGCGTAAAACTACTTCACAATGCTGTAGACACCTTGGGGAATACGGAGAAAAAGTAATCTGGTTGATAGCCCATTCACTGCTCAATAGGGACGCATTGGAACGCAAGAGCTTTCAAAAGATGAGTCACTTCCGGATTGGATTTTTCTCAGGCTTTCGCCTGCAATATCAGTTCTGTTATATTCACAGACAATATTTTTACAATTTTGGAAACTTTAGAGTGTTTTCTATCCTAAGCTGTCAATTATATGCATATTCTAGCATCTTGTCCTGACAAAATATCCCGTTTACTACGGGAATGTTATTTTTCCAAAAATGAAAATACTGCCCCCTAGTCACAAAAGGGTATTAAGACAGGTCAGGAATCAGGAGTCTCTCTACGGGACTGAGGAGGAAAACAGAAGAAAGACAGTCTTAAAGGAAGTGACATCACTTTAATGGCTAATTTTATGGGAGGCCAGCACTCCCTTGAAAAAGTAATTAAGAACTCTTTTCCTCGTTTAAGGTTAGTTTGACGTTTACATGTAGGGTAGCAGTTAGGGTAAAAGCCAATTTATTCTTGATCCAAAAATGTGGTCGGAGGTTTCATATGGAGGGTGTGAAGCTATTGTGGAGCGCACGAATGCATGCAGAGGCCAAATCAACCTCTGTAATGCATCTTCGTGCGCCTCTCAAATATTGTAACAATGCAGAGAGCTCTGTATAGCTCCGCATTGACGTGACTGATTGACAGTAGGTGAGGGCGTGAGGTCCTGTCTAAACACAAACTCACTTCCCTGACAACTTCCTTCACAACAGCTCTGCTCCGCTAAGCACAGGAATTATGAAAGCCCTGTCTAATACACACAAATCTAAAGGGGTGAATGAGAATATGTACATATAAGTATATGGATGAGCGATAGCCGAGTAGCATAGGCAAGGTGCAATAGATGGTATAATATACAGTATAATATACAGTATGTACATGTGATATGAGTAATGTAAGATATGTAAACATGATTAAAGTGGCATTGTTTAAAGTGACTAGTGGTCCATTTATTAAAGTGGCCAGTGATTGGGTCTCAATGTAGGCAGCATCATCTCTGAGTTAGTGAATGCTGTTTAGCAGTCTGATTGTCACGATCGTCGTATGAAGCGGACCAAAATGCAGCGTGGTATGTGTTCATGATGATTTTTTTAATAAAAGAAAGCACTGAACACTGAATACAAACTATACAAAACAATAAACGAAATAACGACCGTGAAGCTATAATGAGAACTGTGCTGACACAAGCAACTAACATAGACAATCACCCACAAACAAACAGTGAAACCCAGGCTACCTAAGTAAGATTCTCAATCAGAGACAACTAATGACACCTGCCTCTGATTGAGAACCATACTAGGCCGAAACATAGAAATCCCAAAATCATAGAAAAACAAACATAGACTGCCCACCCCAACTCACGCCCTGACCATACTAAATAACGACAAAACAAAGGAAATAAAACTGATGGCCTTGAGATAGAAGCTGTTTTTCAGTCTCTCGGTCCCTGCTTTGATGCACCTGTACTGACCTCGCTTTCTGGATGTTAGCGGGCTGAACAGTCTGTGTCTTGGGTGGTTGTTATCCTTGATGATCTTTTTGGCCTCCTGTGACATCGGGTGTTGTAGGTGTCCTTGAGGGCAGGTAGTTTGCCCCGGGTGATGCGTTGTGTAGACCGCACCACCCCCTGGTACGGCAGTTGCCGTACCAGGCTGTGATACAGCCCGATAGGATGCTCTCGATTGTGCATCTGTAAAAGTTTGTCAGGGTTTTGGGTGACAAGCCAAATTTCTTCAGCCTCCTGAGGCTTCTTCACCATGCTGTCTGTGTGTGTGGACCATTTCAGTTTGTCGGTGATATGTACACCGAGGAACATAAAACTTTCCACCTTCTCCACTGCTGTCCCTTCGATGTGGATAGGGGGGGTGCCCCCTCTGCTGTTTCCTGAAATCCATGATTATCTCCTTTGTTTTGTAGACATTGAGTGGGAGGTTGTTTTCCTGACACCACACTCCGAGTGCCCTCACCTCATCCCTGTAGGCTGTCTCGTCGTTGTTGGTAATCAAGCCCACTACTGTGTCGTCTGCAAACTTTATGATTGAGTTGGAGGCGTGCATGGCCACACAGTCGAGGGTGGACAGGGAGTACAGGAGGGGGCTGAGCACGCACCCTTGTGGGGCCCCAGTACTGAGGGTCAGCCAAGTGGAGATGTTGTTTCTTACCTTCACCACCTGGGGGTGGCCCGTCAGGAAGTCCAGGACCCCATTTCACAGGGTGGGGTCGAGACACAGGGCCTCCAGCTTGATGATGAGCTTGTGAACCTGTTGGTGCGGGATGCAAGCAGTTATCTTTGCCTTCTTTGGTACAGGAACAATGGTACCCATCTTTAAGCATGTGGGGACAACAGACTGGGATAGGGAGCAATTGAATAAGTCCGTAAAAACAGCTGGTCTGCGCACGCTCTGAGGACGCGGCTAGGTATGCCGTCTAGGCCAGCAGCCTTGCGAGGGTTAACATGTTTAATTGTTTTTCTTGCATCAGCCACGGAGAAGGAGAGGGGGGGAGCGCAGTCCTTGTTAGTGGGCCACGGCAGTGGCACTGTATTATCCTCATAGCGGGCAAAGAAGGTGTAGTTAAGGGGTTCTGCCTCTGCTTTGATGTGGAGAGGGGGGGGACGTTGCCAATGCTGCCCATTAGCAGGTGGAGATCAGCAGGTGATGCAATCAGCGCTCTGGGAGAACGGTGCTGAGAGCGGAGGGGTAAATGTGCTTCTGTGCGTGAGAGAGAGAGAGTGAGAGAGAGAGAGAGAGAGAGAGAGAGAGAGGAGAGGAGAGGAGAGGAGAGGAGAGGAGAGAGGAGAGGAGAGGAGAGGAGAGAGAGAGAGGAGAGAGAGAGAGAGAGAGAGAGAGAGAGAGAGAGAGAGAGAGAGAGAGAGAGAGAGAGAGAGAGAGATTCAGGACATATCATGGTGGGTGTGTGGGGTATGCGTTAGAGGTTCGAGAATGCCTGAAATGTAACCCCCTTTTTGAAGCTCAGCCTTTTAAGAGCCAGTAAAACGAGCAGGCATTTGACAGAGCTGGCCTGTGCAGGGATGCCTTACAGAACAAATGTTCATACATTCATTTATGCGGGACAGGGATTTGGGACAGAGCGCAGCTGTGGGCATCTGAGTTGATGGAATGGAGTTAGTTGTCGGTTGTCCCAGACTGCTGACTGTGTGACTGCTGACTGTGTGACTGCTGACACATGTGATGTCTATCGGCTCGAGCGTGCGTTAGGCTCAGCCTTTACAGCTATGGAAATCTGGTTTTGATCCAGGGATGATGTCAAAGTTGCAGTGGTAATAAGTACCAAGTATGATGATTGGAGTCAGTGTGTGTGTGAACAGTTTATTAGCTTGCCTTCTCGTGTTTGTGCATGCGTGAGCTCCCATATGTATTTGCTCATATAGGTCTTGAATGTGCAGTATACAGTATGTTGGAAGACACAGGAGGAGAAAGGTGGAGAGAAAATTGGGAGAGCCAGGGAGAGCGAAGCCCCCTTTCGTTCTCGTTGTACTCCTGCCAAATAGGACAGGAAATTGGGGGGTGGGGGTTTAGGGGGAACGGAGCGTTTTTTTTGCCTCTCCTTGGCTGTAACCCCCCAGTTTGGGGCACATGCGGAGGGGATGGAGGGGCCCTCGCAGGCAGCACAGAGGGACAAACTCCTTTCTCCAAACTCTGACCTAGTTTCTCAGACAAAGAGACCAAAACCTGCCGGCTGCTCCAGCCTCTCGATCTCTCTCTCTCTCTTGCTTTCATTCTAGCTGTCTTTCTTCCCTTTCACAGTGAAACATGTATCTCTTTCTCAGTCCTTTCTGTTCTTGTGCTCTCCTGCGTTTAACCCTCTTATGTCTCAATTTCCCCCTGAAGTCTCTTCCTCATTTTTCCGGGCTTCTCCTCGCTTCTTCTGTCAACTTCTCACTCATCCATCTGTCTCTTGCTCTCCTCCTCTCTTCTCCCTATGGGTCCTCCTTGCCCTCTGAAAGGAGTGTGTGTGTGCCTGCCTGCGTATGTGTGTCTGTCTCTCTGTCTGTGTGTGTGTGTGTAAGTGTGTGCCCGAGGGGGAATTCTTGTTCACCCGTGACTGTCTGTAAGTTGACAGTAATTACAGTGCCAGTGTTCCCTTGCCTTTAAAAGGTGATGAATGTGGCGGAGCCCCCCTTATTTTTCGTCTCACTTTGCCCCACCTCGGCCTGTTTGCTTTTCCCAGAACCCCGGTGGCTCTGGAAACAAACACAACTGGAGACAAAGAAAAAAAAAACATTTTACCATCCAGGAATATACCCTAGGAGCGCTCCACTCTGCTCGGGCTCTATCAGGGTTAGGGTACATTGAAGCCCCTTTCCTGGTCATAACGCCCTGCCATCCCCACCTCCCACCCCCCTGTACTCTCACGCATACTTTGTCCGTTTGCTTATTTAAACCCGTTTATTTTTGCAATTAAATTGGCTTCATCCTAATTTAGCCCCTCTTTGTTTTTCTGTTGTTGGCTCGTTCTCGCGGGCCAGAATGGTAACTGGGTCTCTGGGTGGACCGCAGCCGCCCTCACGGTTACTCAGATCTCTCTGTTAAACTCAGACCAACAGAATGAACAGCAACCCTGGATAGGGATCCTCTGTGGTTTCTCCATCGGGTTGGCATCTGGAGAGAGAGTTGTCTGTAGGATGTGGCTTTATCAGATGGGCTTGTTGGCCACTTAAAAAACATGCTGATTACGGGACTATTGGACCCTGGAGGCCTCTGATAAAGTGCTGACAGCTAGCCTATGTAAGGTCTTTTAGCCTAACTAATGAACACTACATTGAAGGTGGTAGACTTGGAGAGTAGTGTGCTCTGGGCCTGTGGATTGGCCAGACACATTTTGAAGCCCCCGTCTTTCTTAAGGCCCAGGTCGGAATGCTCTCTTCCAGGTTTCGCGGAGCAACGTGCCCTGTGGGTGGTAGTACTTGGGGATGTTAGTCTGTGTTTTTAGGGGGCGGGGAGGGGGGGGCATATCATACTCATGAGACTGGAGCATGGCTTTATTTCCCAGGTCAAAGAGAGGAGCACGAAAGGAAAATGAAAAATATTGTAACGAGGCCTTTACCACTGCATTAATTGCCAGGTTTGCTTTCTTGGGCTTCTCGGTGCGTTTACAGTAAGGATTGATGTAGGGCTCGAGTATCCGTTTTTTCTCACGAAGAAAGCCTTCATGATTATTCAATTACAAATGACCGTAAGACAGCTATCAGAGAATCATTTGGAAGATCTAAAGCTACCACGCTGGGGAGGGACGAAGAAGGAACCTTTGTCCTGTTGGGCAACTATGCTTAAGGCATTTTGTGTTATGAAGTCAGAAACAAACGAACTTGAAGTATGAATCTCTCTCTCTCTCTCTCTCTCTTCTCTCTCTCAGGACTACCTGGGTTGCATCATTGACTGTGGGGGCCTGCCGCTCAAGCCGGAGGAAGTCAGCACTCTGTTCTGCAACATTGAGGACATCTATGAGTTCAACAGGTTGGTTAGTGTGTGTTCTCTCTGTCTGCTTACATGTTAGACCTACTTCATCCTCACTGATCGCCACAGCTGTTAGACTGTATCAGCCCTGAACTGGGGTCGATGACATGTGTCCTCGTGCTTTTGTGTAGATCGTAGCTTCTGTCCATGAAAATGTTGCAGGTACGCGACGTCTTTCGTCCCAGTGCAATGTCTAATTGGTGATCAATACTACCACTTACCATCAACAAAAATTGCAACTTCTTCCATTTTACTCGGCTCAATTTCACTCAGCACTGATTCATGTAAAATTCTACAACTATGGTGGTGAGAACTCTCCTGCAGCTACCCTTAAACCCTACCCTCCTTTCTCCTCCCTTTCTCCACTTGTCTCCGTCCTCTCACTCTTCTGCTCCATGCTCTCTCTCGCTCTCTGTCTCGCTCTCTGTCTCTCTCTCTCGCTCTCTCTGCCGAGGCAGCTTGAGTACAGGCTGCTGCCTGGGTGGCAGTGATGTCCGTTTAATGTGCTGCAGACACAATGGCTGGCCCAGACCCCAGGCCTCCACCAGACAGACAATGTGCAGACACAGAGAGAGATAGAGAGAAAGAGAAACAGAGATAGAGAGAGAGAGAGGGGTGGGAGAAAGAGCGAGAGAGATGCAGGCAAAAATAAAAAAGACAGCGAGAGAGACTTGGAATAAGTGATACTATCCAGCGAGCCCAGTTATGGTCACAACAGCTCTCAAGGTTAAGGTATACGTCTTAAGTCATGGCTCACCGCATTTCACATTCCACAACCAGAGAGGAGGCTTGAGATTGCTTATATGTGTGAGATGATGTTCCGTACACAGTGGCACGGCAGCGTATCTGAGATGCTCTCCAGCTAGATGTTTTCAGATTGCTGTTTACACTGAAAGTAGAGATCCATTTATGTTTCCTGGAACCCAAGCGATTGGACTTTGTTTAACTGTAGCCTGATTTTCATAATTTCCCCATTTCAGGAGTGATGCATTGGTACGGTATTTCTGTTTATTTGCCTGGAATAGCGAATGTGTCAATGAAAAGCGTCAATCATTCCCGTGTCATGAGTTCAGTTCATTCAGTGATGGGAACGTTGTGTAGGGAGAAATGGCAGGGATGAGTTTGGCCTCCCGGCAGCTTCCAGTGAAGCCCTGGGAAGAGTACCGCTCATATTTTTCCTATTTCCTCAACGCTCCTCGCCCTGCCCCCCTGCTGACACTTGTTGTTTTCACACTTCAGTCTCAATGCCCGTGCCAAGTCGGCTCTTTTCATTACATACCTCCCTCTACATGAGTAAGTGCTCCTAAACTGCCCCCTCCTTCTCCAAATCCAATATGGCTTCCTGCCCCCGGTTATCATGGGAAATGGCCTCACTGTTGCAGAAAGAAACACAGAGAGAGAGAGAGAGTGAGGGATTTCTCCCATCTGCCCCAGGCTCTGTGCAGAGTAACTCATTGCAGTACAGTAGAGTATGTGCATCAGTGCCAGGGGTTTACCCCCATTGCTCGCTGCCGTGGGGCTAGCTAGTCCATAAATTACATTTGTTTGTAATGAGCAGAATGAGAGCAGTCAGTTCCCTAACAGGCTCCCTGGGAGAAAAACATTTTTTTTGCTAACTCTCTTTTTCTATTTTTCATCACTCAAAGTAGCGCAGCGTTCATCTGAGAGAGAAACAAGGATAGACTTCACCTTTATCCTCTTCTTGCCCCAATAAGTAGAGAAAAAAACTTGACCCTTTTCTCCCTCGTCCTTTCTCTTGTTCTGCCTTTCCTAAATCTCATCTCCTCATCGCTGTGGTATGCAGCCCCTGTATCCTCACTGGTGTTGTTACTTCTACTTTCTTGGCCTGTTCTCCAGGCAGCATACGGATGTCGTTCGCCGTGGCCCGCCGCGGTGGACAAAGCCCGGGGTTAGAGCTCTGGACCCTGCTGTGAGCCGACCGCACCGCGGCGAGAGACAGGGCACAGCCTGGCGAACAGCACAGCCAGGACAGACAGACGTGCTCTGTACTATTCAAGTAGTTAGTGCGGTTAATCCTGTCCATCTTTATTAGATTCGCGGCTGAGTAGAAACTGTGGCTGAACGGGCCACTAGGACAGTCAGAGAAGTGCTGGAATTGTCTAGTCTGCCATGGAAAAAGGATCCGGCATCACATATAGATTTATCTCTATGGATACGTGACAAATACGTGGAATCGTGACCCGTAACTTTTTCTAACCCAACCCATCATGAGAGACCAAGAGACAGACACAGAGACAGAGAGATTAGTCAGGCCTGAGCTTATCAAGATGGCTTAACCGTCTCTTGCTAAGCACCTCTGTCCATCCTCTCTTTCGTCTCTCTGTTCCAAATCCCTCATATGGAAAGTTTGCCAGAGACGTTGAAATCCTCTGTAGTCTAATACAGCGCATGTGAGGAACACAGAAACAAAGAAACGGAGAGACAGAGAGCGATGGAGACTTTACTACAGCACATGAAGATGTTCAATTGCATTGTCTGAGTTCCATGATTTATCTCTTGTGTCTGTCTAAGGCCTGGTGCGAAGCCAGGCCACGAACTCGCACGCGAAGTCAATTTCAACTAGAAACATAGACCTTTCAAAAGGAACTTTTTTTTTTTTTTTTTTTTTTTTTGGCGTGCAGCTGCTGTACTGTATAATGATAATGAGAAGTAGAGGATCTGTAAGAAAAAGCCTAATAAGAAGCAAATGTTCTGTATAGTATCACGGGTTTCAATGCTGGCCATGGACAGCGCACATTGATAGTGCATGACGTTACAGTATAAACAGATCAATTACCTCCAGTGACTGTGGATAATGGTTTTATTACCCGTTTGGTGTACCACCACTATTTCCTATACTGCCGGTATTTAAGTTGTGCCATAGAGTTGAAGTCTATTGGAATGTGGACGCGTGGCACCATAGAAATATAGAAGTAGAACAGTTTCCCTGTTCTAGTAATTATATTTCTATGTGTGTCTAATTCCTTCCATTTCTCATGGAGTAGACACGTTGCTTGTTTAACGTACATTAAGGGGCTGGGCTCCGGGGCCCATCGCTCATATCCCGGGGGCGTCCCGTGTGCGGTGACGTTTAGTCAAGCCTGGTTAGATTCCTCCACTACGTGTGATTTAGACCTCCCTGTGACCCCTGCATGCTTGACTGGGGTCACGGCTCCCATGAAGTCCCACACGAAAGACATAACCCCTCAGCCTCTCGCACCTGACCAGACTGAGACAGTCTGAGTGCTCAGGCCACCCACCCCTTCACAGTCATCCTTGTGACCCGGAGAAGTCTGCCTGGCTGGGATCCCCCTAAACGGCCCTGGATCCATGCTGTCTGCTTTCATCTGCCGTGGCTCGTGTGGGAGTGGGTGGTGTTGCTGAGGATGTGGTGTCACATGAAAGAAGTTCTCACTTTTGAGAGAGGCGGTGAAGTCAGCGTGTGACGATACTCAGGGATGGGATTGGGAACACAAGGCCAGCAAGGTTCAAGTGCATATAAACATTCTCTGATGAAGGGATCTAGATAGGTCTCTGTTGCTTTTGTTGCTGGCACTTACTGTGTAGTTACTAAAGAGGAAAACAGACCTGCAAGTGCTTAAAATCGAATGCAGAGATTGCACTCCACGAGAGAGGGATGATTATTAAAGGAGAAGAAGGAGGGAAGTGAGGAGTACCGGAGGGAAAGAGAAGGGGGAACAGGCCGTATGGAAGGTATTACCTTATGAACACAATGAAAAGAGGGGTTCAGAAGTACGGACGTGGAAAGAACGGAACAGAGAGAAGTGAGGGAGCGTGTGAGTTCATTGACAGTGTGCCTCTCAGGTGACTCCCCTGTTTGACTGTAAGTCCTCGTGAAATATATACGACTGTAAAGGGATCATCTGAAGGAAACTCCTCTTTCCCCTCACAGTTCACCCTCGATCTTAGAGGATCAAATGCGCGTACTTCAAATACCAGATTGTTGTGTGTCATATTTCACAGGGAAGAACAATGCGCATACGGCGAGGAGATCAAATCAGTAGGCGTGACTTAAAACTGGACTTTTCCCCCCCAGAACTCAAATATGGAGCATGGATGGAGTCTATGTCTATGGATGGAGTGTTTTTCAAAATGAAAAGCTGGGAAAGTAATTAGTAGGGTTGGTTACAAAGCATAACTCAAGTCCAAGGTCCTGACAGCCAAATACATTCCAGGGCTTTTGTCTTAAAGTACCAGGCCCTTCTAGTAAGTGCCAAGCCTTAATGAAATCCAACGTGAGGATACAAGTTTGCAAACATGCTGCAGCCCTGCAGATGTAGTCTTGTTGTAAACCCTTTGCTCTTGCAGATGGAGGGGAATGTCTCCGTGGTGGCATGTTCTTTGTTCCCTCTTTCTCTTTGTCTTTGTCTGTCAACAACAGGATTCCCACATCAGTCAGGGCCAGTGGCACTCAGAGACACCCTGCTCTGTGGCCATTTGGTAAAAAAAACACCCATAACTCCCCTCTGCTTCCCACCGAAACCCTAATGACGCCCTCTCACCACGGAGGGCAGCCGCGAATCAAGCCTCGTCTCCGAGGGAGGAGAGAGTGACGCGAAAGAATGAAGGGCTGCGGTTTCACTCTGAACCCCCCGGCCGTATGAAGGCGAACTCCGGGTGTTTACAGAGCGCCTCTCTGTTTTCCTTCGGAAGAGGGGGGATCCCGAGAGACTGGCCAGTCCGGCGGCCCAGGGCCTCTCAGAGATGCAGGGAAGTTGGGCTTTGCTAATGAACTGAGTGTGGCTGGGCTGCTCATCACGTCGTGTAACCTCAGATACGGGCTGATGGGACCGCGGCGAACGACACCCTCAGTTTCAGCATGCTGTCCAGGAATGTGAGGCTAGTTGTCCCTTTTGAGATGTCCCAGTAAACACTAGGGACGGCCATTACATTAGCTACGTCAACTTCCATCCTCTCCTAATCGGAGTCAGAATTCAAACCGTCATCACTATCCCCACTCCCTCAAATCTCCCCTCCTCACTACTATTCCTTACCTTTTCCACACTCTCCCGCCAAGAAAATCTTTCACCGATCATTTTGATTCATTCAGATACTGAAAAGAGAGACCCTCCGCTCTCTCCCTCCGCTGACATACACGAAGTAGGATGTTAATCAAAAGTTACCGGGTCCTGGAGAGAGGTTGCGTATGTGTTTCATAAGATGTCTTTCCATGGTGATGAGGAGGCTAGCATGAGCTCGCGGCACGGGACCAAAGGTGAAATGGGTGCACGTGGTTATTTGACCCTTGAAAGCAAACACCCACCCACTCTCCCCTGTTAAAGGCAGTCTGATTCAGGTCTGTCTTTGTAAGGTGAAGGGGGTTGCGGAGGGGGGTGGGTAGTGGGACAGCTGGAAGGGGGTTCTGGTTGGGGTTGGCTGATGTGAAGCCAAGGCTAGATGTGTCCCATCTGCATGCATTTAGGAGATCGTTTGGAAGGATGGGAAGGGGAGACATAAATGAATCCTTTGTGGAAATGGAGTTGGGATTTGGGCTCCATCCCTGCCAGGATCGTCTTCAACACCAGCTCCAAGAGCCTCGGTGGAGACGGAATAACAGTCTCCAAACAAATGGGGGTGCTCAGTTCTCATGAACTGTCCTAGGCCTTGACAAACTCACATGCACTCATAAGCACTGCACAGTGTCTACCAAGCAATATCTGTGCTGTCCATTTTACATAGCAGTTTATATGCTCATCGTTATGTGTTATGAGTAGTTGTTACATGGATGTTACAGTATTTGACAGTGATATGTTTAATCATGACTGAGGGCTGTTGTACTGATTCGTAGAGCATGAGTCCCAGGAATGTAGACAAGTTCCATGACCTCTGTGTGTTTCATTGATAAGTTTACATTACTGCACTGGTGTTCTCATGGCCCATAACTGACCTACCTCTCTCTCTCTCTCTCTCTCTCTCTCTCTCTGTCTGTCTGTCTGTCTGTCTGTCTGTCTGTCTGTCTGTCTGTCTGTCTGTCTGTCTGTCTGTCTGTCTGTCTGTCTGTCTGTCTGTCTGTCTGTCTGTCTGTCTGTCTGTCTGTCTGTCTGTCTCACAGTGAGCTTCTGGAGGACCTGGAGAGGAGTCCTCATGCAGCAGCCATCGCTGAGTGCTTCGTTGAGAGGGTGAGTCACCACATTGCTATGATAAAGCACAAGCAACCCGTAAATTCACATTGCACATTTTTGGTGGGTATTCCGGTGACCTAAACCAGTGTTTCCTGATTGGTTGGTCACAGCCAGCCCCTGTTGGGTCATGGCTTAAGACTGGCTTGCTGTGTAGGCTAATATGGTGCTTGTATTCAGTAGCTCTTTTGTTCTCTGGATGCAGAGCGCTGTTAAAATATCAAGCAAGCAGATCGTGTGAAACAAACTTTTGTTTTCGGCCAAATAGAGAACCACAGCTGTTTGAAGTGGGCCGCTGACATTGGGCAGTGTGTCAGAGGAAATGTTTGTACTTGGGCTATGTGAGTGTGTGCAGGCCCGTGACCAGGGAGATGTCGTGATTGGTTCTGGTTCTGAAGCGGTGGTGGCGGTGATCCTTCAACTCGTGTGCTCACTACAGTTGAGTGGGTCTGCACACCCTCATGGTGCTCTACTCTAGTCGTCTGGGTAATGACACAGAACCACCGCTGACTAAACAGGAACAGTGAAGGGTCCAACCAACCAGGGGAAACAGGCTCTCCTTTGTGTCGGCTGGGAGAATGGCCAGCGTCTATGTCCCTGACTCCCAGGGTTACGCCTCCATATGTGGGGCTCCAGACTGACACGCCTGGCCCTGCCAAAGCCGGACCAAGACACAAGAACCAGAATCCCATTTGCGGTCCAGGATCCAAGGGTGCCTATTCTTAGTCCCATCTCCAGCCTGTACTTTTCTCTTTGGCGCCCAAACCCTCTTATCCAGCAGGTCGCTATAGTTCTCTGCTATTGATTGGGCTACTGTTGTGGCCAATTATAGATGGCTGCGTAAATTTGATTAAGCCATTACCGGCAAGGTTATTCTGGGTTTTGCGATGCTTCTCTGAGCTAGGCTAACCTCTCTAAACAGTGTGAGGACAACGGCCCCTCGCTACCGCGGAGTGGAATGTGGGAAACGCAGTTCAAATGTGACCGTTTCTGCTTGGAATGAGGCCATTACGTGCTCTTAGTTTAGGTGCAGTAAGACACTGGCTCTGCATGGAGTCAGCTGTAGCCTGTAACTATTCACCATCTGCTAAGCTATGAATCTCAAACCCTATACCTGCTGGCCATATGTAAGACTGAGTGGTGAAGACAAGTATACATGTATACACAACTGTTTTGGAAGGTAACATTCAGTTGACCTCACGGAACCATTATCTAAACCTACTTAAATATAAAATGCAATTATTTTCTCATTCCTTTGCTTTCTGAGATGAGATGTTTAGATGAGATGTTTCTTGCATGAGAATACATGTTTACATAAGTCAGGGAATGGGGTTTTGCTACGAGATAGAAACAAAGTATTTATTTCTGAGTGAGACCTGGAGAATGACCCTGGTGTGAGGAGAGGTGTCACATGATCACAGGGGGTCTCTCAGATGACAGTGATTTGTAGCAGAGGGAACATGGAGACCGACGCTCGGTGTCGCTGGTCTTTCTCACCTGTCTCTCTTCTCCCCACTAATGTAATCGTTTTTTGGGGGGGTTTCTCTTTCTCTTGTTTAGAGCGAAGCCTTCGACATATATACCCTGTACTGTATGAACTACCCCAAGTAAGTCCCACACACACACACACACCGCTACACTGATGTGCCCTTGGGGCTGTCATTCGACCTGGATCATTGCATGATAGCTATAGTGAAGTGACCTGGGGTGAGAATGGAATGAATTTAATACAGTGGACAAGTAAAGTTCAATATACACATTTTCATTTGTTATTTCAATAAGAATACAGAGAATTAAGAATTACAGTTGTAATCACCATCCTTTGTGGAGAGACATTAGTGAAAGGGAAATGACTTTTATGGACATTGAGCACATTTACATGCACCAGTAATAATGCACCAGTAATAATTCCATATTAAACTGATTGTGGCAGTAGGTCAAGTATGGCATTAGTCGTGTAAACACCTCACTCTGCTGATCTTAACCGGAGTACGGTCAAAACCGAAGTCAGCATGAGCCGATTAAAACGCCTGATTTTCTGAGCCATCTTTCAAATGATTAGGACATGTAAACACCTTAATCAGCGTTCCAGCGGTGTATTTGATCTGTCCATGTGCCAGCCCCGGGTAGCGCGGGCCTCCCTCTTATGCGGCAGTGAAGTGAGTCCTGAAAAACTGAACCTATGCATCTTGTAAATAGTTTTGACATACAAATGTCCGAACTCAGAATCAAAAGGTCTTCGCAAAAAATAACATGGCCACTGTGGTAGACCGTTTATTTTGGTTAGCGATTTTGTGCACTAGCCTGATTTCAGATGTGTCATGTAAACAGGATTATTAGGGAAATCATTCTTCTTGAAATGCACGTCAACGTTTTGAACAAACGATTATGTTAACCCGACTATCCACAATAATCACATTATCGTGTGCATGTAACCGTGCTCAGGGTCTTGATTAGCTTGAACTACTCAGTGGTCGGACAGACAAGTGAAACTAGGTGAATCCAACGAAAGACGACAGTGACTGATTTAATGATCGCGGTAAAGATTCGGTCACTGCTCAATCAGGCTAATTTACAGTATATTGTGCGTGTAAAAATAAAAAACACATCGCGAGCCTTTTGGAAGCAGCATCTTTCACGCCACATCAATTCTAATCTCACGGGCCACTACTATTTGACTGGCAGATGTTTGAATAGCACTGGATCGCTGCCCGCCACCATGAAGATGTGGTGTTCTACATGTGCTCTATATAAACAGCCTTTCATGAGTCTGTCACAGAGAACCGAATTAGATTTGTTATGAGATGTCAACGGTGCCGTGACCCTGTACCTGAGCTGTGTGCATTCATCCACGGATGTCTTAAAAAAGACCACGTTCGTAGCTCAACCCCGAAAAGATGCTGTTAACAAATATCTGAGCTTTTGCCTAAGAAAGACATCACAGTCGGACAGCAAGGGGAATGAAGCAGAATGTTCTAGTGTGCGTAAATAGTTGCGTTCAGACAGAAAAGAGGCCCCTCTGAAGGGGGGACCGGTGGCATACGCTGAACACATTACTGTACACTTCACCATGAGATGAAGTGCTGTCTGGCATAGCGATGAGCCAACTGATGAGTCTTACTGTGGACCCCCCTCTTCCACCCCCAACATCCACCTCCACTCCTCCTGGATCTCTTTCCCCAGCTCGGTGGCTGTTCTGAGGGACTGCATGAAGAACAAGAGCCTGGTGGGCTTCTTCCAGGAGAGGCAGACCACCCTGTGCCACTCCCTGCCCCTGGAGACCTACCTGCTGAAGCCAGTGCAGAGGATCCTCAAGTACCACCTCCTGTTGCAGGTCAGTATGGGTCATGGACTGGGTCAGAGAGACAATATGATGATACTGATCCAATACTATCAATGTCAAACTTATTCAGAGAATATGTACAACTCCGCTATATAGTACACAGAGGAAAGGTACAGGCCCCATTGTAGACTGTTTCCCTTCAATCCAAATCATCAGAAATCATCCTGTTTCTTACTCTGCACTCCTTGCCTTTATTGGTGGGTGATACTCAGCAGACCAAGGGAACAGCTAGCGAGTAAATGAAGCATAGAGATTCTGTGAAATGAAATAAGGATCCTATGTTTAAACGCACACTCACAACTCATGGCATTTAACTAGCTGTGTTTGGACACTGATCAACGACCTCGGGTTCTCTCTCCAAGCCCACCTCTGTGGTGGTTATTCTCAAGTATGGGTAGCTGCAGCACAATATGGTGTGGGTGTGTCGAAAGGAGTATGGAAAGAGAATCAGCTCATTTCAACGTTGATAAACCAGTGCGAATGAGGGAGTTATATTAACCTGAGCAACGGTGCACTGGTCTATGGCCCCATTGGCCAGTGACATGAACGGGCAAAATCGAACAATAATCTGTGCCGTTCTATCATGTTGTCAACAAGACAGCATGGTGCATCGCCCAGAAACATACAACATCTCTTTCCCATCAAATATATGTTTGAATTTTCAAACTAGTTTTCATTGGGAAGGCAGATGAAGCGTTTTTAATCAAAAGCAATCACGTTTGCATGTGAAAACACAAAATCCTACTCATTATCTACATGCTTCATCTAACCTAGGCTAGCCACTTTTGTTTTGAGGAAACTTTTCCGTGGGCTTTGAACGGAGCATCTTAATCACACCCGGGCCAGATAATCGAATCCCTTCATTGACTGCTTGCCGATATGAGGTGCTTCCCACTGAGCAGCTAACGTGGCCATTTATATATATATATTTTTTACCTCCTATGATTTTATTTCAAGTAGGATAGCAGCCTACACAAGAAATAACTCCTATTGAAAACCATTTAGATGTCACCTTGATACATACATACAGTCGGCAAAAACACAGAGGCACAATGCCCTTCGCTCTCACTTGCCAAACACTACTGTCCCGCAACGGTGTGGGATGGAGTTGCCTAGTAGCCAACGTTAGGGTGGCAGTCACAGTAAGAACACACGCATGATCAGTACTTTTAATTTAAAAAATAAACAATCGTCAGTTTTATAACCGAACATGTTAAATTACTGGTGTAAAACTAACAGTGAAATACAACCCAGACTCATCCTCTGGCTTCAAAACAGAAGTTCAAACTCTTGCGGTACAGTAGTTGCCTTGTTACTCCTTTCCTTTCGACACACCCACTCGTCCATACTCCGGTCGCCATATTGAGCTGCAGCTACCCCCTTCTCGTTATACTGACACTAACGCTTCGAACACACCGACAGTATTATCTGGATGTGTATGTAACAAACGCTTAACATTCCCCTTCTGCTACCATTTCTGTCAAGCCGTCTACACATACAGTTTGACGTATTCAATAAATCCAACATATGCATTACACCGAACGCACTGCAACTGCCTCTGCAACGCAATGCTACAAGGCAAACGCAGCGTTTCATTGGAAATGAGTGTAATTCTGGTGTACCAAAATGCAATGACACTGACGGTGTGATCGAAGCGTAATAGAAACCTAACCTCACTATCGCCCCCGTGTGGCAGGAGCTGGCCAAACACTTTGATAAAAGTGACCCTGGCTACGAGGTAGTGGAGGATGCCATCATCACCATGACAGCCGTGGCCTGGTACATCAACGATATGAAGAGGAAGCAGGACCACGCCGTCAGGCTGCAGGTATGGACCACCAGTCAGGCTCTGCCCAGTCACTCACTACAGCTGTTGTCATTGAAAATATAACAAAGAAGTTAGCTTTTGTTGCTGATCATAATCTATGACCCTGAACTGGCTGTAGAGGTCAGAGGTTAAAAGTCAAAAGAGGTTAGAGGTTGCAGAGGTCTTTGGACACCTCAGTCTCCACTACATCTGGAGGTCTTTGGACACCTCAGTCTCGACTACTGTTTTTGAAGATCAGAGGTCAAGCTGAGGTTAACACAAACACTGTTTTTGAAGATCAGAGGTCAAGCTGAGGTTAACACAAACACTGTTTTTCTTTTGACTCTGGCAGGAGGTTGAGAGCTTGTTGACCAACTGGACAGGTCCAGACCTGAGTGGCTTTGGGGAGCTGGTGTTGGAGGGCGCCTTCAGGGTTCAACGGGTCAAGAAGGAGAGGGCATTCTTCCTCTTCGACAAGATGCTGCTTATCGCTAAAAAGAGGCTGGAGCATTTCATCTACAGCACCCACATATTTGTGAGTGACTCGCGGACACCGGAATGAATTGATCAGATTATTGTGTTTCTGTAAATGCTAGGAGCATGTATCATTAGAGATGACGCCTACACCAATCAAAAAAGTAGCATGTTTTTGTTGTTTGATTTTCTATCATGTACTGACTGACACCCTTATTTCCCCTCCACTGTTGTTCCTCTCGTCTTTCACTCTCCCCTTTCCCTCATCTCTCTACCCTCCTCTCCATTCAGTGCTGTAACCTTCTTCTCGTAGAAACCATGAAGGACCCCCTGTGTTTTAAGGTGTCCGATCAGACCATCCCCAAACAGCAGCACATTGTACAGGTACGAGTAAACCACTATCAAATTACAAGTGAACCACTATCAAAGAACAGGACATTGTATTGTCAGGCCAGTGTACTTGAACTACCCTCCTACCCATGTTACAGACCAAAAACCAGGAGGAGAAACGCCTTTGGCTGCACTACCTCAAGAGGCTGATAGTGGAGAACCATCTTGCCTCTCTACCCCAGAAGGTAAGGCTTATTGTACATTACTGTAAATGTTGCCGATATGAATGGCAATACTTTTCAGCCAATATACCACTGAAGGCTGTGGCTAAACTGAAACAGAGAATATTGTAATCACTCTGTTAGGATGTGCAGCCACCTTGTGGCTGTTTATAGTTACCGCAAACACTGTCACAGGTTGAGCAATCGTTGAAATACCCCAATGTATTTTTCAGGCAAGGCAGGTACTCGGTGACAACTTCTGTCAATGTGAGTTTCATGTCATTTCAAACCATCATACGTTCTTACACCTACACCTTGCACTTTCAATTTACACTGTATTTGACACCAATTGTGCACAGTTTACAATCATGCACAACTCAGTAACTCGCCATTTATTTTTCACAGCTCCTCAGTTTGATCAGGATCGTTTAAAAAAATCATCTCCAAGATGCGATGAATACCATCGAGGGAGACGCCAATCAGGTCAGGACAAGCCATTCTTACCTGTAATGCACCTAGTGTCTAATTTGTGTGTCAACGACTTTACTGGTTTTAAGCATATTTTTTTTTACCCCAAAGTTGGATGAGGGTGATGGCTTCTTCTTTATAGCCATTTTGCCATGTGCCTGTCTGGTCTGTGTTTGTTGAGTTAAATTAATTCTGTGTGTGTGTGTGTGTGTGTGTGTGTGTGTGTGTGGGTGGGTGGGTGTGTGTGTGGGTGGGTGTGTGTGTGTGTGTCCAGAGCCCCCAGAGTTCATCTACACCCCAGAGAAGGCCAAGAAGAGCCTTCCCCTGCTGCTGGAGGGGAACCTGTCCTATCGCCGTGGCAGGAGGCAGTCTGGTGAGACTTCAAGTCTATAGACCAGGACCTGTCCACAAAGCGTCTCAGAGTAGGAGTGCTGATCTAGGATCAGTTTAGCCTTTTAGATCAGAATGAATAAGATTATCTGGACAGATCCTAGATCAGCATTCCTACTCTGTGACACTTTGTGGATATAGGCCCAGGGTCCACATACATCAAGAGCCTCAAAGCAGAAATGCTTATCAAGGATCAGTTTTGCCTTTTAGATCATATTTGAATCAGATTATATGGACAAGGAGGACCTGATCCTAGATCAGCACTCCTACTCTAAGACGCTTTATGAACAAGGGCCTAGAGAGGAATCACTCACTGCACAGGACTTGGACTAAACATACAGAGCTTGAAAATATGAATTCATAAATGTAATAATTGGAAATGACTCATTCTTAAATGCTTATGGCTGTTTCTTTCCAGCTCCAACTAAAGACTTGGAAACAGCATATCATGGTGAGAATTTTCTTAAAGGATTCTTGTTTATCTTGTTTCCTTGTAGTGTGTACGTTTTTAATGGAAAGTAAACACACCCTTGTTTGTTTCCCCCAACCATTCCTATCTTCTCATGGAATCCAGTCTCTTTAAAGGTAAGCTTGATTCAGACTGGTTTTGCCCCTATCCACCCACAACTGTCATACACATCAGATGATATCTCATTTGCAAGAATAGTACATGAGTAGTACACCTTCCCTTCCTGACATTCTCCATCTCAGTGTTTATGTTCATGTCCATCTCCACAGGCTGGCAGCGAGGGGGAGCTGTGTCCTGGGGCAGATAGCCTGGGATTCTCAGGCAGCACCAACACCCTGGCCTCCTCTGTGATGGAGGTGGAGGCTGAGGCAGAGCGTCCGGACCCCTGCCTGGGCCTAGAAGAAGAGGACCTACCCCCCCTGAGCGCCCCGCCCACCCTCTCCATCACCGAGGAGATCATGCAGTTCATTAACCAGAGCCGCGTGCGAGAGGGCATGGCCGAACTCAAGCCTGACATAGTATGGGTAGGCTATACTCTCTTTCACAATTCACACACTATTAAACAGCTGCCATGGATTTGAAGCAACCTGTGTCACTTGTCTAGTCACTAGACGTTAGTGACTAGTTTTATGAGCTATCAATTTAGTGCTGCATTACTTCCCCATGTACGTATAGTAGGAGATGCAGGGATGACTGACTTTTTTTGTGTCTGTTTCTGTCTCTCCACAGGATTCACCCCTGGATGAGTCTCTGGAGGACCCAGCAACTGAGCCACATCCATGTCCACTTGCTCAGCAAGGAAATTACCTGCTGCTTGCTTCCCCTACGGAGGAGACTTACGAGTCGCAAGTCCCCCATCCCAATAGTCCAGAGGAGATAACAGTGCAACTGGAGGGGAGCAGAACCAAAATGGAAGACCAAACTCTTCCACCATGTCTGTCCAGGGAATCCTCAGAGGAGGGTGGTTGTGAAGAGGGAGAGTTAACACCTTTGCCAGCTGATGTTATAGATGAGAGGCCTCAGGAGGAGAGCACATCAGCCAAAGAAACCGGGACAGTTGGGGAAAGAAATGCATCAGAGGTGGAGGACGAGCAAACGTTCGAAACCTCGACGCCACTGTCTCCTGTGAACCTCCCAGACGAAAGAGAGAGGGAGAAGGAACTCTGCTCTGACCTCCCCAACAAGGACAAGCCCCCAGAAGCTCCTCTCTCTGTCCCAGAGCACACTGTACAGAGCCCTCTGGCGCCCAAGAAAGAGACCCAGCTCACCAAGTCAGACAGGCAGATCATCGAGAAGATCCGCAGCTACTACGAGGCGGCTGAGGCCGAGGCAGGAGAAGCAGGAGAAGGTGACAGCAGCCCCACCCCCAGGAGAAACAGCTTCTCCCTCATCATCCCCACCGGCCTGGTCAAAGACTCCGTGTCCCACTTTGCTGTCTTTGGCCACCAGGACAGCCTGTGTGACTCGGAGAGCGGGCGCTCCGATGGGGGGGCAGAACCAGAGCCTGAGTCAGAGCTCCCCTCTCCTCTTCCGTCAGTGCCTGACCAGGGAGAGGGAGCCCTCAGCCCAGATTGTTCCTCCACTTCTGCTGCTGGTTCCCAGGAAGACCACAGCCAGGCACCAGGTCAGGGTGAGCCTGCTCTGGAAAAATGTAGCAGGTTTGAGCCAGGGAGTGAGCTGCCCTGCAAAGAGCTGATGAAGGATTGGAAAGAGAAGGAGAAAGTAGGAGCCCCTGTTAGCACAGAGAGGGAAATCATACCAAACCTGTCAACAGACATCACCAAAGAGCCCTCATTCAGCGACGAAGCAGCCAAAGTGATCACAAAAGACCAGCAGGTAATCAATGGCCACAAACCAAGTCCAAGTGATCCGGACACAGAACCTAAAGAGGCCCAGAAAGACTCCACTGTCCCTCCACCTACAGGTCTTCATGACAGTAAGACCGCCCCAATGTCCCAGGCTGGGTGGGGTAGAATCAGAGACAGGAGCTCCCTCACTGGGAACCTAGAGGGCCTACCCAGCCAGATCAAGGTGGGCCGCTGGTCCCGCCACTGTAAGATGGTGTCCTCCAGCCGGACCATGTACGAGGGGGCAGCGGTCGCAGACGTGGCGGGGATAGGCCTGTTCGAGGCCAGCCCTGGTGATCCATGTCTGGTGGAGAACTCAGAGAGAATCCTCAGTAAAGTTCAAATGCTGGCTCGAATGTACAGCGCCAAGGCCAGCATCATGAAGGTGCCACTTCACCACAAGAGGGTGTGTGTGGGTCATGCACCGTGGACCGTCACCACCAGGCACAGCGTCCCTCCTCAGGCCCAGCCGCCACAGCAGCATCAGGAGGAGAAGATTACAGTAAAACGAGCTCAGAGCCATTCCACTGGTCAGTACCTTTAGCATCCTGTATAAATGGCTATGATTTGATTAGATAGTGTAGTGGTGAGGATATGTAAAGACTTGTTGGTGTCTTATTGTTGAATATGAGTTGTTTTAGTAAGCACTGCTAAATAATGGAAGAACACATATAAACTGTGATTTACCATGTTTGATAGTGAAAGTAAAGCCTTGATATGGTTGGTCAGGAAACACAACAAATAAAACATGACATGCAAAGCCTCCATAATGTTTATCAGTGAATGACAGTGTTTAGGCTGATTTTTTTTTTTTTAATTTACAGGCTGCCAGGAGATGACTTCAGTTTCCTCAGAACCCCAGCTCTTTGGCCACATCCTTATCAGTGAACAGCTGTCCCCCACCTACCGCCAGCAGGAGAACAGCTGTGCCCTGACCGGACCCAGGGACAGTGTTTCCAACCTGGAATCCACATCCATTGCCTCTCCCCCCTCCTCCCCTCTGACTACCCCACCAAAAACCTCTCAGGTTAGGCCTGAGGAGGTAGTGACTACTGCTCTGGAGGGGAAGCTTATGGAGAACCAGTCTGAGGAAGTAATCTCAGGAGCTGAGATGCGGAGGCTTCACCCCAAGAGGGCTTCTCCAGTCCAGGAAGGCCCCATCCAAGGGGTAGGGATGGAGTTTCCAGCTGATGGTTATCCAAGGACCCCAGAGAGGTCTGTGAATCTCAGCAGGACTTGGGCAGAGCAGAAAGGACATAATCTGTACTCCATTAGGGAAGATCCTGCTCTGGGGGTAGCAGCAGCCTCTTTAGCAGGCCCATTTGGGAACAAAGACAGGTCTCCAGGGGTTGGAGCTGCAGAGGAGCTGCTGAAGACCATTCAACAGCAGGCTCCAACTGAACCAGAGACAAGCCAGGTGGTGAAGCCAGACGAAGCCAGTTTAAACACCAAGATAATGCCGCCTTATGTGGCCGGTGGGGCTGAGAGGGGGAGCTCACCCCAGATGGCCCCTGGTCATCAAAGCGAAGCTGAATCCACCAAAGCCAAGTCACAAGATGGCACTCTAGATGATCGGGATGTTTCACCTGCGGCACCAAAGATTTCCTCTCACATCTCCGACACATCTCCCACACAACAGAGGTCCATCTCTGGGCTAACTGAGGGGTCAAACCCCTTAGTGTGGAGTCCCACTCAGTCGCCTATGACTGAACCCATGCAAGGCACACATACATCTGGTCAGAGAGTCAAGGAGAGTCAAGTCCCAGAGGATTCCAAAGGAAAAGAGGGGGACATGGTTCCCCGTCCATGGTCATCGCTCCAAAGCCTGATGCCTACACCTCCGCCAGGGGTGCAGTCCTCTGACTGTCTGCCTAAGTTCACCAGCCAAAGACCACCCAACCTGCACCTGCCCACTACCAAGGGCAGAAGGAGCCTCCCTATGAGTTGGAACGGATCAAACAACGCCACACTCCCCAGCCAAAGGTACAGTATTTAATGGGGCTTAATACAGTAGTAACACAGTTTCACTGGTCCATAGCTTCATTCTTCCACTAAGAGTTCTTGTAGAATAATAGGCTGAATCTACTACATACCCTAAACCGATTTGTGAAGGTAATGGGGGGCCAAAATGTAAAACTGGAGAAAGATTAAAGGAATGCGCCTCTGACCGGAAGTGTGCAAATACTGTTTCCTATTTCTCCACTAAGAGTTCCGAAAGAAATTCTATGAATCAGATAAAACAGTGTTATTCACAGAGTAGATGGAGTAGTACAGTGCCTTCATAAAGTATTCATACCTCTTGACTTATTCCACATTTAGTTGTGTTACAGCCCAAATTCAAAATGGATTAAAATATATTTTTCTCTCACCCATCTACACACAGCACCCCATAATCACAAAGTGAATACGTTTTTAGAAAGTTTAGCAAATTTATAAAAAATGAAATACAGAAATATCCAATTTAAGTAAGTATTCATACCTCTGAGTCAATAGATGTTAGAATCCAATCCAATCCAGAAGCCACTCAGGAACATTCAATGTTGTCTTGGTAAGCAACTCCAGTGTTTTAGGTTATTGTCCTGCTGAAAGGTGAATTTGTCTCAGTGTCTTTGGAAATCAGACTGAATTAGATTTTCCTCCAGGGTTTTGCTTGTGCTTAGCTCTATTCCGTTTACTTTTTTTTTTACTCCCTTGTGCTTTCCGATGACAAGTCTACCCATAACATGATGCAGCCACCATGCTTGAAAATATGAAGACTGGTACTCAGTGATGTGTTGTGTTGGATTTTCCCCAAACATAACACTTTGTATTCAGGACATAAAGTTAATTTCTTATCCACATTTTTTGCAGTGTGACTTTAGTGCCTTATTGCAAACAGGATGCATGTTTTGAAATACTTTGTATTCTGTACAGGCTTCCTTCTTTTCACTCTGTCATTTAGGTTAGTATTGTGGAGTAACTACAATATTCTCTTATCACAGCCCTTAAACTCTGTTAAATCACCAAATCCCTGAGTGGTTTCTTTCCTCTCCGGCAACTGAGTTAGGAAGGACGCCTGTATCTTTGTAGTGACTGGGTGTATTGATACACCATTCAAAGTGTAATTAATAACTTCACCATGCTCAAAGGGATAGTTGATGTCTGCTTTTTATTTATTTTTTATCCAACTACCAATAGGTGCTTTTTGCGAAGCATTGGAAAACCTCCCTAGGCTTTGTGGTTGAATCTGTGTTAGAAATTCACAGCTCAATTTAGGGACTTTACAGATCATTGAAATCATGTTAAACACTATTATTGCACACTATTAGTCCATGCAACTTATTGTGTGACTTGTTAAGCAGATTTTTACCCCTGAACTTATTTAAGGGTTTGAATACTTATTAGCTCAAGACATTTCAACTTTTCATTTTGTATTAATTTGCAAACACATAATTCCACTTGTATATTATGGGGTATTGTGTGTAGGCCAGTTACACAAAATCTACATTTGATCAATTTTAAATTCAGGCTGGAACACAACAAAATGTGAAAAAAGTCAAGGGGTGTGAATAGTTTCTGAAGGCACTGTAGATGCAAAGTATGTGAGAAGGCCCCTGACATGGAAATACCTGTGTTTTGTCATGAATGTCCAGGTCGTATCGAGTGGGAAAATGTTCAACAGTTCCTATTTGACTGTATATTAAAAAATAAATTGTTTTATTTTATTTTGTGTACATTGCAGCTAAGAGCTCAAATTGCATATACAAATGTACAAACGTACTATCAATGTAGCTTATTTTCACAAGACTGAGTAATCGCTGCCTGCACTCCTCTCCTCTCCTCTCAATTCTGCTTCTCCTCAAGCCAAGTTTTGTGGCAGTGGCATTAATCAGTCCCTCCAGGGTTTCACAGGGATTTTTAGTGATAATATGCATGGCAATATGCGATGATTTAGTTGAATTTGTAGCGAAAATGCACTGACGAGGAAAACAGTTTGTTAACATGTGGCTTGATTGAAACATATTATGTGGTGAATGTGCAATGATTGGTTGAAATTCCGAGCACTCTTTTTGTACTGCGTTGATAGGTCAGTTCTATGCGATAATATTGTGATGATTTGGTTTTTCTATGCTGAAATAGTGCAGTGATTGGTAAAAATTTGCAACCCCTCGCATATTGTGTGTGAAATTGTTGATTTTGCATAACAAATCACAGAATCCTGGAGGGACTGATTAATGAAGTCTATTAATTTCCTCTTCTCTATGCTTTCCTTTGGTTATAGACTACCACCTTCTCCACTGAGGTCCAGAGAGCCAGGTCAGGATCCATCACTCCCATCCATCCATGCCTCTGGGTTGTCCCCCGTCAGACGGCCTTCCTCCCAGCCCTCACTGGAGAGATCAGCCACCATGCTTCCAGGCATTGGCCAACCCATGGATGCCAAGCCCCCCTCTGCCTTCAGCCCCAGTCTCTACCAGCACTCTCCCTCCCCCATCAGGGGACTCCCGTTCTCCTCTCCCACCCCTTCTGCCTTGACCAAGTCCCTGGCTGCCTCCTGCATCAGCCAGTCCATCAGCCAGAGTCTTGCCAAGAAGAACACTCGCCTCCAGGACCATGCCACCCCTCACCCAGACAGTCCAGCCCCTCTGGCTCCCGCTCCCACTGCATCCCCACTCAGGATGAGGTCTCCCTCCCCCAAACTCACCTCTGGCCCTAGCGGCCCCCCTCTGAGTCCTGGCTATGCCCATGCTTCCTACACCAGAGATGGGAGCCAGCCACCTAAGTGTCCCCCTTCCCCTCTCCGGTCTACTTCAGTCCGCTCCAGCCCATGCGCAACCCCAGCCCCAGCCCTGTCCCCCCACCGTATCGCAGCCAGCACTCAGTCTCCCCAACCCCCCCAGTCAGCCTGCATCACACCGCCTTTTCCTCTGCCTCTCCACGGCCCAGGCCTGCTGTCCTACACCAGCCACGCCATATTGGTTTGAATGGAAACAGTAACAACAATAATAACAATAACACCACTAACGGAGGATGGGTCGCGAATCACCGGAAGCCACCGTTAGCGAGTGCCAATAGTATACCCCATCCCCATGATCCTCTTTGGAGTGGTTCTACTCACACTCTCAACAGGGTGGCAAGGCCCTTCTCTGTCTCGGAGCCCAGCTCACGAGTGCAGTCCCCGTCCCCTTCTCCCTCCCCATCTCCATTCAGCAGGATCTGCTCCCCTCCCCCAGTCCAGAATCATACAGGCCCCCTGATGAACAAGCCCCCCAACCCTAGAAGCACCCGGGCAGGAGGGGCTTGCCCCTTCAATCACCTGGGCCTCTCCCTGGAGCTCCCCAGGGCCTCCTCAGCCTGCTCTTCAGGCATAACCTCCCCTCCGCCCATTGGGGTTCCTGCCAATGTCTGGGGAGTCGCCACTCCTCAGCCGCGGAATGCCAAATTGGCATTTCCTTTCTCCTCCATTGCCTCACCCACATGGATAGATGTTTATCCCCCCTCCATTCAGAGAAGCTCCAGCACCACCTCCCCTCCCCCATCTGGTTTCTCCCCATGCTCTCCAACCCATTCTCAGAACCTACGGAGGACCAAGGGAAGCAGCCTGCCCTTCCTTAGCCTGGCTGACCGACCACCCAGTCCAGTCAGGAATGGGAGGGGGTCTTGGGGAGAGAGCGAAGGGCGCAGGTCTGTGGGTGCGGAGCAGGAGTCTGGGTTGATAAGCCCCCGAGGGGGATCCTGCTCCTACAGTGGCTCCCCATCCTGCATCAGCCCCGGGGCCTTGTCCCCTGTCAGACTGGCCCCTGGGAAGAGCACCCACGGCGAGCAACACTTCACCAGCATTGCCTGGCCCGACGTGCGAGAACTCCTGACCAAGTATGACAGTGGGGACAGCCCTGACCAGAGTGCTCCGACCTCCCCTGTCTGGCCTCAGGATGAATGGGGTGACCCAGACCTTGGGGAGGACAGTTGCCGGAGCCACCTGATCTGTGCCTATGTGCCTCGGGCCTCCCCATCCCCTGACACGGGTGCGCCCATCCAGTACCCTCACAGGAGTGAGCCAAAGCCAGAGGACACCTCCTCAATGCAGGCAGCCAGCAGGACTCTAAAGACTAGCTATGCTACCACTGTGAACCTGCAGATTGCTGGCAGTGGACGTATCACTTCCTTCAGCAACACCCAGGTGAGCCTGAACCAGACCTTATCCCCTGTGGTAGATAGCCAGGGCAGACGGAGGGTCAGCATCAATGCCTGCAACTTTACCCTTCCCGTTCCCCAGAACTGCAAGAGGCTGTGAGGGGCTACGACTGGGCGACCTCCTCCAAGGTGCCTTATGCCTCAGTGAAAGTCTAAATAGGCACTTTACCCTGAAACAGTGGTGTTCATAGGGATCCTATGAGATATAACTCCAGGTAATATGGTAACAAATTACATTAGACTTAATTGGACAGTAGATTGAATCACCTGTTCTTTCAGATGACAATCTGACAATGTCAGGAATTCTGCAACCAACCCCACATATCACCGCCCGGCCACCTAGATCACTGTCCAATAGGGCACCGACTGAACCCACAGACAAATTAGTTTGCCAGTGTCATTTTTCTTAGTCTTTTTGTTGTTTGTTGTTTCAAAATCAATTCTGTTTATTCTGTTCAACAAAAAAAACGATGTCTTGTTTATCAAACTCCTACGTTTGTGCTTGTGGCTGGCATGGTAAAAATGGTCCATTCTTTTTTATTTTTTTATTTATGAACTAGTCTTATTTTGTCTGCATTTCTGGCACTTAATTGTATGTCTTTATTTTGCACAATGTCCTCAGCTGTGTGTGTAGTTAAGACGTGTCTGTGAAGGTAGCTTTTATTTCAGACCAAATCACGATGTTGATGTTTTTATGTGTTTTAACCTATGTAGTTTTACCAGTGGTTCATGTTGAAAAAATACATGATTTATTTGGTTACACAAGAGCAGAAAATAAGGGAAAATAAGAGCAACAAATTTCAGGGAAAACAAAGTGCAAGAAAATGAATGGTGACTCGACCAACATGCATTTTTATTGCAACACAACACAGTGTCTTCAGGCTACATTGGCCTGTTTTGATAGCATAGGCCTAACTACTTTTTTAAGTACAGTATTTAAATATCAGATTTGAAATTGTGAACTCCTGTGGTCAAAAGACTCAAAGAACAACCACTGTGTCTATTACTGATGTGCATTTCAGTTATTTGTACTCCTATAATAATAAAAAAATATTAAAGACCCTTTGATGTTGTCTGTCTCCTTTATAAATCCTCTAATTATACATTATGATATTGATTAGTCAACATCCTAGAAAACATAGCCATTGTTGTGGAAATTCACCACTAAGGACTCAAATTCAAAGTAAATTAAGCAATCTTTATTATCACGGCCCGGAGAGGTTCACAAAATCAATATAAGCCCAATGAAAACTCTGAAAAGGGGGTTCCCTTTCAGTCCTTATATACTGCTACACATACAAGTTATATAACCATGATTTACATAATTCATTATTCATCATTAACGTTGATTCCTGCATGTGACTGACTGATACCTGACAAGGCTTCTTCTCTCAAAGCTGAGACCTTGTATCGCGTATTTAGTCCCAGATATTATTTATTTTATTTCACCTTTATTTAACCAGGTAGGCCAGTTGAGAACAAGTTCTTATTTACAACTGCGACCTGGCCATGATAAAGCTGTCACGGCTCACGTCGTTATGAGGATCGGACCAAAACGCAGCATGGTACGTGTTCATGATTCTTTATTAACCAAAACACTTGAACAAAATAACAAAGTGAAAAAAACAAAACAGTTCTGTAAGGTGAATAAACTATACAGAAAACAACTACCCACAAAACACAGGTGGGAAAAAGGCTGCCTAAGTATGATTCCCAATCAGAGACAACGATAGACAGCTGTCCCTGATTGAGAACCATACCTGGCCAAAATGTAGAAATAAAGAAACTAGAATGCCCACCCTAGTCACACCCTGGCCTAACCAAAATAGAGAATAAAAGGCTCTATATGGCCATGGTGTGACAAAAGCAAAGCAGTGCGACAAAAACAACACAGAGTTACACATGGGATAAACAATTGTACAGTCAATAACACAATAGAAAAATCTGTATACAGTGTGGGCAAATGAAGTAAGGGGGTAAGGCAATAAATAGGCCAATAGTGGCGAAGTAATTACAATTGAGCAATTTACACTGGAATGATATGTGCAGATGAGGATGTGCAGGTAGAAATACTGGTGTGCAAAAGAGCAGAAAAACAAAAACAAATCTGGGGACTTGGTTGGATGGGCTATTTACAGATGGGCTGTGTACAGCTGCAGCAATCGGTAACCTGCTCTGACAGCTGACGCTTAAAGTTAGTGAGGGAGATATAACTCTCCAACTTCAGTGATTTTTGCAATTCGTTACAATCATTGGCAGCAGATATCTGGAAGGAAAGGCAGCCAAAGGAGGTGTTGGTTTTGGTGATGACCAGTGAAATATACCTGCTGGAGCGTGTGCTACAGGTGGGTGTTGCTATGGTGACCAGTGAACTGAGATAAGGCAGAGCTTTACCTAGCAAAGACTTATAGATGACCTGGAGCCAGTGGGTTTGGTGACGAATATGTAGCGAAGACCAGCCAACGAGAGCATACAGGTCGCAGTGGTGGATAGTATATGGGGCTTCGGTGACAAAATGAATGGCACTGTGATCCAATTTGTTGAGTAGACTGTTGGAGGCTATTTTGTAAATGACATCGCCAAAGTCAAGGATCGGCAGGATGGTCAGTTTTACGAGGGTATGTTTGGCAGCATGAGTGAAGGAGGCTTTGTTGTGGAATAGAAAGCTGATTCTAGATTTAACTTTGGATTGGAGATGCTTAATGTGAGTCTGAAAGGAGAGCTTACAGTCTAGCCAGACACCAAGTTATTTATAGTTCTCCACATATTCTAAATCAAAACCGTCCAGAGTAGTGATGCTAGTCAGGCGGGTGGGTGGGGGCAGCGATCGGTTGAAGAGTATGCATTTCATTTTACTAGCATTTAAGAGCAGTTGGAAGCCACGGAAGGAGTGTTGTATGGGGTTGAAGCTCGTTTGGAGGTTTGTTAAAACAGTGTCCAAAGAAGGGCCAAAAGTATACAGAATGGTGTCGTCTTCAAAGAGGTGGATCATAGAATCACCCGCAGCAAGAGCGACATCATTGATATATACAGAGAAAAGAGTCAGCCCAAGAATTGAACCCTGTGGCACCCCCATAGAGACTGCCGGAGGTCCTGACAACAGGCCCTCTGATTTGACACACTGATCTCTATCTGAGAAGTAGTTAGTGAACCAGGCGAGGCAGTCATTAGAGAAACCAAGGCTCTTGAGTCTGCCGATAAGAATACGGTGATTGACATAGTCGAAAGACTTGGCCTGGTCGATGAAGACGGCTGCACAGGTCTTTTATCGATGACGGTCATGATATCGTTTAGGAGCGTGGCTGAGGACCAACAGTGACCAGCTCGGAAACCAGATTGCATTGCGGAGAAGGTATGGTGGGATTCGAAATGGTCGGTGATCTGTTTGTTCACTTGGCTTTCGAAGACTTTGGAGAGGCAGGGCAGGATGGATGTAGGTCATATATAATCAAGATGGCACCGATAGATAGAGCAGTCGTGCTTCTAGCTCCTAAGCATCTTTGCAGTTTTTTGTTTTTGTGTGTTATTTCTTACATTATAAGACTAGAAAATCATTTGTGTTGTTACATACAACCGGAAAAAACTTTTGGATATCAGAGCGACGGTAACTCACCAGCATTACGACCAGGAATACGACATTCCCAAATTGGATCCTTTATTCGTACCCCCAGGACAATTGAATTGATCCAAAACAATACCCGCGGAGAAGAGGTAGTCCGACTCAGGAGGCATGCACACCACCCACCACTTCCGAGTATATTACTCGCTAATGTTCAGTCTCTGGATAATAAAGTTGACGAGCTCAGGGTGAGTATCTCCTTCCAGAGACACATCAGGGATTGTAACATACTCTGTTTCACAGAAACATGGCTCTCTCGGGATATACTGTCTGAGTACATACAGCCAGTTGGGTTCTCAGTTCATAGCGCAGAATTGAATAAAGATTTCTCTGGGAAGAAGAAGGGCGGGGGTGTATGTTTCATGATTAACTACTCAGTGTGATAACATACAGAAACCCATGTCCTTTTGTAAACCCAACCTAGAATACCTCATAATCAAATGCTGACCGTATTACCTCCCAAGATAATTCTCTTCCGTTATAGTCACAACCGTGTATATTCCCCCTCAAGCCGATACTACGACAGCCCTCAAATAACTACACTGGACTCTATGCAAACTGAAAACCACATATCCTGAAGAAGCATTTATTGTTGCCGAGGATTTAACTAGCTAAGCTAATCTGAGGAAAACACTACCGAAGTTCTACCAACACATTGACTGTAGCAAATCTGATCGGGACTCCATTTTTCTCCTCCCTTCCTATACGCAGAAACTCAAACAGGAAGTACCCGTGCTACGGACTATTCAATGCCGGTCTGACCAATTGGAATCCATGCTTCAAGATTGTTTTGATCACGCGGACTGGGATATGTTCCAGGTAGCCTCTGAGAATAATATAGGTGAACACATAGATACGGTGACTGAGTTTATCAGGAAATGTATAGATGTTGTACCCACTGTGACTATTAAAACCTACCCAAACCAGAAACTGTGGCTAGATAGCAGCAAACGCGCAAAACTGAAAGCGCGAACCACCACATTTAACCATGGCAAGGTAACTAGGAATATGGCAGAATATAGACAATGTAGCTATTCCCTCCTTAAAGGTAATCAAAAAGGGATAACCTCAGTACAGAGACAAAGTGGAGTCGCAATTCAATGGCTCAGACACCAGACGTATGTGGCAGGGTCTACAGACAATCACGGACTACAAAGGGAAAACCAGCCACAGCAGACAGTGACCTCTTTCTTTCGGATAAGCTAAACACCTTTTTTGCCCTCTTGGATAAGCTAAACACCTTTTTCGCCCTCTTTGTTGATAACACAGTGCCACCAACATAGCCAGCTAGCACAGACTGTGGGCTCTCCTTCTCCGTGGTCGATGTGAGTAAGACATTTAAGCGTGTTAACCCTCGCAAGGCTGCTGGCCCAGATGAAATCCATAGCCATGTCCTCAAGGTATGCACATACCAGCTGACTGGAGTGTTTAGAGACATATTCAATCTATCTCAGTCTGCGCTCCCCACATGCTTCAAGATGTCCACCATTGTTCCTGTGTCCAAGAAAGCATAGGTAACTGAACTAAATGACTATCGCCGCCCCGTAACACTCACTTCTGTCATCATAAAGTGCTTTGAGAGACCAGTCAAGAATCATATGACCTCTACCTTACCTGACACCATAGACCCACTTCAATTTGCTTACTGACCCAATAGATCCACAGACGATGCTATCGCCATCGCACTGCATAATGCCGTATTCCATCTGGACAAGAGGAATACCTATGTAAGAATGCTGTTCATTGACTATAGCACAGCATTCAACACCATAGTACCCTCCAAGCTCATCATTAAGCTCGGGGCCCTGGGTCTGAACCCTGCCCTGTGCAACTGGGTCCTGGACTTCCTGACGGGCCGCCCCCAGGTGGTGAAGGTAGGAAACAACACCTCCACTTCGCTGATCTTCAAAGTGCATGCTCAGCCCCCTGGTCTACTCCCCGTTCCATGACTACGTGGCCACGCACGCCTCCAATTCAATCATCAAGTTTTCTGACAACACAACAGTAGTAGGCCAACAATGACGAGACAGCCTACAGGGAGGAGAAGAGGGCCCTGGGAGTGTGGTGCTTCAGGAAACTGCAGAGAGAGCACCCCCTATCCACATCGACGGGACCGCAGTGGAGAAGGTGGAAAGTTTCATGTTCCTTGGAGCACACATCACTGACAAACTGAAATGGTCCACCCACACAGAGAGTGTGGTGAAGAAGGTGCAACAGCGCCTCTTCAACCTCAGGAGGCTGAATAAACTTGGCTTGGCACTTAAAACCCTCACAAAAGTTTTACAGATGCACAATGGGGAGCATCCTGTCGGGCTGTATCACTTCCTGGTACGGCAACTGCACCACCCGTAACCACAGGGGTCTCCAGAGGGTAGTGCGGTCTGCCCAACCCATCACCGGGGGTAAACTACCTGCCCTCCAGGACACCTACAGCACCCGATGTCACAGGAAGGCCAAAAATAGATCATCAAGGACAACAACCACCCCAGCCACTACCTGTTCACCCCGCTATCATCCAGGAAGCGAGGTCAGTACAGGTGCATCAAAGCTTGGAACCAGACAGAAAAACAGCTTCTATCTGTAGTCCATCAGACTGTTGAATAGCACCTTAGAGGCTCCTGCCCTCTATATATATATATAGACTTGAAATCACCGGCCACTTTAAAAATGGAACACTTGTCACTTTAATCATGTTTACATATTTTGCATTACTCACCTCATATGTATATACTGTATTCTATTCTACTAAATTTAGTCTATGCCGCTCCGACATTGTTCGTCCAAATATTTCTTTATTCTTAATTCCATTCTTTTACTTTAGATTTGTGTGTATTGTGTGTATTTGTCACGCCCTGACCTTAGAGATCCTTTTTATGTCTCTATTTTGGTTTGGTCAGGGCGTGAGTTGGAGGCCATTCTATGTTTTGTGTTTCTATGATTTTCTATTTCTATGTTTTGGCCGGGTATGGTTCTCAATCAGGGACAGCTGTCTATCGTTGTCTCTGATTGGGAACCATACTTAGGTAGCTTTTTTCCCACCATTCTTTGTGGGAAGTTTACTTTGTTTAGGGCACATAGCCTTTAGCTTCACGGTTTGTTTTGTAGTGTTTATTGTTTTGTTCTGCGTCTTTTTTCTAAATAAAGGAATATGTAGCCTTACCACACTGCACCTTGGTCCTCCTCCTTCAACAGCCGTGACAGAACTTCCCACCACCAACGGACCAAGCAGCGTGGTAAGGAGGAGCAGGGTGTAATGGACTCCTGGTCATGGGAGGAAATCCTGGACGGAAAAAGACCCTGGAGGCAGGCTGGGGAGTATCGCCGTGCACGGGAGAAACTGGAAGCAGCTAAAGCTGAGAGGCGACACTATGAGGGAACACAGCTGGCAAGGAAGCCCGAGAGGCAGCCCCTCCCCCAAATTTGGGGGGGGGGCACACGGGGAGTGTGGCAAAGTCAGGTTGGAGACCTGAGCCAACTCCACGTGCTTACCATGGCGGGCGCCATACTGGTCAGGCACCGTGTTACGCCGTGGAGCGCACGGTGTCTCCAGCATGCGTTCTTAGCCCGGTGCGCTACATCCCAGCTCCCCGCCTCTGCCGGGCTAGGGACACCATCCAGCCAGGACGGGTTGTGCAGGCTCTTAGCTCGAGACCTCCAGTGCGCCTCCACGGCCCAGTGTATCCTGTGCCTCGGCCAAGGGCGTCTCCCTATCCTGGTGAGTCCTGTGCCTGCGCTAAGAACTAATCCTCCTATAAGTCTCCCCAGCCTGGTGAGTCCTGTGCCTGCTCCCAGAGCCAGGCCTCCTGTGTGTCTCTCCACTCCAGTGATGATCTATGGCACGAAGCCTCCAGTGATGATCCATGGCACGAAGCCTCCAGTGATGGTCCATGGCAAGAAGGCTCCAGTGATGAACCATGGCAAGAAGCCTCCAGTGATGATCCATGGCATGAAGCCTCCAGTGATGGTCCATGGCACGAAGCCTCCAGTGATGGTCCATGGCAAGAAGCTTCCAGTGATGGTCCATGGCACGAAGCCTCCAATGATGATCCATGACAGGAAGCCTCCAGTGAGGAGTCATGTCACGAATTCTCCAATGACGGACTCCAGTCCGGAGCCTCCAGCGACGGTCTCCAGTCTGGAGCCTTCAGCGACGGTCCCCAGTCCGGAGCCCGTAGCGAGGGGCCCCAGTCCGGAGCCCGTAGCGAGGGTGCCCAGTCCGGGGCCCACAGCGAGGAAGCCCAGTCCTGGGCCCGCAACGAGGGTGCCCAGTCCGGGGTCGGCGGCGAGGGTCCCCGACACCAGAGATGCCACCAAAGTGGGGTGAGCCAGCGGTGGAGCGGTGTCTGCGTCCCGCACCTGAGCCGCCACTGCGGATAGATGCCCACCCAGACCCTCCCCTATTGGTTTAGGTTTTGCGGCCGGAGTCCGCACCTTTGGGGAGGGGTTACTGCCACGCCCTGACCTTAGAGATCCTTTTTATGTCTCGATTTTGGTTTGGTCAGGGCATGAGTTGGGGTGGGCATTCTATGTTTTGTGTTTCTATGATTTTCTATTTCTATGTTTTGGCCGGGTATGGTTCTCAATCAGGGACAGCTGTCTGAGTTTTCATCTGTATTTTTCGTAGCTGTTTACATTCCACCACAGTCAGAGGCTGGTACTAAGACAGCATTGAATGAGCTATATTCCACCATAAGCAATCAAGAAAACGGCGCTCCTCATAGCCAGGGACTTTAATGCAGGGAAACTTAAATCCGTTTGACCAAATTTCTATCAGCATGCATATATATGTGCAACCAGAGTAAAAACAACTCTGGACCACCTTCACTCCACACACAGAGACGTATACAAAGCTCTCCCTCGCCCTCCATTTGGCAAATCTGACTACAATTCTATCCTGATTCCTGCTTACAAGCAAAAATTTAAGCAGGAAGCACCAGTAACTAGATCAATAAAAAAGTGGTCAGATAAACAAATGCTAAGCTACAGGACTGTTTTGCTACCACAGACTGGAATATGTTCCAGGATTCTTCCGAAGGCATTTAGGAGTACACCACATCAGTCATTGGCTTCATCAATAAGTGCATCGATGATGTCGTCCCCACAGTGACAGTACATACATACCCCAACCAGGAACCATGGATTACAGGCAACATCCGCACTGAGCTAAAGGCTAGAGCTAACACTTTCAAGGAGTGGGACTCTAACCAGGAAGCTTATAAGAAATCCCGCTATGCCCTCCGACGAACCATCAAACAGGCAATGCGTCAATACAGGACTAAGATCGAATCGTACTACACCAGCGCTGACGTACGTCAAATGTGGCAGGGCTTGCAAACCATTACAGACTACAAAGGGAAGCACACCCGAGAGCTACAGAGTGACACGAGCCTACCAGATGATCTAAACTACTTCTATGCTCGCTTCGAGGCAAATAACACTGAAACATGCATGAGAGCACCAGCTATTCCGGAAGACTGTGTGATCACACTCTCCGCAGCCGATATGAGTTAGACCTTTAAACAGGTCAACATTCACGAGGCCACAGGACCAGACAGATTACCAGGATGTGTACTGCGAGCATGCGCTGGCCAACTGGCAAGTGTCTTCACTGACATTTTCAACCTCTCCCTGTCCGAGTCTGTAACACCAACATGTTTTAAGCAGACCACCATAGTGCATGTGCCCAAGAACAACATCAAGGTAACCTGCCTAAATGACTACCGACCCGTAGCACTCACATCTGTAGCCATGAAGTGCTTTGAAAGAATGGCCATGGCTCACATCAACACCCTTATCCCAGAAACCCTAGACCAACTCCAATTTGCATACCGCCCCAACAGAGCCACAGATGATGCAATCTCTATTGCCCTCCACATGGCCCTTTCCCACCTGGACAAAAGGAACACCTATGTGAGAATGCTATTCATTGACTACTTCTTAGAGTTCAACACCATAGTGCCCTCAAAGCTCATCAATAAGTGAAGGACCCTGGGACTAAACACCTCCATCTGCAACTGGATCCTGGACTTCCTAACGAGCCGCCCCCAGGTGGTAAGAGTAGGTAACAACACATCCGCCATGCCGATCCTCAACACAGAGGCCCCTCAGGGGTGCATGCTCAGTCCCCTCCTGTACTCCCTATTCACTCATGACTGCATGGCCAGGCACAACTCCAACACCATCATTAAGTTTGCCGATGGCACAGCAGTGGTAGGCCTGATCACCGACAACAACGAGACAGCCTATAGGGGGGGATATTAGAGACCTGGCTGTGTGGTGCCAGGACAACAACCTCTCCCTCTACGTGATCAAGACAAAGCAGATGATTGTGGACTACCGGAAAAAGAGGACCGAGCACGCTTCCATTCTCATCGACGGGGCTGTAGTGGAGCAGGTTGAGAGCTTCAAGTTCCTTGGTGTCCACATCACCAACAAACTAACATGGTCCAAGCATACCAAGACAGCCGTGAAGAGGGCACAACAAAACATATTCCCTCCAAGGGGACTGAAAAGATTTGGCATGGGTTCTCAGATCTTCAAAACGTTCTACAGCTGCACCATCAAGAGCATCCTAACTGGGTGCATCACTGCCTGGTATGACAACCACAAAACCCAACACCAAACAGGCTACCTAAATATGGTTCCCAATCAGAGACAATGACTAACACCTGCCTCTGATTGAGAACCATATCAGGCCAAACATAGAACTAGACAAACTAGACATGTAACATAGAATGCCCACTCAGCTCACACCCTGACCAACCAAAACATAGAAACATACAAAGCAAAATATGGTCAGGGTGTGACAACAATTTGATTTGATTTGTTTATAACATTATTGTTGGCGTACTGCCAATTGCTTGCAAGTGATAATGTGAATGTATGAATCATTTTAAATTCCTTACCAGACGACACAATTTTGTTTTCATATGTATTATTTTTTTTACGGCTAGCCAGGGGCGCATTCCAACGCTCAGATATTATTTCCATACAAAGCTTTTGTGTTTAGCGAGTCCACCAGATCAGAGGCAGTAGAGATTACCAGGGATGTTCAATTGATAAGTGCATGAATTTGACCATTTTCCTTTGCTGCTAAGCATAAAAAATGTAACAAGTACTTTTGGATGCGAGGGAAAAAATATGGAGTAAAAAGTACATTTTTTCTTTAGGAATGTAAGTACTTTACATCACTGATGAAGAATAATGATGGAAGTTTGGCTGTTTTCACTGAGCCGGATCGTTTCGACTCGTTCAGTCAAAAGAACGAATCTTCGACTAATTTCATTCATTTGAGTCAGTATTGACCAGAGCACGAAGGAACACTTATCTTTCGCGAACCGTAGCACCCCAAACGATTCGTTTTCGAGTTTGTTAATCAGAGGTTCTGGAGGCCTATGTTTTTTGTTTCTTTTTCTTCTCTATGCATGACCTAATTTGCCTGCGCGCATATATGACTGACAGTTGTTGGTCGGGGCACGTCTCCAGAGTCACCGGAGATGCCCGTTTTAATCCTGATCAATCAGAAAAATGAATCATGACTCTCGATTCAGTAAGAGTTGTTCAAAAATAACAAATCGTCCGCGAACTGCGCATCCCTAATAAAGAACTGAGGTTGTGATTGCTCTGAGCATGTGACATTTCAGGATTTTGTTGCGGCAGCAAACAAATATTATACATTTTTGCTAAACAAATTGAACTTCAACTGTGGAGTTTAAAAAGTGTTCTAGGTCTGCTTCTTAACGGAATTACTTTTGTTTTCACTTTGTACCTACCTACGATGCTTCAAAAGTCGCTCAAGCTGATTTACCATGCCAGGGTAAGTTTTTGCTATGT
The DNA here is from genome assembly GCF_018296145.1 of Oncorhynchus tshawytscha. NCBI lineage: Eukaryota > Metazoa > Chordata > Actinopteri > Salmoniformes > Salmonidae > Oncorhynchus > Oncorhynchus tshawytscha. The sequence goes on along the minus strand of NC_056442.1, from coordinate 23,414,590 downwards.
GTATTAACCAATAGCCTACTGTAATAGAGAATCATTTTGTATTTCTTGAGAGTACCTACCCCAAATGCCCCTGAAAAAATGAACTATCTTCTTTGCATAAATCGCTCTGTGACTCAGTTTTACAGTAGACTAGGCTGTATGAGATTATCATTTCCCATACAGTAGCATTCATGAATCATGTGGTGTTTAGGATCAGCTACCTGTTGCGCAGTGCTTTAAATTGAATGTTCGAAGTGCAATAATGACCAATAAATTGCACGGATGGCAATTGCTTACATATCTATCCTATTGGATTCTAAGATATTGGGTGGTCACAGAAAATCGATGTTCTTCTATTCTACAATTTAGGGACGATTTTCTTGATTTTAGGCTCAAAAGAAGTGCGAAATCCTCTCCCATGGTAGTGTCCACTTTATATTCCGCTGTGTTTTGTATGTTTGTTTATTTTCCCTGTTTTTATTTATTACATTTATTTCCCTTTATAGTTTATTCGCCTAAGCATGACCTTCAACCACATACCATATTTTTCTCCGAATGTTGTTTTTTTGTGTCACCAATTAGACATAGCTCTTGCTGACACCGGTCAACGGGGGTTGTGCTTTCGTAAATTCATCAGTTATTCTGCGCTCTGGCACACTCAGACGAAAGTGCGCTGAACTCGGAGTAGATACCCAGAGTGAATTTACGAACGCACCCTAGATAAAAACACGGTTCCGGCTATGGCCAGACACTTCTTTCCCAGTCCGCAGAAGGAAAAGAGCCACTAGGACGGTGAGGTATAAGTTGAGAGATAACATGAGAAGACCATAGGTCCTTTACTAACCATCAGCTAACCAACCTCACTAACCATCATTTGGGCTGCAAAGCTCACTGGGCAAAAGTGTTATAAATAAAAAAAATAGTTTTTTTTTTAAACTAACTTTGACGACTAGATGGGTATTTGTTTATTTTCTAAGCTGACGTATGGAGTTGTTTTAAGATGGTAATACTATGGACCAGTTAGCTATTTGATTTAGTGTTTTAGGACCCTTTTAGGTATAAAAAAATAAATACATATTTGATCAAATATTGAATTTGGTCTTTACTACTATAGCCCAGAGAAACGCATTGAATAACACATTCATGAATGTAAAAAAAGACAGTCAAAAATGATTCATAAGAAACAAGGATTTGAAGAGATATAAGAAAAGCTCATGGGCAGGTTTTCATCAAGGATCTCTCTGTCCTTTGCTCAGTTCATCTTTCCATTGATCCTGACTAGTCTCCCTGTCCCTGCCGCTGAAAAACATCCCCACTGTAATGACCGACGCTGGAGATGTGAAGCAGGTACGAGGAGTCAAACATTTAATCAGGAACAGACAGGTAACAAAATAGGAACAGCGTCAGCACACTGGTAAACAACGACAATTAATACTGAAGCAGGGAACAAACCGGGGAACCAGACATATATAGGGAAGGTAATGACAGAGCAGATTGAGTCCAGGTGAGTCCAATAATCACTGATGCGTGTGACGGGGGGGAAGGCAGGTGTGCGTAATGATGGTGGCAGGTGTGCGTAATGATTGTGGCAGGTGTGCGTAATGATGGTGGCAGGAGTGCGAATGCTGGGGAGCCTGGCACCTTCGAGCGACAGGGCGGGGGAGCAGGAGCAGGCGTGAGACCCACAGCACAGTGCTGGAACCACCACGCTTCACCGTAGGGATGGTGCCAGGTTTCCTCCAGACGTGACGCTTTGCATTCAGGCCAAATCATTCAAACTTTGTTTCATCAGACCAGAGAATCTTGTTTCTCATGTTCTGAGAGTCTTTAGATCCTTTTGGCAAACTCCAAACGGGCTGTCATGTGCCTTTTACTGAGGAGTGGCTTCCGTCTGGCCACTCTACAATAAAGGCCTGATTGGTGGAGTTTGTCGTGGAATATTGACTCAGAAATATACCACTCTTACTAAAACTTGTGAATTCAATATAGACTTTATTACAGACGTAACATAGCCGAGCCCTTCCATGGAAGGACCCTATTACACACGTAACAGAGCCGAGCCCTTCAATGAAAAATACTAAATTCTCATATTACAGAGTCCTGCCTTTATAGGATTCTGTCTTTACATAAGGTATGGAGTCCCCTCCCTCTATACGTATATAGCTTTCCTTGACCTTCCTCCATTATTATCTTTCCATCTCAGTTCTTGCTTGTTAAGGTTTTAATGGTAGCAGGGCCCTGGTCATATGTTCCATTCCTTTATATGGCTATTCTGTCTCAGCTCTTCAAAGTGGACAGCCTAAATGCTGCTAATAATGGAAATGTAATCATAGTCATGAGTTTTGCTCCCACAAGTGCTGCAGAGATGGTTGTCCTTCTGGAAAGTTCTCCCATCTCCACAGAGAAGCTCTGTCAGAGTGACCATCGGGTTCTTGGTCACCTCCCTGACCAATGCCCTTCTCCCCCGATTGCTCAGTTCAGTCGGGCGGCCAGCTGTAGGATGAGTCTTGGTGGTTCCAAACTTCTTCCATTTTAGAATGATGGAGGCCTCTGTGTTCTTGGGGACCTTCAATGATGAAGACATGTTTTGGTACCCTTCCCCAGATGTGTCTTGACACAATTCTGTCTCGGAGCTCTACGGAAAATTCCTTCGACCTCATGGCTTGGTTTTTGCTCTGACATGCACTGTCAACTGTGGGACCTTATATAGAGAGGTGTGTGCCTGTCCAAATCATGTCCAATCAATTGAATTTACCACAGGTGGACTCTAAGTTGTAGAAACATCTCAAGGATGATCAATGGAAACAGGATACACCTGAGCTCAATTTCGAGTCTCATAGCAAAGGGTCTGAATACTTATGTAAATAAGGATGACCTGTTTTCTATTTTTAATAAATATGCAAATATTTCTAAAAACCTGTTTTCGCTTTGTCATTATGGGCTAAATATATATATATTTTGTTCACATATTTAACCCCTTTTTCTGGCTAGGCACAAAACTACCTTCATACTTCCATTCATTTTTTCCCCCCTGGTACCGGTTAACTTCAGATGAGCCCCCTGACACTTGTAGGGGTCGTAGAGCCGTGTTCGTTAGAGTTTCCCCTATCCATAGAGTGGTCATAGTTTTTTGGCTAGACGTTTTCGTGAGAAGACCGGTTTTTGGGATGTCTCATGGTCTGACAAACATTGTTGTAGCTCGGCCACCTTTCACCACAGATGCAGAAGTGCGACATCGGCAGAAGCAGTGGTTTGAAGTAGCCTATATAATGAGTCAAATAAGCACTAGGACTAAAACATAGGCAACAAATGTGAGTTGGTAGACACAATGGAGAGGTGGAAATTACTACACTTCCACGGTTGGATGTGGTCGCATCCGTGCGAGATACAAATTCTAGCTGGTCGCTTCACTCAACTTTCTAGTTTTGGGGGCAGCTAAAACCATCATTTGGTCAGTGGAGTCTTGATTCCTGCATTAAAGTGTTTGCCCTGTCCCAGTTTCTCCCTGTGCACACCGAGTATACGGAGAGAACATTTCACAATGCAATCGCACAACAAATACAGTAGGCTACAGTTGTCGTTTTGGTTTCAAGTTTCCCTTTCCTCAGTGATTAGCCACAAGTGAATTAGCCTCTGCGACAGCCTATTGGTACACAAAATATGTAAGTATATTCATCTCTGTTGAACAAAATAAATGTGCAATTCTGGAGCCCTATTTTGACAGCAACAAATGCATGCCAATCACTGGTTTAGCTATTGCACAACAAAATATCTGTATCGTGCATTCCTGCTTGGACATGTTAGATGAAGTGTTTTTAGATTAATATGTTTTCTTTAAATATATGGATAACATGGGTTGATGGTAGGCCGACACTGAATTGTATAGTCCTATTCCAGTCTCCTTTTCACCTCATTTAAGACCTGATTTACTTAACCAAAGTGATATCTCAATAGGTGGTCCAGGTCAGATGTCATGGCACAAGTGGGGGGGGATGAATGTGCCTTTGCTCTATTCTTCCTCAAGCAAGGGGGAGGCTGATGACATCACATTTGACCATCAGACCAAATCCTTGAATGCTCTACACCTTGAAGCTTGCAATTGTGTCTAAAAAACACACATATTTCTTTACACTTTAGTGTATGTACTTTATAGTATTTTATACTTGGGCCATTGCTTTTCAATAGGAAAAGTAAAAAGAATCAGGATTATGTTTCATGATCCCAAGGGAAATAGGCCTATGGGAGTTTTTGAAATTCTCCTGAATTGAGAATATTGGTATATCCAACAAGCAGCAAATCATCTCCAGACCTGCATAGATGAAATTGAGAAATGGTCCAACAAGTGGAGAACACAACTAAACCCCATAAAAACCCAATTTGTACTCTCAATGTGTCGAAGTAACAACAAAATTAAAACATGTATGGACAAAACCAAAAGACAGAAAAAACTGCAAAGTTTCTGGGGGTGACATTCCAGCAAGATGTGAAATATACAACACACATTCAAAACCTTGAAACGGAAGGGAGGAGTGCCGGAGCAGTGCCAACTAGGCTACAGTTCTGAAAGTGTACAAGAGCTACGAATCAAATCACATTTTATTTGTCACGTGCGCCGAATACAACAGGTAGACCTTACAGTGAAATGCTTACTTACAAGCCCTTAACTGCATTGTTGGTTTAGATTTTTTTTTAAATATTACAAATAATTACAGAGCAACAATAAAATAACAGTAGCGAGGCTATATACAGGGCTTCCGGTACAGAGTCAGTGTGCGGGGGAACCAGTTAGTCGAGGTAATATGTCCATGTAGGTAGAGGTAAAGTGACTATGCATGGATAATAAACAGAGAGTAGCAGCAGTGTAGAAATGGGGCGTGGGGTGGGGACAATGCAAATTGTCCGGGTAGCCATTTAATTAACTGTTCAAGAGTCTTATGGCTTGGGGGTAGAAGCTATTAAGAAGCTTTTTTGACCTAAACTTGGCGATCCGGTGCCACTTGCCGTGCGGTATCAGAGAGAACAGTCTATGACTAGAATGGCTGAATGTCTTTGACAATTTTTTGGGCCTTCCTCTGACACTGCCTGGTATAGAGGTCCGGGATGGCAGGAAGCTTGGCCCCAGTGATGTACTGGGCCGTTCGCACTACCCTCTGAAGTGCCTTGTGGTCGGAGGCCGAGCAGTTGCCATACCAGGCGGTGATGCAACCAGTCAGGATGCTCTCAATATAATTTTTTGAGGATCTGAGAACCCATGCCAAATCTTTTCAGTCTCCTGAGGGGGAATAGGCATTGTCGTGCCCTCTTCACGACTGTCTTGGTGTGTTTGGACCATGATAGTTTGTTGGTGATGTGGACACCAAGGAACTTGAAGCTCTCAACCTGCTCCACTACAGCCTCGTTGATGAGAATGGGGGCGTGCTCAGTCCTCCTTTTTCTGTAGTCCACAATCTCCTTTATCTTGATCACATTGAGAGAGAGGTTGTTATCTTGGCACAACACTGCCAGGGTTGGCACAACACTACCAGGGCTCTGACCTCCTCCCTATAGACTGTCTCATACTTGTCAGTGATCAGGCTTACCATTGTTGTGTCGTCTGCAAACTTAATGATGGTGTTGGAGTCGTGCTTGGCCATGCAGTCATGTGTGAACAGGGAGTACAGGAGGGGACTGAGCACGCACCCCTGAGGGGCCCCTGTGTTGAGGATCAGCATGGCAGATATGTTGTTACCTACCCATACCAACTGGGGCGGCCTATCAGGATTTCCAGGATCCAGTTGCAGAGGGAGGTGTTTAGTCCCAGGGTCCTTAGCTTAGTGATAGTGTCGAACGCTGAGCTGTAATCAATGAATAGCATTCTCACGTAGGTGTTCCTTTTGTCCAGGTGGGAAAGGGCAGTGTGGAGTGCAATAGAGATTGCATCATCTGTGGATCTGTTGGGGTGGTGTGCAAATTGGAGTGGGTCTAGGGTTTCTGGGATAATGGTGTTGATGTGAGCCATGACCAGCCTTCATGGCTACATACATGAGTGCTACAGGTCGGTAGTCATTTAGGCAGGTTACCTTGGTGTTCTTGGGCAGAGGGACTATGGTGGTATGCTTGAAACATGTTGGTATTACAGACTCGGTCAGGGACAGTTTGAAAATGTCAGTCAAGACACTTCTCAGTTGGTCAACCATTGCTCGGAGTACACATCCTGGTAATCCGTCTGGCCCTGCGGCCTTGTGAATGTTGACCTGTTTAACTCACATTGGCTTACTCGCATCATCTACGGAGAGCGTGATCACACATTCGTCCGGCACAGCTGATGCTCTCATGCATGCTTCAGTGTTGCTTGCCTCAAAGCGAACATAGAAGTTATTTCGTTAGTCTGGTAGGCTTGTGTCACTGGGCAGCTCGCGTGTATTCCAGGACTCCTCGCCTGGACTCAAAAACAAACTACCAGTCATACAGAACACAACAATAGAAGCAGCCTAGTTTCTCCCAAAATATATGTGGACACCCCTTCAAATTAGTGGATTCGGCAATTTCAGCCACACCCATTGTTGACAGGTGTATAAAATCGAGCACACAGCCAAGCGATCTCTATAGACAAACATTGGCAATAGATTGGCCTTACAGAAGAGCTCGGTGACTTTCACCGAAACAGTCATAGGATGCCACCTTTCAAACAAGTTATTTAGTAATATTTCTGCCCTGCTAGAGCTGCCCCGGTCAACTGTAAGTGCTGTTATTGTGAAGTGAAGTGGTAGGCCACACAAGCTCACAGAACAGGACCACTGAGTTCTGAAGCATGTAGCACTTAAAAATTGACTGTCCTCCGTTGCAACACTCACTCCAAACTGTCTCTGGAAGCAAAGTCAGCACAATAACTGTTCTCGGGAGCTTCATGAAATGGGTTTCGGCTGGAGTGGTGTAAAGCTCGCCTCCATTAGACTCTGGCGCAAGTTGAAACTTGTTCTCTGGAGTGATGAATCACACTTCACCACCTGGCAGTCCGACGGACAAATCTGGGTTTGGCGGATGCCACGAGAATGCTACCTGCCGCAATGCATAGGGACAACTGTAAAGTTTGGTGGAGGAGGAATAATGGTCTGGGGCTGTTTTTCATGGTTTGGGCTAGGCCACTTAGTTTCAGTGAAGGGAAATCTTAACACTACAGCATACAATGACGTTCTAGACGATTCTGTGCTTTCAACTGTAAGGTTCTGAATGAACAGAGTAAAACTCAGGACAACTAGTAAAGCTCAAACCAAGTTCACCCAATGGGTCAAACAGCTGAAAAGATGTTTCCACCAGCACAAGTATTTATACCTTCAATTTTGGTGGAGACAACTCCTTGCACATCTTGACGGCTCTTTCCCAGGAAAGGGAAGGCCCTTTCCTGTTTCAGCAGGACAATGCCCCATGTCCATGCACAAATGGTTCGTCGAGATCGCTGTTGAAGAACTTGACTGGCCTGCACAGAGCCCTGACCTCAACCTCATCGAACACCTTTGGGATGAAATGGAACGCCGACCGTGAGCCAGGCCTTATCGCCAAACATCAGTGCCCGACCTCACTAATGCTTTTGTGGCTGAATGGAAGCAAGTCCCAGCAGTTATGTTCCAACATCTAAAGGAAAGCCTTCCCAGAACAGTAGAGGCTGTTATAGCAGCGAAGGCGGGACCAACTCCATATTAATGTCCATGATTTTGGAATGAGATGTTCGACAATACTGTTCTAATACTTTTAGACATGTCGTGTAGTTTCCAATATTTGCAAAAGTAGTGAATCTTATGAGTCGATTCCTAACAGAATCTAAGCTTGACACCCAGAAATGGGACTCCCCACCACTTATGCAAAAGTTTGAAAATTATTTTAGAATGCCCTGTTTTTGTTTCGTCACATACCTCTTTTTCTCCCCAATTTCGTGGTATCCAATTGTTTTTAGCTAGAACTCCCATACGGGCTCGGGAGAGACGAAGGTTGAAAGTCACGCGTCCTCCGATACACAACCCAACCAAGCCGCACTGCTTCTTAAGACAGCGTGCATCCAACCCGGAAGCCAGCCGCACCAATGTGTCGGAGGAAACACCGTGCACCTGGCAACCTTGGTTGGCGCACACTGCGCCCAGCCCGCCACAGGAGTCGCTGGTGTGCGACGAGACAAGTATATCCCTACCGGCCAAACCCTCCCTAACCCGGACGACGCTAGGCCAATTGTGCGTCTCCCCACAGACCTCCCGGTCGCGAACCCAGGGTCTCTGGTGGCACAGCTGGCGCAGCAGTACAGCGCCCTTAACCACTGCGCCACCCGGGAGGCCCCAGCAAGCTATTTTCTGTAATTAGCTCACCATTAATGATCACATAATGATCTTGTTGTAAGTTTGTTTTCATGTAATAATAAAAGTCCCATAGGGCGGCGCACAATTGGCCCAGCGTCGTCCGGGTTTGGCCGGGGAAGGTCGTCATTGTAAATAAGAATTTTCTTTTTAATTGACTTGCCTAGTTAAATAATATATATTATAGCCTTATTATTAGAGAAGTATTACGCATAGTGAATAATGTTATTCATATAAAACAAATGTAATTTCTCAAGAACATTCAAATTTCCATGGCAGCCTTGTTCTCCTTTGAAATGTTTTTTTTTTCTTCAAGTAGATAACATTGATAACAATGTAAATGTTGTACCTTTTATGATCGGTGATAAATTATGTATGACATCTCTTTCATAAATGTCAGCGATATTCTCTTCATAAGCATTGTTCACTTAAACAGTTACTCTCTCTCTCTCTCTCTCTCTCTCAACAGTGAGGAGTCTAGCCAAGAAAAAGGAGGCAGATGCTGAAGACGTGCCTAATTTCTTCTGCTGCTTTCCAGGACACACAAGAAAGAGGCTGCATAGTAAGTCACCAGGAAGATAGAACGTTTTACCCTTCTTCCAAAAAGTGTGGAGTCTACTGGCTAAGAAGGAGGCACATAGCTGGAGTCTTGACTCATCTCTACTTCTGCTTCCCAGGACACACAGGGGATATACTGTGTCACAAAGAAGGCTGCAGATGACATGGACAAGAGGCTGAACCCCAAAACAATGGAGGATTTTAAACTAATTCTCCTAATTTAAGCTATTTTCCCACTGATCTGAAGCTCCTGCGACAGAGTGGGCCCATGCCATGTTGAGGAGACAGAGAACTAGCTCTCTTCTGAACGCTTTGCTGTGGTTTCTCTTCTTCATCGCCATGACAATGAAACAGGCTTATGGACAATCCATTAGCAGTTCAGAAATTCACCAAATTGTGCAAACATTTATTAAGGAGGAAGTTCACAAGATGGTATCAAGATGTTTTCAGTATAATAAAAAAAAATCATATTACCTCATGATATATACGCTGAGTGTACGAAATATTAGGAACACCTTCCTAATCTTGAGTGGGGCCATTTTCTGCCCTCAGAACAGCCTCAATTTGTCTGTGCATGGACTCTACAAGGTGTCGAAAGTGTTCCACAGGGATGCTGGCCCATGTTGACTCCAATGCTTCCCACAGTTGTGTCAAGTTGGCTGGATGTCCTTTGGGTGGTGGACCATTCTTGATACACGTGGGAAACTGTTGAGCGTGGAAAACCTGACCTCGTTGCAAGTTGACACACCCAAACCGGTGCGGCTGGACCCTACTACACTGATTGAAGTGTATTTAACAAGTGACATCAATAAGGGATCATAGCTTTCACCTGGATTCACAGAGTCAGTCTATGTCATGGAAAGAGCAGGTGTTCCTAATGTTATGTACACTCAGTGTATGATGGAATACATTGAAGTCACTGTACAATCAACAGCTATCTGTTACAGCACTCATTTTCAATACTTTTTGACTGTTTGTTTTTATGTTTACATTATCTGTGTTGTAGCCTGTTATTTTCTGTCATACCAGGAATCATTTGATTGCAGACTGTACACCCCAACTTTAGCTGATTATAAGGTATGTGGTTTCTTTTCATGTGTTATTTCTGCATACCTAATAGTTGCTAGTGAAAGCCTACACACCCCTTGCACAGTCTTCACATTTTTTCTGTCTTAAAATTTGATCTAAAAAGGTATTCAACTGGATTTTTTTCCTACAGATTTAAACAACCTACTCCACATTTTCAAAGTGTAAGAAAATTATAGAAAATTTCCCAAATGAATTAATCATTAAAAAATATATATTTTATTGATTGCGTATGTCTTCACATCCCAGAGTTAATATTTGGTGGAAGCACCATTGGCAGCCATTACAGCATTGAATAATTTAGAATAAAATACAACTAACCATGCACAACTCTTAGGGCAACATATCTCCATTGTTTTTGTCCAAATCACTCAAGATAATATAAATAAATTTGGTTGGGAATTGTTGACGGACAGCTGTACTCAAACCTTTTCTCAGATTTTCAAGAAAATTTAAGCCAGGTCTGAGACTAAACCAATCATAAACACTCAACACCTATTGGCATGTCTTTGGTATAAACAATCATGCCCATACCATGATGCTGCCATCATAATACTTGAAAATACAGAGGATCAACAATATTGCATTCACTTAACATTACTGGCCTGTATGACAAACTGAAAAGGAGGAAGCCTGTGTTTAAAAAATACACTCTAAATCATCCATTCTGGTTTGCAACAAGGTCGTTAGGTAACACTGCAAGACAACTGTCATGGAAATTCCATACTGAGAGAGACTTAGTCATTTCTTCAAACAATCATCTTTATTTAATATTGATTAATTATTGCAGTAATGAAGCCGTCAATCCAACAGTCTTGACTGTCAGACTGAGTGCTTAACTTTTACAGAAATGCAGAGTTGTATATATAGTAGACCTAAAAATGCATTCATGGCTTCACCCTTCCCATGCAGACTAAGGGCCATCATAAGCCACTCTGGGTTCATCTCCTGGTCATCTGACTCTGGTGTTATTATTAACCCCACCTTGTCTTAGTTTCCCAGATGCCAGGATAATTAGGAATACTGAGGCCTTTGTTCTGCTCCTCCAGGCTCTCTCTATCTCAGCTAAACATACACCATATCTTTTCTTAATCGGCTTAATCAGACCAGAGACATATGTCTCACATGCACCACTAATCCTAGAATGAAAATGTAGCTGTTTGGTTTTATATCACAGAGACATCAATCAATTGTCAGCTTCAAGCTATTTCTAGTAAAACCCATGTCCTCGAGGACCAGACTAGCTGCAGGAAGCTAGAGTGGACACCATAAAACTCAGGCCAGTCTTTACTCTTAGTTAAATATATAATCGTTAGCTATTAATATCAAACAAAATCAGGTAAGAATGTAATTGTTCTATCCCACAACACAGAAAATAACTTTTGGGCCTGAGTTAAAAATAATAGTTTTGGGTCAAATCCAATACAACACAACAAAGAGTGAACCCTATGTATTGTAGTGGCAGCATCATGTTATTGGTATGCTTATCACCGGCAAGGACTGGGGAGTTTGTCAGGATCAAAATAAATATGAATCAATCAAAGACCAGGTAAAATGTTAAAGGAAAGCCCGCCGCAGATGTCTGAATACTTAACCCTGGGATAGTTTCATTTTTCAGTGGGTCAATTACTCAAATTGTCAGCATCAAGTAATTGTCTCTGGCCCCTTTAGGGGGAGTGATGAGCTCTACAGCAGAGTATCACAACTCAATCTCTGGTTGAAAACAGTTTTCTGCCTCTCCCGAAAGATAGAATTTGTAGATAATTGGCCCTCTCCCTGGTCTGCTGATGAGTGACGGACTCCATCCTAGCTGGAGGGGTGCTCTCATCTTATCTATCAACATAGACAGGGCTCTAAGCTTAGTGGAGTCAGCCACTAGCACAGTCAGTGTAGTCAGCTCAGTTATCTCCTTTGAGACTGTCTGTGCCTCGATCTAGGTTGAGCAAAATTAAACATAGCGGTGTTTGCTTTAGCAAACTCACTGGAATAAAAACCTCCTCCATTCCTGTCATTATTAAAAGAGATTGTTTTTATTTTATTTATTTAACGAGGTAGGCTAGTTGAGAACAAGTTCTCATTTACAAATGCGACCTGGTCAAGATAAAGCAAATCAGTTCGACACATACAACAACAGAGTTAAACATGGAATAAACAAACATACAGTCAATAATACAGTAGAAAAATGATATATACAGTGTGTGCAAATGAGGTAGGATAAGGAAGGTAAGGCAATAAATAGGCCATGGTGGCGAAGTAATTACAATATAGCAATTAAACACTGGAATGGTAGATGTGCAGAAGATGAGCGTGCAAATAGAGATACTGGGGTGCAAAGGAGCAAGATAAATACATAAATACAGTATGAGTATGAGGTAGTTGGATGGGCTATTTACAGATGGGCTATGTACAAGTGCAGATCGGGGTAGGAGTAGCCAGGTGGAAAGCATGGCCAGTCGTAGAAAAACGCTTATTGAAATTCTCAATTATAGTGAATTTAAATTGGTGGTGACAGTGTTTCCTAGCCTCAGTGCAGTGGGCAGCTGGGAGGAGGTGCTCTTACTCTCCATGGACTTCAGTGTCCCAGAACGTTTTGAGTTTGTGCTACAGGATGCACATTTCTGCTTGAAAAAAGCTAGCATTAACTTCCTAACTGCCTGTGTATATTGGTTCCTTATGTCCCTGAAAAGTTGCATATCACAGGGGCTAATCGATGCTAATGCAGAACGTCACAGGGTTTTTTTTGTGCTGGTCAAGGGCAGTCAGGTCTGGAGAGAACCAAGGGCTATATCTGTTCCTGGTTCTACATTTTTTGAATGGGGCATGCTTATTTAAGCTGTTGAGGAAGGCACTTTTAAAGAATAACCAGGCATCCTCTACTGACGGGATGAGGTCAATATCATTCCTGGATACCCGGACCAGGTCGATTAGAAAGGCCTGCTCGCTGAAGTGTTTTAGGGAGCGTTTGACAGTGATGGGGGTGGTCGTTTGACCACAGACCCATTACGGATGCAGGCAATGAGGCAGTGATTGCTGAGATCTTGGTTGAAAACAGCATAGGGGTATTTGGAGGGCAAGTTGGTTCGGATGATATCTATGAGGGCGCCTGTGTTTACGGATTTGGGGTTGTAACTGGTGGGTTCATTGATAATTTGTGTGAGATTGAGGGCATCAAGCTTAGATTGTAGGATGGCCAGGGTGTTAAGCATGTCCCAGTTTAGGTCACCTAGCAGCACAAGCTCTGAAGATTGATGGGGGGCAATCAATTCACATATGGTGTCCAGGGCACAGTTGGGGGCAGACTGTGGTCTATAGCAAGCGCCAAAGGTGAGAGACTTGTTTCTGGAAAGGTGGATTTTTCAAAGTAGAAGCTCGAATTGTTTGGGTACAGACCTGGATAGTAAGCCTGCAGAGTTCTGTCTATCTCTGCAGTAGATTGCAACACCGCCCCCTTTGGCAGTTCTATCTTGTCGGAAAATGTTATAGTTAGGGATGGAAATGGTTTTTGGTGGTCTTCCTAAGCCAGGATTCAAATACGGCTAGGACATTTGGGTTGGCAGAGTGTGCTAAAGCAGTGAATAAAACAAACTTAGGGCGGAGGCTTCTAATGTTAACATGCATGAAACCATTGTGATATCTCACATCTCAAAATAGGGCTACTTAATGTTAGGTACCTCACGTACAAGGCAGTCTTAGTCAATGAACTAATCACTGATCATAATCTTGATGTGATTGGTCTGACTGAAACATGGCTCAAGCCTGATTAATTTACTGTGTTAAATGAGGCCTCTCCAGGTTATACTAGTGACCATATCCCCTGTGCATCCCGCAAAGGTAGAGGTGTTGCTAACATTTACGACAGCAAATTGCAATAATAAAAAAAGACTGCATTTTCATCTTTTGAGTTTTTATGCACCCTACTCAATTATTTTTTATAACTACTGTTTACAGGCCTCCTGGGCCTTATACAGTGTTCCTCACTGAGTTCCTATCAGACCTGGTAGTCATGGCAGATAATATTCACATTTTAGATGACTTTAATATTCACATGGAAAAGTCTACAGACCCACTCCAAAAGGCTTTCGGAGACATCATTGACTTAGTGGGTCTCCGGACCTACTCATTGCCACAGTCATACCCTGGATCTAGTTTTGTCCCATGAAATAAATATTTTAGATCTAAATGTTTTTCCTCATAATCCTGGACTATCAGACCGCCATCTTATTACGTTTGCAATCGCAGCAAATAATCTGCTCAAACCCCAACTAAGTATCATCAAAAGCCGTGCTATAAATTCTTGGAAAACTCAAAGATTACTTGATGCCATTCCAGACTCCCTCCACCTACCCAAGGACATTGGAGTACAAAAACCACCTAACTGAGGATCTAAATCTAACCTTGCGTGATACCCTAAATGCAGTCACACCCCTATAAACAAAAAATATTTGTCACAAGCAATGTTCTCCCTGGTATACAGAAAACATCCGAGCCCTAAAGCAAGCTTCCAGAAAATAGGAACGGAAATGGCGCTCCGCCAAACTGGAAGTCTTCCGATTAGCTTGGAAAGACAGTACCGTGCAATATCAAAGAGCCCTCACTTGTGCTTGATCATCCTATTTTTCCAACCTACTTGAGGAGAATAAGAACAATCCCACATTTCTTTTTCATACTGTCGCAAAGCTAACTAAAAAGCAGCATTCCCCAAGAGAGGATGGCTTTCACTTCAGCAGTGATGAATTAATTAACTTCTTCGAAGAAAAGATCATGATCGTTAGAAAGCATATTATGGACTCCTTTTTCAATCTGCGTATTTCTCCAAAACTCACTAAAAGTGGCAGTCATAAAGCCTCTCTTGAAAAATCCAAACCTTGACCCGGAAAATGTAAAAAACAATCGGCCTATATTGAATCTCCTATTCCTCTCAAACATTTTAGAAGAAAATTTGCATAGCAACTCACTGCATTCCTGAAGACAAATAATGTATACGAGACGATTCAGTCTCGTTTTAGACCCCAACATAGCACTGAGACTGCACTCGTGAAGGTGATAAATTACCTTTTAATGGCGTCAGTCCAAGGCTCTGCATCTGTCCTCGTGCTCCTGGACCTTAGTGCTTCTTTTGACACCCTCGATCACAGCATTCTTTTGGAAAGATTGGAAACCCTAATCTTGCCTGGTTTAGATCTTATCTGTCGGGAAAGATATCAGTTCGTCTCTGTAGAGGGTTTGTCCTCTGACAAATCAATTGCATGTTTCGGCATATCTCAAGGTTCCGTTTTAGGACCACTATTGTTTTCACAATATATTCTACCTCTTCATTTGGAAACACAATGTCAACTTTCACTGCTGTGCGGACGACACACATTTAGATGAAACATGGTGAAGCTCCATTGCCTACCCTGGAAGCCTGTTTCAGACATACAGTGGGGCAAAAAAGTATTTAGTCAGCCACCAAATGTGCAAGTTCTCCCACTTAAAAAGATGAGTGGCCTCCCTGGTGGCACAGTGGTTAAGGGCGTTGTACTGCAGCGCCAGCTGTGCCATCAGAGACTCTGGGTTCATGCCCAGGCTTTGTCGTAACCGGTCGCGACCGGGAGGTCCGTGGGGCGACGCACAATTGGCCTAGCGTCGTCCGGGTTAGGGAGGGCTTGGCCGGTAGGGATGTCCTTGTCTCATCGCACACCAGCGACTCCTGTGGCAGGCCGGGCGCAGTGCGCGCTAACCAAGGTTGCCAGGTGCACGGTGTTTAACGGCTGTGTAAAGAAGCAGTGCGGCTTGGTTGGGTTGTCTATCGGAGGACGCATGACTTTCAACTTTCGTCTCTCCTGAGCCCGTACGGGAGTTGTAGCGATGAGACAAGATAGTAGCTACTAAAAACAATTGGATACCACGAAATTGGGGAGAAAAAGGGGTAAAGAAAATAAAAAATAAATAAAATAGATGAGAGAGGCCTGTAATTTTCATCATAGGTACACTTCAACTATGACAGACAAAATTAGGATTTTTAATGACTTTATTTGCAAATTATGGTGGAAAATAAGCATTTGGTCAATAACAAAAGTTTATCTCAATACTTTGTTATATACCCTTTGTTGGCAATGACAGAGGTCAAACATTTTCTTTAAGTCTTCACAAGGTTTTCACAAACTGTTGCTGGTATTTTGGCCCATTCCTCCATGCAGATCTCCTCTAGAGCAGTGATGTTTTGGGGCTGTTGCTGGGCAACACGGACTTTCAACTCCCTCCAAAGATTTTCTATGGGGTTGAGATCTGGAGACTGGCTAGGCCACTCCAGGACCTTGAAATGCTTCTTACGAAGCCATTCCTTCGTTGCCCGGGTGGTGTGTTTGGGATCATTGTCATGCTGAAAGATCCAGCCACGTTTCATCTTCAATGCCCTTGCTGATGGAAGGAGGTTTTCACTCAAAATATCACGATACATGGCTCCATTCATTCTTTCCTTTACACGGATCAGTCGTCCTGGTCCCTTTGCAGAAAAACAGCCCCAAAGCATGATGTTTCCACCCCCATGCTTCACAGTAGGTATGGTGTTTTTGGGATGCAACTCAGCATTCTTTGTCCTCCAAACACGATGAGTTGAGTTTTTACCAAAAAGTTATATTTTGGTTTCATCTGACCATATGACATTCTCCCAATCTTCTTCTGTATCATCCAAATGCTCTCTAGCAAACTTCAGACGGGCCTGGACATGTACTGGCTTAAGCAGGGGGACACGTCTGGCACTGCAGGATATGAGTCCCTGGCGGCGTAGTGTGTTACTGATGGTAGGCTTTGTTACTTTGGTCCCAGCTCTCTGCAGGTCATTCACTAGGTCCCCCAGTGTGGTTCTGGGATTTTTGCTCACCATTCTTGTGATCATTTTGATCATTTTGACCCCACGATCGAGGGAGATTATCAGTGGTCTTGTATGTCTTCCATTTCCTAATAATTGCTCCCACAGTTGATTTCTTCAAACCAAGCTGCTTACCTATTGCAGATTCAGTCTTCCCAGCCTGGTGCAGGTCTACAATTTTGTTTTTGGAGTCCTTTGACAGCTCTTTGGTCTTGGCCATAGTGGAGTTTGGAGTGTGACTGTTTGATGGTGTGTCTTTTATACTGATAACAAGTTCAAACAGGTGCCATTAATACAGGTAACCAGTGGAGGACAGAGGAGCCTCTTAAAGAAGTTACAGGTCTGTGAGAGCCAGAAATCTTGCTTGTAGGTGACCAAATACTTATTTTCCATCATAATTTGCGAATAAATTCATAAAAAATCCTACAATGTGATTTTGTGGATTTTTTTTTCTCATTTTGTCTGTCATAGTTGAAGTGTACCTATGATGAAAATTACAGGCCTCTCTCATCTTTTTAAGTGGGAGAACTTGCACAATTGGTGGCTGACTAAATACTTTTTTGCCCCACTGTAAAGAAGTGTGTGTATACTGTATTTTATGCCATCTATTGTATCTTGCCTGTGCCGCTCTGTCATTGCCCATCCATACAGTCATGCAATAAAATGCAAATTAATTACTTAAAAATCATCCAATGTGATTTTGTAGATTTTTGTTTTAGATTCCGTCTCTCACAGTTGAAGTGTAGCTATGAAAAAAAATTACAGACCTCTACATGCTTTGTAAGTTGGAAAACCTGCAAAATCGTCAGTGTATCGAACACTTGTTCTCCCCACTGTATATATTCTTATTCCATTCCTTTATTAGATTTGTGTGTATTAGGTAGTTGTCGTGGAATTATTAGATTACATGTTAGATATTGCTGCTCTTTCGGAACTAGAAGCATTTCGCTACACTCGCAACAACATCTGCTAACTATGTGTATGTGACCAATGCAATTTGATTTGGAATGCAGGCTCCATCAGACCTGAGACACAGTTGAAGTTGGAAAAAATTCCCTGTCTTAGGTCAGTTAGGATGTCAGAATAATAGAGATAATTATTTATTTCAGCTTTTATTTCTTTCATCACATTCCCAGTGTGTCAGAAGTTTACATACACTCAATTAGTATTTGGTAGCATTGCCTTTAAATTGTTTAATTTGGGTCAAATGTTTTTGGTAGCCTTCCACAAGATTCCCACAATAAGTTGGGTGAATTTTGGCCCATTCCTCCTGGCAGACCAGGTGTAACTAAAATCAGGTTTGTAGGCCTCCTTGTTCGCACATGCTTTTTCAGTTCCGCCCACAAATGTTCTATAGGATTGAGGTCAGGGCTTTGTGATGGCCACTCCAATACCTTGACTTTGTTTTCGGGGGGTTGAATACTTACCTAATCAAGATATGTTTTATTTTTCATATTTCTTTACAAATGTTACAATTTCTCTTCCACTTTGACATTAGAGTATTTTGTGTAGATCGTTGACAAAAAAAAAAAAGACAAATCCATTTTAATCCCACTTTGTAACAACAAAATGTGGAGAAGGTCATGAGGTGTGTCACGTTGGTATAAAGGGATCGGGAGACAGGCGCAGGGTTTTCATTTCTCTAAGTTACAGAGTGCCATGTAAAGGCACGGGGATGAACACCAAACAAACATGTATACAAAACACAGGGTTGAGCCCCAAACAAAAGAGCGAGGAGTACCTCGAATAAATACACAAGCGCAAAATAATACCACACGGGAAGAGACCTGCAATCAACTGCCGCAATACACGTGGCACAAAAGCCAAGCCAAAACAACACAGCACAGGTACTCACATGACCAACGGACATTGGAACAATAATCAACAGCCCAATGGAGAAGCAAAGGGCACGTTTATACAAACACAATCAGTGAGGAATTGAAACCAGGTGTGCATAATGACACAGTTCAGTGCAGGCTAGAAGGCAGGTCACCGGAAATGGTGAACAGAATGAGCAGCAGTGCCAGTCCATGACAGGGTATGAATACTTTCTGAAGGCACTGTATGTTGCCCCATCAGCTGTACAAAGCTGGTAGAATCTTATTCAGAATTATTCACGGCTGTAGTGGCAGCCAAAGTTGCTTCCACCAAGTATTAACTCTGGGGTGTAAAGACATACGCAATCAAGACATCTTCGTTTCTTTTTTAAATTATTCATTCATTTGGGAAATGTTCTATAATTTTCATTCACTTTGAAAATGTGGAGTAGGTTGTGTAAATCTGTAGGGAAAAATCCAGTTGAATTTTAAGGCAGCAAAATGTGAAGACTGTGCAAGGGGTGTGAAGGCTTTCACAATGGCACTGTATAGGACAAAGTTATGGAGACATAGTAAATTACACTCACTGCGCTGAAGTGACAGTTCGACACAATATTGAATTATAATTGTTGGAATTTTTCATCCTGGGTTAGTTAACTGAACTGTTTTGTCCATGCACATACCTGATTATTTATTTTCATTTACATAATTGGCTTATAACTCAAAGCATTTTACATTACATGAAGGTAACTCTCGTCTCTCACCACCAAAGAAAGATACATATTTGGATCTGTTAAATCTCATCTGGATTCTTTCAGATGTTTTACATCCATTGTTTGAGTTTCATGTTATCTCCTCATCTCCTCAGCAGAAATGTCCCAGGTCCACACTCACATGCTTTACGACAGAAGTAAAAGTCCTGATGTTAGAATATGGGAAACGTTCTTCATCCTTACACCAGAAAAGACTCACCAAACGACTGACTAAATTGATGTCCTTGATAAAACAGGTGAGCCAATCAGTGTGAGGGAGACACAGGCCAGCTGCATTTGAGGTGCATTGGGATGTTTTTGATTCTACCTTTGGCTGTCTGAGTATAGTTTAATTCCAGCTACAGAGCATATCGTCGTCTAGGTGAAAATGACGGAGAGAGTCTCAATAGCTGATTTGTTACTGTTTGCTTATACTATTGTTATTCTCAGACAGTTCTCATACATTTGTTTAACATTTTCCATCTGTGTTTATAAGAGCAAATAAGCCTCATGTCACCATTGACTAATAGCATGGTTATTTTAAAATAAAAAACTATCTCAATGGAATAGTTTAGAAATTCCAGCGCCAATAAGGCTGCATTTACACAGGCGGCCCAATTCTAATATTTTGCCCATTATTGGCAAAATAGCTGGTCGGATTGTTCAAAAGACCAATTAGCACTGGGATTCGAACCGACAAGCCTCCGGTTGTAGGCCCCTTTCTCTAATAAATATACTAATCAACTGAAATTCCAAACTTTGAACAAGCATACAGTGCATTCGGAAAGTATTCAGACCCATTGACTTTTTCCATATTTTTGTTACATTACAGCCTTATTCTAAAATGGATTAAAGAAAAGTTTTTCAATGCCCCATAATGACAAAGCGAAAACAGATTTTTTTAAAAATGTATGCCAATTTATTAAAGGTAAAAAACTGAAATACCTTACTAACATAAGTATTCAGACCCTTTTCTATGAGACTCGAAATTGAGCTCAGATGCATCCTGTTTCCATTTATCATCATTGATCATGTTTCTACAACTTTAATGGAGTCCACCTGTGGTAAATTTAATTGATTTGACAGTGCATGGCAGGGCAAAAACTAAGCCATGAGGTCAAAGGAATTGTCCGTAGAGCTTCGAGATAGGATTGTGTCGAGGCACACTTCTGGGGAACGATACCAAAACATTTCTGCAGCATTGAAGGTCCCTAAGAACACAGTGGACTCCATCATTCTTAAATGGAAGAAGTTTGGAACCTCCAAGACTCTTCCTACAGCTGGCCACCCGGCCAAACTGAGCAATTGGGAGAATGGCCTTGGTCAGGGAGGTGACCAAGAACCCGATGAGCCCTCTGACAGAGCTCCACAGTTCGTGGAGGACAACCATCTCTGCAGCACTCCAGCAATCAGGCCTTTATGGTAGAGTGGCCAGACGGAAGCCACTCCTCAGTAAAAGGCTTATGACAGCCCGCTTGGAGTTTGCCAAAAGGCACCTAAAGGCTCACAGACCATGAGAAACAAGAAGAATCGAGGCTTTAGTCGCTGCCAAAGGTTCTTCAACAAAGTACTGAGTAAAGGGTCTGAATACATGTGCATTTGATTATTCACTTTTGTATTTTTTTATAAATGTGCACATACACATACTGTTTTTGCTTTGTCATTTACGTATTGTGTTTAGATTGATGAGGAGAAACAAAACAATTTAATACATTTTAGAATAAGGCTGTAACGTAACAAAATGTGGAAAAAGTCAAGGGGTCTGAACACTTTCCGAATGCACTGTATACCCTGTCCCGTTTGATCTACTGTCATGGCATTTTAATTTTGTACATATATGCAGCCCCTCATGAGCAACAAGTTTCCCACGAGGACCTATGCCTATGAAATGTTCCACAAATTATACTTTTTGTCCCACATCAAACTTTGAACAAGCATATCTCCTGCCCGTTTGATCTGCAGCCCATGTAATTTTGTATGTACAGTACCAGTCAAAAGTTTGGACACACCTAATCATTCCAGGGTTTTTATTTATTTGTACTATTTTTTACATTGTAGAATAACAGTGGAGACATCAAAACTATTAAATAACACATATGGAATCATATAGTAACCAAAAAAGTGTTAAACAATTTTTTCCATGTAGCAACCCTTTGCCTTGATGACAGCTTTGCACACTCTTGGCATTCTCTCAACCAGCTTCTCCTGGAATGCTTTTCTTGAAGGAGTTCCCACATATGCTGAGTACTTGTTGGCTGCTTTTGCTTTGAAAAATCTAAAATATATTTTAATATTTAATATATTTATTTAACACTTTTTTGGTTACTACATGATTCCATATGTGTTATTTCATAGTTGCTTTTGCTTTGAAAAATCTAAAATATATTTTAATATTTAATATATTTGTTTAACACTTTTTTGGTTACTACATGATTCCATATGTGTTATTTCATAGTTTTGATGTCTTCACTATTATTCTACAATGTATAAAGTTTAACAAATAAAATAAAAAACTTGAATGAGTAGGTGTGTCCAAACTTTTGACTGGTACTGTACCTGGATGTTTGTTTCCCATATTTGTTACCAGAAATGCCTATTAAACTCTGCCTATTAGATTTTCCACAAATTATACTTTTTTTCAATACAATACCATTTTTGTAATAAAATGCTGCTGCTCTTCCTTCCTATATGATTTGATGACACTACATAACCGCCTGATCTTTTGTCACCAAACTTTGCGCAATGATTGACCACATGGCGGCTTAAATGTGGCTATGGTGTTCTTGACCCCCTGGAATTGCTGCTTGTAGCTATATTTTTTTCATAACTGATATTCAGATTTAGACCAAAAAAGTTAAGGATAACACCACTTCACAAAAAGCTTTGATGACATATCTGCCTGTTCAATAATCTAAGTTCAAATCGCACTTCTTTTCATTGTTGACTCAAGTATGAAGTTGGCAACCTTGGTTAATGGTTAAAAAGACTGACCAAAAAATGGCATGGCTGGCGTTAAGCAAATTAACATAAATGTGCCTGCATTAGATATTCTCAACAGTATTTTTTTTGCGCATACTTGATAATCATTTAAGGTGAGTATTCAAACAGTGAAATCATTTTAACTGCCCCTAGTAGCGTCTTACATGCCTACTGTAGAGACCATTTGCATAAGTGTAAATGATAGACACTGGTAGATCGATGTGAATATTTAACTATCAATTCATTGACATCGACCATTATGTTACTATCAGTGTCGTCTGATCTCACTGGCTCTCTCTCTTTCTGTGTTTTCTAACTAGTACTTAAAATAGTAGCATTATTGCATTATTATTATATTAAAATAAGAATTTCTCTGTCTTTCTGTCTTTCTCTCACTTGCTGTATCATAGAGCCTCTCTTTTTTTGACTATGTATACCTTTGTTGTGAGTGTTTTCCTCTTTGTATTGCAGGAGGATGGTGCCAACTGTCCACACTGTGAGGTCCACAGAGAGCAGGCAGCAAATGATTTCTTAACAACATTACTAGGGATTCTGGAGTGGATGAACAATCAGGGGTCTCAGTTGCCAGACAGCCACTGAGATGTACACACCCATAGCCAGGGACATCCAAGGACTCACATAAGAGCAGAAAGCTACCTGAACAATTGCTAGATGTAGCAAAATACTATATACACTACCAAGTTTGGGGTCACTTAGAAATATCCTTGTTTTTGAAAGAAAAGCACACACAACAGCTGGTGCATGAAATCTAAGGAAGTCTCTAGATTTTACTCGCCTGAAGTAGAGTATCTTATGATAAACTGCAGACCACACTATTTGCCAAGAGAGTTTTCATCTTTACTTTTCGTGGTTGTTTATTTACCACCACAGATGGATGCTGGCACGAAGACCGCACTCAGTCAGCTGTATCAGGAAATAAGCAAACAGGAAACCGCTCACCCAGAGGTGGCACTCCTAGTGGCCGGAAACTTTCTTGCAGGGAAACTTAAATCAGTTCTACCTCATTTCTGTCAGCATGTTAAATGTGCAACCAGAGGGAAAGAAATTCTAGTTCACCTGTACTCCACACACAGAGTCGCGTACAAAGCTCTCCCTCGCCATCCATTTGGTAAATCTGACCACAATTCTATCCTCCTGATTCCTGCTTACAAGAAAAAAATTTAAGCAGGAAGCACCAGTGACTCAGTCTATAAAAAAGTGGTCAGATGAATAATATGCTAAACTACAGGACTGTTTTGCTATCGCAGACTGGAACATGTTCCTGGGATTCTTCCGATGGCATTGAGGAGTACACCACATTAGTCACCGGTTTTATCAATAAGTGCATCGAGGATGTCGTCCCCACAGTGACTGTACGTACAGTGGGGCAAAAAAGTATTTAGTCAGCCACCAATTGTGCAAGTTCTCCCACTTAAAAAGATGAGAGAGGCCTGTAATTTTCATCATAGGTACATTTCAACTATGACAGACAAAATTAGGGAAAAAAATCCAGAAAATCACATTGTAGGATTTTTAATGAATTTATTTGCAAATTATGGGGGAAAATAAGTACTTGGTCAATAACAAAAGTTTATCTCAATACTTTGTTATATACCCTTTGTTGGCAATGACAGAGGTCAAACGTTTTCTGTAAGTCTTCACAAGGTTTTCACACACTGTTGCTGGTATTTTGGCCCATTCCTCCATGCAGATCTCCTCTAGAGCAGTGATGTTTTGGGGCTGTTGCTTGGGCAACATGGACTTTCAACTCCCTCCAAATATTTTCTATGGGGTTGAGATCTGGAGACTGGCTAGGCCCCTCCAGGACCTTGAAATGCTTCTTACGAAGCCACTCCTTCGTTGCTTCAGACGGGCCTGGACATGTACTGGCTTAAGCAGGGGGGCACGTCTGGCACTGCAGGATTTTGAGTCCCTGGCGGCGTAGTGTGTTACTGATGGTAGGCTTTGTTACTTTGGTCCCAGCTCTCTGCAGGTCATTCACTAGGTCCCCCCATGTGGTTCTTGGATTTTTGCTCACTGTTCTTGTGATCATTTTGACCCCACGGGGTGAGATCTTGCATGGAGCCCCAGATCGAGGGAGATTATCGGTGGTCTTGTATGTCTTCCATTTCCTAATAATTGCTCCCACAGTTGATTTCTTCAAACCAAGCTGCTTACCTATTGCAGATTCAGTCTTCCCAGCCTGGTGCAGGTCTACAATTTTGTTTCTGGTGTCCTTTGACAGCTCTTTGGTCTTGGCCATAGTGGAGTTTGGAGTGTGACTGTTTGAGGTTGTGGACAGGTTTCTTTTATACTGATAACAAGTTCAAACAGGTGCCATTAATACAGGTAACGAGTGGAGGACAGAGGAGCCTCTTAAAGAAGAAGTTACAGATCTGTGACAGCCAGAAATCTTGCTTGTTTGTAGGTGACCAAATACTTATTTTCCACCATAATTTGCAAAAAAATCCTACAATGTGATTTTCTGGATTTTTTTCCTCATTTTGTCTGTCATAGTTGAAGTGTACCTATGATGAAAATTACAGGCCTCTCTCATCTTTTTAAGTGGGAGAACTTGCACAATTGGTGGCTGACTAAATACTTTTTTGCCCCACTGTATATACCACAACCAGAAGCCATGGATTACAGGCAACATTCGCACTGAGAGAAAGGGTAGAGCTGCCGCTTTCAAGGTGTGGGACTCTATCCAGGAAGCTTATAAGAAATATTGTTATGCCCTCCGAAGAACCATCAAACAGGCAAAGCATCAATACAGGGTTAAGATTGAATCATACTACACTGAATCAGACGCTTGTCTTATGTGGCAGGGCTTGCAAACTATTACAGACTATAAAAGGAAGCACAGCCGCGAGCTGCCCAGTGACACAAGCCTACCAGACGAGTTAAATCACTTCTATGCTCGCTTCGAGGCAAAAAACACTGAGGCATGCATGATGAGAGCATCAGCTGTTCTGGACGACTGTGTAATCACACTCTCCGTAGCTGACGTGAGTAAGACCTTTTAACAGGTCAACATTCACAAGGCCGTGGGGCCAGACGGATTACCAGAACGTGTGCTCTGGGCATGTGCTGACCAACTGGCAGGTGTCTTCACTGACATTTTCAACATGTCCCTGATTGAGTCTGTAATACCAACATGTTCAAGCAGACCACCGTATTGCCTGTTCCCAAGTTAAGGCAACCTGCCTAAATGACTACAGACCCGTAGCACTCATGTACGTAGCCATGAAGTACTTTGAAAGGCTGGTAATGGCTCACATCAACACCATTATCCCAGAAACCCTAGACCCACTCCAATTTTCATATTGCCCAAACAGATCCACAGATGATGCCATCTCTATTGCCCTCCACACTGCCCTTTCCCACCTGGACAAAAGGAACACCCACGTGAGAATGCTATTCATTGACTACAGCTCAGCGTTCAACACCATAGTACCCTCAAACATCACTGAGCTAAGGATCCTGGGACTAAACACCTCCCTCTGCAACTGGATCCTGGACTTCCTGACAGGCCGCCCCCAGGTGGTGAGGGTAGGTAGCAACACATCTGCCACGCTGATCCTCAACACAGAAGCACCTCCTGTTCATCCGCGACTGCGTGGCCAGTCACGACTCCAACACCATCATGAAGTTTGCAGACGACAGAACAGTGGACAGACAGAACACCAACAACGACGAGACAGCCTATAGGGAGGAGGTCAGAGACCTGGCCGGGTGGTGCCAGAATAACAACCTATCCCTCAATTTCACCAAGACTAAGGAGATGATTGTGGACTACAGGAAAAGGAGGACTGAGCACACCCCCATTCTCATCGACGGGGCTGTAGTGGAGCAGGTTGAGAGCTTCAAGTTCCTTGGTGTCCACATCACCAACAAACTAGAATGGTCCAAACACACCAAGACAGTCGTGAAGAGGGCACGACAAAGCATATTCCCCCTCAGGAAACTAGATAGATTTGTCATGGGTCCTCAAATCCTCAAAATGTTTTACAGCTGCGACATTGAGAGCATCCTGACTGGTTGCATCACTGCCTGGTACGGCAACTGCTCGGCCTCCGACCGCAAGGCACTACAGAGGGTAGTGCGTATGGCCCAGTACATCACTGGGGCTAAGCTGCCTGCCTTCCAGGACCTTTACACCAGGCGGTGTCAGAGGAAGGCCCTAAAAATGGTCAAAAACCCCAGCCACCCCTGTGGTCTCTGGTCTCTCTGCTACCAAAACAAATCAAATGTATTTATATAGCCCTTTGTACATCAGCTGATATCTCAAAGTGCTGTACAGAAACCCAGCCTAAAACCCCAAACAGCAAGCGATGCAGGTGTAGAAGCACGGTGGCTAGGAAAAACTCCCTAGAAAGGCCAAAACCTAGGAAGAAACCTAGAGAGGAACCAGGCTATGTGGGGTGGCCAGTCCTCTTCTGGCTGTGCCGGGTGGAGATTATAACAGAACATGGCCAAGATGTTCAAATGTTCATAAATGACCAGCATGGTCCAAAAATAATAAGGCAGAACAGTTGAAACTGGAGCAGCAGCATGGCCAGATGGACTGGGGACAGCAAGGAGTCATCATGTCAGGTAGTCCTGAGGCATGGTCCTAGGGCTCAGGTCCTCCGAGAGAGAGAAAGAAAGAGAGAAAGAGAGAATTAGAGAGAGCACACTTAAATTCACACAGGACACCGAATAGGACAGGAGAAGTACTCCAGATATAACAAACTGACCCTAGCCCCCCGACACATAAACTACTGCAGCATAAATACTGGAGGCTGAGACAGGAGGGGTCAGGAGACACTGTGGCCCCATCTGAGGACACCCCCGGACAGGGCCAAACAGGAAGGATATAACCCCACCCACTTTGCCAAAGCACTTTGCCATGCTACCGCATGGCAAGTGGTACCGGAGAACCAAGTCTAGGATCAAAAGGCTTCTCAACAGTTTTTATCCCCAAACCATAAGACTCCTGAACAGGTAATCACAAATGGCTACTCGGACCATTGTCTTTGTGTGCCCCACACCCCAAACCCCTCTTTTATGCTACTGCTACTCTCTGTTTATCATATATGCATACTCACTTTAACCATTCCTACATGTACATACTACCTCAATCAGCCCGACTAACCAGTGTCTGTATGTAGCCTCGCTACTGTTATTTTTCACTGTCTTTTTACTGTTGTTTTTATTTCTTTACTTATCTATTGCTCACCTAATACCTTTTTTTTTTACATACAATTTGCACTGTTGGTTAGAGCCTGTAAGTAAGCAGTTCACTGTAAGGTCTACACCTGTTGTATTTGGCTCACGTGACAAATAAACTTTCATTTGATTTGAGTTTGCACTGTTTTGTAACGAGTAGTACACAGCGTTTGTACGAGATCTTCAGTTTCTTGGCAATTTCTCGCATGGAATAGCCTTAATTTCTTAATTTCTCTTAATTTCTTAATTTCTCTGTAATCGAAGCCACAAATGCTTATTGTCTAGATACTCAACTAGTCTAAAGACAGACAGTTTTATTGCTTCTTTAATCAGATACAACAGTTTTCAGCTGTGCTAAAATAATTGCAAAAAGGGTTTTCGAATGATCAATTAGCCTTTTAAAATGATAAATTTGAAATAGGTAACACAACTTGCCATTGGAACACAGGAGTGATGGTTGCTGATAATGGGCCTCTGTACACCTATGTAGATATTCCATTTAAAAAATCAGCTGCAATAGTCATTTACAACATGAACAATGTCTACACTGTATTTCTGATCAATTTTATGTTATTTTAATGGACGAAAAATGTGCTTTTCCTTAAAAAACAAGGACATTTCTAACCGACCCCAAACTTTTGAACGGTAGTGTATGAATTGTAATGTACCAGGTCACCGATATCTTTCTTTCGGGGTAGCTGATGATCGGCTGGGGACAGAAGGTGCAGTCCTTGGAAATGGCAGAGGATGGCATCATCTCCTTCACTTAATAGTCTGTCTGATACATTTTGTACATTGATGCACAAGGTACACACCAGTGTTTAAATACAGTGTATCACATGTTGTGTATATTGCTCGAGACAAAGGTCTTTATTTGTATATTTTTTATTTGATTTAGAATTTTAGAACCCTTTTAGGTATAATAAAAACCCAGCATTGAATAACACGTTCATAAATGGCAAAAGAAATACAGGTTTAGAATTGTTTGTCTTATATCTATGAGATATAAGGACTCTCAGGAAATATTTGAGTTATTTTTTTACACATATGTAAGCCCTTACTCTTGTTGGCACAGAACTATCTCTATACTTCCATTCATTTGTATGGGTTACCTTCAGACGAGTCCTGTGAGACTTGTGAGGGAGGTAGAGCAAAACAGAGAGCCCCATCGTGTTCGTGAGAGTCTCCACTTTTCATAGAGTGGTCATAGTTGGTAGGCAAAACTGTTCCGACGCTACAGATGTTTTCCTGAGAAGACCGATTTTCTGGATGTCTCATGGTCTGACAAACACGGTTGTAGCTAGGCCACCTTCCACCACTGATGCGGAAGGCTGACATAGGCGGATACGGTGCTGCTGCATAAATTATGTAATATGCCAGGGAGATATGTATACTGTAGCTAAGAAAGTAATACTAAGTGTATGTTATGTAGTAAGCTGTTAGTAGCCCATGTGCCTCACCCTAATAATGTGTCTTCTTTCTCCCTCATAACTTAACCTACTGTTCTGACTTGGAGGTGCACATGTAGCCTATAGCCCGTTTTAGAGACACGTAATCATAGAATATTGTAAGAGCTTTTATTGTCTGCTTATATACCCCCTGTATTTATCCTATGGTTCTGACTTGGTGTACAGTGAAAATACTGGCCCATGTTCTGAATTCTGTCGCTGTACTTTCAAAACTGCTGAACAAATGGTTATATTGACTAGTCTGTCCTAGCCCGCTCATTAATGTCTTAATCAAAATGACTGATTGCCTCTTATCTGCTCTTCCTCCCTGAATGCCATAGTTTGTACATCTTAATTGTGAGTAGAAACCACATTTGTTTAAGCAAGTCAGCCATATCAGATAAGTTTTTTAAGACAGTAAATGAGGCTGAATGAACTGTTTTGCTGCCAGACAAGGCTCCGCTGATAGCCAGGTGAAGCGGTGGTAAGGATTCTGTCACGACTCCCGCCGAAGTTGGCTCCCCCGCCTGTTCGGGTGGTGCTCGGTGGTCGTCGTCACCGGCCTACTAGCCGCCACCGATCCCTTATTCTTTTCGGTTAGTTTTGTCTCATTTGTTACACCTGTTCCTATTTTGTGTGTGCTTGATTTCCTTCCCTATTTAGCGTATGGAACCCGCCCCTTTGTTGTGCGGGATTATTTTGATGTTCACGTTGTAGTCGTTGTTTATGCTCTGGACCTTGTTACCCGTTATTTTGGGTTGGTCAGTGTTTGCGCCCTGCGTGTTGGGCATTTCATTTTGGTGCCGTATTAAAGTGAACCTTCCCCCTGGACCTCTCTGCTCTCTGCGCCTGATTCCTCGCAACACACCTAGCCAGCCGTGACAGATTCACTCCATGGTGCTGAAAAGAAAGCTTTGCTGTTGGGACAGCTTTATGTATGGTCAAACAGTTTGTGGGCACCGTTTGTCACCGTTATAGTGCAATTAATGTCTTGTTTGTTTAGTGTTATGTTGTGTTCTGTAGCGGCTTTGCTGGCTTGCATCAACCCCCAAAAATTGGGAGTTTGCCTCACCAATATTTACATGCAAAAATCGCCACTGATGATATGTATTGCGATTCTCACAATTCTATATGTATTGCGATTCAATACTGAGATAGTATTGCAATTTGATGTTCCAAACAAATTGCTAACAATATGTTTGCTGTATTATTTGAAAAATGTCAATAGAACCCCGAAAAGCCTTTATGCACAATATTGCTATAATAACCATCATATTGAAGTAAACTTGGGAGTCGCATATGATATGTTGCGTGGTCCTTTCACTATGACCTTTGAAAGTATGCAGTTTATTAGGTTACAGATGAAAAAGGCCCTATGTTATGGTGAACTTCACAGGGGTGGTGAAAGTGCATTGTGTTCCTTTCCAGTAGATATTGAGGGTATTATTCTGGTGACATGATGATCGATGCTTGACTGCCATTTGACAAATAAAAACGATCTCGCTCACTCACCACGTTTCCATCCACAGTTTTTATGCTTGAGTTAAGTCATACTGTATGAAAATAAAATCTTGACACCTGTGATGGAAACAGGGATTTAAGGAACAATGTTATAAATGCCTTTGTTCGTTTGACATGGAGGGATATTTTTGTTTATTAGGCTATAATAAGTTATAAGTTATGATGAACTTCACAGGGTGGTGAATATCGAGGGTCTTATTCTGGTGAAATGATGATGATGCTTTACTGCCGTTTGACAAATACACATATTTTTGCTCTTATCTATAATAATCTCATCATGTTGACAATTATTTATTTTTTTCTCTCTTATCCATAATAGTCTAATCATGTAGATTTGTATAGCCTACCAACAGAGCCTAACCACACTGTATCTGTGAGTTGTTGCTATGGTGCATGTCCCAAGACCAGAGTAGGCACATTTGCTATTTAATGCAACTGTTGAAAATGTGATGGAAACACATTGAAGCGAAAAAGTACATTTTGTGTGCCCTACATCATCACTCAGTGATTTATCTACAGATTTGTCTCTGCAACAAGTCCTGGTGGAAACACCACTGGTGGGGAAAATGGGTATATTTTCTTTATGCAAATTTTTGAATATTTGCATGAAAATCTGTCAACAATTGGAAGGAAACTAGCTAATCATGGAAATAAAAGTGCTGAAATCATGTTGGTTCACTATTTAAAAAGAAGATGGAGAACAAGCTATAGGACTAAAAATACCAGAGTTTGGGTGCAGGTACAGGCGACTAGTGCTAGCTAAAGCTACCTAGCAAGAATTTAAAATAAATAAAACATTGTAATATCGATTTTTTTCCCCCCCCATCACTACTAGTAGGCCTAGGCTACCTAATGTTTAGTGTACCTCTTTTTATATAGTATAACTAGGCTATGTGGAAAAAAGGAAAAGAACAACATAATGATAACCATAGTTTTAAAAGTATGTAGATAGATAGTGCTCAAAGGAATAAATCATATCGGAATTCCTCCATCTTTATGCACCATAGCGACTTGAGATACTAGTATTTGACTCTATGCTTACCAACGGTTTAAAAAACGTTTTTGTGGTATCATTATGTTGTTCTTTTCCTTTTTTCCACATAGCCTAGTGATACTATATAAAAAGAGGTACACCAAACATTAGGTAGCCTAGGCCTACTTGGGATCAGGTGAATTATAATGACAATACAAAAAAAAAGTTAAGGAGAGCACTGTACAAATGGCGAATTTAGCAAATGAGGCGTTTGTGGTAAGTACATGGGGGCCGCCATCTTCATGCACCTTCGCCATTATTATTACAGCCAGAAATCAGGTGTGCTGTTATGAACATGGGTAGTGATATGGAGACCACAGATATAAACATATTTAATGAGACTGCACCACAACAAGTATTTCAAACCATCGCGAGAATGTGGTTCGTTGCCTTCCAAATTTCGTTATTCTGTATATCGAAGGAAGTGGAAGTGACAAAAAAAATATCTAACAATTTCTTTCTTCTTTTAGTTAAGTCCAAACCAAGACACGTGTTTTAGAAAGGTAATACCGCTAGCTATGCATGGAATGTATTTATCAAAATATTATTGTAGATTTGTTGTTTGCTAGCTTAACGTTAGCTTCCGAGCTGGCTCGCGTGATCCTGAGGCTACTAACTTACTATACTAGGCCTTGCTTTCGCTTTTAGCTATCAACATTGTACATTCTCTGTGTTGTTTCGGTCGTTACATTATCGTAATAAGCTAACTGACTATGTACATTGTTAGAGAATAACGTAGCTCAGCGTATTACCCTGAAACACATTTTCTCCAGCTTTTTGGGTAGCTACTGTAGCTAGTAATACAGTCAGTGTTAGATAGCATTTAATTTTCAGTCTCACCCAAGCAAGGACTGTCTGAACTAAGTTAACGTTAGTTAGAAAACTAAAATTACTGTGCTTTTCAACTCAGTCTCTTTGGAGGAGACCCCGGCTCCAAGAATGTCGGACAGTGAAGACAGCGACTTCTCTGACAACCAGAGTGAACAAAGTAGCGAAGCCGAGGAGGTGGATAAAAATGAGGCAGAGGTAAGCTAGCTAGCTACCTAACACTGCCTTGCACTGTGTGAATGGGTAGGTGGTGGAACAGATGCACCTGTGCATGCATTGCCCTCAATTTGCTACTGTATCAGAATTGATGCTAACAAACCTAGACTGGCTCCAAATTGACATTGCACGTTTTACTGCATTGACATAACTTGTGAGTGGTTTGAATGTTTTCCCCTATACAGGAAGATGGGCAGGCAAGTTTATCTGGCAGTGACAAGGCAGCAGAAGAGGAAGGGGAAGACTTGGCAGATGAGTATGACGAAGAGGAGGAAGAGGATGATGATGACCGTCCCAGAAAGAAACCCAGGCATGGAGGTTTCATCTTAGATGAAGCCGGTAAGACAAATCTAGACTTGAATAATACCATTGCAGTGTAGAATAGTTGTCAACATGTTCTTGCTCACCAAAACGTTTTAGTTTTAATGTATCTGAAAGAAACTCTACTTATCCCTCTGGTTTTGTTTAGATGTGGATGATGAGTATGAAGATGAAGACCCGTGGGAGGAAGGTGCTGAGGATATTTTAGAGAAAGGTAAGGTCACACATGGGGCCATGTTTGAGGATATCTAAAACCTGAGAGGGAGTTCTATATGAGTAACGTTGGGGCAGTTGTCTGTTGATGAGGACTGAGTTCATGAACTTTGTTGAATTTTAAATTATTTGAAAATTACTTTCCTATGGGTGGTGTGCAGATGCTTAGGCATGATGGATTTGTCTGTAGTATTGTTTGGATTCAGGAAGGGACTGGCAGCATTACAAATACAATCAACAAATCTATGCCAAAATGAGTATATGTGAGTGTTGACTGTGTTCTTCCTGTGCTAATAATTCCTTTTCTTGTGCATGCCTCCTTCAGTTAACGGTAAATCAATTCCAGATTTTCTGCTCTCTGTTTTCCTTGCATCTAATTAAATGGATTGGTTATCTCTCATTCAATAAGTCACATTCTGTTATAACTCCACCCACATTTTTGTACTGCTGCACTTCTAATCTAAAGGAGCACTGATGGCAAATACATTATTGGGGGCTACCTGTATGAGGTAATACATTAGTATATTGTATTTGACAGCTGTGACCTATTTACTAGTGAGGAAAATATTGTAGAAATGTTGTTGGATGGTATGTTAACCTGACACCGGCAGAGTTATGACTTATCATTAGGGATGCAAAGGGTCGGATATTTTCCATGGGAAGTTAAGCCTGGGATTTTTGCTTAAATTCCTCAAAGTGATCTTATAACAGTGACTGTTTTTTTGTGTGGGATACACATAAGGCAATTGTGGCATATCTTGGTTTAACTATCCCCAATTCAATGGAATTGCAACCCTCTGTATGCACAGTGCACTCTTCCATCACATGTACAGCTCATTCTCAAGATCTTGCACACTAATGAGATGCTATTGAGCCCACACTACTACACTGTCTGAGCCAAGGACCACATGCTTTCTGGTAAGTTTTGATCAATTACAATACTGGGTGGGGTGAATATATTTTATATTACATTTATTAATTTTTTTACTAGTAAATAAACTCAGCAAAAAAGAAACGGCCCTTTTTCAGGACCCTGTCTTTCAAAGATAATTTGTAAAAATCCAAATAACTTCGCAGATCTTCATTGTAAAGGGTTTAAACACTGTTTCCCGTGCTTGTTCAATGAACCATAAACAATTAATGAACACGCACCTGTGGAACGGCCGTTAAGACACTAACAACTTCGAGGCGGTAGGCAATTAAGGTCACAGTTATGAGAACTTGGGACACTAAAGAGGCCATTCTACTGACTCTGGAAAAACACCAAAAGAAAGATGCTCAGGGTCCCTGCTCATCTGCGTAAACGTGCCTTAGGCATACTGCAAGGAGGCATGAGTACTGCAGATGTGGCCAGGGCAATAAACTTCAATATCTGTACTGTGAGACACCTAAGACAGAGCTACAGGGAGACAGGACGGTCAGCTGATTGTCCTCGCAGTGGCAGACCACGTGTAACAACGCTGTGCGTTACAGGGAAGACATCCTCCTCCCTCATGTGGTACCCTTCCTGCAGGCTCATCCTGACATGACTCTACAGCATGACAATGCCACCAGCCATACTGCTCGTTCTGTGTGTGATTTCCTGCAAGACAGGAATGTCAGTGTTCTGCCAGCGACGAGCCCGACTCTCAATCCCATTGAGCACATCTGGGACCTGTTGGATCGGAGGGTGAGGGCTAGGGCCATTCTCCCCCAGAAATGTCCGGGAACTTGCAGGTGCCTTGGTGGTAGAGTGGGGTAACATCTCACAGCAAGAACTGGCAAATCTGGTGTAGTCGATGAGGAGAAGATGCACTGCACTACTTAATGCAGCTAGTGGCCACACCAGATACTGACTGTTACTTTTGATTTTGACCACCTTTGTTCAGGGACACATTATTTAATTTCTGGTAGTCACATGCCTGTGGAACTTGTTCAGTTTGTCTCAGTTGTTGAATCTTATGTTCAGACAAATATTTACACATGTTAAGTTAGCTGAAAATACACACAGCAGACAGTGAGAGGATGTTTCTTTTTTTGCTGAGTTTAGTAGCCTTCAGCAGTGTTTAAATAATTTCTAACTTGTTAACAATTTCTGCTTGATAGTTTTTGCTACCATGTGGGTTTTAGCTTGCTTGAGCCTGCTAACTGAGTGTTAATTCAACTGTTTCCATACATGTTTCATTTTAAAACATGTATCTTACAAAGGAGTCATTTAATTTAACTGCTTAACTATTTATTTATCTGTACATGGAATTGTATTTATTTTATTTCTCTTTTTTTTCTAATCTTTACAGGAAAATGCCACGGGCACTATCTGATGTGTGAAGACTTTTCACTGCAGCTAATGTAGAAGGAAATGTGTACATTTGCAAATACTGTGCCAAATCAAATGTGAAGCATACAACAAAGATGTGCAGGAAGTTCCCTCAGTGCTCACAACAAGCAACCTCTGAGACAAGTCCCTCTACTTCTAATCGAGGTGAAAATGATGAATCAGACACCATATCGATAGCATCAGCTCATGGTCCTCCTTTTTTGACTCAATGGAGGAATGTAGTCAGAGAAATGTTGATGAATGTCTTGCTCGAGCTGTGTATGCAACTGGTTCACCTCTGCTCACAGGCAATGTGTATTGCAATAGATTTCAGATTTTTTTTTCGCCCAGCATACACCCGTTTAACTAGACATGCTTTATCTACAACAGACACACCTGTCTCTACATTACAGATGAGCTGAAGGCAGTCATCAATGACCTTGGACCACAGAAGGTATTTGCACTGATGACAGACATGCATTGAATCTGCTTCTCAAGGACATCATGGCACCGAAAACAATGTATACACTCAACAAGAGAGCAAAGGAAATTGTTAGGTATGTGAAGGGTCAACAAGTTATAGCAGCAATCTACCTCACCAAGCAAAGTGAGAAGAATAAGAGCATCGCATTGAAGCTGCCCAGCAACACCCGTTGGGGTGGTGTTGTCGTCGTGTTTGACAGTCTTCTGGAGGGGAAGGAGTCTCCAGGAAATGGCCATATCACAGTCTGCCGATATGGACAGCCCCATCACGAGGATCCTCCTGGATGATGTATTTTGGGTTCTTGGCAGTCTGGCAAAGTACACGTCCAAGCAAGGGCTTTGGGAAGGAGGTGCAATATGGCCGTTGTGCCAACATATCTCATCAGCACCTGGTGGAAGGGACTTTGTGGATCTGAGGCTCTTTCCCCTATTGTCTCCATCATCCTCCAAATCCCACCAACATCAGCCACCTGGTTCTTGTTTGGGAACACACACACACCAAAGCACGCAACAGGTTGACCAATATAAGGGTTTAAAAATTGGTGGCAATCTGGGGACATTTGAGGCTTTTTGAGCCTGACAACGAGCCATCCTCAACAGGGTTGTAAAGTGACAGTGAAGATGAGGCCTCAGAGGCTGATGTTCAAGAGGTGGACTTTGAGGAGGTCCAGGGAGAAGACATGGAAGCCTGAGAGGAAGACAACCAAAGCTTTAGTCTAGAAACTATAATTTTACAGAGATGCGATGGATCATTCAATATTCTCTTTCTTTTGTTCTTCAGTGAAATCATCTCATGTGATGAGTCAACTCATTTAATTAAAGTTCAATTCATAACTAAATTGTTTTTATTTCTATTGGAAGGTTTTTTTTGCAATTGTCTACTTATGATAAGGTAAAAGT
This sequence comes from Oncorhynchus tshawytscha, assembly GCF_018296145.1. Taxonomy (NCBI): domain Eukaryota; kingdom Metazoa; phylum Chordata; class Actinopteri; order Salmoniformes; family Salmonidae; genus Oncorhynchus; species Oncorhynchus tshawytscha. Next base: position 23,377,778 of record NC_056442.1, on the reverse strand, counting down.
TTTGTTTCTGTCTCCATATGGTAAATATATCCAATGCAAAAAAACATCTACATTTAAATTGAATTAATATTCATTTTCATATATTCCCGTTAATTCCCACGGAAAGTTTCCACCTTTTGAGTATTCCCCGAAATGTACAACCTTATTTGTAGTAAATAATCAGACCATGGGGTTCTAGGCACTTACGTGAACCAAGTGTGACCATTTGCCTGAAATGCTACCTGCTAGAAGAAAGCTAATATGTGTGATTTAGCTAAATTATATTGTTTTAAGCTTTTTTTGGCATGTCAATCAGCCATATCACAAAGACTCATAAGCATCCACATTACAATTACCCACATTACAATCATCCTTGGTCTCATGAGCCATTTGGTCTTTTACCATCATTAATGTAAAAAATAAAAATAAAATTCTTTCATTTGTTCCTTTCTGTGCCCTTGCCACTCTTTGCTTTGTGTGTATGACAATCTCATTTGGCTCTTAATGTGTTTTCCTCCCTCTACCTTAACCTGCCTGGCCCGGAGCAGAGGAAGCTGAGGGTAAGTGTTTTTCTTCTTCCAATATGAAAAAGACCTACCTACCACTTGGGGCTAGACATAGGTTCTTTAAAGGACCACTTGTTTGAACGGAGAACTTCTACATTCAATCTTATACATTAAATAGTTTTTTGTGTGACTGTAGTGGGCTCACTGAGTCTGCTTTACTCTTCAGTGTCCAACATTTCACTGAGTCTGCTTTACTCTTCAGTGTCCAACATTGACCATGTGGTCCTGGATGAGGACAACTCTGGTTCCCGCAGGCTGCAGAACCTCTGGAGGTAATGTGTTCTTATGGGCTACGAGTGGCTAGGGTTCTTTCCATTAATATTCCAGTTGTTACTATGCGAAGCTGTGTTCTTGAAGTCTGACATTTGAATTTTTGGACATTTCAGAGATTCCAGAGAAGAGGCCTTGGGTGAATATTACATGAGGAAATATGCCAAGCAATCAGGAAATGAGTGAGTATTTTCACAGTAGTAATCTGTTAATTCTGTTTCAACATTGATTTTACCGGTTATCCCTTTGACTGAAATTTCGGTTTTTGATTCCCTCTAGTTTTCCTGGGGGTTCTGAGGAACTGTCTGATGACATCACCCAGCAGCAGCTGCTCCCTGGCGTCAAGTATGTATCACCTTCACCAAGATGGGGAATGTATTATTAGTGCACTACGACAATCCAATCTATATACATATTCTCAATGTTCTTGGTATTGTATATTCTTTTTCAAAGGGATCCTAATCTTTGGACGGTCAAGTGTAAGGTATGGAGCTTATATTTTTGTGTAGACATCCTAAAGTTCAGCACACAATAAAAACAGTTTTTAATTAAAAATAATAATAATAATACTTTTGCCTATGTCATGTATTTTGTCATTACAGATTGGAGAAGAGAGAGCAACCGCCATCGCATTGATGAGGAAATTCATTGCCTATCAATTCACAGACACGGTATGTCCCCACCCTAATTTTCTGCATTCACAGCTTCTATAGCTTTTATCTCTTATTCTTATCTGTATTTTTTGAAACTGAACTGTTGGTTAGGGGCTCGTAAGTATGTATGGTTGTATTCGGTGCATGTGACCTAATAAGATTTGATTTGATTTGAAATGTTATTTGTAATAAGATGCTAATGTTTGCATTTAGTGTTTTATATGATGGATCTCTTGATAGCCTGTATATCTCTTGGCGATTTATATATAAATAAAGAAATAAAAAGGGGGGAAAAAGGGCGCTTTGACAACCTGTGAAATGTTTTCTTATACACCATTCTACACAGCCCCTCCAAATCAAGTCGGTAGTGGCTCCCGAACATGTCAAAGGTTACATCTATGTGGAGTCGTACAAGCAGACTCACGTCAAGGCTGCAATTGATGGAATAGGCAACCTGAGGATGGGCTTCTGGAACCAGCAGATGGTTCCCATCAAGGAGATGACAGACGTCCTCAAGGTGGTCAAAGAGGTGACTAACCTCAAGCCCAAGTCCTGGGTCCGCCTCAAGAGAGGCCTCTACAAAGATGACATTGCCCAGGTATGCTTGAAACACATTGTGGAAGTCGACACTTGTGAAGACTGATGAAAATGTATTTTGAAGACAAAGGTAAATATCCTTACCATATTCTTGGAACATACATGTATTCTCCTCCTTTAGGTGGACTATGTGGAGCCCAGTCAGAACACGATATCACTGAAGATGATTCCCAGGATAGATTTGGACAGAATTAAGGCCCGTATGAGCATGGTAAGCAACGGCAGCACTCTGTTGTCATGGGCTACTCACCACCCTCAACTTTGATATCCCATGACACTTCCTGTTGTGTCTCCCAGAAAGACTGGTTTGCAAAGCGGAAGAAGTTCAAGAGACCAGCCCAGAGACTCTTCGATGCGGAAAAGATCAGGTACAATGAAACATGTCCTGAAGACTATCATTATTGGGGATTTGATTACACTGTCCCAAATAGATAAGATCGCAGCCTCGATTACTTCCTGATGGTGTTTTCTTGCAGGTCACTTGGTGGGGATGTCAGCCACGATGGAGACTTCATGATATTTGAAGCTAACCGCTACAGCCGTAAAGGGTTCCTCTTCAAGAGCTTTGCCATGTCTGCTGTGGTAAGACGACCACGTTTTCTCAATACCACTGTTTTATTGGCCATTTGTTGAAAGCCCTATAGTGAAAAACGGGTCTGAAAAGTGTTCTTAGTTATCTGTACCCATGGCTCAGTCTCTTTATTGTGATCTATAGATCACTGAAGGAGTGAAACCCACTCTGTCTGAGCTGGAGAAGTTTGAGGATCAGCCAGAAGGTATTGATCTGGAGGTGGTGACTGAAACCGCAGGTAACAGCAACTTCTACAGCATACTCAGGATATATGAGATTTGGTATTTACTTTCTGGTTTTCATTTACGTGTATCTGCTTTTGTAAGAGGCATGTTTTGTTGTGTGAACACAGGTAAAGAGCGTGAGCACAATCTCCAGGCTGGGGACAACGTGGAGGTGTGTGAAGGGGAGCTGATCAACTTGCAGGGCAAGATCCTGAGTGTGGATGGCAACAAGATCACCATCATGCCCAAGCATGAGGACCTGAAGGTAATGACAAGCGCCAAGCAGACAATGACATTGGGAGGACATTTCAGATTTGTCCTACTAGAGTTGGGCCTAAAGTCAAATTGTGTGGAAACAGGTTCACATTGGTTAGAATTGTCAAAACGGTACATAATGTTCTGCTAGTTTTCAGTAGAATTTTGTTCAGATATTCTCAGGCCCTAAAGTAAGATATTCAGTCTACTTGTTGTTAAAAACAAGCCAAAAACGTTGACCCTGGTTCAAGCCGCTACGAACCAGATTCTTGTTTGCATTGGAATGATGTTTTGTTATTTATTTGTCTAGCCAAACAAATTGGAATTTCAATGAGAACTACCAGTAAACCAGGGGTGGGCAATCAACATAGTGATGATTTTTTTTGTGTGTTTTTTGACTGATATTTATCGAAATCGCCGCATCAATTTGCGTGGCAGAAAAGGGCAGTTATTTACATTGTTTCTGTTTTTTCTGCATACTTTCGATCTGATTTTAGACGTTCAGATAATAAGAGATAATACAGATAATAAGAACATATGTGAAATGACTAATATAGGAAAGGTGTGCGTTTTTATTTGCAATCACAAAGTGACTGAAAAGCATCAAAGATTTTGTAAATTTCAGGAAAACATTATGGAAGCTCATCAGGTAATAACTGTGTATAAAAAGGTAATCTGCATTGCTTTCAATTGCAGTTTTGTCACAGTTCCTTCTAAAATGTCCTGCGCGGCTTGTGTCTTAGAGGAAAACCGAATGCATGTCTTCCTGAGTTCCTCCAACCTTTCAAAAGCAAGAGCCAAAATCTGCTAATAGCGGACATCGGATGTTACTTGTGTAACTGCAGTTCTATGTGCTAAGCTTTGCATTCAGTTGACTATAGACAAGCTCTTTTTTATTTTTTACTAAATCCACCGCAGGCTGCATTTAATTGGCTAGCAAGCCAGATTCTGGTTCAGCCAAGTCAAATAGCCTGCAAAGGGAACACGATTCATCACAGCAAGAAGAAAGCATCGGGCTGTGTGTAGTTATGAATAGACTACTTAATCATGCTTCCCAAAAATGTGGGAGTGGTAGAATATGACCCGGGGTCAAGCGATCACAAACCAGATTCTTGTTTGCGTAGGGATAATGTGGTTAGTTATTAGTCAAGCCGCAAAAACTGGGATTTCGAGAACTAACTCCCATTACAGCATGATGAAGAAATTGGGCTTCCCAAAAATGTGGGACGGAATGAATTACGGGATCAAAACGTTCACATGAGGCGGCCAGACATTCCCACTGTGTTCCGTTCATTCTATTGGCACTGATACAAAATAATGGTTTGTTATTGATGTCTGGTCTGTGTGCAGGATCCGCTGGAGTTCCCGGCCCATGAATTGAGGAAGTACTTCCGTATGGGTGACCACGTCAAGGTGATAGCAGGCCGCTACGAGGGCGACACCGGCCTCATCGTACGCGTGGAGGAGAACTTTGTCATCCTCTTCTCTGACCTCACCATGCACGAGGTAAGCAACGTCACATTATTGAACTGGGACATCAATCAAATCAAATAAATAATCATATTTTGCATAATTCCTACGTAACTTCAATTAACCATTATCGATTTTACGTGGGTGTGTGTGCTCTGCAGTTGAAGGTCCTGCCCCGGGACTTACAGCTGTGCTCTGAGACGGCGTCAGGGGTAGATGCCGGGGGCCAGCACGAATGGGGAGAGCTGGTCCAACTGGACCCCCAGACCGTGGGAGTTATTGTCAGGCTGGAGAGAGAGACATTCCAGGTTGGTACTCATTTTACTCTTCTGCAAAATACATTTCCACTTAAATGATCAGGTTCAGATCAGGACAAAATAAATGTTATTTTATAAGAGATTGTGTGTGTGGGCTTGGAGTCGTGGTTGTGTGCCTGCTGGAGAGATGTTTTGTCCATCTGTTCTTGAAATGGGAACTTGAGTGATTTTGCTCAATTTTAAAATTGGCACATAGTGTAATGTCTATTAAATTGTGGCAGTCAAGCCTAAATCCCTGAGCATTCCTATAGTGCTCACACATGTATTCCTCTTCTTCTCCCCAGGTCCTCAACATGCACGGCAAGGTGCTGACGGTGCGTCACCAGGCAGTGAATCGGCGGAAAGACAACCGCTTTGCTGTGGCGCTGGACTCTGAGCAGAACAACATTCACGTCAAAGACATCGTTAAGGTCATCGACGGGCCACACTCGGTAAGATTCACCACAGTTCTGCTTTCTATAGGTCTAAGCTCATAAATGTATTTCTCAACTCCAGCTTTAGTAGGGCCCTATAAAATCTGTGACGTGGACAGGAATTAAACTATATTCAAAAATGTATTACATTTAATCGGAAATCAACTAAATGTACTGAACTTATTAGATCATTTATTAATTTGCCTAAGATGATCATAATCAAGAACAAAATGCATAAGTGATTCTTAGTTTCCTTGAACTTTCTGAAGAGACGATGTGGAATTGCCTCGGGCTGTGTGCGCGTTTGTCTACCACTTCGTGTAGCCGTTAGCGAAGATGCTAATGATAACTATCGTCTGGTAGATGGAAAGGCTTTCCAAAAAACCTTGTCAATTTAAATGTTAACTACAAAGTAGCCTACCTAGCAGATTAATCATGATTGTTTGCATAAATCCAGTGGAGATTTGTTTAGCAAACTCTGCAATCACATTTGTGCTATAGAAACACTGCTAACCGAACAAGTCTCTTGCTGGTGTACACTTACATTTGAAGGGGATCTACACCCAAAAATGAAAATTCCTTAGATTTTTCCCAGACCTCAAACGTGGTCTCCTGATTTCGTTTAAGCCTTGTTGTGAACTTAGAACATTACAATGTTGTTTTTAAAGGGATTTTGAGAAAATAAATGACATCTGAAACCAGGAAAAACAAAACATTGAATGGAAAAGTAAATGGAATTAGGCAACAAAAAATATTGTCTAGGGCTCTACTATAGGCCTCCATCCAGGTTTGGTGACTACTTTCAAAGCCAGTGTCTGGACTCGAGCCCTCATTTACAAAATTGGTAAGTCAGCTTGAAGAGCTTTGACGTACAGCACCAGTCAAAAACTTTGGGCACACCTACTCATTCCAGGTTTTTTTTGGGGGGGGGTTGCGAGAATGCCAAGTGTGTGCAAAGCTGTCAAGGCAAAGGGTGGCTACTTTGAAGTATCTCAAATATAAAATATATTAGGGATGCACGATATAGCTGTGAACATATCGGAATCGGCCGACATTCGCTAAAAATGCCAACATCGCTATCGGCTAGTTTAACGCCGGTGCATCACTAAAATATATTTTAATTTAACACTTTTGGTTACTACATGATTCCATATGTGTTATTTCATAGTTTTGATGTCTTCACTTATTCTACAATGTAGAAAATAGTTTAAAAAAATAAAGACCCTTGACTGTGTAAGTGGGTCCAAACTTTGGACTGGTACTTTATTTTCATGCACAAAATGGGACTGTATGTTGAGTTTTAGGCCATATTGCTTATCTCTAGCTGTTTTTCAGTTTGCCAAAGGTGCGATTAGCATGTATAGGTTGTTAGCATATAAGTGGTGTGGTTTGTTTGCCAGGGGCGTGAGGGAGAGATCCGCCACATTTTCAGAGGCTTTGCCTTCCTGCACTGTAAAAAGCTGGTGGAGAACGGGGGCATGTTCGTCTGCAAGACACGCCATGTGGTGCTGGCCGGGGGCTCCAAGGTCAGTCTTCCATTTAGCTCTCACCGCATCACTTTCAAGTCTTCCATCTATGCCATCACCTCTTAACCTTCTCCAGTGGGAACCATCAGAGCTGTTGTTGACGTTTTGATTCTTCCATTCTTTAGCCCAGAGACGTCACCAACTTCACCGTGGGAGGCTTCGCTCCGAGGAGTCCAAGTATCAGCAGCCCCATGCATCCAGGTGGTGGTGGTGGTGGTGAGTGGAGTATAGCTCACAGAGAGCATGTGGTCACTCTCACCATAAACTGTGTATTACACTGCCCTTTGTTGATTTGTAGAAATTAGCAAACAGTTGCTTAGTGCAGGATACAACACAAAATAACAATTATCAGACCACAGGCATTACACAACTCCTGTTCTCTCCTTCAGGTCAGCAGCAGAGGGGTGGTGGAGGAGGTGGACAGATGGGGCGTGGCCGGGGCAGGAGGGACAACGACCTGATTGGACAGACCGTCCACATCTCCCAGGGACCATACAAGGGTAATGCTGCGTTCATAACTCAGAAATGTGTACATATCAGCATACGGCTCGGAGAAAATGACTTGAATGCTCCTCCAGCTGGTAATTACTAGTGGGAAACTGATCTGTCATCTCCAAGCTCTGACTTCTCCCACATGCTAAAATCTGATGTCGCATACTATTGAAATTATCTCAATAACAGCATTTTTGACACTTAAATGCAACAGCAAAACATTATTTACAAAAAACATCTGTTTTTGAACACTATAATTTTTTTGCAACTTTAATAGCTGTACTTTTAGTTTATTTTTAACCCAGCTTGTTTGCCATTAGCCAATCTGCGTTCTCAATGAGTTCAAGGCATGTGAATGCACACAAGTAGGATTTTCTGAGTTTCCCACTTGCTATGAATGCAGAAAAAGGACCAAACCAGGTCACGTGAACCAGATGGGGTTGTCCTCTGCCATAGAATGGACAATAAACACATTAAGCAGAAATGCTGTTGCACCATGGGTGTTGGAGTTTCAACACTTGGATCATTCTCAATAGGGAATCTTTTGACCTAATCCTTGCCATTATTTCCCAGGGTACATTGGAGTGGTGAAGGATGCCACTGAGTCGACAGCCAGAGTGGAGCTGCACTCAACATGCCAGACCATCTCTGTGGACCGACAGCGTCTCACCACAATGTTCGTTCACATCATCAGGGATCTATTACAATGATATATTGTGAACACAGTGATATTAACGCAATAGTTCACCTTTTTAGAGTGTTAATTAATGTTGACTTGTTTTTGTTACATTCAGGGGAGCCAAGAGGCATGGAGGAATGACTTCCACCCACGGACGCACTCCCATGTACGGTTCCCAGACCCCCATGTACGGGACAGGCTCCCGTACCCCCATGTATGGCTCTCAGACCCCCTTACACGATGGTGAGCGAGACACCCCACCAAGGAAATACCTCTATGGCCCTCAATCAGAATATATATATATATATATATATATATATATATATATATATATATATATATATATATATATATCTATGACCTGCAATATAACTATTCTCATTGTGGTGATCCTTGTTCCCCACAGGGAGCCGTACACCGCACTACGGCTCGCAGACTCCGTTGCATGATGGGAGCAGAACGCCGGGGCAGAGCGGAGCGTGGGACCCCAACAACCCCAACACACCGTCCAGGTAAGCTACATGTGGGGAAAAAACTAAATGTGGGAAATAGCCTCAGCATTCTATGGTTGATAAGGGTTTCTTCATCTTTGCCGGGTCAAGAGTTGTCAAAGTTAATACAGCTATTTTTCTGTACTTTCTACAGATCCTGAAAATATGTTTCCCTAATAGGATAACTTTTTGGAAACAGCCTTTAACCTGTTCCTCTTGTTTCAGGGCGGACGATGACTTTGAGTTTGGTTATGATGACGAGCCCTCGCCGTCCCCTCAGGGCTACGGGGGCACGCCTAACCCCCAGACCCCTGGCTACCCAGAGGTGCCCTCACCCCAGGTCAATCCCCAGTACAACCCCCAGACCCCAGGCACCCCAGCCATGTGAGTCTCACACACATACGGTTTTCCATTGTCTATTTGCTGTCTTTTTCAATGTCTCTAGGCCCCTTTTACAGTGACGACCAACTGCTCAAGGTGAGTTTGGTTCTCTCCGTCCTAGCCAAGTCCACTGACTGTGTGTGTTCCTCAGGTACAACACGGAACAGTACTCGCCGTACACTGCCCCCTCCCCACAGGGCTCGTACCAGCCCAGCCCCAGTCCCCAGAGCTACCATCAGGTGGCCCCCAGCCCAGTGGGCTACCAGAACACACACTCACCAGCCAGCTACCACCCCACACCCTCACCCATGGCATACCAGGTAAGACCCACCACGCTTGACATACATTTATTTTTTTTGCCACTTAGTAGGACTGATGTTGATTTAAAAATTGTACTGGTCTGAAAGCTCAAGTCACTTATCCCCAAAAAAAGAAAAATGGTCTGTAACACCATTTCTACATCATTGTATGATGCCCAGAACTACTTAAAAAAAGAAATTCCATTACTATCTTTTTACCATAGAGAAAAGATAGAAACATGTAGGCTACACTCTGCCCATTGGCTACTTTGCATATTCAAGCCTGTCTCAAAATACAACACTGCCCCCTTTAAGGGTCTCCTGGAGGATGGTGGGCCACCCTTGGTAGCCTATAAAAATATTGAAACAATTACAACCAAATACTTTCTATATAAAATTCATACAACTGCTGAACATTAAAAACATGTTGAAGCAATGAGGCTGACGCAACTGATCAGACAATTAAGCTTAAAATGTTGATAGAAATGTTAATGTTTACATGACTGTAGGCTACACACGAATGTTCCAAATTGCAATTAGCGTGAAAACACCGTTCTCAAAAGCATACCGCACTCCGAAGCACTTTCATGTGACCGAGGAAAATATCTGTTAGAAATGAAGAGGGGCGATCTAAAGATGCATCAACTAGCATGGGTTACTAATATCACCAGGATTGTGCCTTTGGCTGCTAGACAATAAAACAAGTTAAATTGGAAACGGGTATTCCCAAACTGGGGTACGCAATGCCGTCATGGGTAAGCCAAAAATACAAATGTGATTCACATTTAAATAATACTAATATATATATATATATATGTTCTAACAGTCCATTTATATATCTAGTGTTCAGCGAAATAACAACACCATGTCAAATATTTAACATCCAATCACATTAACCGTTACTCTTGCGGGAATTCCACTAACGGTCCGTATGTAGCTGCTGCTCATTCCGTTTGCTCGAAAATTGATAAATGGTCATAAACAGTAAGCGACACATACCAGCTCTACTGGTAGTACTACTACTACCAGCAGTAGTAGCACTACCCTTTGCAACCACATACCTATTTGAGAGTGGCTTCTCGGCCCTCACTAGCATGAACACTAAATACAGGCACAGACTGTGTGGGAAATGATTTAAGACTGAGACTCTCCAATACAACCCAACATTGCAGAGTTATGTGCATCCTTTCAAGCACACCCATCTTATTAACCTGTGGCGAGTTATTCACAATTTTCAATAAACACAAAAGGTTTTATATGTAAGATGGTTAAATAAAGAGCAAAATGATTGATTATTATATTATTTGTACTCTGGTCCTATGAGCTCTTTGTCCCGGCTCGAGGGAAGAAACAAACTCTCACTCAAACTTGCAACTCAATATTAGGAAGGTGTTCCTAATGTTGGTTATACTTAGTGTATATTCTTGTCCATTTTATTTATAATTTTTTTTTTAAGTACTTGTTCCGGACAAGTGTTAATGTCGAGCCCTTCCACGCACTTCATATTATTTCCCAGACATCTGTCTTTCTCTTTAAGGGTGTTGCAATACATTGTTTTAGCTTTGTGTGTTGACAAGTGTTGCCTTGTCATTCTTTCAAATTAGTAAGACTTAGTGCTGTTGGTTTATACAATGGGCATGTCTTGCCAGAGGGAAAAAACATTTTTACAATCAAACACGTTTGGAGGCTTATCTGCTAAATTCTTCAGGACCTCGAAAGGCGCATCGTTAATCTCCAAGCTGCTTCTCATAACCATTGTTATTGAAGTTGCTCTTAAAAATGCTCGTTATTTACTGACTGCCTCAGCTATTGTAGTGGTCCAGATGGTTTGTTGCCCTCTGGCACTGTTAGGTTCTTATTTTTCAGAGTTAATAACCCACAGACACTAGAGAAGCGTTAACCAAGTTTATTCTTCCCAAAGGTTCTGTACAGCTGAAAACGGACAGCTAAACATTTCAGACATCACAGTTTATATGCATCCTACTTAGGACACTCCTCTTTACAGTTTATGGCTCCACGGGAAAGAAGGTAACCAAATACCAACCCGGATTACTCCCTTAACTTCTCTGGGATATAGTCCCACCTCGCCAACAGCCAGTGAAATTACAGGGCGGCAAATTCAAAACAACAGAAATCTCATAATTTAAAATTCCTTAAACATACAAGTATTATACACCATTTTAAAGAGAAACTTCTCGTTAATCCAACCACAGTGTCTTGACACCTTGCGATTATGTTAGGTCAGCACCTAGCCACAGAAAAACATATAGCCATTTTCCAAAGAAGGAGAGGTGTCACAAAAGTCAGAAATAGCGTTATAAATATTCACTTACCTTTGATCTTCATCGGAATGCACTCTAAGGAATCCTTTTTGTTCGCTTGTTTAGCACAGTAATCTAAATGCACAATGCGCGATCACTTAGTTCAGACAAAAAGTCAAAAAAGTTATATTACAGTTCGTAGAAACATGTCAAATGATGTATAGAATCAATCTTTAGGATGTTTTTATCATAAATCTTCAATAATGTTTCAACCGGACAATTCCTTTGTCTTTAGAAATGAAAAGGAACGCAGCTCGTTCTCACCACCTCTTAGTCAAACAGCTCTTATTCGCTCCCCCTTCACAGTAGAAGCATGAAACAAGGTTCTAAAGACGGTTGACATCTAGTGGAATCCTTAGGAAGTGCAATATGACCCCATAGACACTGTATATTGGATTGGCAAAGACTTGAAAACCAACAAACATCAAATTTCCCACTTCCTGGTTGGATTTTTTTCTCAGGTTTTTGCCTGCCATATGAGTTCTGTTATACTCAGACATCATTCAAACAGTTTTAGAAACTTCAAAGTCTTTTCTATCAAAATCTACTAATTATATGCATATTCTAGCTTTTGGGCCTGAGTAGTAGGCAGTTTACTCTGGGCACCTTATTCATCCAAGCTACTCAATACTGCCCCCCCAGTCCCAAAGAAGTTAAAGGGAACTGACCTCACCCCTCACCTCATGATCCACAGATATCCATCTGTCTTCTCTATATCAACACATCGCTCTCCTACATCAACCACATTCTAAAGCCTTCTGGCTTTTTACAAACTTTCTATTCAAGACTTTGCCTCTATCATTTATTTAATATCTCAATGTTCAAAGTTTAGCCGATTCTAACAGCACCTTATACTCAGTTCTCCACTAAACATAGAATCAAGATTTGTATGTCTTTTTGAACTCCCAGGACGAAGTTGACTACAAATACAAAGTTGCCAATGCCTTTGCAAATGTTTCAAACAAGTGAAAGTTAGAAAAAGCTGTTTAAAATGCAAACTGGGATGACTGTATTAAATTATAAATACAGTAGGCTGCCTAGGACTATATTTTGAAATCAATTTCATGTTCATTCGAGTTCTACTTTTAGGCTACTGTGCCTAGGCTTATGTAATTATTGCGTCAATATACAGGGCATCTGGAGTGTGTTCAGATCCCTTCCCTTTTTCACATTTCATTACATTGACAGTGCATGTCAGAGCAAAAACCAAGCCATGAGGTTGAAGGAATTGTCTGTAGAGCTCCGAGACAGGATTGTGTCGAGGCACAGATCTGGGGAAGGGTGCCAAAACATTTCTGCAGCATTGAAGAACCCCAAGAACACAGTGGCCTTCGTCATTCTTAAATGGAAGAAGTTTAGAACCACCAAGACTCTTCCTAGATCTGGCTGCCCGGCCAAACTGAGCAATCGGGAGAAGGGCCTTGGTCAAGGAGGTGAGCAAGAACCCGATGGTCACTGACTGCTCCAGAGTTCCTATATGGAGATGATTGTCCTTCTGGAAGGTTCTCCCATCACTGTAGCACTTCACCAATCAGGCCTTTATGGTAGAGTGGCCAGACGGAAGCCACACCTCAGTTAAAGGCACATGACAGCCTGCTTGGAGTTTGCCAGAAGGCATCTAAAGACTCTGACCATGAAAAGCAAGATGATCTGATCTGATGAAACCAAGATTGAACTCTTCGGCCTGAATGACAAGCACCGCATCTGGAGGAAACCTAGCACCATCCCTACGGTGAAGCATCGTGAAAGCATCATGCTGTCGGGATGTTTTTCAGCGGCATGGACTGGGAGACTAGTCAGGGTCAAGGGAAAGATGAACGGAGTACAAAGATGTCTTCGAAGAAAACCTGCTCCAGAGCGTTAAGGGCCTCAGACTGGGGTGACTGTTCACCTTTCAACAGGACAATGACCCTAAGCACACAGCCAAGACAATGCAGGCGTGGCTTCAGGACAAGTCTCTGAATGTCCTTGAGGGGCCCGGACTTGAACCCTATCGAACAGGTGCAGCAACATTCCCCATCCAACCTGACAGAGCTTGGTAGGATCTGCAAAGACGAATGGGAGAAGCTCCCCAAATACAGGTGTGCCAAGCTTGTAGCGTCATGCCCAAGAAGACTCGAGGCTGTAATCACTGCCGAATGTGCTTCAACAAAGTACTGCGTAAAGGGTCTGAATACTTAAGTAAATGTGATATTTCCAGAGGAAGGGTTTATTTTATACATTTGCAAACGTTTCTAAACCTACTATGTCATTATGGGGTATTGATGAGGGGGAAAAAAATATTTAATCCATTTTAATCCAATAAGGCTGTAACATAACAAAATGTGGAAAAAGTCAAAGGGTCTGAATACTTTCCGAATGCACTGTATTTGTGTAACAACGTGCACAATGATATACCAAATATGTGGTTTAGTGCTTTGTTGTAGAATAAGCCGCCTCAATAGGCCTGTTAGCATCTATCTATAGGTGATCATATAATTATGTTAGATTAAAAGGAAAAGTCGTCACTGTTTTAACATTGCGTCATTCCAACATCAGCTGAAGATGTAGCGCGTTTCTTAAAACACCATGCAGAAAGAACATTCGCTTGCATGCATTTTGCATCATCATAATGATGTGACACTTTGCTTTTTGAAAACTTGACTACTGGCATGCAAAAGACTTTGGGACTGTATTAACAGTGGACTAATGAAAAATACACTTTTTTTTGTGTGTTTTCCTTTTAAGGTAAGGTGTCTAAAGTAAGATTTGAAAAGAGAGTGAGTGCTGTTGATCAGAGAGCAGAGTTGCCTTTCTTTTGGTCCCATTGGTATGTACACGTGCTTCAACAACTAAGCGAACCTTCTCTCTGCGTGGGGTTTTGGCTGTTGTCGGAACGATGCATCGTTGAAACGAAAAGTTCCATCGCCCTGATCTTTGTTTCCTTCTGTCGTCCCACCCCAGGCCAGTCCGAGCCCCAGCCCGGTAGGCTACAGCCCCATGACCCCCGGCGCCCCCTCCCCTGGCGGCTACAACCCCCACACCCCCGGCTCCAACATCGACCAGACCTCCTGCGACTGGGTCACCACCGACATCCTGGTGCGGGTTAAGGACACCTTCCTGGACAGCCAGGTGGTTAACCAGACGGGCGTCATCCGCAGTGTCACGGTGAGTAGCAAAGATCACACCACTCCTCCACGATCCTAGATGGTACAGGGGTGAAGAAAGGCTCACACATTTGATTCTACTTCATTACCCAAGTTTCCTGTCTGGATTGAAATGGCGGGAACATTACTTTGGCTTTTAGGGAAAAAGAGTTGTATAGAAATATTAATTTCTGGGATTTGTCTTCCATAACCAAAATGGTATGTAGTCATTTGATTTATTTGAGTAGAAATTAACTCTGGATTCCTGACAGTAACGGCTCCGTTTTGGCCTGTTGATGGAAGAAAGGAGACACTGCCAAGATGGAGCAACACTTTTTGTCATGCGTCTTATCTTTGGTAGATTGAGGGGAACAAAAACAATTTAATCAATTTTAGAATAAGGCTGTAACATAGCAATGTGGAGAAAGTCAAGGGGTCTGAATACTTTCTGAATGCACTGTGTATGTGTAACGTCCGTGACCAATGATATACCAAATATAGGGTATATGCTGTATCATCCCTCATATTTGGCTCCCATTGCCTTTTGATGTAACTGATACAAACCCTACAGAATGGGGGGGGGCATCTTTTTTTTTTAATGCCTTATGGGCCTAATGGTAAAGACAAGTATTTTAACGGTAATAATGTATTACCTTTTTTAATGTGACGTGAACACAACCTGTCATGTTTTCATCTGACTGTCAAACAAATCACTTCAAAAGGTAGGCTACTTGCACACGTTCATCCATTCCAAAATAATTCCAGTATCCAAACAGTGCAAACGTTTAATGAAAAGAAAGAAAAATATGTAACAAAACATCAGTGTAATGACACACTCTTGTAACTTGCATTAATTGACTTTTTTTTTTTTTTTTTTTTTTGTCAAAGTCGACACCTGAAAAGAGGCTGAAATACAGCCATCTGTGTCTCCTGAGTTTGCTAGCAAAAGCTCAAGACCAATAGAGGCAGAGTAAAGAGATTACTGCGACTGAAACAACCTGAAACGGTCACTGGTTTAAACCATGACGGAGAGGTGGGGAAGTTCGCTTCATTCTGAATAAGCTTATTTTCATATATTTACCGCTGTAGCAGGACAAAATAGCATTTTATGGCACAGTTGGTAGAGCATGGCGCTTGCACCACGACAAGTTGTGGGTTCGATTCCTAGGGACACCCATTCGTAAAATGTATGTATGCATTAAGTCTCTTTGGATAAAAGTTTTTGCTAAATTGCTTACTATTTTATTATGCTAGAAACCAATAATGGTTAAATTGGAGTTTTGTTGCATTTAGGGGATATTGTCTTATTCCCCCCTTTTACTATTCTTACCTATGTGTTACGTTAACAACATGAACGTGCTGAACCAAGTACTCCCATCATTGACCTGATGCGTCTTCTCCTTCCTCAGGGTGGCATGTGCTCCGTCTTCCTCCAGGACACAGAGAAGGTGGTGAGCATCTCCAGTGAACACCTAGAGCCTGTCACCCCAACTAAGAACAACAAGGTAAGGCTGCTTCTCAACACAACACCTTTCTACTGGACTCAAGTGTTCTGTGGACAGGAGCATGGTTCTTTTGGGTTCATAAGGCTCTGGCTGCTCTTGGTGTGTCATCTGTTGTCTGTGGTGCCTCTCTCCAGGTGAAGGTGATTCTAGGGGAGGACCGCGAGGCCACGGGGATCCTACTGAGTATTGATGGGGACGACGGCATCGTCAGGATGGAGCTGGATGACCAGCTGAAGATTCTCAACCTCCGCTTCCTGGGCAAGCTGGAGCTCTGAGCCATCACACCCCAACCTCACAACACGCCCTCACTGCAAAGCAACGTCACTCAAAACAAGCAGAATATGTGCCCCCATGTTCACTATCAAAGATTAAAATTGCCCGTGTAATTTCTTTTCAGCCAAACTTGTGCTCTTAGTGAACTCGCATTGGTTTTTAGTGCTCTGTGGTTGTAATTTCTGTCTGTTCTTTACTTTTTTTGTTATAGAAACTACCTTTTGGTTATGTGTGTACAATGTCAATTAAATGTTGCACTGTGTGGTGTCTTATATAAACATTTTGTATATACACAACAATAAGGTGCTTTAAAATACTTGTTTATTTTGCCAACAAAATGTAGATTTGGACTCACCAAAAGCATGTTTGCAAAACAAAAATACTTAAAGGACATAAAGTGCCTGCGTATTACATGAGTGCCTTAATAAGATGTGAGCCCTGCAATTCAAGAACTTGCTTATCATTAGGTTAAGCCAGTAGGCATGGCAGCCCCGTCTGTGGTGAGGACAGACGTAACACTAGTCACATGGCTGGTGTGGGTGGTCGTGGTTTATAGGGAAGTAGAAGACAGGGGAGTCCTGTGGACAGGGGTGCCCAGGAAAGGTGTGCCAGAGCTGGGGAGGTACTGGTTCAGCTCCCTGGTCCTCTTTGTGATGACATCCAAGGGTGAGGTTTTGAGACAGAGGGATCTTCACCTGGACCAATACTTCTCGTCCCTGAGGGAAGTGATGGGAGATTCCATTTACATGCCCACAAATAAACTGTTTCTCTACATCTGCAAAATCTTGGAAGCATCAGTGCCACTGCCAGATTACACCAAAGGCAAGAACTCTCAAGTGGTGATAATGTGTGGTTTGGTACAATACTACAGTGACTAGCTTGGTCACAGATTTGTTTTGCACTTGCCTACCCCAGTTTGGCATGACACTAAGTGACAAGGAACTGGCATGATGGAGCAGACAGACAGGCACTCAGGCTAGGGATTCTTACCTAGCTGTTAGCTTACCTTTTCATCATTTATACACTGAATCTGGACATCGGGGTCATCTCCAATGACTGGGGCCAGAGCATGGTTGACTTTATCGTACTGAACAGATGGCAGAACAATGCAGTAACTGAATTCAAGTTTCATCCTACTTCCCCATGTAAACTTAAGTTCAATGTTCATTGCCTTTTTTGTCATAAATAGGAATTATTTGTCATGTTCTCAGGGTTTATGTTTCTGATCTCAACCAAACAAGTTCACGTAAGTGGTTCTATTTTATAAGATCCTACTGAAACCCATGCTGCAAAAAGACGAGATAATTTAATTATATCCATCAGATCCTTATTTGGATGCAGTGTCTCAGTCTACATCCAAATAATGGTACATGAAAAGCATTGTAATTTAGTTTCTGTAAACCCCACAATGCATGCCTATAGCTGTCTCTTAACCCTTCCCCAAGGTGATAGTGACTACCTACTGGATAAGACTGGTTACAAGAGGGCTTTATGCCTGCGTCCTCCAAGGCTCTGAATAATGGGTGGAGAACAGGTAGCTTAGCCAGGATAAAAGCCATCAACAGAGGTTTGACTATGTGTAATGGTGAAAGAGGCAGGTTAGGTATGTGAATGTGAACAGTGGGGCTGACCGGTCAATATCGAAGCGCCCGCGTAGTTTCAGACATATCTGGAAGTAACGCAAGGGAGAGTTCATGCCCTCCACACAAGCAGCACAAGAGCCATGTTTGATCCATTCATCTTTCCTGTTGGAGAAACACAGGGACATTCAGCTCTGCTATGCAGCTGTAACACAATTTTATTCTGTGAACCGGAATACAGTAATAACTTTTATTCTGTGGGGACCTCTGAACCTTTCCAGTCAATATAACAGAGAAAATAACCCCTTGACTTTTTCCACATTTTGTTACTTTACAGCCTCATTCTAAAATGGATCAAATTATTTCCCCCCTCTTCAATCAACTCACAATACCCGATAATGACAAAGCAAAAACATGATTTTAAGCAATTTTTTAAATGTAAAAAAAAGAAAAGAAAAATACCTTATTTAGATAAGTATTCAGACCTTTTGCTATGAGACTCGAAATTGAGCTGAGGTTCATCCTTGAGATGTTTCAACAACTTGATTGGAGTCCACGTGTGGTAAATTCAATTGATTGGACATGATTTGGAAAGACACACACCTGTCTATATAAGGTCCCACAGTTGACAGTGCATGTCAGAGCAAAAACCAAGCCATGAGGTCGAAGGAATTGTCCGTAGAGCTCCGAGACAGGATTGTGTCAAGGCACAGATCTGGGCAAGGGTACCAAAACATTTCTGCAGCATTGAAGGTCCCCAAGAACACAGTAGCCTCCATCATTTTTAAATTGAAGAAGTTTGGAACCACCAAGACTCTTCCTAGAGCTGGCCGCCCGGCCAAACTGATCAATCGAGTGAAAAGGGTCTTGGTCAAGGAGGTGACCAAGAACCCGATGGTCACTCTGACAGGGCTCCAGAGTTCCTCTGTGGAGATGGGAGAACTTTCCAGAAGGCCAACCATCTCTGCAGCACTCCACCAATCAGGGCTTTATGGTAGGTAGAGTGGTCAGACAAGCCACTAAAGGACTCAGACAATGATAAACAAGATTCTCTGATGATGAAACCAAGATAGAATTATTTGGCCTGAATGCCAAGCATCACATCTGGAGGAAACCTGGCACCATCCCTACGGTGAAGCATGGTGATGGCAGTATCATGCTGTGTGGATGTTTTTCAGGGACTGGGAGACTAGTCAGAATTGAGGGAAAGCTGAACAGAGCAAAGTACAGAGAGATCCTTGATGAAAACCTGCTCCAGAGTGCTCAGGACCTCAGACTGGGGTGAAGGTTCACCTTCCAACGGGACAATAACCCTGAGCACACAGCCAAGACAACGCAGGAGTGGCATCGGGACAAGTCTCTGAATGTCCTTGAGTGGCCCAGACAGTGCCTGGACCTGAACCGATTCAATATCTCTGGAGAGACCTGAAAATAGCTGTGCAGCGACACTCCCCATCCAACCTGACAGAAACTCCCCAAATACAGGTGTGCCAAGCCTGTAATGTCATATCTAAGAAGACTCGAATCTGTAATCGCTGCCAAAGGTGCTTCAGCCAAGTACTGAGTAAAGCGTCTGAATACTTATGTAAATGTTCCCCCCCAAAAATGTTTTAACACATTTGAAAAAATGTATAAATACCTGTTAGTGCTTTGTCATTATGGGATATTGTGTATAGATTGATGAGGGGGAAAAAACTATTTAATCAATTTTAGAATAAGGGTGTAACGTAACAAAATGTGGAAAAAGTGAAGGGTCTGAATCATTTCTGAATGCACTGTATATTAGAGATGGTGGAACAGGTAGTGTAAAGGTTGAAGAAACTAATTTGGGAAGTAGACCTTTTACCTGGGTTGGGGTCAATTCGAATTGAAGCCAGTCATTTCAGGAAGGAAACTGACATTCCAATTCAATAATTTAAAAAAAGGCCATCTCTTTTTTAACGACTTCTCGATAAACTGAAAAGGAGAATCTTTTTATGTGAAAAATGTACTTCCATTGAAAATTGACCCCCATCCTGCCTCTTACCAGAAGAGAAAACTGGATTGAGTCTTGAGTAGGGATGGCCAAAGTTGAGAGAGTTCAGGGTCCAGCTCCTGAAAGAAAGAGGAATGTCTTCTGAACACACAGATTCTTCATTGTCCTTCGATGGTGACTGTAACCAGAGACGAGTTTTACCTTGAGGTCAGAGTGGAATATTGGCCAGCAGCGACAACATGTATGAGCTTTCGAAGGCCTAGGTCAAAAATCGAAAAATGATCAGATATGAATTGTCATTCTCATTCAGTTTATTAAGGTCAGTCAAAAGGTTTTATTCTGATGGGGAATGACAAACATTAATGGGTAAATATAATTCATTTAAAACTCCAAACGTTTTTTTTTTTACCATAGTCCATGGATCGTCCATGTCTGGATGTTTGGAGGTATTCTGCACTGTGATGAATTCTTTAGACCCTGTGCAGAGTTAGAATAACAAGAATGGGTGATTGACGACGATGAGGATGAGGAAGTGCTATGGAGAAGTGGTTGAACTCACCAAACAGAAGCTCCCAGGCCACTGCAGAGTAAACTTCAAACACTGCCATGTACAGAACCTGGGAGAGATGGAAGGAGTCTGTATCCTCACGCCCAAGACTATTTAATATTTCAACATAACAGTACATCACACTCACGATAGAGGCACATTTAGGCTGGGTTTCTGTACAGCACTTTGCGACATCAACTGATGTAAGAAGGGCTTTATAAATTGATTTGATTGACATGCAACTATGCTTGTCCCAAAAGATAGTATTATAATCAAAAATAAACAATGTACTATAGAAGTTGAAAATAGCTAGACTTGAATGGAAAAGTCCAACTTCTGCACTTGATTGATCTACATTTCACCGTTGGATTGAAGTATTTACAACGCAAGATCCCAATCTTACTTTTCCTGCTGGTCTGCTGTCCAGTGGTCAGACTCCATGGTGACGGTAAGGACAGTCAGCAAGGCCACCATGAGCAGCACTGGTGAAAGCATATTGATGCTAGTCTAGGAGTGTGTGACATAAATATATTGGCTACAATTGCATGTGAAAAAAAGTGTGAAGTATGTTCTCATAAACATGAAAGAAACTGCAACCTCGTCAGTGCACAGCAATGTCATAACAAATGATGCGCTCACATCTTGTGTTAGACGCCAGTTGAAGAGGTATCGTACATTTCACAGGTGCATGCCTTACTGTTGAGTCAGGGCTTGTCTACACTTTGCTAAATCTTACTATCTTTGTTTACATCTCTAACGACAAACAAGTACAGCTAGAGCCATACACATATGACTATAAACACCAACAACATGTGCACAAACCCTGTAGAACAACTATAACAAATGTGTTTTGAGACTTACCAGAGAGAGTGACTGATCATGTGTGACTGATCTATAACGACAGTTCCCTGCTAATGAAAAATGCTAAACCAAAACTCTCTGTTTGCCTGATCTCATGAACACAGCTGGGGAGAGGTGAGACAACAGACTCGGTTCCTCTTTCTGAGGACCTCAACACAGAAATGAAACTAAGAGTGTCTAGTTTTGAGACTCTTTTAGAATATTATTCACACAACTGGAAGATGGACGGTGTGCACTGGAAGCAATACATTAGAATGATGCAAATACAAGAATGAGATCACCTAAGTACAAACTGTCAATGAGCAGCATACATTTTCCCCGTACAGAATTTCATTTGAATTCAAATAAACATCTGTATATTTAATGATGTGTGAGAGCAGAAATCAATGTGAACAACGGCTACCAAAGAAGCAATTGTAGACCATTGGAGGGAAGGCTTGAGCAGAGTTTGGTCTCTCCTGGTGACCATAGTTTGGCTCACATTCAGAAATGCTGCAATATGTGACTGCGCCCTTGAACAGGCCGCGGCTAGACAAGCAGCAAGAGGCTTCACACTGAGTACAACCTCCACCATGAATCGCCTACTGGTAAAAAAAATATTTGTTTTCTCTCCAAATGTTTCTGTTTTCTCTGCTGCCAGTAGTAATCTGAATCATGTAAAGAGTTAAAATATTATTAATAGATTCTTGGATCTTATTTGGAAAGAGAAGTACAGTTGGACTGACCTTTGTACCACCTTTTATTAATGTGGAGAGTAGAAGGCAAAATTTGCAGTGATATCTGTCTTCCTGATTACTTGTTGCTAAGTATCAAATGAATAAATACATTCCAGTATGTGTGGGGGGATAAGTTAGACGGGCTATGGCCTCAAATAACCTGTTGCAGGCCTCGTCTCTGCCCCGGTGGTCGACTGAGAGTCAGGCCAGCATATAAGCCACTTTAGATAGTAAAACAAGAAGGGTGGTCCCAGGAGATTCTGACGACATTCTAGAGAAATGCAGTTACAGAGACACATTAATATCTGTCTAGATGATCTCTCTGTGAGGTCGTATTGGACTCATATTGTCATTCAGATGAAAATGTAATGCAAAACTGGGTCTTATTGATCTTTTAAAATGTGTAGTTTACAAGCTCCTACTGAGAGGTCATATCGTTTCAATTACGTCCCTCTCACTTCTCGGTGAGGTGGGAAAATGCGATGGTATATTATACTTGTATATTGTTATTGATTCACATTTCCTCTATCGGTCCTTTATGATTTCTCTAAGCAAACTGTGCCGTGTCCACAAATAGCTTCCACATACGTACGCACACACGTATACACACACACACATGGAATTCAGTCCAAGGGGAAGGGTTTAATGTTCTTCTCTCCCTCCAAAATATGTAATCTAATTGGTTTAGGTCACAGGTTGAGTGGCAGTCATTGGCTAGCGGCAATGCCAGTTCTCGCCCCCTGGTTCAGGCCTCCAATTTGACCTTGGTAGATATTACACGGTGGAACCAGTTCTCTTAAAGGGACAGAACCCAAGTCAACACAAGTATATGAAATGGTCTTCAATGAAATGAAAAGGTTTTGCCTGTGATAGGAAAAAGTCGTAAGAGATTGACCTCACAGAGAATGTTGACGTGATACAAAGACCAATAGATTAAAAACTTCAAAAGAGGCCCCCCCGGTGGCGCAGTGGTCGAAGGCACTGCATCGCAGTGTTAGCTGTGCCACCAGAGACTCTGGATTTGAGCCCAGGCTCGAAATAGTCCTGTTATAAGGAATGAACATAATGGGTCAGAACAAATGGTATGGGTTGACCCTGATTTTCAACTGTTTATCTAATTGACAATAATGGTTAAATACCGGTTTGCACTCGACAGTGTCCTTTTACAGAATATCGGTCTGATTTCATATTTCATTAGGTGTGACAGATTATCCGTCAAAGGAAGTTGAATCTCTGCCTGGTTTAATCTCTGCCTGAGAAGGCTTTCGGTTGGTTTTTATATCTTGGAGGATGTTGATTTAATCTAGCATATTTGATGTGACAACCCAGCTGTCTTTGATACTAGCATCACTTTGGATGGAAAGCGTATCTACGATTGCCAAAATTGTATATTCACTCAGAAGGTCTAAAACATAGTGAAGAAGGTGATACACATTTCAAAGTCTGTGTAATTTCCCCCCTGCATGCTGTTGAAAGAAAAAGGAATGTTTGCGACTGTCTCATTTTTTGGGGTGTATGCAAACCACTCAAAATGTCTACAACAGTTAGAAGGGGGTACTTCCTCTCATGACCAAGACTGTATACAATAGCAGTTGTTGTCATGACGAACACTATTTCAACGGAGAGGGAACTAAGAGTAACCCAAAGAGTATTCCATAGCTCTTTCCTCATACAAGAAACAACAGGCTAGTATCACATCCCTCTAAAAGTGAAAGTAAAAAAACAGGTGTTGAATCGAAAAGGTAAATGCCACCCTATGTTATCTTATTATCAAATGATTTAATATACTGGAAACCCTATGAAAACAGCACCTAGCCTCAGCCGCTCAGTCAGCATGTCCCATCAAGAATTCAACCAATTTATTTTGCACATTTGGCCGTAAGGGATGCAAAGGTATGTTTTGGTATAAACCCTGTATTTTCAATCTAGCTTTCCTTTGCTGGCACAGAGTAACATGGGTGATTTTGTGACTGTGGGATCCTTTCAGAAGCTACCCCGGCTGGCTACCAGCGCCTTCAGCACAACAACCAAACAGATGAAGAACAAGGTGCCAGATCATCAGAAGCTATTCCAGGTGAGCATGACATCATTAGGACACATGGATGAGAAACAATCCCAAACTAAGAAAACAAGAGGTGTCTTAACAACAGTGGATTTTAGATGTTTTTTGGCAGTCAACAAGATGTTATTTTGGCAGCAGACAAAAGTAATCTTTATCACAACGTTCATCAATGTCTGCAGAACATGTTTAATCAAGTACTTTAGAGCAACATTGACCTGATTGGGATCTACTGTATGTGTCATGTTGCAAGATTGATGAATTGCCACCATTGTTGGGTGGCACCTCAGAGGGGATAGTTGTTCTGTTCTTCAGATTAATGGTCTGGAATGCAATTCAGTCTGGTTTTATCATCACATATCACAAAGTCATTTTTGGCTTACAATAAAAGCCTCCAATGATTCATGATCATGAATAGGTATTTGAACCCTGACTTCGGTTGTAGGCGGACAACGGCTTGCCAGTCCACATCAAGGGAGGGACCACTGATGTCCTTCTCTACCGTCTAACAATGTCCATCACCCTCGCAGGTACCTGTTACATTCCTCCATTAACGCACTCTGTACATGTGGAGTATTGGGGTGCTGGTTTTCTATGCCGTATCACATGTTCTAATCATTGTGTCTTTCTGTTCTATTTAGGCACCGGATACTGCTTATTCTGGATTCTATGTGCCTGTCAGCCTAAGGGCAAATGAGGAAGCCCTGCTAATGCATGTGTTTATTGTTTAAATCAATTCCACTTTATGAACTTCTTCTAATGTCATGGTACAATTTCTGTACAGAATAAATCTCTCCATTATGCCTCTGTCTCAAGGCAAGCCTGAATGTCAGTGTGTAAATGTAAACCACTTCTGAAATATTTCCCTCTTATCGTCCATGTGTTAATTCACTTAACCTCAGTGAAAATATCGATTCCTGCCACTTCTGTGTTCAATCAGAGAAATTAAGGAACATTTCACATGGAACAAGCTTTGGAAATATCCCTGTGTTATTTGGCCGTAGATAGCAACAAGCGGCGTGGCTATTTGAATCAGTAACATCAAAAAGCTAAATGTACTGATACTTGAAATATGAAAATCGGTTGCAAAAAAATACTCCACACAAATACCAACAGGGTTATTTAATTAAGATTCCATGTTTCTGACAACAACAAAAAAGCATAGATTTGAGAAATACATTTGGCACACATTAGTTCAATGCTATCCAGTCAGTCACAAAACAGACCCTTTCTTTACTCTGGCTCAAAATGTAGACATTCGATTTGTTGTACTGTTATTCTCTCTAAATCAAATCTATTGAATCACAATTATAGCCAAGCTTGAGCTTTCATGGGCTTTTCTCCCCATGAGCAACTCAATAAATGAATGATATCATTTACACAAATATTTATTTGTAGAAATATTGTATCCCTTTCATAGTTCACATGTTCTGTGTAATTAGACAACGGCTGCTACATCTAGAGACTTATTGCAGTCAATTCTTACTTACAAGGAAAAGTGAACTTCAAGTATCGGCTTCCCTTCATAAAAGCTTATGTTTGCCCTTGTAAAAACGAACCCAATTGAAAATGTAGGTTCTGCAACAACTACAAAAAAAATATTAAATTACATTTGACTGTATTATATAAAAGCAGTTACTACGTAATTATACATTAGTCCTATGCAGTTATACGTTGGAACATGATCCCCATATGCCAGTATACAGTAAACATATGAAGTCACAGCATATTTGTCAGTTATTTAAGGTATTTAGTGTTAATCATCCAGTTAAAAGAATCAGTAATGTCGTCATATTTCCCTGCAGGAGCCTTGTTTTTACCACGGAGGGATGAGTAGACACAAAGTGGCCTACATCTCTGGGAACGGTCACTTGACCCAGTGCAACCACTCTAGCTAGCGCAGGAAGCGAATGCTCATCTTGTGGTCGATGTTTACCTTCTCCAGGGACTGTAGGGAAAAAGAAAAGCCAAAGTTAGACCGACGAATAGTGGAATTGGTATATTACAACACAATCAAATACAGCACATGCAGCCACTGAATATGAGAGGATAAGGCAAAAATACTGTCATCGTACAATGTACAGTATGCTGTTTGACTACAGCAATGGCCAACATCATTTTCTATGTGGTTGACTTAGTATTCTGGGTGCACTGTGCTGCAATGGGCCCATGTTGATATGTCAGTCTTCGAGCTCTACCCAGTGGTACCTTGCGGAACTCCTCAAAAGAGATGGCATCGTCCTTGTCCAGGTCAGCCTCCTGGATGGTGCGGTCGGCGATGCTCTCGAGCTGCTCCTCCGTCACCTGCATCTCCAGCATGGACCGCAGCACCTGTCAATCACCCTCAGCTGTCAATCACATCCCAAACCCATTGGAGAATGGGCTTCATTCTATAGGGCCCTCAAATTCAAATCCCGACCTTGAAGCTAGTTCCACTTCTTGTTTTGTTGTTCCCCTCTAATCAGGGACTGATTTAGACCTGGAACACCAGGTGGGTGCAATTAATTATCAGGTAGAACAGAAAACCAGCAGGCTCCGGACCTCGTAGGGTAAGATTTGAATACCTCTGGTATAGGGTATAGTCATTCTAGCCATCAATTGCAGGGGCATACCAGACCTGGTTTGGTATGAGAAAAAATTTGCATCACTAACTTATTGGTGGTATATTGTGTTGTCAGTTAAGCCAACAGTTATTACAGACCTGTAGAAGCTCTGCTCTGGAGATTTTGCCATCCTTGTCCTGGTCATACAGTTGGAAAGCAACTGAAAGGAAAGAGATAAATCAGGGCAGAACGGACTGAGTTGAATTTGACTGCTAAAATCTATTTTGAGGTAACCACGAAAAAATATATATCTGCCAGAGGACTCACACTTGAGTTTACTGGTCCTACTGTTGACAGGTTCAGGCATACTGGGATCTTTGGGATGTTTTTTGTCCGCAGGCCGGAAGTGGGCCAGGATCCTCACAAAGGAGTGGAAGTCCACCGTTTCCTGTCTGAGAGATATTCTTTTAATACCAGAACCCGCTTACATTCCAAAAGTACAGGGTACATGGACATTTTATAAAAAATAAAACAGAAATTGGTGCACAGAATCAACTGAACTTGAATAAATATTTAATCTTGTGGATTGTGCTCTCTGTTGTTTTAAGGAGACCTAGAAAAATAATGGACTTTTTTATTACAGCGAAAATTAACATTAACCTTTACCTTACCATTTCATTGGTGAGGTTATCAAGTCAGTAACGTTACTCAAACATGTAAGAAATGTTGTTCTGTACCCTGGAGAGAAGAAAGCCCCAATGATCCGATCCCCAATGGGGTTCATCGCCAACCTATTAATGGCTCCAAAATCCTGTGGGCTTCACAGTAATGGGGATAAAACAAAGACAATATATCCAGACATAAGTTATTCTGAAATGCACTGTTTCAGTCAACTCCATAAAACTGACATGATTCCACCACTTACCGGAGATGACCTGTCTTCTCCTTGTCCAATGCTTCGAAACGGTCATAAAGTCGAACAATGTGTGCAGGGGTGACTATGATAAAGAGAAAACAAGAGAACCATAGATTCATGCTATTAGTAATGGGGCAGGACAGTGGCACACCAAATAATTTAATCAATATATGCACTAACCATATAGAGGCCAGTTCATTGCTCTGGATACCACTCAAGCAAACACTCCATGAATTATTCAAGCATTTATAAAAGTAGCCTAAAGGCCAAATTATTAATTTACCCACAACTTCTCAAGGCCACATGTATATATCAATATAACTCTCTGTTCAAAGCTTAGACATCCAATACTGTATTTGGTTGGGTAAGACGCATGCGTATTTTGATCAGCCAAAGTTGCGCGCGCAATTTGCGCACCTGTCAAACATCAATCTTATGGTTGCAAAAGCGATTATTAATTTGCACACATTTCAACATATCTGCGCTTTCAAACTTTGATGAAAAAATATAACAAAGGCAAAAGAAAAGCTGGGCTCCATACAGCTGTCACAATAACATCTATAATGACATCCGTTATACGCCTACTCAAAGATTTGTCTTCGAATTTGGCATAAACTATGAAGTCATTGTATAATCATGACAATCTCAATACAATTTTTTATAGTAGCCTAAATTACAGTCCTGCCCGCCGGAGAACTTACAACCCGTTTCTTGCATTAATTCTTCGACGTTTGGAATTTTTGACAGGGTGGAGTTTGTCGAGCCCATTTCCACAGGAAAAAAACAATAACATCTGTTTCACTCGATAAATAAACGTCAGGTCCGGGAACTTCAGAATTTCCCATTAACTTCCCATTGCCTGTTGTTTAGAAATGATAAACGAATGTAGCTATGAAACAAACTTTAGTATCCTCGGCAAGGGTTTATTGAACGTCAAGTCAGGCAGTTCAGGGCTAATGACAGACATATCTACCCAACGGCAGTTAAACCAAGGGGTCCAAATGACCAATGGGGTCGTGACTTATATGTTTTCAAGAACACACATTCAAAGTCTGTTCCTACAACAGATCTCCAAGAATGATATGGAATTTTATCAATAGCCTGGATTTACTATCCAACATGGATAGCATTATATATAGCAAAGTGTATCTTTGATTAATATATTTGCATTATAGCTATGTATTTTAAACATAACCTTTATTTAACTAGGCAAATCAGTTAAGAACAAATCCTTTGTTCTTGGCCAATTGTGGCCAACTGTGCACCACCCTATGGGACTCCCAATCATAGCCATATGATACAGCCTGGATTAAAACTAGGGAGTGTAGTGATGCCGCCTTCACTGCGATGCAGCACATTAGACAGCTGCGCCACTCGGGAGTCCTTAAATCATCCCTAATAGCTTGCTACCTACACTAATCCATTACATAATGTAATCTTTAACCTAATGATTATAATAGGCTACTAGCCTGTATGCTCCTGAGTAGCCTGACCATCACTATGCTGTCCAATGTATTACATGCAAATCAAACATGCTTTGCAGAAGTTGTTATAGTGGTCCTTTGACACTAGATGGCACCATCCCTTTCAGATAGCAAGGAAACAGAGGCTACTACTTAGGTGGACAATGTGTGCATTGTGAGTAGTCTAGTTATAGTATGGGTCAGCTCTGACCGTTATCAGCTATCAGTTGGAAAACTGGTTTGTGTATCATGAGTCAGTGAACTGCTCTGTATTTCCTGCATACTATTTTTCCAAAACCGTTATTAGATAATAGTCCATGGGACTCAAAAACGGTTCCTTCTGAATGAACCTGGTGCTATAAAATCCCGATCTATAATGTGGTTCAGAATGATTCATATTTATATAACTTCTAGGCAACAGGTTTCCACATCAACAAAATGAAGGGTCTTTCTCTTCATCAACAAAAACATACCATTTGTGCATCATGGATCCTTGCTCCCGAGTGGCGCAGCAGTCTAAGGCACTGCATCTCAGCGCTAGAGGTGTCACTACAGACCCTGGTTTGATTCCAGGCTGTATCCCAACTGGCCGTGATTGGGAGTCTCATAGGGCGGCGCACAATTGGCCCAGCGTCGTCTTGCCTAGTTCAATTAAGGGTCAATAAAAATAGCTGATCATTTGTTAGCAACGGTTTGAATTGGTTTTACATTACTGGCAGCTGTGATGCTTGCCTTGCTCATGTGTTTAAATAGCCCAAGTCTTGACTCATTCTCTTTGCTGACCTTTACGTTTGAACGATTAAAAGCATTTGTGGGCTCGAAAGATTGCTGCCAACAACAAGAACATTTTAGTAGGCCTACTCACACCAAATGTCAAGACTAATAGAAAAACAAACAAATCAATGTATTTTTTCTGTCCATAAACATCTATCGTAAATAAACATGTTTCCTTTGTAGCTGAATCATGTTTTTCTGGAAAAGAAAGGCATTTATAGGGCTGGATATGCAATGTGATGTGTCTCACATGAAATAGACATCAAATCCGTCCACTCCACTGCTGCTGTCATGCCCCAAAAATAGTTTGGTCTAATAATTCAGGTCACCTTCATTCAACCAAATAGTAGAGTAATAACACATGTAAATATGAGAGATGTAACCAGGACGACTGACAAGATGTGATTGTCAAGCCCAGGGCTCCATGCCAAGGCAGCCAGACAGAAAATACCTCAGCCCTCATGATCACACAAGTGCCAAAGAGAGACATTAGCAAGCTGCTCCCCATGTCTTGTTCTATCGTTAGTTGTTAACATAGACCATATGTGGCGAGTCACTCACTCAGGAGCCACAGCACTAAGACACACTGGATGGAGCTGGACATTCCTTCCATGTTGGAATGTACAGAGAGTTAG
The DNA here is from genome assembly GCF_018296145.1 of Oncorhynchus tshawytscha. NCBI lineage: Eukaryota > Metazoa > Chordata > Actinopteri > Salmoniformes > Salmonidae > Oncorhynchus > Oncorhynchus tshawytscha. Next base: position 23,347,302 of record NC_056442.1, on the reverse strand, counting down.
GAAGTAAGAGTGACAGAGTGGTCCAATCAGTGCTCTCCGCTCAGCGAGAGTGAGACAGCTAGTGTTTTTCTTCTCTTTTGTTCAATTCCTCATTGGTGGCAGAGGTGAACATGCAGGGTGGTTCACTAGATGTTAACACGTCTGTCTCCTCCAGACTAGACACACACGCACGCACGCACATACGCACACACATACGCACAAAGAAGAAGTCAGACTCAAATTTAGCACAGTGTATAACATGTAACACATATAACATGCCTCAGATTGAGTCCTGGGCTTATAAAAATGCTTATTATTATTGTTACACAAGTAAGCAGCTTCTACATATGGCAGGCTCTTCATTTTTAAGAGCTGGAATTTTTCCCAGATAACATCTCCTTTTTCACCACTTACAGTTTGTTTATCTTAATGGAGACCAGTAAGTCAGAGCCCCCATTACTTTTTTCAGATGTTGAACTATGTACAGTAATAAATCAAGGGTATTTCAAACGGCCAAAGGAGTGAGTTGCCTTCAGTATAACTTTGCAGAATCAAGAAAAGTAGTGTTGACCTAGCTGTAGTACAGTAAACTGAGCAGTCTGGACTCTTGACAGGCATGCGTTGTTCTGTGCCGATAGTCGTTCACCACCATAGATAAAGTATTTATAGATTCTTTCACAATGTTTATTCTATGATAGGAGATGATTCCATGTTTGTCTTTCATTTCTGTTCTATATTTCTTCTTTCCTATAATCCACACCTTTTGAATCTCACTTTCTGATTACCAGCCAGCGAAGTGAAACTATCTCGGCTCTTAGGTTCCGTTTCATGACATGTGCCACGGGTCACTGACAAGGTGACACATTAACAAAAAGATTCAAATTTATTCCAGCCGACTATAAGTCACCCATGGGGAACTTTGTTTGGCCATTTGTTGTGTTTAACCTTCAAATTAATTAAGATGAATGGCTCTTTAATGGGCAAGGAATAACCGGCTTTGACTGGAACTTCTAACTGCAGAGAACAGATTAACAGAAGAAGAGAGCCGTGAAAAAATTAAAAGATAAAAGAGGACTGAGGAAAGCCCACCTCTCTCTTTTTGAGTAATTTCCACAAACGTTCTATCGGGGCGGTTTTGTCCTTGGTGCCACAAACAATGAAAGTGAAAGCATGTCAGAGACTTGGTTGGGCAGTGTGCCAATTGGGTGAGAATGAAGCTTTGCTGGCTATTTGAACTTTGACCCCTGCTCTGCCATGGATGATAAAAGACTTGTAAACACCATCCCCAGTCTGAGTGAATGGGAAGGTCAACTGTGTTCCATTCATCTCAAACTAAAGGCACCACAGGCAGAGAGCCCTTTCAGTCTGTCTGAACTGGAAAACTACAACATTTTCAATTGCCCTGTATGTCATGGCAGGTTAAGCATAGAAATTATGTTATGTTACTTTAAAAAAACAGGAAGCGCAGTTCAACGTTTAGTGTCATTCCAGGTTGTCAGCCAGTTGTCTTCTTCACACCCCCTGCATTTCCTGAGAATTCAATAACAATGAGAAAAATACCTCACAGTTAAAAATCAATATGTCTAAATGATAGGCTGCCCTTTGATTAGCCAAAATAAATGGCCAAAATTAATATGGGTAAATAATAATGCATCATGCAAGAGGATGGCACTCCACCAGGGTGCTCCACATCCTTTCCCTCTGTTGGTGGTCCTCGCTGGCGCCCTCACACGTCTAGGCGCCATCCTTGGCCAACTCCCGCCATGCAACTTGAGCAGGGGACACCCGCTACGTCTCAAGTATGCTCAGCCGCAAACTGGGTCAATTAACCTTGGCTGGAGAGGGAGTCTGTTGGCCTGTCTGTCTCCCCCCTCATCTGTGCGGCTGAGACTGGGGCTGCGTGGGGGAGTGACTTGGAGCTGAGGAAGGGGTGTCCTGCTGGGCTGGGGCAGGCTGATAATGAAGGGAGAACATTCCGGGCCAGTGGAGTGCAGGAGAGACCAGACTCAATGCGACAGACACAGGAAATAACAGTGAGCGGGTGCCGCTCTGCTACAACTACCTATCTCCAAAACCTCACCTCAGACACATCAGTGCCTTGTCTAAACAAGATCCCCTTTTACTTTCTTTACTTGAGGCCACACTCTAAGGTCACCAGGATACAGAGCACACTCCAAGGCCACCAGGATATAGACCACACTCCAGGGCCACCAGGATACAGAGCACACTCCAAAACCACAACCATAACACACCATAAAGATCCACCAGCTTGTCTTGGGACAGCATGTCTAAACTACAATTTACAACAAACTAAATCCAAAACCCCATCCACCATCCTGAGGCCCATCAGACACCACCCTGTCCCCACAATGCACTGAGCAGTTCTGGCTAATTAATATTGCCATCCAGATGAAAGGGCAGCCATGGGAGGCACGAGTTGAGGCCGGGGGTTCCTGGGGATTGTAAGGAGACAACCCCCCCCGCCCCACCTCCCCCGGCTAATGATTAAGTTTTCATATAACAGAAGGGAGCTAAATGGAATGGTAGAGGGGCACTGAGGCCACCAGGTGTGAAGGGAGGTGGCTCTCCAGAACTCAGGACTGAGACCCTGGGTGTTGAACACTGTGGAAACCCTTTTAATCAAGACATGCCCTGGAGCATGGCCCATCTGTGACAGACAGGGCCCTCACTGAGGGGAGAGAGGAAGAGAGGAGAGGGAAGGAGAGGAGGAAAGAAGAGAGGAGGAGAAAAGGAAGAGAGAAAGGGGAGATGAGGAAAGGAGAAGAAAGGTGAGAGGAGAGGAGGCAAGGAGGAGAGGAGGAAAGTCCTTGAAGTGGTTGTGAGAGAGGCGCTGCTGGGGAGGGGGTTGGGCAGGGTTGCTTGTTTACACTAATTTCCCAGTTTGAAGAAGTTTCTCTCCCCTGTGCCAAATGATGGATTATAAAACGACTCCTCCTTCCTCAACACAAACGCACCTCAAAGTCAAAGTGCTTAACATAACTGTGATGGGTCCAAACCCAGCTACCCCCTCTCTGAGGGGACAGTTCAGTGCCAGGCTTAGATTCCTCTTCTCATTTGGAAGTTGGCGCTTAAAAAGTGTTAAAGAAACTGATGCATAATAGAGCTGAGGAGAGAACAATACGAAGCGGGCTCCTTGCTTGCCACGCTGACAGATGGCGGGGGAGAAGAACGTTTCTTGGAATAGGACCAGCTCTTAATTACTGAGCGTCTGAATGGAAGGCGCTCGGCTCATTAGCGAGGAGCAGGCTGACATGGACTCTCCCCGCGCTGCACTGGGGGCTGACAGCCCTGCCCTGACCCTAATTGCACAATTTGCTGGAACACTGTCACTGCCAACCCACCTCCCTTCCACCACACTGGCCTACTGCAGAACGGGAGGTGTGTGCTGGAAGATGGGTGGGTTTGGGGGTGATGGTGGTGGTGGTGGAGATGGGGGGGGCGTTGGAGTTACGCCCTTGTTTCCCCACAGGAATTTGGGTTCCAAATTAGTTACGTTTGGAACCCAATGGGAGAGACAGCAAAAGCTGTGTTGCTCCTATAGTTTTGGTTCAGTCTGTTTAAACCAATCATTTATGCGCACATCATTGGTTTTACCACTAGCTAGCTTTCTGTGGCATGGGTTGTTCTCCACTAAAGGGCAAACTAGCGTGCAAAGCCCGTTTCCTTCTGATTTTCTAATCACTTAAATTGTTGTTGTGTGAATAATGTATTAGGCAGGAATGAAACAATCTTCAAAGAGAAGAAAGGCCACTGATCAGCATTGCATCATGTTTAACTTCACTGTAAAACGGCCTCAGACTTCCAGTGATCTATTTCATTCCAGACATTTCCGGTCTGCTTAGGCCCTTTTCCAAGTAAGCCCTCTACCATGGGCCAGATTGAATTACTAAGCTAATGATCTACTCATCCGTAACCACTATATATCTGAGTAAATAGCAACAGTTCTTCATCCAATACACGGACATTCCTTGCACTCCGGATCATTTCCCATGTCTGGGTTGCACCAAGTCCGCACAGTACTGATATTCATGTTTGTTGCTCTCATTTGGATGTCTCAACGTTTCTGTAAATGTTGACACATTCTCAAAGACAGGTCCCCAATGTGGCCGAAGAAGCCCCTACAATCCCGTCCACATCATTGGGTATTTTGTGCACCTAGCATGTGGCTGAGTTTAGATCTGATGTTGAGCAAAGTTATTTGTCCCTTGATCATAGTGCTGGGAAACCACAATGTTCCTTTGTAATGAGTCACACTGTGTATCTATCGTAAACTACACAGGTTTTTCCTGTTTGGGGCTTTTGGACACAATTAACATTGCTTCCACGTCATTTCAATGAATTTATGTTCAACCGATGTGGAACAGACGTTGGATTCACGTCTGTGCCCTGTGGGTGGTCACTGTATGTCAAAAACTTGGTCATGTATGTTACTTTTTAAATTTTTCTATGTGAAAAAATGCATTTACAGACACAACGTTTACCATCAAGTCTGGAAAAACCTATACTTCATTTTCAGCAAATATGTAAGCATCGACCAAGTAAACAGCGGAGTTAATGGCTTACAAATGGATGACAAAGGGGAAGTGTAGGTAGGCTTGCATGTACTAGGGTCTGGTTTCAATCCGTAGCACTGAAGAGCTGCTTTACAGGGTGATAAAAGTTAAAGGCAATGTTCCCGCGTTTAGCGGAGACCGCATTCACGGGTAAACGCTGCATGTGTCGGCTCAAATCTAAAAATGACTTTTTACATCTCAATAGGGCGCGAGCGCTGAACATCAGCGATACGGATTGAACCCAGCCGTAGGTCTTGATATTTTCTTGAGTTAGTGTATGTGAGTTTCTTATGATTAGGCATCTGACTTGAAGAGGTATACAGTCAGCCACGTCTAACAGTGGGGAGGCTACCGAAGCCACAGAAACGTACTTCCATAAAGAGGCATGAAAACATCTCTTCCTTTATCATCTACACATCAACCTATTTTTTTAAAAACAACCCACCTTTACGAGAGGGATATTCCAAGTCCTTTCAGATGAAACTGGTTTCTTTATGTAAACGTGCTCCAATCAGAGCTGTGGCTTACAATAAGTAGTAATTATGGGATATGGTAAGGAACCAAAAAACAAATGTGTTTGCAATGTCTCAGAAGACTAAACAATAACTTCCGGTTTAACTTCCTCTATGACTCGGTCAGCATTGACTCACCAGACTCTTTCCAGTCTAACAGTGGATGGGGGAAAGGAAGAAAGCCCAGGGCAACGGGTGTTAAAACGTTGCTAAAGTGGTGTTGTTGAGGGATGGTTGTCCTGAAGGAACATGTAACAGGACTGAAACTGAGACTCTCAGATTTCCTGCCAAGACTTCCTTCTCCTAGGAGAACTCAGATTGCTAAGATATTCTCATAACAAGTTGCTGAAGGAAACACACTTAACCTAGACCTAATGAATACATTTGGCTACATTAATAAGTAATGTTGTTCCACGTCTGTTTAGTTATGCCATATTATCGTTACCTATGGCACTGTGTAACTATTCAAGCATACCATAGGGATTTCATTGGACATTTAGTCCTACTAAAACAGGTATACAGTTGAAGTCGGAAGTTTACATACACTTAGGTTGGAGTCATTAAAACTCGTTTTTCTACCACTCCACAAATTTCTTGTTAACAAATTATTGTTTTGGCAAGTCGGTTAGGACTCTACTTTGTGCATGACACAATAACTTTTCCCAACAATTGTTTACAGACATATTATTTCAGTTGTAATTTGCTGTATCACAATTCCAGTGAGTCAGAAGTTTACATACACTAAGTTGACTGTGCCTTTAAACAGCTTGGAAAATTCCAGAAAATTAAGTCATGGCTATAGAAGCTTCTGATCGGCTAATTGACATGATTTGAGTCAATTGGAGGTGTACCTGTGGATGTATTTCAAGGCCTACCTTCAAACTCAGTGCCTCTTTGCTTGACATCATGGGAAAATAAAAAAAATAAAAACAATTGTAGACCTCCACAAGTCTGGTTCATCCTTGGGAGCAATTTCCAAACACCTGAAGGTACCACGTTCATCTGTACAAACAATAGTACGCAAGTATAAACACCATGGGACCAAGCAGGCGTCATACCGCTCAGGAGATCTCCTAGAGATCAACATACTTTGGTGCGAAAAGTGCAAACCAATCCCAGAACAACAGCAAAGGACCTTGTGAAGATGCTGGAGGAAACAGGTACAAGGTATCTATATCCACAGTAAAACGAGTCCTATATCGACATAATCTGAAAGGCCGCTCAGCAAGGAAGAAGCCACTGCTCCAAAACTACCATAAAAAAGCCAGACTACGTTATGCAACTGCACATGGGGACAAAGATTGTACTTTTTGGAGAAATGTCCTTAGGTCTGATGAAACAAAAACAGAACTGTTTGGCCATAATGACCATCGTTATGTTTGGAGGAAAAAGGGGGAGGCTTGCATCCCGAAGAACACCATCCCAACCGTGAAGCACAAGGGTGGCAGCATCATGTGGGTGTGCTTTGCTGCAGGAGGGACTGGTGCACTTCACAAAATAGATGGCATCATGAGGATGGAAAATTATGTGGATATATTGAAGCAACATCTCAAGACATCAGTCAGGAAGTTAATGCTTGGTCACAAATGAGTCTTCCAAATGGACAATGACCTCAAGCATACTTCCAAAGTTGTGGCAAAATGGCTTAAGGACAACAAAGTCAAGGTATTAGAGTGGCCATCACAAAGCCCTGACCTCTATCCTATAGAAAATGTGTTTGCAGAACTAAAAAAGCATGTGCGAGCAAAGAGGCCTAAAAACCTGACTCAGTTACCCCAGCTCTGTCAGGGGGAATGGGCCAAACTTCACCCAACTTATCGTGGGAAGCTTATGGAAGGCTACCTGAAACGTTTGACCCAAGTTAAACAATTTAAAGGCAATGCTACCAAATACTAATTGAGTGTATGTAAACTTCTGACCCACAGGGAATGTGATGAAAGAAATAAAAGCTGAAATAAATCATTCTCTCTACTATTATTCTGACATTTCTCATTCTTAAAATAAAGTGGTGATCCTAACTGACCTAAGACAGGGACTTTTTTACTAGGATTGAATGTCAGGAATTGTGAAAAACTGAGTTTATATGTATTTGTCTAAGGTGTATATAAACTTCCGACTTCTACTATGCAAAACAGTTATGCTAAGCTATAATCCTCTGCATCTCAGTTTCACTATGAGGCTGAATGTTTTCAGTGTGGCCACGGTATTTAACCTTTAATGTATATGTCATGTCATGTTTAATGGATATTTACAAGCACAGGGATACAGTGTCTTTGTCTCACATAAACGATTTCTGGATTTTTACCAAGTTATGAGTCAGCAACACATTACTTCCTGTTTTCTACAATAAGTTACAAATTTGCATTGTGATAAGATCTCCCCTCCCTTCCCTTTTCTGGGAAGACCCTTACAAGTATTGGATTTTCCAGCCACAATGTCAACATAAATGCCCTGCAAGCCGTCACAGTCATTAAACCACTATTAAAGCTATGTGGTGTACCAGATAGCTTTGAGGAAGCTTTGAGGAATATTTGAGGAATATTACAGTATGTTATTCTATTAATTATGTTTAACCACTAATAGATGTAAAATACCTGTTTTCACAACCTTTATGCTGTTTATTGACACGTAATATAATCAACCTTTCCCGACACTGCATAGAAAAAGGGAGCAGCGCTTGGTGTGCGATTTCTTCACTGTGACACCATGGTAAAGACAGAGATGGCCGCCTCGCTTCGCGTTCCTAGGAAACTATGCAGTTTTTGTTTTTTTACGTGTTATTTCTTACACTAGTACCCCAGGTCATCTTAGGTTTCATTACATACAGCCGAGAAGAACTACTGAATATAAGATCAGCGTCAACTCACCATCAGTACGACCAAGAATATGTTTTTCGCGATGCGGATCCTGTGTTCTGCCTTACAACCAGTGTAACGGAGTGGATCCTATGCAGCGACCCAAAAAAACGACTCAGAAAAAGAGGGAAACGAAGCGGTCTTCTGGTCAGACTCCGGAGACGGGCACATCGTGCACCACTCCCTAGCATTCTTCTCGCCAATGTCCAGTCTCTTGACAACAAGGTTGATGAAATCCGAGCAAGGGTAGCATTCCAGAGGGACATCAGAGACTGCAACGTTCTCTGCTTCACGGAAACATGGCTAACCGGAGAGATGCTATCCGAAGCGGTGCAGCCAGCAGGTTTCTCCACGCATCGCGCCGACATAAACGAACATCTTTCTGGTAAGAAGAGGGGCGGGGGCGTATGCCTTATGACTAACGTGACATGGTGTGATGACAGAAACATACAGGAACTCAAATCCTTCTGTTCACCTGATTTAGAATTCCTCACAATCAAATGTAGACCGCATTATCTACCAAGAGAATTCTCTTCGATTATAATCACAGCCGTATATATCCCCCCAAGCAGACACATCGATGGCTCTGAACGAACTTTATTTAACTCTCTGCAAACTGGAAACGATTTTTCCGGAGGCTGCATTCATTGTAGCTGGGGATTTTAACAAGGCTAATCTGAAAACAAGACTCCCTAAATTTTATCAGCATATCGATTGCGCAACCAGGGGTGGAAAGACCCTGGATCATTGTTACTCTAACTTCCGCGACGCATATAAGGCCCTGCCCCGCCCCCCTTTCGGAAAAGCTGACCACGACTCCATTTTGTTGATCCCTGCCTACAGACAGAAACTAAAACAAGAGGCTCCCACGCTGAGGTCTGTCCAATGCTGGTCCGACCAAGCTGACTCCACACTCCAAGACTGCTTCCATCACGTGGACTGGGAGATGTTTCGTATTGCGTCAGACAACAACATTGACGAATACGCTGATTCGGTGTGCGAGTTCATTAGAACGTGCGTTGAAGATGTCGTTCCCATAGCAACGATTAAAACATTCCCTAACCAGAAACCTTGGATTGATGGCAGCATTCGTGTGAAACTGAAGGCACGAACCACTGCTTTTAATCAGGGCAAGGTGTCTGGTAACATGACTGAATACAAACAGTGCAGCTATTCCCTCCGCAAGGCTATCAAACAAGCTAAGCGCCAGTACAGAGACAAAGTAGAATCTCAATTCAACGGCTCAGACACAAGAGGCATGTGGCAGGGTCTACAGTCAATCACGGACTACAGGAAGAAACCCAGCCCAGTCACGGACCAGGATGTCTTGCTCCCAGGCAGACTAAATAACTTTTTTGCCCGCTTTGAGGACAATACAGTGCCACTGACACGGCCTGCAACGAAAACATGCGGTCTCTCCTTCACTGCAGCCGAAGTGAGTAAGACATTTAAACGTGTTAACCCTCGCAAGGCTGCAGGCCCAGACGGCATCCCCAGCCGCGCCCTCAGAGCATGCGCAGACCAGCTGGCCGGTGTGTTTACGGACATATTCAATCAATCCCTATACCAGTCTGCTGTTCCCACATGCTTCAAGAGGGCCACCATTGTTCCTGTTCCCAAGAAAGCTAAGGTAACTGAGCTAAACGACTACCGCCCCGTAGCACTCACATCCGTCATCATGAAGTGCTTTGAGAGACTAGTCAAGGACCATATCACCTCCACCCTACCTGACACCCTAGACCCACTCCAATTTGCTTACCGCCCAAATAGGTCCACAGACGATGCAATCTCAACCACACTGCACACTGCCCTAACCCATCTGGACAAGAGGAATACCTATGTGAGAATGCTGTTCATCGACTACAGCTCGGCATTCAACACCATAGTACCCTCCAAGCTCGTCATCAAGCTCGAGACCCTGGGTCTCGACCCCGCCCTGTGCAACTGGGTTCTGGACTTCCTGACGGGCCGCCCCCAGGTGGTGAGGGTAGGCAACAACATCTCCTCCCCGCTGATCCTCAACACTGGGGCCCCACAAGGGTGCGTTCTGAGCCCTCTCCTGTACTCCCTGTTCACCCACGACTGCGTGGCCATGCACGCCTCCAACTCAATCATCAAGTTTGCGGACGACACAACAGTGGTAGGCTTGATTACCAACAACGACGAGACGGCCTACAGGGAGGAGGTGAGGGCCCTCGGAGTGTGGTGTCAGGAAAATAACCTCACACTCAACGTCAACAAAGCTAAGGAGATGATTGTGGACTTCAGGAAACAGCAGAGAGAACACCCCCCATCCACATCGATGGAACAGTAGTGGAGAGGGTAGCAAGTTTTAAGTTCCTCGGCATACACATCACAGACAAACTGAATTGGTCCACTCACACAGACAGCATCGTGAGGAAGGCGCAGCAGCGCCTCTTCAACCTCAGGAGGCTGAAGAAATTCGGCTTGTCACCAAAAGCACTCACAAACTTCTACAGATGCACAATCGAGAGCATCCTGGCGGGCTGTATCACCGCCTGGTATGGCAACTGCACCGCCCTCAACCGTAAGGCTCTCCAGAGGGTAGTGAGGTCTGCACAACGCATCACCGGGGGCAAACTACCTGCCCTCCAGGACACCTACACCACCCGATGCTACAGGAAGGCCATAAAGATCATCAAGGACATCAACCACCCGAGCCACTGCCTGTTCACCCCGCTGTCATCCAGAAGGCGAGGTCAGTACAGGTGCATCAAAGCTGGGACCGAGAGACTGAAAAACAGCTTCTATCTCAAGGCCATCAGACTGTTAAACAGCCACCACTAACATTGAGTGGCTACTGCCAACACACTGTCAATGACACTGACTCTACTCCAGCCACTTTAATAATGGGAATTGATGGGAAATGATGTAAATATATCACTAGCCACTTTAAACAATGCTACCTTATATAATGTTACTTACCCTACATTATTCATCTCATATGCATACGTAGATACTGTACTCTATATCATCGACTGCATCCTTATGTAATACATGTATCACAAGCCACTTTAACTATGCCACTTGGTTTACATACTCATCTCATATGTATATACTGTACTCGATATCATCTACTGTATCTTGCCTATGCTGCTCTGTACCATCACTCATTCATATATCCTTACGTACATATTCTTTATCCCCTTACACTGTGTATAAGACAGTAGTTTTTTGGAATTGTTAGTTAGATTACTTGTTCGTTATTACTGCATTGTCGGAACTAGAAGCACAAGCATTTCGCTACACTCGCATTAACATCTGCTAACCATGTGTATGTGACAAAATAAAATTTGATTTGATTTGATTTAGAATAGCGGAAAGTTAGTAGTACAGTCAGAGAGAAAACTGAGATATCAAGGAGCTCGGTGACAACACTTCGCCTGTGGGCGATGTCTTTCCAAGGAACAATCTCAATGATGGATGCACTCTGACCTCTATCTCTCCATCTCTGACTGGTTGCATATTGCAGAGGTGTGCTTCTAAAACTCAGGGCTATGTGTGAGCTAGCTGAGGACAGGCGAAGACAGGTGAGGAGATGAAGAACGATTCTTTGAATGGCCATTGGAACAGAAAGGATACTAGGACTTAGATTGAATGATCATACTGGGTTACATTTCATAACATGCAAGAGGCCATTACAGTACATGGTTTGTTTTGGTTTTGCTATGTCCTCAGTTCTGAAACACACTCCGAACGCCTAAATAGATGATTCCCCTCAGCGGCCATCTATTTCATGACGGCATTTCGTGGGAGAAAATCACCAAAGTGTTTGTTTATGCCAAGCCTATCTGTAATTTCTGGATCTTGAAAGTAGAGGCAAGGCGTAGAACAATCAGGGTAATTACAAGGAACTTTACACTGCTTGATATCAACTCGTAGTGCTTCACTGTTCTCCAAGACCAAAGGGTGAACCACACAACTTATCAGGTCACATCTGACTGTAGCCTATCTAGTCTTATCTAAATACATGCTGTTGTTATTGTTGTTGTTTTGATAAGAACCACTAATTGCAAAAACTGTGTAATTTAGATGATTCCCACATTGTCAGAGTTCTACTGGTTGAACTATATTTAGAAATATTGTCCTGAGAATCATGATCCACATGGGGATTAGGTATTTAGTTAGTTTTTAAACTCTTGTCGTGCCCCATATGCACAAGTTAAAGATCATTTCATTGCATTAGGCTACTTATATGAATTACCTGGTTTATGTTAGATCAATCATCAATATCTAATTTATACAGTTGTTATTAACTCAAAAGTTGTTTCTTTACTGCTTGCATACTGTAGGCTTAATTGGCAGAGTAGGTTATATGCCCAAGTTTACGGCCGTGGTTATGCCTTTAAAGAACTGTTGAGACCAAGGCCACAGGAAAACCCAATCCCAAGATCTAGAACATGGAATGTTTTTTAAATATATTGCCCTACTCTACACTTTGTTTAGGATGATTACTGACACGTGTTATCTTCCTTGTCTATGTGACTCACCTCTGGCACGTGTGGTATGAAGATCTCTTCAACAGAAGTGGTAAATTCGCCTTGGCTACTCCAACACAGCTACACCTCCGACCCCTCCAAAATATCAGTTATGCGCATTATTCTACCGAACCACATGCCCTTTGTTTTAGAGGTTTTCAGAACAGGGTTTAAGGGCAGAAAAAGCTTGTTGAACATTAAGAAAACTTTGTTGTAGAGCATTTAACACATCATCCGGGAAGGGACCAGCAGAGTATAAGTTTCACGTTAGCTAGGAGTGGTAGGTGTGGAGTCAGGCGCAGAGAGCAGAGGTTCCAGAAAGGATGTAATTTATTCAAAAAATGGTCAAGCCAAAAACAACAGGCACAAATGACCACAAAACGGGACACCAAACAATCCGTAATGGAACAAAACACAAACCTCCACTGACAGAAAAAGAAAAATAGGCCCGCACAAAAGCAGGCGGGCCTGAAGGCTTAACTAGCCCCGAATTAACCACAAACAAGGTACAGGTGAAAACAATAAAGGCAAAACCAACAGAAAAGGGAAAAGTAATCGGTGACAGCTAGTAGACCGGTGACGACTACCGCCGAGTGCCGCCCGAACAGGGAGAGGAGTCGTGACAGTACCCTCCCCCCGAAGCGCGCCTCAGCGTGCCGACACCGGCCTCAAGGGTGACCCGAAGGGCGAGGCGTAGGGCTATCTGGATGGAGGCGGTGGAAATCCCTCAGCAGTGATGGATCCAAGATGTCCTCCATCGGTACCCAGCACCTCTCCTCCGGAAAGTACCCTCCCAATCCACGAGGTACTACAGGCCCCTCACCCGGCGTCTAGAGTCCAGAATGGAACATACCATGTACGCCGGGGACCCCTCGATGTCCAGAGGGGGCGGAGGGACCTCCGGCACCTCACCTTCCTGCAGGGGACAAGCTACCACCGGTCTGAGGAGAGACACATGAAACAAGGGGTTAATGCGATAGCAAGAAGGGAGCTGTAACCTATAACACACCTTGTTTATCTTCCTCAGGACTTTAAATGGCCCCACACCGCGGCCCCAGCTTCCGGCAGAGCAGGCGGAGGGGCAGGTTTCAGGTCGAGAGCCAGACCCAGTCCCCCGGTGCGAACACAGGGGCCTCACGGCGGTGGCGGTCAGCGCTCCTCTTCTACCGCCCACCAGCCTGTTTGAGAGATTCCTGGACGGCTCTCCAGGTCTCCTTTGAGCGCTGCACCCACTCCTCCACCGCAGGAGCCTCGGTCTGGCTCTGATGCCACGGTGCCAGGACCGGCTGGTAGCCCAACACGCACTAGAAAGGCGACATGTTCGTGGAGGAGTGGCGGAGTGAGCTTTGAGCCACCTCCGCCCATGGGACCTACCTCGCCCATTCTCCTGGCCGGTCCTGGCAATACGACCGCAGAAACCTACCCACATCCTGGTTCACCCTCTCCACCTGCGCATTGCTCTCAGGGTGAAAACCCGAGGTCAGGCTGATCAAGACCCCCGATGCTCCATGGTCGCCCTCCAAACTCGGGACGTGAACTGGGGACCCAGATCAGAAACGATGTCCTCAGGCACCCCGTAGTGCCGGAAGACGTGGGTAAACAGGGCCTCCGCAGTCTGCTGGGCCGTAGGGAGACCGGGCAACGGTCTCCCACCGACAGATGTGACCAAGGCCGTTGTGGAACGGGGAGGGGCTGTAACTTCCCTCTAGGCAAGTGTCTAGGAGCCTTACTCTGAGCGCACACCGAACAGGAAGAGACATAAAACCTCAGGTCCTTCACTAAAGTGGGCCACCAGTACCTCCCCCTAAGACCCCGCACTGTCTTCCCAATTACCGGATGACCCGAAGAGGGTAGTGTATGGGCCCACCGAATCAATTTGTCATGAACACCAAGCGGCACGTACTGAAGATCCGCTGGACACTGTGGGGGCGCTGGTTCCAACCGTAACGCCCGCTCGATGTCCGCGTCCACCTCCAATACCACCGGTGCCACGAAACATGAAGCTGGAAGTATGGGAGTAGGATCGATGGACCGCTCCTCTGTGTCATAGAGACGGGACAGCACGCTGGCCTTAGTGTTAAGGGAACCTGGTCCTGGTGAACTTAAGGGAACCTGGAGATGGTGAACCTAAATCTGGTGAAAAACATGGCCCACCTTACCTGACGAGGATTCAGTCTCCTCGCTGCCCGGATGTACTCCAGATTACGGTGGTCAGTCCAGATAAGAAAAGGGTGTTTAGCCCCCTCACGCCAATGTCTCCACACCTTCAGAGCTTTTACCACAGCCAACTGCTCTCGGTCCCCCACGTCATAGTTTCGCTCCACCGGACCAAGCTTCCTCGAAAAAATCAATAAGGAAGAGACTAATCCGCTCCCTATGACCCCCCTGCGTTACCATGTCCAGTGGAACCGTGGCCTCCCTGACCAACCCATGACCCTATCGGTCAGCTATCTAGGGAGTGCACGGGGAAGGGTTTGCCTATCGGCATCAGAGGAATCCCTAAACTAAGAGCGAGTCCGCGATCCATAAAGTTCCCAGCTGCACCTGAATCGGCTGGAAAGAGGGGGAAAACTCAGGAAAATAGTATGAACATGTGACCAACAGGGAGCTCTGGGTGAGTCTGGGGCTGACTCACCTGGGGTATCCAAGAAGTGCTCTGCCTGCCCTCTCGACTCCCAGACGAGCTCCTCCAGCACCGATCTGCAGTGTGCTCTCTCCGACGACAACTGGTGCAGTAGGAGCCTCCTCCTCCGGTTCCCCTAGATACGGCCCCCCCTAATTCCATGGGTGTTGGAGCGGTAGGGCTGGGGGGTGGAACAAACAGGACCCGCTCTGGACGCCCGCGGGAAGCCAGCAGGTTGTCCAGTCGGATCGACATGTCTATGAGCTCGTCCAGGGTGAGGGTGGCGTCCCGACAAGCTAGCTCCCCGCGGACGTCCTTCCGGAGGCTACACCGGTAGTGGTCCATCAGGGCCCTGTGGTTCCACCCCGCTCCAGCGGCCAGGGTCCGAAACTCCAGCGCGAAGTCCTGCACGCTCCTCGTCTCATGCCTTAGGTGGAACAGCCGTTCACCCTCTGCTCGTTCCTCTGGTGGGTGGTTGAACACGGCCCGGAACCGGCGGGGGAACTCAGGGTAGTGGTCCCTTGCGGAGTCTGGACTCTCCCAGACTGCGTTGGCCCACTCCAGGGCTCTGCCCGTCAGACAGGAGACAAGGACGCTCACACTCTCCTCTCCAGAAGAAGTCGGGCGATGGTAGCCAGGTACAGCTCTAGCTGGAGCAAGAATCCCTTGCACCCGGCAGCCGTTCCATCGTACTCCCTCGGGGGCGCGAGCAGAAGAGCGCTGGGTCCGGACGCAGCCGGAGAAGTAGGTAGAGCAGGCGGAGGAGGAGCTAGAGACGAGGTAGGAAGGCCACTCCTCTCCCATCGGTCCATTCTCTCCATCATCTGGTCCATCACCGTCCCTATTCAGTCTGTCGTAGTTAGATTGGATACTTCAGAGAACCATCTGGAATTGTCCTTAGAATCAGATGTGTTTACCAGACTAAAGGATTTAAACAGCTGCAGTCTGAATAATTATTCTTTAGTTTGTTGATTTCTTCGTCATTTCAACGTGGGAATGATCTACACGTTCTCTGGTCTTGTCCTTTGGAGGAGTTGTAGTTCTTAACCATTTCAACATGGAGCGTTAGCTCCATACTTTTCTGGTCTTGTAGTTTTAAACCATGTGTCAGCCGTGTAGCCACCACCTCACGCTGTCTGGTCTTAGAAATTCAACTATTTGCAACCTTAGCTTACACCGGGGTTTGCGTGGTCTGGTGTGAATTGCGTCACGGTGGCTTTTATACTTGGGTAGAAAAGGGGCCGTCTCATCATGTTTGTGCACACCTGGGTGTGGCGACTGACTGTGCATAAGTTACCATAAAACAACCAATTCTCATTTAGAAGACTAAATCACATTGTTATCTTTTCAAAAGTATTCTTATATTTATTCATTCATCTTATACAACATTCAGATATAAACCTGACTGCTGGGAAATGTCCACTTTAAGAGATACAGCTGTGTGTGTTTCCTGTCCTTCATGAGATCACCAAATGAAGCACACTCGACATGACTGTCCCTTAAGTGTCCACGGACCATT
Source organism: Oncorhynchus tshawytscha (assembly GCF_018296145.1). Taxonomy (NCBI): domain Eukaryota; kingdom Metazoa; phylum Chordata; class Actinopteri; order Salmoniformes; family Salmonidae; genus Oncorhynchus; species Oncorhynchus tshawytscha. Next base: position 23,330,741 of record NC_056442.1, on the reverse strand, counting down.
CCCACATTCTCAAAAATAGAAATATTGTTTAATTTTCCCATTTTGGGGATTAGGCAAGAGAAGCTCTTTGTTCATCCAGAGTTTTCTTTCCCCCCATACTCCATGGCAGAAAAGAGAGTTTCTACCAGGAATTTATGACTGTTGTAACACCTGAGGTGGAAGAGCCACGATATACACGCAAAAGGGCCAAGTCGTGACATCTGTGTTCAGAGGGTTCATAAAGACCGAGAAGCTAAAAATGATTGGTGCAATACTAATTGAATAGTTCAATAAAATCTGTTACACCATTTCATGTGTTAGGCCTTATTTGAAAAATAAAATCTTATCAAATCAACAGACCTGTAGATACAAAGTTTGCAAACAACATTCCCACACATAGAGGGTCTCATGGCTGCATGCGAACACTACTGAGATATTTAAACAAAACCCCGGGTTACACCTTCGATAGCAGTGCCATTGCAATAAGAGATTGCTTGGAGTACGGAATGACCAAACAAAGCAGCGATAAGGAATGTTGCTGTATCAACAACCGTGTGTAATTGTTTCTTTAAAGAGCGCATGCAGGTTCAATTCAGTGTTCCTCAATACAGACCGCTATTTTTCTAGAATCCAATGCTTTTTGGATTAATGGGATTTCAACAGCAGCAAACACATACATTGCTATGATTGACACGCGGTACATATTTCATCTGACCTTTCCTTTTAGCCTTTTATCTCATTAGATTAGGTCAATATTGATAATGATAGGGTTCATAAGGATATAAAAATAAAAAGGAAAAATAAAAGCATGGGCACCTGTCAATGTACACTGAGTGTACAAAACATAAGGGACATCTATTAACATTGAGTTGCAACCCCTTTTGCCCTCAGAACAGCCTCAATTCATTGGGGCATGGACAAGGTGTCACAAGCGTTCCACAGGGATGCTGGCCCATGTCGACTCCAATGCTTTGCACAGTTGTGTCAAGTTGGCTGGATGTCCTTTGGGCGGTGGACCATTCTTCATACACGGAAAACTGTTGAGGCGTGAAAAGCACAGCACCGTTGCAGTTCTTGACACACAGAAACCGGTGCGCCTGGCACGTACTACCCCGTTCAACGGCACTTAAATCTTTTGTCCTACACATTGACCCTCTGAATGGCACTCATACACAATCCATGTGTCAATTGTCTCAAGGCTTACAAATCCTTCTTTAACCTGTCTCCTCCCCTTCGTATACCATGATTGAAGTGGATTTACAAGTGACGTCAAGAGGGATCATAGCTTTCACCTGGATTCACCTAGTCAGTTTATGTCATGGAAAGAGCAGGTGTTCCTAATGTTTTGTACACTCAGTGTATAAGTAGGCCACAGAAAGGGGCAGTGCAGTATAATGTTCCAATGGCTCAGACCTGAAAGCTTCTACCGACAAGAGTTGCATCAATGAGTGATACCTGGAGATGATCACCTAGTGTTGTATGTCATTGTCTACATACTGTGCCCACTCAAGACCAACATCAGTATGTGGCTCTACAGACTGTTTCTGTGAGAACGGAGGTTATCCTTAGCTGGGATCCTAACTAAAGCTCTGGACACATGGCCACTGTCGCAAATCCCTTGTGTTCAATTACAACAATCAGATTATGGACCCTAGGGTGAGAGTGGAGGTTCTCCCTCCGTCCACTGTCACTCATCCTGTTCACTGGTTCCCAGACTTAAGGCACGTGGAAATATGGAAATGTCAGATTGATGCCAACTGAGGAGCAGTGGAGCAGTAATCCACTTACTGAACATATCCACCCTGCGAGCTACGAGGGAATGATTTACTCTACATAGCGGTTACTATACCTGCTTGTGATTTCCTTTGTTCTCAAGAACCAGTATAATAAATTAACTGTATGGTCATTTTATTGTTAACAGACGGAAACCGGGAGCCACACAGTGACGCAGGGTTAATAATTGTTCATCTTTTGGCCTTTATTCAGAAGAACCACTTTCACTTTGACACTTTGCCCATTTAAGCTGTTACCAAGGACATAGTGGCAAAGTAGAACAGAAATATGCAAGGCTCGGATTTTCAGCATAGGTATCTGTATTGTGGCAATGCATAATAATTCCACTTAAATCATTTTCTGTCACAGGCTGATCGTTGATGTCCATCGATTTCCAACAAAGCTGGGTGATACATGATGTCACGGGACCTACCGGTTCATGTCATAAGATGACCACACAAAAGAGGACATGGGGGATGTAGTGTGATGTCATAGGCCCAATACTGATGTCAAAGGATGTTGTACTAGGTCACAGGATGGCCCATGATCATCTGCCATGTCTGTGGGTCTATAGGGCCAGAGTAGATGGCTGGGCTGGTGCATGGTACCGAGTTGCCCTCTATCACTGACAGGAAACGAGTCAACAGGAAGAGACCGCTTCCCAGTTTTTCTTCCAATCCTATTTTAGGCCCCCTCTGCAGTGACAGGATAGAGACAGGTAAAAACTCTTTCCCGTAGTCCCCCTCCTAGAGAGAGCAAGTCTCCAGCTTCCTTTTTCTGACTGTTTTTATTTGAATTTATTTAACTAGGAAAGTCAGTTAAGAACAAATTCTTATTGACAATGACAGGCTACACAGGCCAAACCATAATCCAGGCAAAGCTGGGCCAATCGTGTGCCGCCCTATGGGACTCCCAATAACAGCTGGTTGTGATACAGCCTGGAATTGAACCAGGGTCTGTAGTGACGCCTCTAGCACTGAGATGCAGTGCCTTGGAGCACGGCACCACTCGGGAGCGGGTTGTTTCAGCAGAGGTGGAAAAGAAAGTGAGCCCCTTTGGTGGAGGAGAAAAGGACGAGAGGAGATAGGAGACAAAGAAAATTACACTTCCTATTGGCATGGGAGTGAAAACAAATAGTGTCACATTCTTCTGTGTTCTACCGTAGAGATATAGTGAAGCAAGTTACTGCATTGAGCTGCATAGCCATGTTTAATTATCGCCACAATAGCATAAAAAATATATATATATGAGAATTCTCAAAACTGAGTGGATATGCTTATAAATCTCTCAGATATGTACCCACCTTATGTCTGGAACAAGCAGCAAAGTATCTCAGTGGATCAGAGAACAAACGCCTACTCGGTCCCTTGTTTCCACCCTTGAACGTCACATTCACGTGGTATATTTCTTTCTGAAATACAGCAGGAACATGGCTATTGGAAATGTAGTAACTCATCCCACATAACGATCAGTGTGAGAGATGAATATGCAAAGGAAGTCAAAAGGGATTCGATATCCTTGTTCAGTGATGAAATCGCATCAAATCTATTGTAGGATACCTCCTTCCCATGGCATACCATCTCAGAGCATTCCAACCAAGTAGCTGAAATCATAGAAATTGTATTACTCTAATGGATATCCACTTTCAAGTCAACATTTCATGATGGGTGGGTGGGCGGCCATATTGAGTGTACCACCCATGACGATGTAGTCAAATTTCCATGGTTCTAATGGTTCTATTTCTAAGGAAACCCACTCAACAGCAGCGTCATTAACTCCTATCCATTCGTACGGACCACTTCCCACTTCCCGGACCACTTTTCTGTCCTCCAGCCTCCACTGCCTCTTGTTATTTTTCAACATGCATCCTGTTTTGCCTGCGTGCGCCGAGGCTATACACATTCATGCAGGAAGTTGTCGGATTGGGGCTCTTTTCTCCCGTCTTGCTGGTGGTCTTCAGTTGCGTCTGGGGAGATGGCCAGTGGCCAACACAGCAGCCGCCGGAGCCTTTGCTCCACGAGCGCATTCTCTGAATTCCTGTCTTGTTTGTGCTGAAATGACTGAAGGTCAAGGCCAAGTGGGGCTGCTGCTACACTACTGGTGGGGACAGGGACCGTTACTGTAGCAATAGCAAGGGCATGATGATTGTGAGGCTTCAACAGCTTCATAATAGTCGGCTTAGGAGGGCGGCAGGGTAGCCTAGTGGTTAGAGTGTTGGACTAGTAACCGGAAGGTTGCAAGCTCAAATCCTCCGAGCTGACAAGGTACTATTCTGTCATTCTGCCCCTGAACAGGCAGTTAACCCACTGTTCCTAGGCTGTCATTGAAAATAAGAATTTGTTCTTAACTGACTTGCCTAGTTAAATAAATAACAATAATACTGTACAGTGTGTCCTACCTTATCCATTTTGGAAGAGAGAGGCTACTTAACCTTTCACTGCAGTGGGCTAAATCAGGGTCACACAAAGCGTTTCTTAGTAGTCTACAACAAATCTACTTTGAAATAAAAGTATACACCTCACACACATGGTTATGGGCTTAAATCATATAAAATACCTGTACCAGATACAGAGTTGAAATGTATTCAATTTGGAGTTTGCATCCCAATATAATACTTTATACATCACAGAAGACTGAAATATAACAAAATAGAAGCATTGGATTTTCGGAGTTTAAAAAAATGATGTTTTTTAATTCTCAAATTCTGAAAAATATGAACGACATTCCACCCCTGAGGACACTAGGTCATTTGAAAGGGCTAGTAGTCAAGCGTTCTGTGTGTATTCAAGGTAAACTTGCACCATAAGTGCCAAAAACATCCCAAATATGGAGAACTCACTGTCTGCTTTCCCAACATGTGTTTCTCAAGCAGTGAAACACTGATTGCTGGTAGATTTCCAGTTTATTTTCAAAGAGAAATACGTGTTGCCTAATCCGCTGTGCAGAGGCTCTTGAGATAAACCGGGTGTTTTGTCAAAGATCACTTAGACGTTGGGACAGTACTGGCGGTGTGTGTGTGTGCACCTTCGCTACGTGGGTGCGTACTGTATGTTTCTGTGCATGCTATGGACAAGCTGAGAAACGCACTGGGAGAGGATTTTAATCAGAGTTGCCATCTCTGCAAGCCCGTGGAATTTTATATTCTATCCCAACGGAAATATGTGACACTCATATCAGACGTGACGAACAATGGCTTCCTGTGTTCTGATATCTATGCACCTGTCAAAGACGAGGGGGATTGCCAGCAGCCAAACCAGTTTCAAAGAGGCCATAATCAAAGGCAGGCAAGGTTACTGTAGGATATACTGTATGTCTAAATGTCATTTCAATTCTAATCGGGGTAGAGGGCAGATGTGGTTCCTTCCGTGTGTCACCAGACAAGCCCAACCGTATGGAAGTTGAATTCCCACTTCAACCCTCATTGGACCTAACAAAGTCACTTTCTTTCACCTACACCCATTCACTTCAAACCTGTTGATCGTGAACTCACTTTTGTTTTGACATTGAGGCTTATAATGTGCTTGTGTGACCATTTCCTGTTCATTTCCTAAGGTCATTGACCTATCATGTTAGTTTCGTATTGAGTCTAAAGAATGCTGGCTTTAAATAATGGGTGTCGTAACGCCCAAAAACAAGCCCATTATGTTGAAATCCCCCTTTATTTTATGTTTACTCTGGAATCTGAAGATGGAGTCCCCTTTCTCACCTTTCTCTTTCTAGCTGCTGTGTGTGCAGGATCTTGAACCCCAGGAGGATAAATCGCTTCCTCTGACTCCCGACAAAAGTTGGCAGCTTAGCCCCCTGGAGAGAGGTCAGAGGTCACAGGGCTCTCTGTATGGCCCTGGACTGGCCAATCACAGCGCAGTGAGAGAGAAGCAGCTGTCAGGACTCCCGTTAGATTTTTACTGAGCGAGAACGGCCTGTTTCGGGCCTGAACCCCCCAGCAGTGGTGGAAATGACCCCTGCTTTTCCTGTTATTAATCTCACAGATAAGAGAATAGGCTGCCTGGTTCTGTACTGGAGAGAGAGAGGCCACCTAAACTCTGTTGCTGCACTAACACTATGAGCCACCAAACAGGCCTGACTTATCAGAACCTAGCCATGTCCTGAGTATCATAGACTGTAAAAGATGATCTGGCCAAGCTTTGCTACCAAAGTCATGGCTATAAAGCAAATCAAGTGTCATGACTGACATCTCATCCACTCTCACTGTAATGGTGAAAAAAGGAGTGAGCGTTGTATTTCGTATTGAATTACTGTAATATAATTACGTTTCTTATACTTGAACACCTTCTTGGGTAATTTGCATGATGTCAAATAGCTGTCAGTGTGATTTCCTCTTCCAGTTTCACAAGCAGCTAGAGACTGAACCAACCTGCGATTTGAACCAGACAGGTTACCATCATACTGCTGCTGGAGGAGATGATGTCATCACTACCTCCTGTGAGGTACAGGAAGGGTTCAGAGGAGTGGATTATGGGAGGAGGCTCCATAGCACCGGGTCAGTGTCTACACCCCCTAATGGCTTAGACAGAGACTGGGGAAATAGGAGCCTTTCCGTTTCCAACAAGCCCTAAATACAAAGGATAACTTACGTTTGATAGGTTAGAGACCACAGGATTAGATTTCTGTGATCTAGGTGGCAGATAGCCTAGCGGTTAAGAACAGGTTGATGAGTTCGAATCCCTAAACAGACTAGGTGAAAAAACTATTGATGTGTCCTTGAGCAAGGTACTTAACCCTAATTGCTCCTATAAGTCGCTGTGGATAAGAAGATCTACTAAATCAGTGGTTCCCAAAATGTGGGGTGAACCTCCTAGGGAGGGGTTGACGGGGGGGAGTGGATAATCGTGTCTGCTAAATGACTAATGTGTTTTTTTTTTAAATGGGTCGGGGATGAGAATGGGAATTCTGAAGCATGGTTTTACATAAAAAAAGGTTTAATTCAATTTAGTCATTTAGCAGACGCTCCTATCCAGAGTGACTTAAAGGAGCAATTAGGGTAAAGTGCCTTGCTAAGGGAACGTCGACAGATTTATCACCTGGTCAGCTTTGGGATTTGAACCAGCAACCTTTTGGTTACTGGCCCAATGCTCTTAACTGTCATTGATTAGTGGCACCAGAGACCAGACATCATTTTCACGTACAGTACCAGTCAAAAGTTTGGACACACCTACTAATTCAAGGGTTTTTTCTTATTTTTTTTACTATTTTCTACATTGTAGAATAATAGTGAAGACATCAAAACTATGAAATAACACATATGGAATCATGTAGTAAACAAAAAAAGTGTTAAAGAAATCAAAATATATTTTAGATTTTAAATTCTTCATAGTAGCCACCCTTTGCCATGATGACATATTTGCACACGCTTGACGTTCTCTCAACAAGTTTCACCTGGAAGGCTTTTCGAACAGTCTTGAAGGAGTTCCCACATATGCTGAGCACTTGTTGGTTGCTTTTTCTTCACTCTGCGGTCCAACTCATCCCAAACCATCTCAATTGGGTTGAGGTTGGATGATTGTGGAGGCCAGGTCATCTGACGCAGCACTCCATCACTCTCCTTCTTGGTCAAATAGCCCTTACACAGCCTGGGGGTGTGTTGGGTCATTGTCCTGTTGTAAAATAAATGATAGACCCACTAAGTGCAAACCAGATGGGATGGCATATCACTGCAGAATTCTGTGGTAGCCATGTTGGTCAAGTGCGCCTTGAATTCTAAATAAATCACTGAGAGGGTCACCAGCAAGCACCCCACACCATCACATCTTCTCCTCCATGATTCACGGTGGGAACATACACATGTGGAGATCATCCGTTCACCTACTCTGCATCTCAGAGAAACACAGCAGTTGGAAACAAAAATCTCAAATTTGGACTCATCAGACCAAAGGACAGATTTCCAACAGTCTACTGTCCATTGCTCGTGTTTCTTGGCCCAAGCAAGTCTCTTCTTATTATTGGTGTCCTTTAGTCCTTTTGGGGTGGCAGGTAGCCTAGTGGTTAGAGCATTGGGCTAGTAACTGAAAGGCTGCTAGATTGGATCCCCGAGCTGACAAGGTAAAAATCTGTTGTTCTGCCCCTGAACAGGCAGTTAACCCAATGTTCCTAGGCTGTCATTGTAAATAAGAATTTGTTCTTAACTGACTTGCCTAGTTAAATAAAAATAAATAAATAAAATAGTTGTGGTTTCTTTACAGCAATTTGACCATGAAGGCTCCTCTGAACAGTTGATGTTGAGATGTGTCTGTTTCTGAGGCTGGTAACTCTAATGAATCTATCCTCTGCAGCAGAGGTAACTCAGTCTTCCATTCCTGTGGCGGGCTTCATGGGAGACAGTTTCATCCTAGTGCTTGAGGGTTTTTGCAATTGCACTTGAAGAAACTTTCAAAGTTCATGAAATTTTTTTGGATTGACTGACCTTCATGTCTTAAAGTAAAGTTGGACTGTCATTTCTCTTTGCTTATTTGAGCTGTTCTTGCCATTATATTAACTTGGTCTTTTACCAAATAGGGCTATCTTCTGTATACCACACTTACCTTGTCACAACACAACTGATTGGCTCGAACGCATTAAGAAGAAAAGATATTCCACAAATGAACTTTTAACAAGGCACACCTGTTAATTGAAATGCATTCCAGGTTACTACCTCATGAAGCTGGTTGAGAGAATGCCAAGCGTGTACAAAGCTGTCATCAAGGCAAAGTATGGCTACTTTGAAGAATCTCAAATATAAAATATATTTTGATTTGTTTAACACTTTTTTTGGTTACTACATGATTCCATATGTGTTATTTCATAGTTGTGACGTCTTCACTATTATTCTACAATGTAGAAAATAGTAAAAATAAAGAATGAGTAGGTGTGTCCAAACTTTTGACTTGTACTGTACATTGAGAGGAACACAATTGAAGCCGTGAACATTGGGATTCTTTAACATTGTGGACTTGCCCTGTAATAATGTTTTATGGTACAGATTCCAGACGACACGGAACGTGTGAGTTCATAGCTGAAGTGCTTGGCTGTGCTTTCCTCCCATGAACAATGACCATAGCAGGATATCCTCTGGGAGCCCTGAACTTTCCCTAGCAACAGCTTGTTAAAAGGATTGAGGAGCCATATCACTCTGCAAAGTCCCTTCAATAAAAATTATGTCTCTCTCTTTCTCGGTTTCTTCCTCTTTCTCATGGTCTAATATGTGTTGGGAATGTACAACTGACAACCTCAATAATCCCTCTCTCTCTCTTCTTTCTCCTTCGTTGATGGTATACAATCAAGTCCTTGCGGCAAGTGTTTCAATACTAGACATTTAGAGCCCAACCAAACCTTTGAACACAATCAGGTAGGCAAGAAAGAGAAAAGGGTCTTAAATAGCAGCAGCAAAGGATGGGATTAGTTCGCATCTAAATTAACATCCATTACCATGACTTGTATGTGTTTTAAAAGACCCTCTTTAAATATCTTAGCTAAACTTCGCCATTACCTCTCATTTGAATAGTCTTTTGTATTTCTTCACACAGGCTCTGCTGCCTTTGAAGTTGCAGGTCTTTCCTCCATAAAGGAGGTGTGTTGGCCTGGGAAACCAGTTGTGGCTAAAGCAGAATACTGGATGGAGCCCTTTGATGTGGACAAGAGGTGATTCGCGCCCCCCCCATCCTCTCCCCTTTTCCCATCATCTATGAGACTCACTAATCCCCCTCTTACTACCTCTTACCCCTGCCTCCCCTTACTCTATGCCCCTGTTACATAAAAGGAGCTCCTCAGTCCTCACCTTAGGACCGAGGCTTTTGGGCCTGGCTCAGGAGAACTCAGCGTGAGAGAGCTGGCAGGAGTGTGTTGACAGCAGGCACACTTTATTATTTTCTTTAGGAATGTAGTGAAGTAGAAGTAAAAGTTGGCAAAAATATAAATAGTAAAGTACTTAAGTAGTACTTTAAAGTATTTTTACTGAAGTGCTTTATTCCACTGCTCAGAAGCCCAGTTTCAATCACATTTCCTGTACAGAAAAGAGAAAATTAGTTTCTATTGGCCTTCTGGTAACCACTTTGTCAGTTGCATGTAAAACCTCAAATGATTGTATTGTCCCAAGACAGAAGGAAGCATGTCACTGAAAATGTGAAGTGTACTCTTACCAGCACAGACTGTGTTGATTCTGGTGAACAAATAACCACAGTTTGCTTCCTGTTAACCACAACTGGCAGGCTATTATTTGTAGAAAAGTCAGACAATTTATGGGACAAACCCACAACACTCAAACATGTAAATGAAATAAAGAAAAAGTTTTAAACTCGCGCTGTTGTTGAAGGTGACTTGTCCTCTCACAAGAGGCCTTTCTGTTTGGGTGTTGCCGTCTGGCTGGCCTCCAGAAGGAAGGACAGAGACACAGACTGGCACACTTTCACACAGTGCTGTTGATGACTGGCTGTGGCTAGCAGGAGGCCCCCAGACTCTGTGGTGGGGCCCTTTGAAGTTTCAGAAGGAGAGGAGGAGCGGCGGTGGCACATGTTGCTCAAACCTCTCCTTCCTCAGGCTCAGGGCCAAGAGGTAGCCTACCTCCTCTGTGATGTGTGAGTGTGGGACTGGGGACAGACAGGCAGATGGAGAACAAGGGGCTGCCACTGTGGGAACTTCTCCACCACTTCCCCATCGGGCTGCTATACAGCCACGGGAACACACTCCCAACTGACCGTAACCCGCCTGCTGGACAAAATGTCTATGAGTGATGGGCTGCTGTCCCCTTTCACCTACATACAGTAAAACCGAACTCCTCTGCCATAGCAGAGGAAGTGGGGTGCAGTGCTCCCTTACAGGCCAAATCTACAGTATGGCCCCTGATGTTTACAGATTCACTGTCCAATCAGTGTCATGATACTATATGCCTTTCCTTTATTGGTCCAATTGCATAAGAAATTACATAATTTAAACTAATGCCTCATTACAAAATTACTTGACTATTTTTGTTGAAAGTTGTACTTTTTCCTACTGGTAAAACTCTATGGAGATAAGTTCGCCTGCCCTAATCACATAGCAATCCCCCATTGCCTGCCCATGTGAAACTCTGCCTTAACCAACTCTGCCTTAATCTGACCTGGGATTGACAGATGTCGTTGAACGCAACAACGAACATTGCGTTCATGGACATGATAAAATATGCTACCAACACACCTGTCATCCTCTCATGGACAACAAAGAAAATGGTGGCCATCATTACTCAGTGAGAGAGGCCGCATTCTCCAGTAGAGAATGGTCTGAGGCCGAGCTTGGCCTTGTACAGGAAGTGACCTCTCACCCTGGCGTGTGGGCTGTCAAGAGTGGCCTTCATAGACCAGCCTCTGGATGGATGGATGGATGGAGAGAGAGAGAGAGAGAGAGAGAGAGAGGTCACCATTGAGTAACTGAATCCCCTGTGACCGGAAACAAAGAGAGTATATATATATATATGTTTCTGGAACAATAGCCATCAGATGTACTGAACATTGACGACTCAACATGCTGTTACACATTTCCTAATTGCTTGTGAAAAGATTTGTTTTGATGTAGACTTAATAGAAACAAAACAAATGGCAAGAGTCTAATCAAACTAAAGAAATAAAAAATTACTTTCCCATGAAACGACAAGGTCGTCAGCACCTTAACTGAGGTGGAGCAGACCAACGAGGGGGTTGGCTATAAGTCACCCAGTTAAGAATGCCTGGGTTGGTTCCTGGTTCCTGAGCCCTGGTCTGGTCTGGTCTGATGTGATGTGAGGGAGGTCAGTCCTCCCTGTCCCACTGTGCGTTTCCCCCTGGGAAAAGCCTCCTGCTCCTTTCTGCAGATCTTTATCACCACCCTCTCCCAGCGCGAATGAAACCAACTTCCTTCCTCTTCCTCCTTTCCCACACTTTGGCTCCTATTGTGCTGCGAGACGGAGCTGTCCATCATCGAACCGACTGCCCGTCGACAAAATGTATCAAAGGTCGGGCGGTCAGTCCGCTAGTCTACTCGACCAGCAGGATACGGTCAGCAGAGGTAGATGTGGAGCGGGTCAGACTCACTACCGCCATCTCTGACTGGGGCAGCCTGGCTGGTACACGGGGTTGTCACATGGGAGTACAATACAATTATTTACATGACAAACTCCAGAGCTGGTTTCAAAGAGCTGATACAAAAACGGCCAATGAAATATTGGAACAGTCGGTCTGTGAGTGGTGTGTGGAAATGGCGAGTGCCATTGAGTGCTCTGTTGTTGAGTGTTACTGAGTATCCTGTACATAAAGCAGCTGGACCCATTGCATCACCACCACAAGCAGCATTCTCCCAGCACTCTTACAGAATATTATAAACACTGTTATTCATCGTGACTCAATGAAATGTTGAAATTCATAATGGATCAAAATGGAGGAATTGCTTGAGAATCAACTCTATCTGTTGGAAGTCATTTCCCAAGCAAATAAGACTCATAACAGTACAGATACAATATATGATGTCATGTCAAGTACAGTAAGAATGGCTGGTAGTTTAATCAGCTGCGGATGGGTGCTCTCTATATAGGCCCTAAACTGAAGCAATGTTACCCAATACTCCTATGTGATTTCTTGCTTGCCCGGGTTTGCCCTGAGCCTTGTCTGCACATCTCTAAACCCCTGTGACCAGCTAAAAATGGGCACTCACCATTTCCCAGGGCATATGATTGATTACCCACAACAAATCCACCTTGTCATCTCCTGTTCCTATCAGGGGTGTCAGGTTTCACCAGTGCAGCTTCTGTAAGAGAGATGGGTGGGAGACAGGAGGCAATGGGGACTGTGTGGGTCTTTACCCCAGCAGTAGCCCATCCTCTGCCCATCCCGCCCTCCCCCTCCTTGGGAAGCCTCAGTGAGAAGAGTCCTGTTCGAGCAGGGGGTGGGGACAGGTGTGGGGCAGGTCTGCTAGAGTCATCTGCACTAATGCCCAATGGTCACGCAGGTTCTCTCCTCGCACCCTTTCCCACGCTGCCTAGGGTCAAAGGGGAGTGCTTAGCCGGATGTGGGGTTCCCAGACTAAAGCCCCCAAACACCAGACACTGGCCTCTACAGTCATACTCACCTCCGTATAGGGAACTTTCTGAGCCCCCACCACATGAACCACTACGTAATATGTCATGTCAGTCCACTTAGACCAGGGATCATCAACTAGATTGAGATGCGGGGACCATTTTGTCTTGAGTGGATTATCAGGGCCCGGAACATAATATAGAAATAATTTATAGACTGCAAATTGACCAAGGAAGCCCAAACAGATATAATCTCTGACTAAAACTGAATCATTTCAAACCTTGCTTACTTTGTATACAATCACGTATCTCTTAATTATGTGTGGGAGTACTTGGAAACAGATTTACAAAAATGTTTGTCACTTGGAGTTGATCTCCTTGTGTTTTTACAGTCTTTTATGTCCAAAAACAACATTTCTACAAAATTTTATTTTTATTTTTTGGGGGTGTTTTGCGCAAATAAAACCACGGGTCGCAGGTTGGGGAACGTGGCTTAGACCATCTCTTATGGATGTTTTCAAGTCTCCAAATGTACTTCACTCATATTTGCTTCCTGTCTCATAAACCAGTGAGGACATTCTACACAGTGTGTTGTGGGTGTGCGTGGTGGTGTGGGATTGAAACAGTCGTTTAAAACGGTTAGAGAGCACATCTTGCTGCCGTTGTGTTGCTCTGCTTTTGCCTTAGGTAAGTGTTCAGTGGCACATATCAATGTATGCCCCTTTCTTTCGCAGTGAAAGTGCGTCTCTAAGGTTAGGGCTGGGTTGAAGGGGGGATGCTACGGTGTTATCCTGCTGTTTAGGTTTTGTTTTGTGTGTGTGAGCAGTTCATGCTGCTATTGTTTTTCTAGGGAGAGTGAAGGAGGAGAGCCCAGGAGACAAGAATCTCCCATCTGTTACACAGGGGAAGGAGGAGAAGTGTTTATTTTCCAGCTACGTGACATGAGAAACCACCATTAGTCCAAACACAAACCTCTCATGTTCTCTATGATTGATGGAAGTGCTGGGAGATGATTTTTCCTACAGCCCCAACAATAGGCTGAGGCCTATGAACATGCCTCTATGGTTAGGGGATTCATCAATGCATCCTACTTAGCACCAAGTAGAAACTCAGCGTGGTGAACAAGCAGGTTGCAAGCTAACGATGCAGCCACCACTCGTTCTTTTCAAATATGCAAACCACTTGGCAAACGCCACTAGGTTGAATGGCGTTCTTCTTTATGTGTGGTCTCTCAAGTGGCATATACCACCAGGCTTTGATAAATCTTCCACAAACATAACAGTATGTGTTAGAAGCAGATACTCTATTTTTGGGCTCCATAACCACACAGACAGAAATAAAGAAATTCACATGGACATGCACAAAAGCAAAAGCACGTAAACGTGGAGGCTACATACCGCGCAGGCACACACAGAGACAAACGTTCAGCCGTGCATACAATAGTAGTCTACAGGCTGTTTTGTTTTCATTTCTTCTGTCGATTTCACGAGACAAACAGTCTGGAAAGCCCAGGGATCTCAGCTCAGTACAAAAGAATGCAATCAGAGAGGAGAGGGGGAGGAGAGGGGGAGGAGGAGAGAAGATGCTCCGATTAGCTTGTTTTCCCTCTAATTGATTTTTGCTGGTTTGTTTTTTTTTGTTTTTTTTTGTTGCTGTTTTGTTGTTGCAACTCCTTCATAGCCTTCACTTGAAAAACTCCCCCCGGTTACATCCACATTGAGAATCACCCGTCTGTTATATCTATATTTGTGTTGGTCACTTCCTATTTGTCCTGACCTTTGAGCTACCGGTCCTCAGCAGTTGAGGGGCAGAGGGTGGTGTCAGGGCCTGACACCACTCTCTCTCTCTCTCTCCTAGCTTGGAAGGAGAGAGAGAGAGAGAGAGAGAGAGAGAGAGAGAGGTCACCACTGAATAACTGAATCCCATTGAGTAACTGAGACAGAGAGAGAGAGAGAGAGAGAGAGAGAGAGAGAGAGAGAGAGAGAGAGAGAGTGTGTGAGTTGGTGGGGCTCCGGCTCTACACATTGCCCCACCAACCTACCACCCAGACTACAAGAAGCACCCTTGGAAACGTGCTGTTTATTATGAAATGTTGTTTATCACAATGATGATGCTGTATGAAGGAATTTCAGCACATGTATATTACATACCAGTGATAAGTCAAAAGGATATGGAACATCTTCCTGCCTGGCCACACACAAACGCAAACCTATGCACACAAAACTTTGTGTGTGTGTGTGGCCAGGAAGACGTTCCATTTCCTTTTGACTTGAAAATAAAGAATAGAGGCTGAGGAGTGACGCGTGTGTCAGAACAGGGTTCACTTCCCTTCCCATGTCAGGGCCTATAAATACAGGGAAAACAGGAAGCTAACCGGGATGAAATAGTGGGCCAACTTCGATCCTAGATACCTTTACCTCAACACTAACACCTAACATTCACATCATACAAATACAGATATACACCCGATGCCCCTATCAAACAACAAAACAAAAACACATGCAGGCTCCTAACACAACTAACCGACCTCCAATAAACTGAAGCATTCTAAAACATACACACTCTATCCTCAGCCATTTCAGTTGCAAAAATGTTTTTACTTCAGAGTATTTCTCATTGTAAGGTCGTATCTAACATGAAAGTAAACTGGTCTGATATCTGCATTGGATGGCCTGTGACAGATCCCTCCTATGCATGGCAGTAGGCAGCAGAAGAGGTGTACTTGTCAGATACCCATCAGATTTAGGACCAGAGGAACAGGTGGCGTCTCATGCCTCTTTCCACTTGTCTTTAAGTCCAAGGTAAAGCCAATGCCCCAACAGAGGTCCCGCAGGGCACGAGCATGACCACAGAGGTACTTAGAGTGAGTGTGTCAAAATATTAAGCTACTTCACCAGTGTTATGTGCAGGGCTCTTGATAAATACAAATAATTGTCAGTAGCGCTGCAAGATATGGCCCCAAAAATGTAACGATTATTCTAAATTCTATGATTGTAATTTGGCATGATGACAAATTAAAAAGCCAGGTAGGAATGATGAATTATGAGTAGGAACCAAAGTTTTGGTCAGTGTTTAACAGGGGCCTTAAATCGCCTCGTTATCGTGAGATGAACGCACTAGCTGTGGGTCGCTCTGGATGGGAACATCTGCTAAATGACTAAATTGTAATGTAAATGTAGGGCTATGTATATTATACACACTATAAATAAGAAAGTATGTGGACACCACTTCAAATTAGTGGCTTTGGCTTTTTCAGCCACAAATGGAAATGGAAACGTCTAGGAGCAACAACAGCTCAACCGCGAAGTGGTAGGCCACACAAGCTCACAGAACGGGAATTCTGAGTGCTGAGGCACATAAAAATTGTCTGTCCTCGGTTGTAACACTCACTACCGAGTTCCAAACTGCCTCTGGAAGCAACATCAGCACAATAACTGTTCATCGGGAGCTTCGTGAAATATGGTTTCCATAGCTAAGCAGCCGCACACAAGCCTAAAATCACCATGCCCAAGCATCGGCTGGAGGGGTGTAAAGCTCGCCACCAATGGACTCTGGAGCAGCGGAAATGCATTCTCTGCAGTGATGAATCACTCTTCCCCATCTGGCAGGCCTACGGACAAATCTGGGTTTGGCGGATGCCAGGAGAACGCTACCTGCCCCAATGCATTGTGCCAACTGTAAAGTTGGAATAATGGTCTGGGGCTGTTTTTCATTGTTCGGGCTAGGCTGCTTAGTTCAGTGGAGGGAAATCTTAACGCTACAGGATACAATGACATTCTAGACGATTCTGTGCTTCCAACTTTGTGGCAACAGTTTGGGTTAGGCTTTTTCCTGTTTCAGCATGACAATGCCCCCATGCACCTCCCAAAAGAGTGGAGGTTGTTACAGCAACAAATGTGGGACCAACTCCATATTAATGCCCATGATTTTGAAATGAGATGTTCAACGAGCAGGTGCCCACATACTTTTTGTCATGATGTGTATTCTATGTATTTTATTTGTTGTGTTTAGTTTCCTGTTTGGGCCCCAGGAAGAGTAGCCACTGCCTCTGCAGCAGCTAATTAGGGATACTAATCAATACTACTACTAAAAATCACATGTGAATTGATGTTTTATTGGATTTTCTTTTAGTCGCACTGGTTCTCCCAAAATAAAACTCCAGGTCGCATAGCAAAATATTTCATCGCATGTGACCAAATTGGTCGCACTTCAGAGACCTGGTTGTTACACGTTTAGAAGATGTGGGCTGTGTCATGGCTTAACTGAATAAGGAGCATCTAAACCTAGCCCTATCTATGGAAACACCACAGGACTGTTCGTCGGGAGCTTCATGAAGGTCCGGAAAATCGCTAAAGACTCCAACCACCCGAGCCATAGAATGTTCTCTCTTCTTCTGCACAGCAAGCAATACAGGTGGATGAAGTCTGACCCCAACAGGCTTCTGAATAGCTTCTATCACCATGCCACAGACTGCTAAATAGCTAACTAAATAGCTAACAAAATGGCTACACAGACTATCTGTGTTGACCTTTGTATTTTAGTCTATGCACACTCACAGGGCCCTACACACTAACACACTGTCTCTATGCACACTCACAGGGCCCTACAAACTGATACTCCAACACACATACGGACACTCACTCCATCATCTGCTCACACACAGAATATGCACATACAGTGGCAAGAAAAACTATGTGAACCCTTTGGAATTACCTGGATTTCTGCATAAATTGGTCATCAAATTTGATCTGATCTTCATCTAAGTCACAACAATAGACAAACACAGTGTGCTTTAACTAATAACACACAAATAACTGTATTTTTCTTGTCTACATTGAATACATCATTTAAACATTCACAGTGTAGGTTGGAAAAAGTATGTCAACCCCTAGACTATTGTCTTCTCCAAAAGCTAATTGGAATCAGGAGTTACCTAACCTGGAGTCCAATCAATGAGACGATATTTGAGTTGTTGGTTTGAGCTGCCCTGCCCTATAAAAAACACTCACAAAATTTGAGTTTGCTATTCACAAGAAGCATTGCCTGATGTGAACCATGCCTCAAACAAAAGAGATCTCAGAAGAACTGTTGACTTGCATAAAGCTGGAAAGTGTTACAAAAGTATCTCTAAAAGCCTTGATGTTCATCAGTCCACGGTAAGACAAATTGTCTATAAATGGAGAAAGTTCAGCACTGTTGCTACTCTCCCTAGGAGTGGCCGTGCTGCAAATATGACTGCAAGAGCACAGCACAGAATGCTCAATAAGGTTAAGAAGAATCTTAGAGTGTCAGCTAAAGACTTACAGAAATCTCTGGCAATTCTAACATCTCTGTTGACGAGTCTGCGATACGTAAAACACTAAACAAGATTGGTTTTCATGGACACCACGGAAGAAGCCACTACTGTCCAAAAAAAAGCATTGCTGCACGTCAGAAGTTTGCGAAAGAGCACCTGGAGGTTCCACAGCACTACTGGCAATATATTCTGTGGACAGATGAAACTACAGTTGAGGAAGGAACACACAGCACTATGTGTGGAGAAAAAAAAGACAGCACACCAACATCAAAACCTCATCCCAACTGTAAAGTATGGTGGAGGGAGCATCATGGTTTAGGGTTGATTTGCTGCCTCAGGGCCTGGACAGCTTGCTATCGTCGACAGAAAAATGAATTCTCAAGTGTATCAAGACATTTTGCAGGAGAATGTAAGGCTTTCTGTCTGCCATTTGAAGCTCCATAGAAGTTGGGTGATCCAACAGGACAACGACCCAAAACACAGAAGTAAATCAACAAAAGAATGGCTTCAACAGAAGAAAATACGCCTTCTGGAGTGGCCCAGTCAGAGTCCTGACCTAAACCCGATTTGAGATGTTGTGGCATGACCTTGAGAGTGGTTCACACCAGACATCCCAAGAATATTGCAGAACTGAAACAGTTTTGTAAAGAAGAATTGTCCAAAATTCCTCCTGACCGTTGTGCAGCTCTGATCCGCAACTACAGATATTTGGTCGAGGTTTTTGCTGCCAAAGGAGTGTCAACCAGTTATAAATTCAAGGGTTCACATACTTTTCCCACCCTGCACTGTGAATGTTTACAAGGTGTGTTCAATAAAGACATGAACATGTCTAATTGTTTGTGTGTTCTTAGTTTAAGCAGACTGTGTTTGACTATTGTGACTTGAAGATGAAGATGAAGATCAAATTTTATGCACTCACTGTATATAGACATTCTTTTCTTTTTTCCCCTACTGTATTATTGACTGTATGTTTTGTTTATTCCATGTGTAACTCTGTGTTGTTGTATATGTTGAACTGCTATGCTTTATCTTGGCCAGGTCGCAGTTGCAAAAATGAGAACTTGTTCTCAACTAGCCTACCTGGTTAAATAAAGGTGAAATACATTTATTTTTTAAAGTTATGACCAATTTATGGAGAAATCCAGGTAATTCCAAAGGGTTCACATACTTTTTCTTGCCATTGTACATGTATACTGACTCTACACACACCCACTCACATACAATCACTATATAAGCTGCTGGCTATACATACAGTGCATTCGGGAAAGTATTCAGACTCCTTTCATTAATCCACATTTTGCTACGTTATACAGCCTTATTCTAAAATGTATTAAATACAACATTTTCCTCAATCTACACAAAATACCCCATAATGACAAAACAGGTTTTTAGACATGTTTGCAATTTTATTACAAATAAAAAACATTTGCATAAGTATTCAAACCCATTGCTATGAGACTCAATTTAGCTCAGGTGCATCCTGTTTCCATTGATCATCCTTGAGATGTTTCTACAACTTGATTGGAGTCCACCTGTGGTAAATTCAATTGATTGGACATGATTTGGAAAGGCACACACCGGTCTATATAATGGTCCCACAGTTGACAGTGTATGTCAGAGCAAAAACCAAGCCATGAGGTTGAAGGAATTGTCCATAGAGCTCCGAGACAGGATTGTGTCAAGGCACAGATCTGGGAAAATGTACCAAAAAATGTCTCCTTTATTGACGGTCCCCAAGAACACAGTGGCCTCAATCATTCTTAAATGGAAGAAGTTTGGAACCACCAAGACTCTTCCTAGAGCTGGCTGACCGGCCAAACGGAGCAATCAGAGGAGAAGGGCCCTGATCAGGGAGGTGACCAAGAACCCGATGGTCACTCTGACAGAGCTTCAGAGTTCCTCTATGGAGATGGGAGAACCTTCCAGAAGGACAACCATCTCTGCAGCACTCCATCAATCAGGCCATTATGGTAGGGTGGCAAGACGGAAGCCACTCCTCAGTAAAGGGCACATGACAACCCGCTTAGAGTTTGCCAAAAGGCACCTAAAGGACTCTCAGACCATGAGAAACAAGATTCTCTGGTCTAATGAAACCAAGATTGAAATCTCTGGCCTGAATGCCAAGCATCACGTCTGGAGGAAATCTGGCACCATCCCTACAGTGAAGCGTGGTGTGCCAAGCTTGTAGCATCATACCCAAGAACACCCGCAGCTGTAATTGCTGCCAAAGGTGCTTCAACAAAGTACTGAGTAAAGGGTCGGAATACTTATGTAAATGTGATATTTCAGTCGCAGGTCTGTGGAGATCTTCACAATTGCTTTCATAATCTGCACAGAATCTTGCATTTTAGTAATTTAGCAAAGTGGTTCCCAAACGTTTTCACTCAGTCTCTTTCAGCATTGGGGAACATCCGCACCCTACGTCTACATCTCCGGGCACAGGTACTATTTATGACAAACTGGCAGGGACTAGGAGACTAGTCAGAATTGAGGGAAAGGTGAACGGAGCAAGTACAGAGAGATCCTTGATGAAAACCTGCTCCAGAGCGCTCACAACCTCAGACTGGTGCAAAGGTTAACCTTCCAACAGGACAACGACCCTAAGCACACAGCCAAGACAATGCAGGAGTGGCTTCGAGACAAGTCTGAGTGTCCTCGAGTGGTCAAGCCAAAGCCCAGACTTGAACCATATCCAACATCTCTGAAGAGACCTGAAAATAGCTGTGCAGCGACGCTCCCCATCCAACCCGACAGAGCCTGCGAGGATCTGCAGAGAAAATGGGAGACACTCCCCAAATACAGGTGTGCTAAGCTTGTAGCATCATACCCAAGAAGACTCAATCTTGAAATCGCTGCCAAAGGTTCTTCAACAAAGTACTGAGTAAAGGGTCTGAACACTTATGCAAATGTGATTTCAGTTTTGAAAAAATGTTTTTGCTTTGTCATTGTGGGGTATTGTGTGTAGATTGATGAGGTAAAACATGATTTAATCCATTTTAGAATAAGGCTGTAACATAACAGAATGTGGAAAAAGTCAAGGGGTCTGAATACTTTCCGAATGCACTGTATATACACCTCTACCAATCCAGTACCAATCTACCAATCCACATTGTGAATATGGTACTGGAACTGACCCTGTATATAGTATGCTTACTTACCTTATTGTGTTCTTCATATTTCTAGATCTTGTGTGTTTTTGTTCTACCTTGTTATTTTGAGTATTACATTGTTATTGATTACTGCATTGTTGGGGTTAGAGCTTGCACGAAAGGAATTCCAATGTACTTGCGCATTAAAACTTGACACGTAAAACTTGATCATGCTTTTTAGTTCATGATTAGGCTTAGTCTGTGTCCCGGGAAACTGAGATACCTGATAAATGTTTGGCCTTCTTACTCCTATGCGGCAAACATGTCTTAGCGTAGGAGATGAGATGACAGTCCCTGAGCACCTTAGTACCATCCCGTATAACGGTGTCTGTCTGGAATGGAGCATAGCATGTGAATGCATGATGGAAATCTCATTTGGTGCTGAGAAAGTAAGTGTGTATACAACATGGAGGTCTTGATTCATGTCTTTTAGCCATCCTGCTCTGCTTCCTTTTCTCGGTCAGACAGGACTGTAGCCAGACTCGGTGTAGCCAAAATAGGCAGAGAGAGGAAGAAGGGTCAGGCAAGTAATGATGTAGTGATGGCAGGTGTGTCTTTCATCTGTGTGTGTTCTTCACTCTCCCTCTCTCCTTGTTCCTCCTCCCCTCTCAATGCACTCTTCCATGTTTCTCCTTTTCCTTCTCTCTCTCCCTCCTGTTCTGCCTCTGCTCCCTACCAACCAAAATGTCCGATGTTCTGATATCATCCACTGAAGCAAGATGTTGCACAAAGCATTGTATTTCTAAACATGTTCAAGCTGGTGAGAGGAAAACCATGGAGACATTGCAAGGCCTAGAGGGAGTTGCCATTTTTATGGATAACATTTTGGTATATGCAAATACCATGGAGGTGCACGACGGGCGTTGAACAGGAAAAGTGTTTCCGCAGGGAAACACAGCTACGCTTCCTGGGACACCTCATCGATCCATCAGAAGTCAGGCCTGATCCAGAGAAAGTGGAAGTCATCAGGCAGCGATCCCCAGCCGGGAAACGTGCATGAGCTGAAGAGAGTTCTTTGGATGGTTAACTACCTAGGGAAGTATATCCCCAACCGTTCCACCCCAGGCCAACCACTGCATGAGCTCCTGAAGTCAAAGACAGCGTGGACATGGGACTACACACAGCAGATGGCGTTCCAGTGCCTCAGCGTTTCCCACGTCCTGACGTTCTACGACAGCAACAGAGCCACCACAGTTTCAGCAGATGCAAGCAGCTATGGGCTTGGCAGTGTACTACTATAGCGCCATGGGGAGGGGAAGCCAGTGGCATACTGCTCTAGGTGGCTCACAGAGGCAGAAACCAGATACGTGCCAATCGAAAAGTAGCATCTGGTGACCGTTTGGCCCTGTGAGAAGTTTGAGAAATACATGTACGGCCTGGAGCACTTCAAGTTAGTGACAGAACACAAGGCCTTGGTCCCACTAATGAACAGCAAAGACTTGGATAATGTGGCTTTACCATGCCAGAGACTACTCATGCGGTTCAAACCCACAGCAGAGTATGCACCAGGAAAGACCTTGGTCGTGGCGGACACGGTCAAGGAGTCCGTTGACACGCACAAAAAAAAGGACAGACACAGACACGCTGAGCGTTACTCCGCAGCTAAACATCAACAACATACCTGCTACACAGAGAGAAATGGAAAACATCAGAGTTGCCCTCGGAGCAGATGATCAAGTAAATCAGGTCAGACTGGTCTGAGCATGTGAGTAAAACCCCAGTCACAGTCAGAGTTTTCCCCAGTGAAACAGAACTGTCAGAGTACAATGGTGAAGTCCCAGGGGGGAACCGCCACAGGAGGCTGCTGAGGGGAAAGCAGCTCATTATAAATGGCCAGAACGGAACAAATTGAATGGCATCAAACATCTGGAAACCAGGTTTTTTGATGTATTGGATACCATTCCACACATTCCGTTCCAGCCATTACCATGAGCCCGTTGTCCCCAATTAAGGTGCCACCAAATCTCCTGTGGGAACCGCATAGTAGTACCACAGACAAAGAGGGTAGACATTGTTGATAGAATACACAATGGACATCAAGGTCTGACCAGGGGTGGAAAAGGTACCCAATTGTCATACTTGAGTAAGAGTAAATATACCTTAATAGAAAATGACTCAAGTAAAAGTGAAAGTCAGCCAGTAAAATACTGCTTGAGTAAAAGTCTGAATTTGTTTTTTTAATATGCTTAAGTAATAAAAGGACATGTAATTGCTAAAATATACTTAAGTATCAAAAGTAAAAGTATAAATCATTTCAAATTCCTTATGTTACGCAAGCCAGAAGGCACAATTTATGTTTTTTATTTTACTTACGGATAGCCAGGGGCACACTCTAACACATCATTTACAAATGAAGCATTTAGTGAGTCTGACAGATCAGATAGATATGCACGTAAATTGGACCATTATCCTGTCCTGCTAAGCCTTCAAAATGTAGGGGAAATGTATGGAGTAAAAAGCACCTTATTTTCTTAAAGAAATAGTCCAATAAAGTACAGATACCTCCAAAAACGACTTAAGTAGCTCTTTAAAGTATTTTTTATGAAGTACTTTACACCACTGGGTCTGACTAAATGGTGAGAGAAAGCCTCAGTATGGTGGCCGGGGATCTCATCAGTGGTAAAGACAAAGATCCCGTCTTATCAGTCTTGTTGTGAGCTTAGAAAGGCACAACAAAACAAGCCACTAATCTCTGTCACTCCCTGACAAACCATGGAAAGGAGTTGCTCTGGATCTACGTGAGCGTGACAAACAACACTATCTGATCATGAGGGGCGGCAGGTAGCCTAGTGGTTAGAGCGTTGACCTAGTAACCGGAAGGTTGCAGGATCATGTCCCCAGCTAACAAAATCTGTCATTCTGCCCTTGAACAAGGCAGTGTTCCTAGGCTGTAATTGAAAATAAGAATTTGTTCTTAACTGACTTGCCTAGTTAAATAAAGGCACATTTAAAAAAAAATTGTGATATGCTACACAAGGTTAATCAAGATACTACACAACTACAAGCACACAGGTCACCATGAACATGAAGGGAACCTCCACAAGGTATGACATTGCAGATGAGTCATTACTGACAATGGGCCCAAATTCTCGAGTAACTGAAAAATGGCAAAGCAGCTTGACTTTAAGCACATTACTTCCCGGCACGCACCACCCTCAGGGTAGGTGCAGACCACGATAGAAGATTCTAAAGCAGAAAGACCTGCTGGTTGTTCTCCTGTGCTACAGGTCAATCCCATGCAAAAAAAAAAAAACACACTCTAAGAGGCCCTACAAAACTAAAGGATGTGTTGGAAAAGAGGAAACAGAACCTTCTACTACAACCAACATCACAGTCGCTACCGGGAGAAGCCGTGGTGAAAAGAGAAATGTACATGTGAAATCTTGCATTGCTTTATTGTCCTTTCAAAACCTTTACAGTAACTGTGTTTCTGTTAACTGCTGTTGTGAAGTACAGTTGTCTTCGTTGTGGTTACACTCATTTGTTAGGAAATGTGTGAAAGTTAAAGGAGAAGATATCATACTATGCACGACAGTGTCACGGCATGTTGTAGTGTCACGGGCATTCTTGTGAGACGTAAAACAACGTACCTGGAAAGCTACTCCTCGGATTGGACATTCACTTTATATTAAAGCCCTGACCACTCCGTGTCTTAGCCTGCTGAGCTAAAGGCCACTCCGCACCATGGCAGTAATACAACAGGAACAATTGTGATGGGATGTGATGGGGTGTAGCTCCCTCTTCCTCATTCTCCTCCTCTGACCGTGGAAGAGGATACAAGGGAACTGACAACAGTGGCAACAATAGAGTTCCGGCCCTGGTGCCTGGTGTCACCTGAAGCCAGGAGCACAGAGAGATGGTTTTTCACCAGTGTTTAGCTGACTCACCAACCCCCACCAGATTTCAACCACTTTCTGAGGAGATTATTAGCGAGCGGTCTTTCGTTTCATGCACAGAAACCAAGCTGTTCTGTTGTGACAAAACATTTGAAAGAATGTTGAACAAACATAAACACTAAATAAATAGATGGCTAAAAACAGGGTGAAATCGAAAGAGCTTTTAGTATGTTGATAGGAATCGCTGATTATCTTAGCACCTGCCTAGAAAACATCTCCATTTAATTGATAGGAAGGAGCTTGAGTAGCCCATTGACAGCATTTGCCCCATCCCAAGATGAACATAAGGGAAGTAGAGAATCACAAGCAGAGGGCTCTGTTTGTTTTCTGAAGAGATGGCTTTTGACAAGTAGCGCCACAATCAGTTGGCACAGGGCGCAATCAGCCACAGGAAACTAGGGAAGGACACTTTTGAGGGGCGCAGGCAGGCCCCCTCTCTGCAGCCTCTGCTTGGCGGGGTAAACAGGACGCAGAGTTACTCTGTGACTCCAGCTGCGCGTCTCAGCCACTCCCAGACCTGTGTATACAACCACATCCTGTTTTGACCCAGCACTCTGGCCAATCCAGAGCAGCCATCTTCAGACGGCCACCACTCAGTCAAACCCTCTCTCTTCCACTCCAGGGGCAGGCAGTGTCAATGGGAAAGAGTTGGTTGGTCTTCCTCGCTCCCCAGATGACATGACAAATGCTCAAAGTTCAAAGTTGAGTGCAAGATTGTTTAAAAAAAATAAAGTCAGTTGAACAGCGGGTAGGCCTGAGGTCTGAAGTTTAGTGGCATGACTGCGACTTGCTGTCATTTTGATACACAGTCATGTTGCTTTCTGTTTTGGTTCCGCTCGCAGAGTGCGATGAAAGGAGCCACACGCCCCTTTGCAATACCACCCTCGCCCATGACACACACACAAACACACACACACACACTCGCTCACAGTTCAGAGTGTACTCAACAACACCATGTCCAACGAGCTTAGCAGCTTGCTCATCTTAACCCACACTTTTAGCACCAACGAACAAGAGGATTTGTTAAGATTTTACTCAGGCTGGACAGCTGCAGGAAGAGGAAGAAAAAGGAGGGGAGGGGTGTTGTGATAAAAGACAGAGAAGGAGAGTATCAGGCTTCAGATCAGTAATAGTTCATTGGACCATGTTTAGATCTGGTTATTTCCCCCCGGGCACACCACGTCATTTCAACGTGGAAATTTGGGTCATATTTGGTTGAGACGCTGATCAATGAGATTTCAACCTTTATTCACCCACTCAAAAAGACAGCCAGAAGTTTGTTGTATACTCAATGTGTTTTCACTGTGCTTTCAACCATCTGAAAGCACAACCAAGTTCCAACAGAAAAACTATGTCCGAATTTTGGTTGAGTTGTCATCCAAATGGGTTATCACTGCGTTTTCAACCATTTAAAACACACAACAAAGTTCAAATGGGAACACAAGGTCAGATTATTTATTTGTTTATGTGCTATCGCTGCACTTCCTCTAATAGCACAGCCAAATGACCTGGATGGCAGTTTAGACTACATTGTACATACTGCAAGTGATCAGGCAGCCTAGCGGTTGATTCGCTGGCTCGAATTCCTGAGCCAACTAGGTGAAAGATCTGTTGATGTGCGCTTGAGCAAGGCACTTAACCCAACTTGCTCCTGTAAATCTCTGGATAAGAGCATCTGCTAAATCAGTGGGGCGAGCAGAGTTTTTTTTTGGGGGGCTCAGTCCAGCTTTCAAAAGAAAGTTGTAGTAGTAGAATCCACAAGGTGCAATTTCAAAATAGTCAGTTTTCCTCTTGACATGTCAGTCATTGCATACCTTAGAGCACTATTTATGACTTGTCAGATCAACTAGCCCATGTCAGCTAACGTTTTTTAGCCCATAGACTTTGTTGTAACGTTTGAGTTACTCAAATGTCACACAAATTAGACATGGCAAGATGGGACAGAATTTCACAAAAATTTGCTTTCAAATTGAAAAATTCTCTGCACCCCATGACAAAATGTGTAGAATTTCAGGAAATAACCTTTAAACCTGCAAAATGTTCTCTCCACCAACAGGAAGGGTGTGAACAGTTTGTCATAAATAGTGCCCGTATAAGTAGACGTAGGGTGTGGGATGTTCCCCAATGCCGAAAGAGACTGAGGGAAAAAGTTTGGGAACCACTTTGCTAAATTTCTCAAAAGCAAGATTCTGTGCAGATTATTATAGCAATTGTGAAGATCTCCACAGACCTGCGACTGAAATATCACATTTACATAAGTATTCCCGACCCTTTAGTCAGTACTTTGTTGAAGAACCTTTGTAGAAGGTGCTCAATTTCCAGTCTCATAGCAAAGGGTCTGAATACTTATGCAAATAAGGTGTTTCTGTTTTACATTTTTAATACATTTGCAAAGTTTTCTACAAACCTGTTTTTGCTTTTGCATTATGGGGTATTGCGTGTAAATTGATGATTAAAAAACAAAATCAATTTTAAAATAAGGCTGTAAAGTAACAAAATGTGGAAAAAGTCAAGGGGTTAGAATACTTTCCGAACGTTGAAGATCTGACATTGTTTCAAAGGCACAAATTCAACATA
Organism: Oncorhynchus tshawytscha; assembly: GCF_018296145.1. Classification (NCBI taxonomy): domain Eukaryota; kingdom Metazoa; phylum Chordata; class Actinopteri; order Salmoniformes; family Salmonidae; genus Oncorhynchus; species Oncorhynchus tshawytscha. The sequence goes on along the minus strand of NC_056442.1, from coordinate 23,303,060 downwards.
TTTTATACAAGGTTTGTCTATATTGAAAATGGGTTACACTGACATAATCCTGAGATTGAAATTTCACTCTCAAAAACAGTTTATGTTGATGACTTTTTCATAGTCAGTGTATTTTCCACATCACAATAGGTTGACATATGTTGATTTAACCAGTTTGTTCCCAGTGGGTTGAGATCCTTCACATTTGATAAACAGCATGGACAATGGGGATGTATCCCCCAAGTCTAAGGTTCAGAGCGGTGGACTAGCATGAACTAGCATAGCTTAGCATCCTGGTTTGGATGTTTGGGCTGGCACATGGAGGCTAGCAGAACCAGACAGAGTAGGGGTAGGATAGGGGCCCACAGGGTCAGGTGCTGAGTGGGACCCATACTCCCGATGGGGGGCCAGTGGCCCTCCCAGCTCTCAGCAGAAGTGCTCCCCTCCCCCCATTTATACCATTTCTCCCTAACCATCACTTTTTTCTGAAAGAGAGGGAGGTGGTACTTGAGAGGCAGGTTATTCTCAACGGATCTTCCTCCAACACAGGAACACTCAATTTCAGTTTCTCATGATGCTTATTGCTTAAGTAAAATACAGAAAATAAAACAGATTTCAGAACTCCGATGTCATGAGGTCAGCAGGTGTGCACACGACACTAGGAGCAGTGGTGCAGATTTGTTAACATACGCTTCTCCTTGAATCTATTTTGCACAACACAGGGTCTCATTGAAGGGGGAGGGGGGTGAAAGTGATAGAGAATTAGCATATATATACAGGCATCAGTGAGATGGATTAGAACTGGTCTTTAGAGCCAGATAATGTATGCTGTGGGAACTACGCCCCAGGCTTTAGACCCTGTAGGATCTCTCCCTTTTCTAGCCTGGCATATGAATCCCTAGATGATATATCTCCAAACAGCACCGCGGCCTCCTCCTAGGCAACAATCTGCTAGCTAGTGTCATCCACGTGATTCCCTTTCTGTGATAGCAGGGGTTGGCCTATCTAGGAGGGTTCAGGGGGCCCAGCAACAAAAGTAAATGGGCCCCATCGACTTGAGCCCCATGTCCCAGCTACTTACCATAAATATCAAACGAGCAGCCCAAAGACCCCAACCCCCAGTGGAAGACAACACATGAATTACTGTTCTCTGATTTATTATGAAAAAAATATATTTTTTGGGACATAGACATATATACAATTCTCTTCATAAATACAAATGATGTACAAAAAAATTAAATAGAAAAGAATATCTCATGGTTATGTACACATTGCATTGTTAAATTAAAGAGGACAATAATACAAATATTAAAACAAAAAAACTATTTGGTTTCAAATTAAAAAGAACAATCTCTTTGGAGTCCTTCACTCTGTAAAAAATAAAAAAATTTAAAGATCCAGCACTGTCGGTTTAAAAAAAAAAAAAAAAAGGATATTTTTACAATCGGGGAAGCAGACTTTATGCACTTCATTCAAGTCAAGGGAATGCCATAAAAATAAATCACTGGGTGTTTGGCAAGATGGAAGCTGTAAATTGAAAGACAGTGAGAAAATCAAACTGTACTACGACTTTCAACTGTTTCGAATAAGACTTTCTGGTGTGTTTGTAAAAAAATATATATATACACACCGAAAGAGACGGAAAAAAACATATACAGCATCAAACAAACATAAAAGAACACATACAAAATGTCAGTGTGTAAGATCAGTACCATTTTTCCTTAAGTCATAGCATAATTTAAAGATCAGGCACTTGATAAGATTGAGTTTCCTAAGTATACTGTACATGTAATGCTCTGAAAGATAGGGCACATTGGTGATTTATTTCCATAGGGAAAGGGGGTCCAGTTTAGGGACCAGAAGGCCTAGATATTACATACGGCCACTACAAACTCACAGATATTAATAGACAACTGTCTAGCTAAGCTTTCAGAAAACCTTCATCTTCAGTTCTTTGATAGCTTCAACATTGTCAAGGTGGGGAACACCAAAAAAAACTAGCCCAGATAGGCCACGAAAATGTCCTTGGTGTTCATTTTGATTCTCAAGTGGATTGCAGTGATATCTTATTCATAGTTTGTAAAAAAAAAAGGCCTCTAGATTATTTGAGATGTCGTTTTCTTTTCAATAAGGCATCAGGAGAGAAAAAGGTCCTGCTTCTCTGAGATTGGTGAACCCTTGGCACTCTTCCAAAGAAAGTTTTCTTTTTGTTAAAATTTAACAGAAAGCAAATTATATTAGAATTAAAAATGTTGTGCAAATTATGCCGGAACATTCTTTCTACTCTCCACCCCCACTTTTCACGTATTGTATCCAAAATTGTCAATGTTGTCAAAAAGTTCATTTTTAATGAGCAGCATGAATAAATATTAAATAATACATGTTGATTTAATATATCCTCTTCAATTCTTTGAATTGTCTTTGAAAGATTGTAAACATGATCAGGCAAAGCCCTTGTTGGTCACCGTACTCTTGGTGTCAGAATACTATGTTAAACCTAAAGGTGGGAAAATTATAGAGAGAGGGAGAAAGTTACCAATCAAATGTTGAAAAAGTTAGTTGACAAACTTCCAAAACTCTTAATAATAACCAGTTTGAATAGGAGGAGCTGCTTACCTCAGTAGCAAAGACACACTGTTCAGCTTGCTGTTCTGTCTGGATGATGAAAACTGGGTGGTACAAGCCTTCTTTAGGGAAGCTCATTGGTGGAACCAATATGCTGCCTTCTGATTTCCTGTTGAAAAGAGATAGAGGGAGGGAAAAGAGGTCAGGTTCCATAGGCACAATGGAATCATGCAACAGCAAAAACAGTGGATCCCATGATCTCCAATACAAAGTTGAGGGTTTCAAAAATCTGATAAAGCCTGAGCGTCACATAGTGAGAAATCAAGTTGTAACATCTTGCTGGGTTCAATACAAGGGCACTGGTGACTCTCTGCCTCATTGGCACAACGCTGTTTGAGTTTGACGAGGTATACTTACTGGTCAAATTTGTTCTTGGGATGACGGTCCTCCTCCTTGGCCAAGTTGTAGTCAATCATCTTCTGCTTGTAGGCCTTGCCTCCGTTTTTGTCTGCGGGGCCAGAGGTCAGCGCTGCGTCCTTATTGGACACCTTGTAATGGCCGCCAGGGATGAGGAAGGCTTCCTTCTCTCGGAGGCTGGACAAGGGGTTGGAACCACCTATGGGACGGTTGTTGACCGTCTCCAGGTCGTTACGGACAGAAGACGCCATGGCCTTCCGCCCGCGCCTTATCTGGCTTAGGACCACGATGGCAGCACACACCACCAGGGTGAGGGTGACCAGGCCCAGGGCGAAGGAGACAACCAGGACTGCGGGCAAGCCGTCAGCCTTGGGCTTGGCGGTGGGTTTGAGGCTAAACTCACATCGGGAGCCCATGAAGCCGGCCGGGCACTGGCACACAGGTCCGGAGAAGTGTGTGTAGCAGGTGCCTCCATTCTGGCAGGGGAAGACGGAGCAGGCGTCGGCGCGGACGCTGCAGTCCTTCCTGGTGAAGCCCAGGGTGCAGGTGCAGGTAAAGTCGTTGACGCCGTCCACGCAGGTCCCAGCGTTGTGACAGGGGTTGCGGGCGCAGTCATCGATGTTGATCTCGCAGCGCGGCCCAGTGAAGCCAGGACGACAACGGCACATCAGGCTGTGGCCCAGATCCAGGCACTGGCCACCTATTACAGAGACAGACGCACACTCAGCATGTTTATCAAAACTTGAAGTGCAGGTATGAGTGGCAAAGCTTCTTATGGAAGGCAAATATATACTGTGTATACTTTCTTCCTACACCAACAGGAATTTAGCCAATTACAGATAAGCTTGTGCTCACTCCCACATGATGTACAGTTACAGTATAGCTAATGAGGATCCAGGGGGGCAAAATAGCACACAACATTCTAAGACTAGGTTTTTTTCCACCTCATAATGACAGCTATATCTCACCCCTTATATCAGTCTGAGCCAAGATTCTTTTGTACCATGCCTATGCTGCATTTTTTACATTTTAAGCTCGGACTGGATGCATGTCAAAACAAAACTGAGATTGTGCAAAGAAAATCATTTCTAAAAACTCATGATGGTAACTGCCAAAGAATGTGTCCGCAGCACAGTCGGTTGAGTTTTGTTGTCAGGCGGACAGATAAGAGTTTGTGAGCGGCTCCAACATAACAATCAGAAGTCCTGGTAGGTTTCCCCTCACCAAGACAGTGGATGTGCTGTGAGGGGGATGCTTACCGTTAGCACAGGGGTTGTTGCTGCAGCGGTCAATCTTCTTCTCGCAGTTGGAACCCATGTAGCCGGCAGGACAGCGGCAGGAGTAACCACCGGTCACCTGCTCCATGCAGGTGCCACCGTTGAAGCAGGGCCCGTCGGCACAGGTCATCGCACTGATCTCACAGTTCTTCCCGTAGAAGCCTTGGGGGCAGGTGCAGGTGTAGTCATTCTCCCGATCCTGGTAATTTAAAAAGGTGGCGTTTCATATTGGACAATAAAAGACTTGGACTGTGGGTAGCAACATTTAATCCTGAGAGATAAATGCAACACGGAACTTACATTGCAGCTGCCTCCGTTCTTGCAGGGGTTGCTGTCACACTCGTTGGTTTCGATCTCACAATTGTTCCCACTGAAGCCCGGCCTGCATGTACAGGTGTAGCTGCCCTGGCCTGTGTTGGTGCAGGGAGCATCGTTCATGCAGGGCTTGTGGTTGGTGCAGTAGTTGAGGTCCTGGTTGCAGAACAGTCCTCCCCAGCCCTCTTTACAGTCGCACTGCCACGGCTGGCCGCAGGTGCCATGCAAGCAGCCAGGATAGCGGACACACTCATCACAGAGGGGTCCCTGCCACCCAAGGCGGCACTTGCACTCGCCAGGGGCCTCACAATAACCATGCTTCTCACTACAGCCAGACCAGCAGATGGCTTTAGAGATAGGGGGGAAAAGTTGAATGAGTGTTCCCCTTTCTAATCACAAAACAACCACCCCTTCACTGAGCTCAGACACATCAAGTATTTGTTAAGTACTAAACTAAGCAGCTGGTACGCACACAAAAGGAACACATGCCATATTTGTTCACGCAAGGGAGCGCACATTAAGTTCCAACGCGTGTCCCTGTTAAACCATACACTCAGCTCCCATTGTTGGCCCGAACAAAGGATGCAAACTCTATATTTGAATAGACAGAAGCAGTTGTTTTTTTTAACCAGAATATTTCGTTGAAATGTCTGAATTAACTATTTCGAGAATTCTGAAGAACAACTTTAAAAAGATTTGGCCTTGTCATTTAATAAAAACGTTGTAGTCCTTCTGTACACTTACGTTCTGAGCAGTATTCTCCTTTCCAACCCGACAGGCACATTCTGGTGCCCGCGGCATCACAAGTATAGTGTCCGAATGGGTCGTCACGGGGACGGCAGTAGTCTGAGCAGCTGTCACCGTGGTAATGTTCATCACAGACAACGTGGTAAGAAAAACGAAGTTCACTTTGCTCTTCAAAATGCACATCCTGTGACCAATCCTCGCCAATGTCGAGTCGTCTACGGGTGGCCAAGCGGCTGATCAAGTTATTCTGGTTTTCTATTAAAGAGAGAGACATTGAGCAGACGAAAAATAAAATACATTCCTAAAATCCAATCTTGGGAGGTAATCACTTTTTAAAAATCTATATGTATTTTCTAATAGAATATTATCGCATTTTTGCAAATAAGTAAAACGTGTCTATACTCAAACGCTTGTGCTGGGAATGACTGTTAGAGGAATATCCAAGCCACTTTCCGCCCCCTAGAGGTAGTGTGCACTGAAGGCCACCTACCTGTGGACTGGCCGTCGGAGGACTCTGCGTTCCAGGCTTCAACAATGAGCGAGAATGTACCCTACAAGCCACACAGGAAAAAATATATACTTTGTCAAAAAGCTGTAAAAGGCGAGATTATTTAATGTGTAAACTCTTCATGAAAATCTATATGCCATTACCCAATCTATGAAATGTACCACCAGGCATTAACCATTAAAGGCCCAGTGCAGTAAAAAACGTGATTTCCCTATGTTTTAAATATATTTCCATAATACAGTGACATTGTGAAAATTATTTGTGTAAGAGGTGTTCGTAAAGACTGCCTGAAATTTCCACCTGTATTGGTGAGATGGAGCTTTGGCCTGCCTGACGACATCACCAGGTGGTACATTAGTTAAGAGAGTTCCCCACTCAGTCAGTCCTAGTAAAATTCTCACATGCGAAATTGCTCTTTACTAAGAAGCCATTTTTTGTTTCTTCTTGGCCATTTATTTGAAAACAATCACAGGAAGGCACTTAATTGTTACCCAGAAAGGATTTGATATTGAGATAAAAACGACTGCATTGCACCTTTAATTTCCCATCAGCTCTATGGTATATTGAGTATGTGTACAGTAGGCTACTTACCGGCCACTTGAAATGGAAAGGCACTCTGATGGGTGCGCTACTGGAGATGGAGCTCGGGTCGACACTGAAGATTTCGGTCAGTCCCATGCCATAAGTGCAAGGGGGCTCAGGTGAGATGACATCTTGGGAATGTTTAAGACAGACTCGGAAGAATATCTGGCAGTCCCTAGACCGTTTACAGACACTACGGGTACTACTGAAGGAGTGTACTTTCAACTCAAACACACCGGACGACTCGACCTACAGGAAAGAATAAGTACATATCAGTGCGTAAAAGGCGCGACTGCACAGGTTACCAACTCATAACACAACTCTATGAATCTTTTATGTGTACTCACCAGTTGCGTTGATATCAACGCCAAAAAACACGTTAATAACAAACGAGCCATTCTGGGAAGTATTTCTTCGTCTGCTATGAAATTTTAGCAGACAGCGCCAGATATCCAATATAGAGGGGAAATGTATTGTATCCCAAAACAGGAAGAGAAATATCATGTGCGAAATGTAAAAATAGAGCGCACTTCTTGTCAGATTTGTTTAGTCTTCAGACGATACTTAATAGAAATGGAGCTCACAACGAAAATAAAATCCCTTTGCTCTGCGGAGCAGTTGCACTCTGGACTTCTACCTTTAGTTACGTGAAGTGGAACGTGCACAAGGGATTTTATACCGCCTTCTAGCATCAGAGGGGGGAGGAAGTGGGCGCGAATGAGGGGAGTGTGTCAAAGGCTGTGCAGACTTGGATGCAATTTGGGGACTGTTTACGATGTGCTTTGATTCTGTGTCACCAAATTGGATAGGGTAATATAACAAAATGCAAAGTTTAAGGCTCTATGGATACTTCAGCCACATACCTGAACGAAAATGTAAAGAAATAAGCTATATATATACACACGTTGAAAGAACTGCGCACCTTGATTGCGAAGAGACCTAACCTACACTCGTGTGATTTAAAAAAACAAACATATGTTGATCTATGATTAGACATTCATTTCAAGACGTAGTAAATTACATGACTGGATACATGCAATGTTGAATACACTTTATCGATGGGGAAATGTAGGTTTGCTGTGTAAGCGTGATGGGGTCATAATGTGATTGGCCATGAAACATCCCCAGTGACTTTACTTCTATTATTAAGCAGTGGTTAGTTTTCTCTTCTTTTTGTTTTCTGCAGCGTGCCACCCTATTCTTCATGGATGTTTTCATCCTTTTCTCCTGGGAGGGAGGACAATGACCGTGTACGGAGGAGGGGGCTTCGCGCACACCACTATAATTCAGCCCCAGAATTGTAATTGTTCTGACGCGTGTGAGGCCTCAAACCGGCAGACTTCGGAGCGAGATATTTTATTGTGTCATCGAAAGATTCGGAGTAGCAGCACTGGAAATGTCAGATAATTGCTTTTGTATGAGGAGGGGGGTCATGACTACAGCTGTATGATAATCAACGGCACCTGGCTGTGCAACCCACCTTCTCCTTCCATAGGCTGGGCTACACAACGTCTTCGCTGCGTATTAAGCACGCAATAAAGCCCCCAATGTCAGAGAAGGGAAAAGTGAATCATTTCCATAGGAAGGCATTTTAATAGTCTAAATAGCATTGTTTTGACTGGACAGATTAGGGGATAGCCTATCCTACACCACAACACAGCTAATGATGTAGGATAGGCTACCATATCTCATGCTGCTCGGGTCCAGGCAGAGTAAGTAGCATACAATCCATTCCACTTTTGTTTATTTAAAATGTAGGCCCATAAATATCGCCACAATCATGTCTACGCGCGTGCGTGCAGGCAGGAGATGAGCATGATATCAGTCAATATGAATAAATCCTGTCCCTCATTAGGTCAGTACAGGTGCACCAAAGCTGGGACCGAGAGACTGAAAAACAGCGTCTATCTCAAGGCCACCAGACAGTTAAATAGTCGACACTAGCCGGCCCCTGCCCAGTACCCTGTCTTGAACTTTAGTTACTGTCACTAGATGACTACCACCCGGCACCGTTGAGGCTGCTGCCCTATGTACATATTCATGAAACACTGGTCACTTTAAATAATGTTTACATAGTGTTTTACCCACTTCATATGTATATACTGTATTTGTGGAGTTTCTCCCATTCCTCTCTGCAGATCCTCTCAATCTCTGTCAGATTGGATGGGGAGCGTTGCTGCAGAGCTATTTTCTCCAGAGATGGTTCAAGTCCGGGCTCTGGTTGGGCCACTCAAGGACATTCAGAGACTTTTCCCGAAGCCACTTCTGCATTGTCTTGGCTGTGTGCTTAGGGTCGTTGTCCTGTTGGAAGGTGAACCTTCACCCCAGTCTGAGGTCCTGAGTGCTACGGAGCAGGTTTTCATCAACGGTCTATGTACTTGCTCCGTTTATCCTTCACTCAATCCTGATTAGTCTCCCAGTCCCTGCCGCTGAAAATCATCCCCACAGCTTGCTGCCACCACCATGCTTCACCGTAGGGATGGTGCCAGGTTTCCTCCAGGCGTGGCGCTTAGCATTCAGGCCAAAGAGTTCAATCTTGATTTCATCAGACCAAAGACTCTTGTTTCTCATGGTCTGAGAGTCCTTTAGGTGCCTTTTGGCAAACTCTAACCGGGCTGTCATGTGCATTCACGGAGTTGCTTCCGTCTGGCCACTCTACCATAAAGGCCTGATTGGCGGCGCTGCAGAGATGGGTGTCATGGAAGGTTCTCCCTTCTCCACAGAGGAACTCTGGAGCTCTGTCAGAGTGACCATTGGGTTCTTGGTCACCTCCCTGACCAAGGCCCTTCTCCCTGATTGCACAGTTTGGCGGGGCTGCTAGCTCTAGGAAGAGTCTTGGTGGTTCCAGACTTCTTCCATTTAAGAATGATGGAGGCCACTGTGTTCTTGGCAACCTTTGGTGCTGCGGACATTTTTTGGTGCCCTTCCCCAGATCTGTGACTGACACAATTCTGTCTCGGCGCTCTAGAAGGCAATTCCTTCAACCTCATGCCTTGGTTTTTGCTCTGACATGCACTGTCAATCGTGGGACCTTATATAGACAGGTGTGTGCCTTTCCAAATCATGTCCAATCAATTGAATTTACCACAGGTGGACTCCAATCAAGTTGTAGAAACATCAAGGATGATGAATGTAATCAGGATGCACCTGAACTCAATTTCGAGTATCATAGCAAAAGGTCTGGATACTTATGTAGATAAGGTATTTCTGGTTTTTATTTTGACTAAATTTGCAAACATTCCTAAAAATAAAGGTGTCTAAACTTTTGACTGGTACTGTATATACTGTATATACACCGGTCTACTGTTCATTGCTCTTTTTTCCTGGCCCAAGCAAGTCTCTTCTTCTTATTGGTGTCCTTTAATAGTGGTTTCTTTGCAGCAATTCGAACATTAAGGCCTGATTCACACAGTCTCCTCTGAACAGTTTATGTTGAGATGTGTCTGTTACTTGAACTCGGTGAAGCATTTATTTGGGCTGCAGTCTGAGGTGCAGTTAACTCTAATGAACTTATCCTATACAGCAGAAGTTTCCTGTGGTGGTCTTCATGAGAGCCAGTTTCATCATAGCACTTGATGGTTTTTGCAATTGCACTTGAAGAAACTTTCAAAGTTCTTGACATTTTCTGGATTGACTGACCTTCATGTCTGAAAGTAGTGATGGACTGTCGTTTCTCTTTGCTTATTTGAGCTGTTCGTGCCATAAAATGGACCTGGTCTTTTACCAAATAGGGCTATCTTCTGTATACCACCCTTACCTTGTCACAACACAACTGATTGGCTCAAATGCATTAAGGAAAGAAATTCCACAAAATTAACTTTTAACAAGGCACACCTGTTAATTTAAATTAATTTCAGGTGACTACCTCATGAAGCTGGTTAACAAAATGTCAAGAGTATGGGAAGCTTTCATCAAGGCAAAGGGTGGCTACTTTGAAGAATCTCAAATATAAAATATATTTTTTGTTTACGACATGATTCCATATGTGTAATTTCTTCGTTTTGATGTTTTCACTATTCTACAATGTAGAAAATTGTAAAAATAAAGAAAAACCTTGGAATGAGTAGGTGTGTCCAAACTTTTGACTGGTACTGTATATATTGTATGTGACCAATACATTTTATTATAACTGTTTCAGCTTCAACTACACATAGCAGGTAGGCATATAGAATCTGTGTTATACCGTTTTTGGTACGGCTGTCTGTTTATGTATCTCTGTAATGATGCCGATGGCCCTCGAGTGGCTTCCAGTCAAGTGGAGCGTGTCCGCCATATTCTCTCTGCGAAAACATGAGCAATTGCCCGGTCGTTCGTTCTATCCAAACCTCTGAAGGAAGGCTATGGCAATGGAATAACTACTAAAACGGATGAAGGGAGTGTAGTCTAATAGCTTTAGCCTAGAACATTTCCTTGTTGGTGCTGTATTGCCTAGTTAAATAAAGCTTAAATAAATAAACAAAAAATGACAATGAACATTTAAAGGCGCAATTAAAAACGTAAAGGAATAACAAAAATAACCATAAATCTGAATTCCACACGACAGCGACATTATCTGTAGCCTACAATCTAATGTGTGTCAGTAGACTGCGTGTGCTTGCTGTTGCGGGGATCTACAGAGACAATGGGCAGCTTTGCAAACTGTTGCTCATCTTCGGCGCTCGTCTATTGTAATTCTAATGAGGGCCGCGCGTGCCTCGGCTGGCCCTGACTACCCCGGGCACGCTTCAGCTGAAGCGCGTCAAAAAAAAAAAAAAAAAAAAAGAGGGTAACGATGAACCTCTATTGTCATTATTTTGTTGGATAATTATCCAGACTGGATGCTTTCGCGGCTTGAGTTCCAACTCGGGACAAAAGACTGGATAAATAAATATGAACTGTTCTCTGTAAACAATAAAAGTCGCCATCATGCGTATCCACAACCGGACGGAACGCTTCCTTTGTATGAGATTGTTTTAACCAAAACAACAATGCAAGTTGTGTGGTTTTAACACGACAGCATGTTGTGTTATGACACGTTTGATAGGATATGAATGTCAACTATGACCTTTTTATTAGGTCCATGGCACTAAGCCTTCTATCCAATACATATTTGAGTCAGTGAAAGCAGATAATTGCCTGAAACAATGACAACATATGTAACATCCAATGCACATTTTGTTTGGCGTATTTACGCTCTCATGGGACCTATAGTCAAATGCGTCAAACACTTTTGCGCCCAATTCTTGACACTTATTGATTTTGTTGCAGTGCTTGACTTCGGCGGAAACTGTCCGGAACGTCGTATCGGCACTTCCCTTTTTGGGGGTATTGAGTACTGGCTCTTCATGGAATAGCAATGGAGGATGGATATTAATTTCCTGATTCCGCTTTGTTTCAAGTTTATTTGCCGCTATTCTGTGAATGTGTGAGTGACTGAGTATAGGCTGTTCGAGATTGCGCAGATTGAAAATGTACCAGCATGAATGACCATGATGCGCCGTTACAAATTGCCAATTGAGGGTTTGTAAGGTCATGAAAAGTCAAGGAAATTAGTTTTATAAGTGTCATTCATAAAAGCACACTTTCAAATACGATCAATCCATTTTTAAAAAATAAATTCAAAACATAATTTGTAGCAGTTATCGCGGTAGATAACTATAGCTAATTAAGCATTCATTTTGTTGTTGCCTTTCCACCAGCACTGTAGAGCCTAAATAAATCTGCACCGTTGGAAAACTGGGATTCCCAAGATTAAACAGTAGCCATGCAATTGCGGCAACGTTAAACATATTCTAAGAATAGCCTAATGGACAAAACCTGCTGTGCATATATCTTCCCTGAAACATTAATATTTGAGCCTTATACATAAATATGTCTAGATAGATACCTTGATTTGAAATAGCCTACCTTAATGTTGAAAAATCCTGCACACCCAGGAGCTCTCTAGATGGAGGGTTGACCACAGGTTAACAACATGTGACTATAACTGTGCAGTTCTGTGGGGGACTAAAGTGCCTTGATCAAGGACACAACGGCAGGAGGTAATAGGACTACATGGGATCAGACACAGCAGCTTTCCAGTATCAATAATTCTTACCTTTCATGTAGGCTATAATAATAATAGTCATGGACATTTGGGTAAAAGCCATGGAGGTCATGGAAAATGTGTATAAACCGTTAACATTGAATAATCAGAGGTTTCTCTCTCTATACCATAATGTAATTTGTGAATTTCGGTGAACAAATGGACCGACTTGGAAAGACTCCTGCACTTCTTCCATCCCAAGTCAAGCACTAGTATTATACAAATTAATATCAGATACAATTGTTAGGGATAGGCCTACGCAGGTGTCGCCGCGTGGCTTGTAATGAGAGGAATTCGACGAAGGGAGAAAGAAGTCGATGACCAGATGCCACGATCGAATGTGCATAATTGTAATTTGCCTGTGTTTGCAGAGGCAGATATTCGACAGGACATGACACAGCACGCATTTAACAAGTATTTAGCATGCATAATGTCCGTGGAACGAGCTTGTCAGAAATGTGAATGTTACGAAATTAAAAATATTTGGTCGATTTGCATCTAAATGTTGTGCTATTTCTTCAACCATATTGGAACAGCTTTTGGGCAAATGTTCTAGCACTTGCCACTCAACTCGCCACACGTGCCCAATGTCCAAATGGTGTAGGACTCGTCGCTTTTGCCATAGTGTGGCGTGTGTCTGACCTGTGGTGCTAAAACTGGGCGGAGAAAAAAAGAGGGAACAACCAGGAGGAGCGGAAAGACGCACTCCTTGAACATTTGGAGAGGTGTTACTCGGTGGCAGAAGGCGTAGGGCGACAATAAATGAGAATTTGCTCATTCTGTAGAGGTGTCAAGTGCAACACCACAGGCCGATTCCCAGGCTTTCTGCCGCGTGCATGTTCATTAAATAGCAGTTTAAGGTGGCACTTTGTTCGTAGAGTTTGGTCGCACCTTTCCACGAGCAGATTTTGCTTGGTCCAAATGAAATGGCACATTGCCCTTTGCAGGACACCTATTCATTTCTTAACCCCCAACTTGTCCCAGCCTACTCAAATAAGGCCAAACTCTGCCGGTAATAAAAATGACCTCACTAAAGCAGACAGACAAAAAAACTCACTTTTGTCCAGATCTATGTAAATAACCTACCTAGTGCATTACGTAATTGTCACTTCAAATTAAATTGTATTTGTCACACGCTTAGTAAACAACAAAACAATATGTCACTATAGTCATTTCAGTGGTAGTACTAGTTCTTTATTACTTGAACTATAACGCATGGGAAAGTAATTCAATTTAAAATGTGACACATTCAATCGAATTTCGTTTTCCAACCCAAGTAGCCTACTTCTGATAATTCTACAAATTATTAAGATATTATTCTATACAATATGCAGATTAAATCAATAATTCGTGACATATATAACTAAATAACCATGGTATTAAAATAAAGATTAACTTAATTTTCACAAGAAAGCCTGTGGCCATTTGTATGTTGGCACGTGTGCGTCTGTCTGGGGGGACGAGAAATCCCCAACACCTCACAATTTGCAGGCATTTGTGAATTGAGCCATCACATGCTGCTCCCTTCACACTTTACTCTCAAACGGTGGCTTTATCGTCTAGTTTTATTCCAATTGGCATCAAAGTCATGTGTTTCTGTAAAATCTAGTCAAACGAATTTTTCTCCCTCTTGAATTTTCTATTAATTGCCCACACTATGCACAATGCTATTTTACAGGCTACAGAAAATATGTTTTGATACAATAAAACAATACACTTAGTCAAGCAAACATTCAATTATCTGGCGGCAGTTTTGTTGTATTCCTGCAGTCAGCATGATAATTTAACACGCCCTCAAAACTTGAGACATCTGCAGCATTGTGTTTTGTGACAAAACACATTTTAGTGGCCTTTTATTGGCCATAGCACAAGGTGCACCTATGTAATGATCATGCCATTTAATCAGCTTCTTGATATCCCACACCTGTCAGGTGGATGGATTATCTTGGCAAAGGATAAAATGCTCACTAACAGGGATGTAAACAAATTTGTGCACAAAATTTGAGAGAAAAGCTTTTTGTGCGTATGGAACATTTCTTGGATCTTTTATTTCAGCTCATGAAACCAACACTTTACATGTTGTGTTTATATTTTTGTTCAGTATAGATTCCAGGGTATTTAGAGGATATTCAACACATTGCCATGAAAACACCTAAACTGACGTAGTGCACATGACATGTTCGTTTGTGCCAAATCACACAAGATGCTAGATTTATTTTTATTTTCTTTAATTTGGGACTTTGTGAATCTAATAGAACATTCAATAAGCATATATTCAGACATGTCGATCCATTTTCACTCAGTGTCTGGCATCAGCCCAATTTCACATGGCTTGCCTTGGCTTGATTTGCTGAAAATGCCTCTCCCACTCATTCCTACAGCACAAGCCTCTGTTGCACACAGTCCCGTTGGCATCGGCAGTACCTGTCCAAGGCATGACTTCTCATTGGTGGAGAGAAGCTTAGAGAGTCTCAGAGTGCAACATTAATATCCTTTACCCTGACCAGCTCAGTCTTAGATATGCACAAAGCAAAACCTATCACTCACTGTTGCTCAAAGCTGATCAAACTCCCTTCCAGAGCACCAAATCCAAGTGCATGGAAGTTGTAGATAAGAGCACTGTTCTCTGGTCTGTTCCCTGTATGACCGGCTGGTGGGTAGAAGTGGATGAACTAATGTGGACTGAAATGGTTCAATCAATAATGTCTAACCACTCAGCACCATTTTGTATACGTCAGTGCCAACAGACGATTCGATGGGGGGGGTGCTACACTGCCTACACCAGAGCATCTGAGATCCAGGAAGTGATCTCCCCCCCCCCAAAGACATGCTTGCAACAGTCAAAAGTCCAGCTGATTGGATGGTCTCTCCTCCTTGTCTCCTCGCCCACGTGTCCAGAGATGCCCGCCGCCCACCCCACCGAGTGACTGTGGCCCACCATCCTTTTGGCCTGTCACTGTGGAGGGGTGGGCTGCGATTGGTGGGTGCGAGTGAGAGCGCCACTCACTCTTGTTTGGAACGCCAGAACCTTCCGGCAATGGAGCCTAAGGACATGCCCTGCTTCTTCTGCTTGGTCAGCTCTGCCAACCTCTGCTCCTCCTCCTGTCCCCACACACAAACAGTATCTACATTTACATCAGTACAATGGACTATTGCACCAAAGCGCTCGCAAAACAGTTGGCGAAAGGGCATCAAGCTATCAACAGTAAAAACGTTTTTCCTACAGAAAATGTCATGTTTGTTGAGGATGAGGACACTTCTCTTATGTTAATAATGTTAATGTATTTGTGAGTCGTCCTCCATATACATTGGGTTTGTTTAGACTGTACCTGTGCTAGCTGCGCTTGTCTGCGTTTGAAGGCCTCTACGGGGTCATCTTCCAGTGCATAGTTCTCCAGGACAGAGCGGACGTCATCCACTCCACTGAGAGCAATGGCTGCCAGAGAGAAACACGAGTGAATAGGGTGTCTGGGAAGGAACAGGTTGGTCGACACACACGCCACTGCGTGCGCACACACACACTTACTCTTGAGAAAATGAGCTAGGTCGTAGAGTGTTCGGTCCTCTGAGTTGCCGTCCCATTTCGTCAGAGCCATGCCGTTGAAAGGCTGCAGGCTGAAGGCTTCCCTCTTACAGTCCACCACTATCACCTTGGAAGTGTCGCGGTTGAGACACGACACGTCCTACAGGGGGTGGAAGAGTTGAGTTAAAAGACACTGAGGAATTTATCTAAAGTTTCGATTTCACCGGGGCCAAACTACCTGCCCTCCAGGACACCTACACCACCCGATGTCACAGGAAGGCCATAAAGATCAAAGACAACAACCACCCGAGCCACTGCCTGTTCACCCCGCTATCATCCAGAAGGCGAGGTCAGTACAGGTGCATCAAAGCAGGGACCGAGAGACTGAAAAACAGCTTCTATCTCAAGGCCATCAGTCAGTTAAACAGCCACCACTAACATTGAGTGGCTGCTGCCAACACACTGACTCAACTCCAGCCACTTTAACAATGGGAATTGATGGAAAATATATCACTAGCCACTTTAAACAATGCTACTTAATATAATGTTTACATACCCTACATTACTCATCTCATATGTATATACTGTACTCGATACCATCTATGCCATTCTTTACCATCACTCATTCATATATCTTTATGTACATATTCTTTATCCCTTTACACTTGTGTGTATAAGGTAGTAGTTTTGGAATTGTTATGTTAGATTACTCGTTGGTTATTACTGCATTGTCGGAACTAGAAGCACAAGCATTTCGCTACACTCGCATTAACATCTGCTAACCATGTGTATGTGACAAATAAATTTGATTTAAAAATTAAATCTATCCCTTTCATTGTTTAAAAATGGTAATTGTGACAATTGGAAGAAATAAAAAAAGATGATTGCAAGCCATTTGTATCAATGAATGTAATATTTGCATATATTGTATATTGATGAAAAAAGATGATTCAGAGCATTTGGAAAGTATTCAGGAGCCTTGACTTTTCCCCCCCAAAATGTGTTACGTTACAGCCTTATTCTAAAATGTATTAAAACATTTCTTCCCCATCAATCTACACACAATAACGACAAAGTGAAACAGGTTTAGACATATTTGCAAACGTATTAAAAATAACAGAAATACCTTATTTACATAAGCATTTAGACCCTTGATACTCGAAATTGAGCTCAGGTGCATCCTGTTTCCATTGATCGTCCTTGAAATGTTTCTACAAATTGGAGTCCACTGGTGATAAATTCAATTGATTGGACAGGATTTGGAAAGGCAGACACAGTGCATGTCAGAGCAAAAACAAAGCCATGAGGTTGAAGGAATTGTCCATAGAGCTCCGAGACAGGATGGTGTCGAGGCACAGTTCTGGGGAAGGGTGCCAATATATTTCTACAGCATTGAAGGTCCCCAAGAACATCGTGGCCTCCATTCTTGAATGGAAGAAGTTTGGAACCACCAAGACTCTTCATAGAGTTGGCCGCCTGGCCAAACTGAGCAATCAGGGGAGAAGGGCCTTGGTCAGAGAGGTGACCAAGAACCCAATGGTCACTCTGACAGAGCTCTAGAGTTCCTCTGTAGAGATAGGAGAACCTTCCAGAAGGACAACCATCTTTGCAATACTCTACCAAATCAGGCCAGACGGAAACCACTCCTCAGTAAAAAGCATGACAGCCCGTTGGAGTTTGCCAAAAGGCACCTAAAGGACTCAGACCATAAACAAGATTCTTTGGTCTGATGAAACCAAGATTTAACTCTTTGGCCTGAATGCCAAGCATCACGTCTGGAGGAAACCTGGCACTATCCCTACGATGAAGCATGGTGGTGGAAGCATTATGCTGTGGGGATGTTATTCAGCAGCAGGGACTGGGAGACTAATCAGGATCGAGGGAAAGATGAACGGAGCAAAGTACAGAGAGATCCTTGATGAAGAGTGCTCAGGATCTCGGACTGGGGCGAAGGTTCAACTTACAACAGGACAACGACCATAAGCACACAGCCAAGACAACGCAGCAGTGGCGTCGGGACAAGTCTCCGAATGTCCTTGAGTCACCAAGCCAAAGCTCGGACTTGAACTCGATCGAACATCTCTGGGAGACCTGAAAACTGTGTAGCAACACTCCTCATTCAACCTGACAGAAATGGAGGATCTGCAGAGAAGAATGGGAGAAACTCCCCAATTAGACTGGAGGCTGTAATCTCTGCCAAAGGTGCTTCAACAAAGCACATAGTAAAAGGTCTGAATACTTATGTAAATGTAACTTTAAAAACCTGTTTTTGCTTTGTCATTATGGGGGTAGTGTGTAGTCTGATGAGGGAAATAAACAATTTAATCCATTTTAGAATGAGGCTGTAACATACCAAAAATGTGGAAAAAGTCAAGGGGTCTGAATACTTTCCAAATGCACTGTACACACATTGTAGAGGGGAGAACACACCCACTTCCGCTGGCATGCCCTGTGCAGTCAGTCTCAGTGGTGGACCTGGGGAGCAGATGGAGGAGGAACGCTCTCCATCTCACTGAGGTATTCTGGATCCCCCTGAGGTGCTGCTGACTAGCCTGGCAGAGCAGTGGGAGGCACCCGCAGTGTGTGTGTGTCTCGAGAGGTATAGGAAAGAACCAGCACACTCTCCTTACTCCCAATAAATAAATCGGCATCTACCTGCTTTCTGTGATGGGGCCCAATCCCCAAGAGAATGTGTGTGGATTCGAGGTCGACCGAGTAATCGGAATGGCCGATTACTTAGGGCCGATTTCAAGTTTTCATAACAATCGGAGATCTCTATTTTTGGGCACAGATTTTTTTTTTTTATACCTTTACTAAACTAGGCAAGTCAGTTAAGAACAAATTCTTATTTTCAATGACGCCCTAGGAACGGTGGGTTAACTGCCTCGTTCAGGGGCAGAACGACAGATTTTCACCTTGTCAGCTCGGGGCTCCAATCTTGCAACCTTACAGTTAACTAGTCCAATGCAATAATGACCTGCCTCTCTTTCGTTGCACTCCACAAGGAGACTGCCTGTTATACGAGAATGCAGTAAGCCAAGGTAAGTTTAGCTAGCATTACCTTATCTTATAAAAAACAATCAATCATAAATCACTAGTTAACTACACATGCTTGATGATATTACTAGATATTATCTAGAGTGTCCTGCGTTACATATAATCTGACTGAGCATACAACTATCTAAGTATCTGACTGAGCGGTGGTAAGCAGAAGCAGGCACATAAACATTCATTCAAAGAGCACTTTCTTTGCGTTTTACCAGCAGGTCTTCGTTGTGCGTCAAGCATTGCGCCGTTTATGACTTCAAGCCTATCAACTCCCGAGATGAGGCTGGTGTAACCGAAGTGAAATGGCTAGCTAGTTAGCGCGCGCTAATAGCGTTTCAAACGTCACTTGCTCGGAGCCTTCTAGTAGTTGTTCCCCTTGCTCTGCATGGGTAACGCTGCTTCGATGGTGGCTGTTGTCGTTGTGTTGCTGGTTCGTGCCCAGGGAGGAGCGAGGAGAGGGAAGGACGCTATACTGTTACACTGGCAATACTAAAGTGCCTATAAGAACATCCAATAGTCAAAGGTTAATGAAATACAAATGGTATAGAAGGAAATAGTCCTATAATAACTACAACCTAAAACTTTTTTACCTGGGAATATTGAAGACTCATGTTAAAAGGAACCACCGGCTTTCATATGTTCTCATGTTCTGAGCAAGGAACGTTAGCACATATTGCACTTTTACTTTCTTCTTGCATTATTTAAACCAAATGGAACATGTTTCATTATTTATTTGAGGCTAAATAGATTTTATTGATGTATTATATTAAGTTAAAATAACAATGACAATGTATGTCAGAGCAGAAACTAGACCATGAAGTCCAAGGAACTGTCTGGATTTCAGAGAAAGAATTGTGATGAGGCATATACAGTGGGGCAATAAATTATTTAGTCAGCCACCAATTGTGCAAGTTCTCCCACTTAAAAAGATGAGAGAGGCCTGTAATTTATCATAGGTACACTTCAACTATGACAGACAAAATGAGAAGAAAAAAAATCCAGAAAAATCACACTGTAGGATTTTTAATGAATTTATTTGCAAATTATGGTGGAAAATAAGTATTTGGTCAATAACAAAAGTTTCTCAATACTTTGTTATATACCCTTTGTTGGCAATGACAGAGGTCAAATCTTTTCTGTAAGTCTTCACAAGGTTTTCACACTGTTGCTGGTAGTTTGGCCCATTCCTCCATGCAGATCTCCTCTAGAGCAGTGATGTTTTGGGGCTGTTGCTGGGCAACACAGACTTTCAACTCCCTCCAAAGATTTTCTATGGGGTTGAGATTTGGAGACGGGCTAGGCCACTCCAGGACCTTGAAATGCTTCTTATGAAGCCACTCCTTCGTTGCCCGGGTGGTGTGTTTGGGATCATTGTCATGCTGAAAGGCCCAGCCACATTTCATCTTCAATGCCCTTGCTGATGGAAGGAGGTTTTCACTCAAAATCTCATGATACATGGCCCCATTCATTCTTTCCTTTACACGGATCAGTCGTCCTGGTCCCTTTGCAGAAAAACAGCCCCAAAGCATGATGTTTCCACCCCCATGCTTCACAGTAGGTATGGTGTTCTTTGGATGCAACTCAGCATTCTTTGTCCTCCAAACACAACGAGTTGAGTTTTTACCAAAAAGTTATATTTTGGTTTCATCTGACCATATGACATTCTCCCAATCTTCTTCTGGATCATCCAAATGCTCTCTAGCAAACTTCAGACGGGCCTGGACATGTACTGGCTTAAGCAGGGGGACACGTCTGGCACTGCAGGATTTGAGTCCCTGGCGACGTAGTGTGATACTGATGGTAGGCTTTGTTACTTTGGTCCCAGCTCTCTGCAGGTCATTCACTAGGTCCCCCCGTGTGGTTCTGGGATTTTTGCTCACCGTTCATGTGATCATTTTGACCCCACGGGGTGAAATCTTGCGTGGAGCCCCAGATTGAGGGAGATTATCAGTGATCTTGTATGTCTTCTATTTCCTAATAATTGCTCCCACAGTTGATTTCTTCAAACCAAGCTGCTTACCTATTGCAGATTCAGTCTTCCCAGCCTGGTGCAGATCTACAATTTTGTTTCTGGTGTCCTTTGACAGCTCTTTGGTCTTGGCCATAGAGGAATTTGGAGTGTGACTGTTTGAGGTTGTGGACAGGTGTCTTTTATACTGATAACAAGTTCAAACAGGTGCCATTAATACAGGTAACAAGTGGGGGACAGAGGAGCCTCTTAAAGAAGAAGTTACAGGTCTGTGAGAGCCAGAAATCTTGCTTGTTTGTAGGTGACCAAATACTTATTTTCCACCATAATTTGCAAATAAATTAATTAAAATTCCTACAATGTGATTTTCTGGATTTTTTTTCTCATTTTGTCTGTCATAGTTGGAGTGTACCTATGATGAAAATTACAGGCCCGTAGCATCTTTAAGTGGAAGAACTTGCACAATTGGTGGCTGACTAAATACTTTTTTGCCCCACTGTATTTGGGGAAGGGTTAAAAAAAAAAACTTCTAGAGTGTTGAATGTTTCCAAGAGCGCAGTATTCTCCATCATTGGGAAATAAAAAATAAATAAAATCGAACTACCCAGACTCTGTCTAGAGCTGGCCGTCTGACCAAATTGAGCAACTGGGCAAGAAGGACCTTGGTCAGGGAGGTGACCAAGAACCTAATGACCACTCTGACAGAAATACAGAGTTCCAAGATGAGAGAACCTGCCAGGACAAGTCTCTACAGCACTTCACCATCTGGGAGAGTGACCAGACTGAAGTCACTCCTGAGAAAAAGGCATGACAACACACCTGGAGTTTGCAAAAAGGAACGTGAAAGACAGATCACAAGCCAAAAGAGTGTGGTTTGAGAACACAAAAAATGTCCTGAATGCAAAGCGCCATGTCTGGAGAAAACCCAGACACAGCTCATCTTCCTTACCGTGAAGCATGGTTGTGGCATCATCATGCTACGGGGATGCTTTTCAGCGGCAGGTACGGGGCGACTGGTAAGGATAGAGGGAACAATAAATGGCGACAAATACAGGTAAATCCTTGATGAGGACCAGCTTCGGATTGCAAACGACCATAGACTGGGGCAAAGATTTATGTTCCAACAGGACAATGACCCCAAGCATACAGCCAAATTAACACTGGAATGGCTTCAGAAAAAGAATGCGATTTTTTAGGCCAGGTCATCTGATGCATAACTTCATCTTTCTCCTTGGTAAAATAGCCCTTACACAGCCTGGAGGAGTGTTGGGTCATTGTCCTGTTGAAAAACAAATGAGTCCCACTAAGCCCAAACCAGATGGGATGGTGTATCGCTGCAGAATGCTGTGGAAGCCATGCTGGTTAAGTGTGCCTTGAAATCAAAAATAAATCAGACAGTGTGGGGGCGCTTTGCTGCTGACACTATAACATCACCTCCTCCATGCTTTACGGTGGGAATTGCACATGCGCAGATCATCTGTTCACCCACACCACATCTGACAAAGACACAGAGGTTGGAACCAAAAATCTCACATTTGGACCAGACCAAAGGACAAATTTCCACCGGTCTAGTATCCTTAGCTTGTGTTTCTTGGCCCAGGTAGGTCTGTTCTTATTGGTGTCCTTTAATAGTGGTTTCTTTGCAGCAATTAGACCATGAAGGCCTGACTCACACAGTCTCCTCTGAACAGTTTGTTGAGATGTCTGTTACTTGAACTCTGTGAAGCATTTATTTGGGCTGCAATTTCTGAGGCTGGTAACTAATGAATTTATACTCTGCAGCAGAGGTAACTGGGTCTTCCATTCCTGTGGTCTTCATGAGAGCCAGTTTCATCATAGCGCTTGGTTTTTGCGACTGCACTTGAAGAAACTTTCAAAGTTCTTGAAATGCCCTATATTGACTGATCTTCATGTCTATTTGGTATTTTACCAAATAGGGCTATATTCTGTATACCCCCCTACCTTGCATTATCAGTTGTGTTGTGACGTTTGAATCTAATAAAAACACCTCTTAAGGATTAGCCCCTTTACCCCCCCAATTTTCGCCTAAAATGACATACCCATATCTAACGGCCTATAGCTCAGGCCCTGAAGCAAGGATATGCATATTAGCGGTACCATTTGAAAGGAAACACTTTGAAGTTCATGGAAATGTGAAAGGAATTAAGTAGAATATAACACACTAGATCTGGTAAAAGATAAAACAACCGTTCTTTTGTATTTTTTTTGTACCATCTTTGAAATGCAAGAGGCCATAATGTATTTTTCCAGGCCAGGTGCAATTTAGATTTTGGCCACTAGATGGCATCAGTGTATGTGCAACGTTTTAGACTGACCCAGTTAACCTTTGCATGTATGTTTTTTGTTGTTGTCAAGACTGCCCAAATGTGCCGAATTTGTTTATTAATAACTTTTCATGTTCAAAATTGTGCACTCACCTCAAGCAATAGCATGGTATTCTTTCACTGTAATAACTACTCTAAATTGGACAGTGCAGTTAGATTAACAAGAATGTAAGCTTTCTGCCAATATCAGATATATCTATGTCCTGGGAAATGTTCTTGTTACTTACAACCTCATGCTAATCGCATTAGCCTATGTTAGCTCAACCGTCCCATGGAAAGGACAATGATCCCGAAGAAGGAAAGAAATCCCACAAAATGAACTTAAAAAAAAAAGAAGCACACCTGTTAATTGAAATGCATTCCAGGTGACTACCTCATAACACTGGTTGAGAGAATGCCAAGCTGTCATCAAGGAAAAGGGTGGCTATTTGAAGAATCTCAAAGATAAAATACACTGCTCAAAAAAATAAAGGGAACACAGGAAGCAACACTGATTGACAATAAATTTCACATGCTGTTGTGCAAATGGAATAGACAACAGGTGGAAATAGGCAATTAGCAAGACACCCCCAATAAAGGAGTGGTTCTGCAGGTGGTGACCACAGACCACTTCTCAGTTCCTATGATTCCTGGCTGATGTTTTGGTCACTTTTGAATGCTGGCGGTGCTTTCACTATAGTGGTAGCATGAGATGAGTCTACAACCCACACAAATGGCTCAGGTAGTGCAGCTCATCCAGGATGGAACATCAATGCGAGCTGTGGCAACAAGGTTTGCTGTGTCTGTCAGCGTAGTGTCCAGAGCATGGAGGCGCTACCAGGAGACAGGCCAGTACATCAGGAGACGTGGAGGAGGCCATAGGAGGGCAACAACCCAGCAGCAGGACCGCTACCTCCGCCTTTGTGCAAGGAGGAGCAGGAGGAGCACTGCCAGAGCCCTGCAAAATGACCTCCAGCAGGCCACAAATGTGCATGTGTCTGCTCAAACGGTCAGAAACAGACTCCATGAGGGTGGTATGAGGGCCCGACGTCCACAGGTGGGGGTTGTCCTTACAGCCCAATACTGTGCAGGACGTTTGGAATTTGCCAGAGAACACCAAGATTGGCAAATTCACCACGGGCACGTGGTGTGCTCTTCACAGATAAGCACATGTGATAGACGTGACAGTCTGGAGACACCGTGGAGAACGTTCTGCTGCCTGCAACATCCTCCAGCATGACCGGTTTGGCGGTTGGTCAGTCATGGTGTGGGGTAGCCTTTCTTTGGGGGGGCCGCACAGCCCTCCATGTGCTCGCCAGAGGTAGCCTGACTGCCATTAGGTACCGAGATGGGTTCTGAGGATCTCTTGTGAGAGCATATGCTGGTAAGGTTGGCCCTGGGTTCCTCCTAATGCAAGACAATGCTAGACATCATGTGGCTGGAGTGTGTCAGCAGTTCCTGCAAGAGGAAGGCATTGATGCTATGGACTGGCCCGCCCGTTCTCCAGACCTGAATCCAATTGAGCACATCTGGGACATCATTTCTCGTTCCATCCACCAACGCCACGTTGCACCAATGCTTTAGTCCAGGTCTGGGAGGAGATCCCTCAGGAGACCATCCGCCACCTCATCAGGAGCATGCCCAGGCGTTGTAGGGAAGTCATACAGGCACGTGGAGGCCACACACACTACTGAGCCTCATTTTGACTTGTTTTAAGGACATTACATCAAAGTTGGATCAGCCTGTAGTGTGGTTTTCCACATTAATTTTGAGTGTGACTCCAAATCCAGACCTCCATGGGTTGATAAATTTGATTTCCATTGATAATTTGTGTGATTTTGTTGTCAGCACATTCAACTATGTAAAGAAAAAAGTATTTAATAAAAATATTTCATTCATTCAGGTCTAGGATGTGTTATTTTAGTGTTCCCTTTATTTTTTTGAGCAGTGTATATTTTGGTTACTACATGATTATATGTGTTTTTATAGTTTATATATCTTCACTATTATTCTACAATGTAGAAAATAGTAAAAGAAAAGAAAAACCCTTGAATGAGTAGATGTTCTAAAACTTTTGACCGGTAATATACATTTCTGTATTCCATTTTTCAATAAATTAGCACAAAAAACCCCCTCTAAAAACATGTTTGTTTTCACTTTGTCATTATGGGATAGTGTGTTTAAATGAGTGCTATTTTTTTTACATTTTGAATTCAGCCTGTAAAACAACATTTGGAGTAAGTCAAGGGGTATGAATACTTTCTAAAGGCATTGTAGGGCTCCGGTTTCACAGCCAGCCGTGCTCTGTGATCCCATAACAAAGCAACAGGCTGTAAGCCAGAGTAGGCATGTGTCCAACCCCCACACACCCTCTCACAGGGTGACACACTCCTACACACTCCTATGTTTGGTGTGCAGATAAACACACTGTGCACTAGTATGACAACTTAAATCTGACTCTCCCGTGGAGAATGGAACGACAATTTGAACTGAAAATAAATACATTTAAAAAAAACAGATCTCCGAAACGCAAATTTGGCGGGGCAGGCGAGCACTCAGTCTTGTTCAACTCCATCCAGTCGGTCCACCTGTGACAGAAGGTCGTGCCCTCCACTAACTGCCCTCGGTCTTCAAGGGTTCCCTCAAAGTTGAACTTGTCATCAACATCAATGGCTGATTCTACCGCAGCCTGGTTCTATCACAGTTAATTAGACAGACCGGCCGATAATGTGAGTCGTCAGATAAGCCCGCTGATTTTATTGGCACCTCGCATCTGTGGCTCCACATTGTTTGAAAACTTTTTTGGGGGAGAAAAAAACACCATCGAAATTCACCATTGGACAGACGCCTGGGGCCTCAGGGGACTCGGCTCTCTATTCAGACCTCCCTTTCTCTCGCTCCCTCACTCTCTTTCTGCCTCCCTGTTGCTCTTCAGAGGGCCAGATGGGAGGCGAAGGAGGGGAGAGGAGAGAGGGGGTGAAGAAAGACAGAGATGAGCAGAAGGTCACCAAAGGAAGGGGATGAGGACAGGAGGCACGTGAATTCAGGTGAGTACACAGGAGAAGAAGATCCTCTACGTAACGTTAGAATCAGGATGACTAAATCTCCAAATAAATACATTCAAGTTCCGTATAGCAGGGGGTAGCAGGTTACCTTCATCAACTCTTCATGTTTCCCGATGAATATGAGTTTTAGTAGTTAGTGAATACGAGTTTTAGTAGTGAGTGAATAACATGGAAAGAACTGACCCCGATGAATGACCCATGTCCATGCATCATCACATAGAAAAGGAACACCTTTAAACCCACCCACCACTTCAGTCATACACATCACAACAGCTAGGCCACCTAGGATAACCACTTTCACTACCAAGCCAATCTAGTTTCCCCATGCATTACATTAAGTACTCCACTGAAACATGGTGATGTAGGCTAGCCAGGTTATGGTCTGATACAGCCAGTAATATACAACCATTTAATAGATGCTGGATAGGAGTAAAGCAACAGTTGCCATCTTAGAAAGCATTGCGTTAGAAGTTCCCTCAGATGACAAATTAGGTTAACTTAGGTTAGCAAAGTCATTAACGCTGCTGTACTTCAGCCATGCATGGAGACAGACTCTGGCTGTTGGAGAGAGGCAGGCATAAGGTTAATGAGGCCCAGAAAGGTGGGGGGGGGGGACCCCTATTGTCAGGGGGCGAGGACGAGAGAAAGAAAGAGGGATGGAGTCGGAGCATAGGAGAATCAATGCTGGAGCAGAAGGCGGCTATGCAGTGGAGACACGGGGGGTATGGCGCCATTGTGCCGACTGGGTCACAGTGGAGAGGGGAGCACCGGGGGATCTGGGCTGGGGGCTTGGCCCAAGAGGAGCGGGGTTGAAAAGGAGCACACTAACGTCTCAGAGTCTTAAACTCAACTCACGTCTTAAACAAAGAAACGGAGACAGTGAAAGAGTGAGAGAAAGTGAAAGCGCATACACTGATCTAGCCAAACTAAAGCAAATCAAACAATAAACAGGGCATTTGTCTGAAAAATGATGGATTTTATACACTAACATGACATTTGTTTAAATTCAGAAATATGGAAAACATTCAATTCACAGAATGCTGTGTTATTGGAGGCTTATGCAGTGTACATTAAACTGTGTACACACACACGGTTGGCCATGGTGGAATGTCAGCCTGATGATTTGTTTACCTTGACGTGATGTCCCTCCACGTAACGCGTGGCGTCCCTGAAGAGGCGGTACATGACAAAGCCCTGGGGGTCGATGCTGTCAATCAGAGGGTATGCCGTCTGGTGAGAGAAAACCCGCATCACAACCTCACACAGCATTGACATGCTAGATGCTTCTGCATATGCATGATGGCCATCGGTTACATGGCTAGAGTTGGGCTGAGGACTGGGACAGACTTTAGTTTAGTATGGGGTCTAGCTTCCTGGTTACGGCTCATAAAAGCCCACTTAAAATCTCTTCGCATTAGAAAATCTGAACTAACAGCTTCTCATTGAACCACATGGTTTAGTCAGCACTAATGCAGTGGGCAGGTGGAGAAGACATGTGCCAATGTGAAGCACAGGAAACCTTGATGGGTTAATGATCCATACTCCAGAGGGCAACCTGCAGCTAGCGGAGGTACAGACCAGGCTTCAGTTTGACTTGGCACGGTCACTGCTGCAGGTCAACACAACACTGAGGCTGACCTTCACCCAGAGAAAACAAAACACAGTCCCACATCTAAACAAGGGGCCAATTAGACCCCTCATTTGCATATACATGTCGGCATGAATAAAAAAGGGGCCTTTGGAGCCCAAAAGGAAACCCATTCTGAGCTTGCCTGTCGGCCATGACGTAGGTTATTAGGACAAACAATAGGGGCGAGGCATATTGGTGCCAAAACAAAACAAAGTAAAAACAACAACACTAGGGATGTTGTTTGAGATCAAGTCTGGAGTGGCATAACACATTCAAATGTCATGGATTTGTTTTGAAGTGACCATTAGAACAAAGGTCTACAGGGGAATCGTGGAGGTGACAGGTGCAGTCACAACAAACATTCTAAGCTACACCCAGCGGTAAGAGTGGCCCTGATTGGCTGTGGTGGAGAGAGGCTGTGGCAGGTGTCTGGTAGGTAAGTGAGGCAGGCAGGTCTAAGCCTTAACCAATCCAAAATGCTTCTTCACTGAAATGTGCCATATGGTAGCAGTTAATGATTTGTCCGTTGCGACACCTATAGAATTGCAGTGTTGATTGGCACGAGACAAGTTCAGAAAAGGTACAAAAGGGTGAGTGGGGGATTTAAGGGAAATTCTGGCTCAAAGAAGACTATTCGTCAACATAGGACTTGCAAAGTTTTACTTGAAACAATGATGGTACAATAACACTGTGACAAGATGTTGTAAAAGTCCTCATTGGCCCGGGCCAGAACAGCGCTCAACCCCTTGTGTTGCAGAGATGTCACTCACCATGCCTGTTTCTGCAGTGAAGATGACTATCTCGTAGAGAGGGGCTAGCTGCTGGAACAGGTAGTCGATGCCTGGCCTCTTCTTGAAGCGCCAGCCTGTAGCCAGCTGTGGGGAGAACAAACCAGTCCACTTCACATGTATTCTGGCTAGAATTCTCACTGAAAGCTATCCACAAATATAGTCAGTGAATAATCAATTTAAAAATCAGTTTATCATGTTATAGAGCATCTCATGACAGCCACTATCCAAACCACATAAATGCACAAATAACCAGTGATCGATTGATTCATTAGTTTGTGATCACGTTATAAAGTGGTATATTCACTGGCATACATTTTTGCTTTTTCCACAGCCTAAACGGAGCAGCTTATGGCAGATGAAGCGTTTGGATGACCTCCTGGACCACTTGTAGTCTTTTCTTCAGAAATCAAAGCCTGAGCAGGGCCGCCAGGTGGCTGTCTGCTGAGGGCTGGTGTCGGGTTACGTCCACACCTCACCTGTCTATGCACGCGCCACTCGTAGGGGGGAGTCATAGGGGGAGGGAGCATGATACCACTCAGGTAAGGACAAGTAGGTAGGATCTCAGGTAGGAGGGGCAGGTGGTGTTAGAGTAGGGGTTGGGACAGGCTTCGAGGGGGCCAGGTGGAAGCCACGGGTAATGGGAGGGTCTTTACAGATAGTGGAGGTAAACAGGTGGTGGGCCCCCAGCGACCCACAGGCCAGATGGCCACCCACAGAGGGACGGGGGAGGCTGACGTAAAATCCTAAGTAAACAAATTTTAAAAAACGATTCTACTTATGAATGATTAATGTACTATCAAACCCAAGGAATGAGACGATACAGCTTTTCTCTTGTTGTGTTCTTGGCTATACTGAGAGAAGGCATCCAGGCCACCCAGCAGGATACTGGTACCAGAAGACCAGGGTGAGGTGCTGGGTGAGAGGAAGGTGGTACGTACCGACCACTCGGGGTGCAGCAGGACGTCTGTGAGCTCCAGGACCAGGGTGTAGGGAGGCTGGTAGTAAGGCTCCCTCAGGGGGTCAGGAAGCAGCTTGGGGCTCGTGGGCTCAATGATCATCTGGGGACGCACAGATATGACATCGTCACACAACTACACAAAAACACGATGCTGCAGTAGGGAGGAACAAGTGGCACATCAGAACTATTGTGGGTCAACTGACAACAGCCAAACTCCAATAAAAACAAGTATGCAATTTGTATTTTGTGGTGAACGAGGCCTATCCCTTTAATACTTGAGGTCCTTCATAAAGGTGATTTCCTAAGACTTGAAGACTCAAGTGGCAGTAAAACACACGGAGGCCATCACTCCAGGCTCGCAGGAGTAAAACTGGAGGGAATTGTATTTGGCTGCTTATGTGGGAATGCAGGAGCGTGAAAAGATGGTGGTCCGCTTCCTTATTTCATTTGTTTGCTCTTAGCTGGCCTCATCACGGCAAACTCAAAAAAAAAAAAAAAAAAAAAAAAGAATCCTGTAAGAACCAGCTGCAAGAGGGAGATGGAACGCATGGAAGAGAGAACTGACATGTTCAAGAGACCAGGGAGGAGAGGGTGTGTGTTGTCAATATGCAGGGTGGAAAAGGGGTGTGCGCTCGTGTGTATACACACGAAGGAGACAGGGGGCTGTTCACACTCCATTGAAGAGATCAAAGCGCTAAGAGGGATATGGATTTTGGTGTGTGTGTGGGTGGAGGGGGTCTAACTGAACGGCAGCTGCAGGCCCATGCAGAGAGGCCTTCCTGCTCAAAGCAGTCTGGCTGCACCTGCCTCTGCTTCAGTAAAGACAGACAAGCAGCCTAACATGGCTCCCAGTGTAAATATCCCAATCCAGTGGTTAACCCAGGGGTTTAGTGGACAAGGACCTTCTATTCTACCACCCTGAACCAGCCACAGGAGGAAAATGCTGACTAGATCAACCACATAGCAAATACTACCAACTGTAGAGTGGAGCCATCCATTGATCAGGTTACATTGAACAGTGGGAGTGGCAAAGGCCGTTTTAACCGTCTCGTGTTCGTTTCTTATCACCCACCTGTCTGTAGTCCTGGAAATACTTCAACGTCCTTCTCAACTGCTGGATAACCGGTGCGTCTGTAAGAGAGATCAGCTATAAACAGTGTGGAGCGAGTATCGTTTCTCAAAACGCCATACTCAAGACTGAACACTTAGCCTAAGGGGAGTTGTGGTACATGAATGTATAGGATATAGGAGTTACTGAGCATCTCAAGCCAACTCCGGTGCTGGTAGAATGTACATGGCTGTAGTCCTAATGGATGACTTTTTTATTTTAATTTTAAAAGGGGGCAATCAGCAGTTTCTACATACACGGAACCAAAATATAAAGTGTTGGTCCCATGTTTCATGCACAGAAATACAAAATAAATCTAAGAAAATGTTCCATACACACAAAAAGCTTATCTCTCTGAAATTTGATGCACAAATTTGATTACATCCCTGGTAATGAGCATGTCTCCTTTGCCAAGATAATCCACCCACCTGACAGATGTGGCATATCAAGAAGTAGACAGCATGATCATTACACAAGTGCACCTTGAGCTGGGGACAATAAAAGGCCACTAAAATGTGCATGTCACAAAACAATGACACAGATGTCTCAAGTTGAGGGAGCGTGCATTTGGCATGCTGATTGCAGGAATGTCCACCAGAGCTATTGCTAGAGAATTGAAAGTTCATTTCTCTGCCATAAGCCGCCTCTGTCATTTTAGAGAATTTGGCAGTACATCCAACCGGCCTCACAACTGCAGACCACGTGTGTGCGAGCGGTTTGCTGATGTCAATGTTGTGAACAGAGTGCCCCATGATGGCAAGTGGGGTTATGGTATTGGCAGGCATAAGCTATGGACAACGAACACAATAGCATTTGATCAATGGCAATTTGAATGCATAAAAATACAGTGACGAGACCCTGAGGCCCATTTCTTTTAAGTATCTGTGACCAACAGATTTTTATTTATTTATTTACCTTTATTTAACTAGGCAAGTCAGTTAAGAACAAATTCTTATTTATAATGACGGCCTACACTGGCCAAACCCGGACAACGCTGAACCACCTTATGGGACTTCCAATCACGGCCGGTTGTGATACATCCTGGATTCGAACCTGGGTGTCTGTAACGACGCATCTAGCACAGAGATGCAGAGCCTTAGACCGCTGCACCATGCGGGAGCCCAGGGGGTGTTACCCTGTCATGTGAAATCCATAGATTAGGGCATAATGAATTTATTTAAAATTGACTGATTTCCTCATATGAACTGAAACCCAGTAAAAGTCTGAAATTGTTGCGTTCATATTTGTTCAGTATACATTTTTAGACATGAATTATATATACCCATTGATTCTTTGGAATATAACATATATACATCATGAGCTAAGTTCAGTCATTTCCCATCAGAATCTAAAATAAGCTTGTTTTACTCCAATGTTTGTAAACAAAATCTAAAACGACATAGCCTCAAAACATGGATAAAACTATCATTTTAATATCATGGATGATTAGTCCTCGCATCCATAGCTGAATTTGAGAGTAGTTAAATTTCTCCAGCTTTTTAAACGAACCAGGGAGACCGCTTTATTGTTTATACAGCTGATTGCCGCTTTAAGAGAGGCATCTCTGTAGGGAACCGCAGCATTGGTCCCAACAGATAACATCTCAGCAATTTGATGGCAGATGCTCCTAGGCTAGTTCTCCACTCAGATAAAGCATGCAGCCAGGGGCCTCTGGGATGTGAAGTCCTTTGGGACAGAGACGGAGTGAGAGAGATGGAGTGGCTCTCTATGGGATGGCGTCCGGCCAGTGTGTATAACCAGGCAGGCCCCTTTGGGTCCCCCAGCCCAGTAATAGCAGGCCTGGGAGTGGGTGAGCTGGTGAAACACCCCCTACCCCTCCGGCCTGCCTGCGTATGTGTGTTTTATAAGGCCTGGGCGGAACATACTCTTCCAGAGAGCGTGGGACTGTGACCGGCCCTGTTGACAAACCTCTCCCTTGGGAAAGCAGAGCCAAGCCAGGCTGGGGGTGGGTGGTGATCGTTACAACCCCCTGGAGAGGGACGGGGGTTGCCGAGGCGTGTGTATGTGTATGCATGAGAGTATGTGTGCGCAAAATGTGTAATACGTTCGTGTCTGTGCGCGTGCCCCTGTGTTTGTGCCTCTGTGAGAGTCACTGAGGATAGGACGGATCAAGGCACGCTTTTATGGTAATAAAGGGGCTGGGTAGTGGTGGGATGAGATCGAAAGGAGGATGACAGGTAAATGATGGTGATGGGATTAATGTGTCAGCCAGGCCACAGTGGGTCCTCCAATGATGTGAGAGGTAGGGAAGCTACCACTAAAGGGGCAAAGGATCTAGCCATATAGTCAGGGACATAGGCATTCCATTTTCTCCATTGGTAACTGTTGGCTTATTCAGTCTTATCAAAAGCAGAACTCCCATTATGGTAAAAACATTTGGGACTGACATCGACTCTGAAAGGAAAACCATTACAAACTAAAGAAAAACAAAGGCCCCCAGAAAAGAAGGCTTTGACAAGCAGCAGCAGCAGTCTGGTCAGGCAGCCTCTTGTCCTAAACTTGTTTGCCAGTGTAATAGAGGCAGGCCATTGCGGCCAGTGGAAAGGCTACGTTGCTCTCGGAAGGGATGTCCATTTAAACAGGCGAGAAGTAGGGAGGGAACGAGGGAGGAAAGGCAAGAAAGATCGATGGTGGTGCCTCCGGACACAACAAAGGCCTCCTTTAATCCACAACTGGGGTGGCATATGCTCCGTTAGTTTGCTTAAGGCCATTATTACTCAATTGCCTTTATTCTCCCTGTTCTCTTTTTTTTTTGGGGGCTCTTGCTTTTCTTTTGGCCTGCGCTGTCAATCGCTTCTTTCTTGGTCCGTGACAAACGGTCGTCCGGCCTCGCTCTTTGCGGTGGGGCTAGAGGGGGGTTCTATTGGAGTATCTGTTTAGGGACATAGGCTATTGGTTGGGCCGGTAGGTGTAAGAGGCATGCTGGATTGGTTAGCTTGTTTGTTTGGAGTACTGGTGGTCTCTATCCTCCTAGGGGCTATAAGTCTGTCAGAGCGAGCAAACATGGAACGGCCCCTCATCAAGTCAAAGCCAAATACGGGCTCTGAAGATCCTAGCTGCAGGACACTAACTGGGACACATGGGAGGATGAATGATGTGATAAAATGGACCGAAAGAGATGAGGTCTTCCAAGTCTTGATACGCCTCCCAAAATTACAAGTCAGTTATTTAAGCCTAATAATAGTGCTTGAAGATAAAAATGTATTTTCTCTCCCCCTAAACACAAAACATCTGGTGTGTGTACTGATTGATTCCATACTGCATCAAGACCGTTTCATAGACCCACAGTACACACTAGGAGAAAGCAACAACTTCCAACCTCAGCAAGTATTTTGAAAGCAGTTCTGCACTTGTCACACCCCAGTGTGACCTCAACAGCGCGGTCTTTGGGGAGGTCATCACTGCCACAGCGTCCAACGCTCCTCCTCAGCATAACGCCCCTGGCTCTGAATACCATCACTTGGCATGGCGACACGGATCTGGACGAGCATGCCTGACCTCATCGCCTCGGGTCCCTGAGGACCCATCCAGCGGAGGCGTCCAGGCTGCCCCCCCCCCAATCCCCTCCACTAGCCTTCTGCCACTTGGGGTGGAGGGGCGCGTGGGCAGGGGGCTGGAATGCTCCCTCTACGCTCCCCCGTGAGCCCCTTAGACCATCAATGGCCTTCATTAGGGATATTGAACGCTGTGGGTGCATCAGGGCTGGCCAATAACAGCAGCAGCCGAAGCAGCACTCTGGACACTGACGGAAATAAAGGGACACAGCAGCAGTGCCAGATAGAGGCCTTTAGGGAGCGTGACAGCGTGAAGAATTAATGAAGCAATTATTGGTATAACAGGGTGATTGTTAAGCGTTTATAAAATCAACACTTCTGGAAAGGGCCACAGCTGTCCCTGGCATTAGCATAGCTTTGAAGCGGGGAGGGGAGGCACCTCGCGACTCAGTCCTCTGTCATTTCAACAGCATAGCCAGTTCTAGAACACAACACATTCCCGCTCAGCTCCACACTGGCCAAACGTGCACTCAGAGGGGAGAGAGAAGATGTCAATCAAAACACCAATGAAACACACAGCTAGGACAACAATCTATTGGGGAAACCAATGTGTTTAAATACTATTAAATTAAAATGGAGAGAAACAAGCAAAATGTCAACTTTCCTGTTTGTCGGTCTTATGAGGCCCTTTTCACCAGGTTGTCAGCCTGGCAGTTTATAGGGATGACTGATGGCTGAGAGGCATATGGGGTGGGGTGGGGGGTAGTCACACACAGAATTGGGGGGGGGCATTGTTGGGTGTAGGATGCCTGCAAAGTGGCATTTCTCAGTGGGTTGATTGATCATACGCCCCCCAGAATTGTGGGGGGGAGAGACTCATCTGGACCACTGTCAGTGAATGGGTGAAAATGGGTAGTCAAGTTGTAAACGTGGTCTGGATGGGTATTAGAATGCTAGAGGTCTGCCTGAGGGTGCAAACAAACAGCACTCAACATCACACTTTTTTGTTGTTTTTTTGTTGTTGAATTTTACCCCTTTTTCTCCCCAATTTCGTGGTATCCAATTGTTTTAGTAGCTACTATCTTGTCTCATCGCTACAACTACCTACGGGCTCGGGAGAGACAAAGGTTGACAGTCATGTGTCCGCCGATACACAACCCAACCAAGCCGCACTGCTTCTTAACACAGCGCGCATACAACCCGGAATCCAGCCGCACCAATGTGTCGGAGGAAACACCGTGCACCTGGCAACCTTGGTTAGCGCGCACTGCGCACCGGCCCGCCACAGGAGTCGCTGGTGTGCGATGAGTCAAGGATATCCCTACCGACCAAGCCCTCCCTAACCTGGACGACGCTGGGCCAATTGTGCATCGCCCCACGGACCTCCCGGTCGCGGTCGGTTGCGACAGAGCAGAGTCTCTGGTGGCACAGCTGGCGCTGCAGTACAGCGCCCTTAACCACTGTGCCACCCGGGAGGCCAACATCACACCTTTTTAATGACAAATCTAAGATCAAACTAAATGAGGCGAAGACTTCACAAGTTAACCACCAACAGCTGTCTGAACCTTGTTTTCCCATGTTTACGTAGCCTTTACATCAGCTATTAAAGACTACATCAGTTATGTGAATCGAGATCCATTTACAGCCCATGACCAGATTTATGGGAAGGCAGAGGTGTGCCAAAAGCCTCGGAGAACAAGGGGACATTAATAAAACGCTCATCTCTAAGCTAACTCAACTTCGAGAAAAGAAAACCTCCCCAAAATACCACAGGTAGTGTCAAACAGAAAAAGGAAAACAACTCACCGTTATCAAACTCATCTGGAATCTGTAAAAGACAGAAGGAAGGTGAGAAATAGTCCAGGTCACACACTTGTGAATGCAAGGTCAATGTCAGATGGCACTGTTGACAGAACTTAACATGAATTACACTATGGCCTAACGCATAAGGTAAATAACATGACATTTTGTGGTTGTGTTTACGTTCAAACGTCAGTGTCAGCCAATTCAGCTGTTGGTGTTTAGGTCCAAACAGCCACGACACCTCTCAAATACTACAGAATATTCCTTTATTGAAGTCGATAGCCTTCCAGGCTAGTTAGCATTTCATCTCTCTATGCATCTACACCAGGGGTAGGCAACTAGATTCAGACACAGGTCGATTTCTCAGGGCAAA
This sequence comes from Oncorhynchus tshawytscha, assembly GCF_018296145.1. Lineage (NCBI taxonomy): Eukaryota > Metazoa > Chordata > Actinopteri > Salmoniformes > Salmonidae > Oncorhynchus > Oncorhynchus tshawytscha. Next base: position 23,266,499 of record NC_056442.1, on the reverse strand, counting down.
TGGTCGAGGGTGCCAGAAAATTACAATCATTTGTACACTGCAAATTGACCACAACTAAGCCAAAATAGAGAGTATTTGAAAATAATAACTTCATACCTTGAAACACGATCACATTTTGTTTGTGGAATACTTGGGAACAGATTACCTCAATTAAAAACAAGTTCTCTCCTTGAGAGCACAGACACCAAGACCATCCAAACCACTCACGTTCTACTTTTCACACAGATACTGGGCTGTCCAGGCATCGTGCACTGTGTAGTAGTGTCCAGTATATATATATATATATTTTTTTTATTTAACTAGGCAAGTCAGGTAACAAATCCTTATTTACAATGACAGCCTAACCCGGATGACGCCGGGCCAATTGTGCGCGGCCCGATCACAGCCGGTTGTGATACAGCCTGGAATCGAACCAGGGTCTGTAGTGACACCTCTAGCACTGAGATTCAGTGCCTTAGACCGCTGCCCGTCTCGGGAGCCCCTGTTGCTCGTCTCTGTGCATTACGTGCCGTCACGCTTAAGTGTTAGACCTGGCCCCTCCCTCGCGGTGAAACTTTCAGCAGCGGACCCACACCAGCCCACCAATTAATCTCCCAGCTGATGAATATTCAGCTGCATCTGCCAGCAGGTCCCTGGCCTGGCCCACCTGGGGGTCTGCCTGCCAAAGAGAGAGACAGAGGGAGAGAGAGAGAGCCAGCCGGGGGCCGAGTGAGACACCACATGCTGCACGCTGGGGCCACTACATGGGAACCGATGGGGTAGGCTGGAGCTGTTTCATCCTCCTCAACACCCCTCCCTCCCTATCAAGGCTGTCCTGAGGGGGTTGCAGTGGTTGAAGAAACACTGCACAACTCCACCCCCTGCTGCCTGTGCAAGGTTATGAGTTTTCTTTATATAACGTAGATCATTTGACCAGTGATACAGTTCACTGTGTTGGTCATTACTGCGTTGGGGAAGGCCGACACCTCTAGCACTGAGATTCAGTGCTAGAGGTGTCACTACAGACCCTGGTTCGATTCCAGGCTGTATAACAACCGGCTGTGATCGGGCTGCACACAACTGGCCCAGCGTCATCCGGGTTAGGGTTTGGCCGGGGGAGGACCCCATGTTCCTTAATGTTGATGTGGTTGTTACTGACAAGAAGCACATGGCTGTGCTCTTTAAATCACCACTTTATTAAGTCAGGATTCCTATTTGTCTCAGCCATGCCTCCGTGCCCGTCCAACATTTCCTCATCTCCCACCCCTTCTAATGCGACTATCCCAGATGCTTCTCTTTTTCTTTTTTTTATTGAAGATTTATGATAAAAACATCATAAAGATTCTATACTTAGTTTCACAAGTTTCTAAGACCTGTAATATAACTAACTTTTCGTCTGACGTTCGGCTGGACCTGAACGCGCGTTTGGATTTGTTTACTAAATGCCCTAAGAAAAGAAGCCATTTGGACATAAAGTTCATCATTTATCTAACAAATCAAACATTTGTGGAACTGGGATTCCTGTGAGTGCATTCTGATGAAGATCAAAGGTAAGTGAATATTTATAATGCTATTTCTGACTAATGTTGACTACACAATATGGCGGATATCTTTTTGGCTGCTTTGTTGTCTGAATGCTGTACTCAGATTATTGCATGGTTTGCTTTTTCCGCAACGTTTTTTGAAATCTGACACAGCGGTTGCATTAAGGAGAAGTATCTCTCTAATTCCATGTATAACAATTGTATTTTCATCAACATTTATGAGTATTTCTGTGAATTGATGTGGCTCTCTGCACAATCACCACATGTTTTAGAACTACTGAACGTAACGCGCCAATGTAAAATGAGATTTTTTTTAATACAAATATGCACTTCAGCAAACAAAACATACATGTATTGTGTAACATGAGGTCCTATAAGTGTCATCTGATGAAGATCATCCAAGGTTTGTGATTAATTTGATCTCTGTGCTTTGACTCCTCTCTTTGGCTGGGAAAAATGGCTGTGTTTTTCTGTGACTTTGATGGTGACCTAACATAATCATTTGTGGTGCTTTCGCTGTAAAGCCTTTTTGAAATCAGACACTGTGGCTGGATTAATGAGATTTTATCTTTAAAATGGTGTAAAATACTTGTATGCTTGAGGATTCTTTGTTTGTTTGTGGTTTTGAATTTGGCGCCCTGCACTTTCACTGGCTGTTGGCGAGGTGGGACGCTACCGTCCCACATATCCCAGAGAGATTAAAACTTGACCCCCCCCAAAAAAAAACATATTGGTCAGATGATTTAGATCCTTTCTTTAAGATTGCTGCCCCTATCATCGCCAAGCCCCTCTACTTTCTAGGGAGGTTCCCATTGCTTGTAAGGCAGCCACAGTTCATCCTTTATTTAAAGGAGAGATCAAGATGATCCTAACTGTTATAGGCCCATTTCTATTTTGCCCCGTTTATCAAAAGTGTTGGAAAAACTGGTCAATAATCAACCCGCTTGCTTTCGTGATGCTTATGGTATTCTCTCCGGAATGCAATCTAGTTTCCGCTCAGGTTATGGAGGCATCACTGCAACCTTAAAGGTCCTCAATGATGTCACAATTGCCCTTGATTCTAAGCAATATTGTGCTGCTATTTCTATTGACTTGGCCAAAGCTTTTGATACGGTAGACCATTCCATTCTTGTGGGCCGGCTAAGGAGTATTGGTGTCTGAGGGGTTTCGCCCTGGTTTGCTAACTACACCTAAAAGAGTACAGTGTATAAAGTCAGAAAATCTGCTGTCTCAGCCACAGTACCCCAAGGCTCAATCCTAGGCCCCACGATCTTCTCAATTTACATCAACAACATAGCTCAGGCAGTAGGAAGCTCTCATCCATTTATATGCAGATGATAGTCTATACTCAGCTGGCCCCTCCCAGGATGTTGTGTTAAATGCTCTACAACAAGGCTCTCTCTAACCTTTACCTTGTGCTGAACAACTCCAAAACAAAGGTCATATGGTTTGGTAAGAAGAATGCCCCTCTTCCTACAGGAGTCATTACTACCTCGGAGGGTTTAGACCTCGAGGTAGTCACCTCATACAAGTACTTGGGAGTATGGCTAGACGGTGCACTGTTCGAGTATGGCTAGACAGTGCACTGTTCTTCTCTCAGCACATATCCAAGCTGCAGAATAAAATTAAAACTAGACTTGGTTTCCTCTATCGTAAATCGCTCCTCTTTCACCCCAGCTGCCAAACTAACCCTGATTCAAATGACCATCCTACCCATGCTAGATTACAGAATCATAATTTATAGATTGACAGGTAAGGGTGCTCTCGAGCTGCTAGATGTTCTTTACCATTCGGCCATCAGATTTGCCACCAAAGCTCCTTATAGGACACATCACTGCACTCTATTCGCCTCTGTAAACTGGCATCTCTTTATTGCCGTTGCAAGACCCACTGGTTGTTGCTTATTTTTAAAACCCTCTTAGGCCTCACTCCCCCCTATCTGAGATATCTACTGCAGCCCTCATCCTCCACATACAACACCCGTTCTGCCAGTCACATTCTGTTAAATGTCCCCAAAGCACACACATCCCTGGGTCGCTCATTTTTTCAGTTCACTGCAGCTAGTGACTGGAACGAGCTGCAACACTCAAACTGGACAGTTTTATCTCAATCTCTTCTTTCAAAGACATTCTGACAGGTGTGGCTGCTTTGTGTGATGTATTGTTGTCTTTACCTTCTTGACCTTTGTGCTGTTGACTGTGCACAATAGGTTTGTACCATGTTGTGTTTCTACCATGCTGTGTTGTCATGTGTTGCTGCCTTGCTATGTTGTTGACTTAGGTCTCTATGTAGTGTTGTCTCTCGTTGCGATGTGTGTTTTGTCCGATATTTATATTGTATTTAGTTATTTATTTTAATCCCAGGCCCCCGTCCTCGCATGAGGTCTTTTGGTAAATAAGAATGTCCTTAAGTAACTTGCCTAGTTAAATAAAAAGGTGAAATTAACTAAAGATAACAGCTGATAAAGCACACTGCCTATCAGATTAGTTTCATAATGTGCCAGGTAAACCTGTATATTAGGGCAAAGGTAAGGGGATGGGCCAGTGGGGAAAAGGTAAACACAGCCATAAAGTCAGCCAAGTGTGCCCTCTTGTGGCGGTGTAAGGAGAATGAAATAGGCCTAGAGTTGTTTTAAGAAGATTGCCCCGGATTCCAAGGTTGGCTGCTGACAGAATCTTTGAAATGTGATGCAAACGGGTCTCATTCAGCGCCATTTGCGTAGACTGTGTAGAGCCATTAAGATGTACTTTGCTGGCAGCCAACCTTGGAATCGGGTGCTATCCTCTTAAAACACTAGACATCTCAGTCAGACATAAGCTTATGCTTAGGAAAGGAAGGCAGGCAAATGACTGAGTCGTATCAACCCCTATGCCGGTAGTGTCTAGTACAGCGTCCAGCATCTCCGGTCTCCTTTCCTAAACCAATAGTGTCACGTAAGCTAGTCAGGGTTTGAGTCAGTTCAGGAAATTTGTTGAAATTCATGAACAAATCATGAATTAATTGATCTTATTTCAGTGCCCTGTCTCGGATAATATAATTGCATGATAGTCATGGTTAATCTCAAAGAACTAAATATGGAACTACAAAAAATAAAAAAAACAGAATCTTGCTAGTACAGATTGTTTTGCCCATTAAACCGTCACTCTCAAGAACCACTTCTTACAACACAGAGCAGTGAATTAACTTATAACAAGACTTGGGTCTTCCAAATTGGTCTTTCAGAGGAGGTTGAGAGGGTACGAGGTGTGTGAATGCTCATTTAGGGGTAATTCACACCTCGTCACAACAATGGGGCAGAGGCCCTGGAGACCAGGGGCAGGCCCTGTTCCCAAACCAGCTACAGGTTGGCCACGGGAACTCTCACCAAACAGAGGTGGCCACTCATTGCGCCGAGAGATGAAAATAGTTCCCACACTGATAGCCGTGTACAATATTGATGCATGAGAACATAGACCCTCACAGCAACACACTGGTGAGGGGCAAATCCCATTATAAGAGATGTTGCTCTAGCTAGTGAAATTAATGAGAATTTGTTGTCACTACCAAGTTCCAAAATGCACTCATCTGTTTTGGAAATGCAGCACAACCTAGTCCAACCTCTAGAGCAGTGGTAACCAAGTCAAGATTAATTTTGCAATCAAAAAGCAAGCAGAGATCTACTGCTCAGAATTATTATTTAAACATGACTTAACATGAACCTAATATAAACAGTTCTGTAGGAATGAGGTTTGTGCAGTAAGCCTAATAGATTGCAGCATATTGGCTATATGCCTGGCCTACCAATATTGTTCATTTTAGACCATATTATATTTCAAAACTCAAGCTTTGATAAAGTAGATCTGTTGGTATAGCACTTGAGGCACAGCGGAGGATAAATTGAAATCTGCAAATAATTTGCTGGACTGATGGTACCTGCAGCTGATGGTCCCTGCAGCTGATGGTCATGGTGCTTTCAAGACAACTGGGAACACGATTTAAGAAAAATATATAACAAAAACCTAGGTCAAATCATGACATCCGTGATCTTCAGGTCGGAAAATCAGAGCTCTAGAATGATGCGAGTTTCAAACTTGAAGTTTGATGACCGTTCCAAAAGATTTCCCCCCCCAGTTTGATCTTTTTTTCTTTCCTCGGAATACCCAGTTGTCTTGAATGCACTGAAGTGGGAGATCTCCGACTTCCCAGTTGTTTTGAACATGGCATTAGTCTAAACAGAGGTCGACTGACCAGAGAGAGGGGACACTGTCTTCCACCTGATGGTGAAACTCAAATCGCACCACATCAGCCTCATGCACAAATTCATGTTGTTCCTATGTCCAGAGAAAGTGAAATATTCCTTGATATTAAGACACGACGAGCTACAATTAATAAAAACTGCAGGGCTATCAATACCCTTGTAGTAGGGACAAGCACTTATGTTTTGTAATAGTGTTGAACAAAAACAGTGATGACAGTGCTGAATAAAAACTTAGACATGAAATCACTCATTAAAACAGCAGCTCTTTGCTGTATTTGACAATCTCTGGTCATTGGCCTCGGCTAATAGGGATCATAATCATTTTTATTTATTTATTTTAAAACAAGGAATGCCTTGAAGAACGTGATCGACCGGTTGGTGACCACTGCCCTGGAACGACAAAATTGTTCTCATATTCCAAGATAATAGTTTAATGTCATTTGAACAGGGGAACAAGGGAGCCAAACAGAACCCAATCGAAATGCTACTTGACCTACGATAAGGTTTTAGAGATACTGATGTCACTCAGTGCAAAAATTAGTGCCTCCTTATTTTATCCCCCCAGAAACTCAGTGAAGATGACTAGTCTAGTCATGCTTTTACTATACACTTGTGTATGTGTATAAGGTAGTGGAATTGTTAGATTACTCGTTGGTTATTACTGCATTGTCGGAACTAGACACACAAGCATTTCACTACACTCACATTAACATCTGCTGACCATGTGTATGTGACAAACAATTTGATTTGATGTTCAGCCTTAGAACCTTGAGGCAACTGCATTAATTCAAAGACAAAATATATGCTGATGTACAAAATTGGCCATGAAATGTCGCTGCATTAATCTACCTTTGCACTCGAACCTCAAACAAGTGTTCCAGACATTAGGCTCCTCGGGTTCCCGAGGGGAAGCCATAGAGATGAGAACAGGATCCAGCTCCTTCTCTCACAGGGACACCCAAACACCTCAAATTAACACAGCTCCTCCAGTCTGAGGGGGACAAGTGTAGAATCCAGCACCAAGAGGCCTGGCACACTCCACTCACAGCAGCCTGACAAGTGTGCCCTTTGAAGTGAGAGAAGTGTGCTTTTTCAAAATGCCCACCTTCCCAACCCCATACCTTAAACCCCTGGTAGTTAGCAGACCCTTTACAGTAGGCTGACAAGTGTGCCCTTTGAAGTGGACAACAGGACCACACCTGAAAGTTTAAAGAAGTGTGCTCTTTTAAGTAGCCACCTTGCCAGACTCACACCTCCTGTCCCGATGTGCCTTGTGGGAAACAATTCACACCGCAAGCACTAGCTTGAACCAATTAAAGAGCTACATGTCATCTACCTGAGAAGTGTGATAAGAGTGTCACTTGAAGTAACCCCCTTTCATTTTGCACACTTTAAAACCCACTGGCACAAGACAGTCTGCTTAGAAGTTGTACAGAACTTCATCTGGCAATCTTTCACCTCTACTTTCAATAAATTGGTCCTACAAAGCAATAAACCACATGCACCGAAACATGTTTTAATGAAAACATACCGTGTTTCCTTGTTCATCCACTGAATTGCTACCTGTAGACAGGGAGAAAAACATTACACATCTATTTGCTTTGAAAAAACATGCACATTTATTGCATTACATGCATCAGATCATTATTCACAATTCAAATTGCTTCTGAAAAGCATATGGCACTGCAGTGTCAAGCGTTTCAGAAAAGAGACATTCTCATGAAACATTCAACCATTGCTTTTGACAAGTACGGTCATGTCTTCTACAATTCAACCATCCATCTAGGCTGACAGCAATGACAGTCTGACATATTTTGAGAAAACACATTTGAGAATGACGCGAGTGCAAAGAAACAGCCAATCAAAATTCTACACCATTGAGATGAAAGGCGAGTAAATATACAAATCTGCCCATTCACCTGAAGCTCAAAACAAGTTACCAAGAATGCCCTCCTAAAAGGAAATTTTCCACCGAGCAAGGAGAGGGTGCCCCAAATCACTCCACTATCTTCAGTATGACCTTCACTAGTGCTGCTGGTTCAGTGTCAGTCCTTGACACGCGGCAGCACTGACAGATTGGAGGGACCAGGCGGACTCACCAAATACGTACACCATGCCGACCGCACCCCCTATCCCCATCAGGCCTGCTAACCGCATCACCATCTTCTTGGCATAGGCTGTGTTCTCCTTCTGTTTCTTGTCCTCTCCCTGGTCCTGCTTCTGCTCCGAGTCCCCATCCCCTTCTGGAGGGGGCTGGCCCTGTCAGAGCAAATAGCCAGGTCAGATTCCCTTTTACTTCCTCACCACAAGTCAGCTAGACATTACTTTGGGAATACATAGCTATAATACAGAACAGATTGGAAAATAAGGAATTTAGATCATTTAAAGGGAAATGAGATTACGTGCACACGCGCACACACACCCACACTGCCAAATCAATAAAAACAAACTCAGTGATGTAAGACCGTGCTCATAGATTCAAAAGATTGAGATTCAATTTAAAGTAAAATAGCCTGCACTGTTATTAAACTGTGACAATAAGATTAATCAGTGGGTCTGCAGGAAATGCATTGAGGGTGTTGAGGGTCTACCTGACCTTCAAAAATCTAGAAAAACCTTGACAGATAATGTTACCATATATATAATGTAATGTTAGCCTTGATGTGTAATTAATAAATAGTAAACGGTGGTTGAACATGGGAGTATAAGTGCTAGATAGCTGGATATCTAGGTAAAGCTAGTTATCTACTTGGCTAGGGGATGAATCATCTAACTCCTTGGTAGCTGGCTGGCTAGTACATCTACTGAAATATGCCTCGGTGTGTGACATGTGAAAGTAAGCTAACTAGTTAGGTAACACTAACTCACTGGCAATTGATAAAAGATATGCAGTTAGCTAATTATTACGGCGAGTAGCAAAGACACTGCTAGTTGGCTAGCTAGTTGACTGACAGGGACCGTGCTATCCAGAATCCTCCGGACGTCACTAGCCAATTGAAGGTGAAATTCAAATGGTTTAGCTAAAGGGTATGGTCAATGATCCCGGACTGCACTGACCTGGATGACAGACTAGCCTAGCTCAACGTGCTAATCGGACGAGTTAATTCATTCAGCCAAATAATAGGGTGTAAATGGAGTCTCGTGAGAGAAATGACAACATGAAAACCAAACCAGCTGATTCATTGAATGTCTCTTTTGTTTTTCTGTAGCCTTGCATGATTATGGCTGTCTAGTTAACGTTACCCAACCAGGCAGGGGGGGGAATGTCAGTTGGCTAGTTAACGTTACCTAGCCCGCTTGACTCACCTGACTATTCTGTTGCTGCTTATTAAGCCTCTCTTGCAAGATTGATTGAGCGAGTCCACCTGTAGCACTGCCCTCTCCTGTTGTCTTCTCCGTAGAAAGTGCCCGAATCAAGTCCACCACTGCAGGGGTTGAACCACGTCTGCTCCAGTTCCTGAGCGTGAGGAGGCCCCTACTCGCCCGGACACACATGGAGAACATCGACGTCGCCGACATCTTGAATGGGAAAGAGCCGGTGAACATAGCGCGAGTGAAAAGGACAAAGGCGCCTGATTGGCTTATGTTACTCTGAGCAACATCCATAAGGTGCAATAAAAATCGTTAACGGTCATGTGGAACAAAATAGGGCGGTACGTGCAGCTTTTTCTCCAATCGAAACTAAGATTTCATTGACCTTCGAATGCACCCCAAAATGTCCATCATTACTGATGGCAATGCCCAAAGTATGTTAAAAATATATCACCTGCCCTGTAGGTTTTTACCGTAGCCTAATAGACACAACTTCGACCAGTCTAAATTGTATTAAATTAATTTGTTATTTTATAAGACATGGCAAACTTAGTTTGCACTGATTTGTCTTTCAAATGTTAAACCTTTAGGCCCCTATGAAATAAATGATGATTTTCGTAGAGCATAGCAACAATGATTATCATAATTTCATCCTTTCATGTTGGTTATTTTGCTTTTCTATATCTAATATTAATGACCACTAGAGGGCAGCCATAACACACAGCATCTGCTTCAGATTTTGGGAGTTGCACCCGCTAGACTAGAACGATTCTATTTCTACGGTTGGACCGACGGTACCAGTGACTTGCCACAGTTGTACCTGTGCACCACTCTATTTGCGGACATTACACATTTACTCATCATATTATTTTAAGTGTTCAGTTGATCAAATTGTTCATATACATAAACAAGTTTTAAATTGCATGCAACAACAGTGCATCCATTATGCATAAAAACAATCAGGAAAACAAATTAAGACACAAATATATAATTTATTGTCATCATTAAACAACAAATGTTAATCAAAAAGTGTTTAACATAAGAAATAATTACTTGTTGACCACCGATGGTAACCAAAACAATCAGTTCTTCACAAATGTTACAGATAAAATGACACCCTACATTCACCTTACAAGTTCAAAGCATAAAAAAAAACATTCACCTATCCTGGATCCCCACATGGGTAAATCAACTGTTGTTTTTTGTCACATGTCCGATACCCAGGCCATTCAAAGAAAGCATGGTTGCTGTCTCTGTTCAGATATTACATTCCACTCCTTGCCAAACACTCTTTGGAATATAACAAGGAGTGGAATGTTACATAGACTAGTACCCAGACTAATTCAAAGGGTGCCTTTCAGCGGGTCACATTCTCTGCACTGTTGGAACAGGCTACAGCATAACTATTGCATAGCTGTTCTCACAAGGATCAATTACCATCTCTGAACAAAACAAAAGGAAATGCATATAGTGGCCAAACTAATTGATTCTCATATGCTGTAATTTGTGTATGGCACTAGCAACAAGAATTCCCCTCCTCTGCAGCAGCCTCGTCTTTCCCCCCGGGCCAAAGGGGTGCACTGTTTATCTTGTTGCCCACTTTAGCAGCCTCACTTTGAACACCATCACTTCCAACACGCTTCTGTATTTCAGAGGCCATGGTTAAAAATGATTTCTCTACATTATCAGCATTCTTCGCACTGGTCTCCAGGAATGGAATCTTCAGGGATGAAGCAAATTTCTGAAGCAATTGTACCAAGAAAAAAAGAGAGCAGAATTGTATGACATTTATCATGACACACCAGAACAAAAGCACAATAACGTGTGATTAGCATGTCTATCTATGATTAACAATGATTTGTAGTTGATGAAGAATCGATTGTGCATTGGTGGCACAAGTATTTTATGAGTGAGAACAGACACTTACTTGACCAGTGGCAGAGTCCACTACCTTTTTAGAGACCAAGTCACACTTGTTTCCCACAAGCAATTTGGAGACATTTTCACACGCATAGCGGTCAATCTCCTCCAACCACTGCTTCACGTTGTTAAAGGACTCCTGGCAAAATAGTTTAAATCTCGTACATATAGTTTTATCTCTAACTCCAGTACATTTTGATGCAATAGACGGTCAATCCAGCCCATAGACAGGAGGAGTTCAAATACACTGTATTACCTGATCAGTGACATCATACACAATGATGATCCCATGTGCTCCTCTGTAGTAGCTGGATGTGATGGTCCGGAACCTCTCTTGTCCGGCTGTGTCCCACTAGGAGAGATAGATCAAACAGATAGAAATTACAAACAAGCCTTACCACATCCCCATTACCAAAATGTACAACTATACATTTTGTGGTGTCAGGAAAATAACCTCACACTCAACGTCAACAAAACTAAGGAGATGATTGTGGACTTCAGGAAACAGCAGAGGGAACACCCCCCTATCCACATCGATGGAACAGTAGTGGAGAGGGTAGTAAGTTTTAAGTTCCTCGGCGTACACATCACAGACAAACTGAATTGGTCCACCCACACAGACAGCATCGTGAAGAAGGCGCAGCAGCGCCTCTTCAACCTCAGGAGGCGGAAGAAATTTGGCTTGTCACCAAAAGCACTCACAAACTTCTACAGATGCACAATCGAGAGCATCCTGTCGGGCTGTATCACCACCTGGTACGGCAACTGCTCCGCCCACAACCATAAGGCTCTCCAGAGGGTAGTGAGGTCTGCACAACGCATCACCGGGGGCAAACTACCTGCCCTCCAGGACACCTACACCACCCGATGTCACAGGAAGGCCATAAAGATCGTCAAGGACAACAACCACCCGAGCCACTGCCTGTTCACCCCGCTATCATTCAGAAGGCGAGGTCAGTACAGGTGCATCAAAGCTGGGACCGAGAGACTGAAAAACAGCTTCTATCTCAAGGCCATCAGACTGTTAAACAGCCACCACTAACATTGAGTGGCTGCTGCCAACACACTGACTCAACTCCAGCCACTTTAATAATGGGAATTGATGGGAAATGATGTAAAATATATCACGAGCCACTTTAAACAATGCTACCTAATATAATGTTTACATACCCTACATTATTCATCTCATATGTATATGTATATACTGTACTCTATATCATCTACTGCATCTTTATGTAATACATGTATCACTAGCCACTTTAACTATGCCACTTTGTTTACATACTCATCTCATATGTATATACTGCACTCAATACCATCTACTGTATCTTGCCTATGCCGCTCTGTACCATCACTCATTCATATATCTTATGTACATATTCTTTATCCCCTTACACTTGTGTCTATAAGGTAGTAGTTTTGGAATTGTTAGCTAGATTACTTGTTGGTTATTACTGCATTGTCGGAACTAGAAGCACAAGCATTTCGCATTAACATCTGCTAACCATGTGTATGTGACAAATAAAATTTTATTTGATTTTTACAGAGCTATGCAGTTTGTCGTATAAACATGTACTTACAATTTGTAGTTTGACAGTCTTCCCATCCTTTTCAATGGTTCTGATCTTAAAGTCGACCCCGATTGTGCTGATGTAGCTCTCTGTGTAGGTGTCATCCTGAGGTGTAGAGACAACTGAGCAGTGTTATTTACAATGGGAGAATGGCTGAACAAACCTTCAAACAGTGGTTAATTAGTGGGTTGGATGACATTTTGCAGTGTCCTTTCCATAAAGGAAATGGCCTTCGCTTTCTGTTTACTCTAGACTCCTTGCCATATGGGACAACACAAAGGATTGTGTGTATTCTGTTTTAACACAATCAAATACAATTTTTAGTGGTCACATACACGTTTGGCAGATGTTATTGCGGGTGTAGCGAAAAGCTTTGCCTACCGCAAACCGCAAGAGCAGGCAAGACTTGCCGACACCAGAGTCTCCAATAAGAAGCAGTTTGAACAGGTAGTCGCTGAGGAATACATTACATTATTATTCAGGTTGATTATATATCATCAAGTAGGATAAAGAAACACACCATTGATAAATGGAAGATGCACTATTGTTATTGCATACAAGCTCTGCAGAAACACACACACACAGCTGTCGGCCTCCCATCTCTTTAGTATTGGTTGGTTCGGCCAAGTTATCGAGGGCCGAAGAGTTTCTTTGTGCTTTTCCAAAGCAACAAAATAAAACTTTTGTTTGGGTTGACTCCCATTGCACCACATCCATTGCTCTAAGTGGGAAAATGTGTCCCAAATTCAGAGAGCCTTTTATTGTCCCACAAACCTAAAAGGGCCTTTAAATGTAGCTACAATGTTATCCAAGACAATAGCCTACTTAAACATGACACATCATGCTTCGACAACTGTACAAATAATACTACAACACCATTGTCACTCACAACTCATCACTACTTACTATTCAGGATTCATGACCAGATAGCTGGATCCAGAGGGCAGAATGTAAAAGAAAAACAACTGTGAACAGAATGCCTGTTATCTTGGGCCTTTCACAGATGCTTTGTGTTGATGTTCTTCAGACAGCACCTTGTATGATGAGCCGGGAGTCCTATCATTTATTAAAACCTAAGATCATGTTTCAATGCCGTCATTACCTGAGTCTTAAAGCTGTTGCCTGGTTTAGCTTGGGAACTGACTGATCACAGAACCCATACATTCATTCACTGCCTCCAGGAACAAATAAGTTCAAAACAGGTTGTTTTATTCTTAAGATTTGGTTGAAGGAGTCACATATTACATGTCACAATACAGTAGTCTAGAGAATGTTTTAAAAATCATTCAGTCTGGAAAAACAAAAGTTAATTGAAGTTCAGTGAAAAGGTTACTTTTCATAAAAACATTTCTTCAGCATTGACAAAATATATCCAAAACATTCTCAAAACTTTCCTAAAAAGTTGGACACTCAATATAATTTAAACTCAATACAAAATGAAAATACATTAAATTGAAGTGCAAATGCTACAAATATGGCCAGTTTCTATTTAGTCGTCTCGTAGTTGTAGTGGGATTTATTGCCAGTTTAAAAAACAAACCACCTAACCTTTGGATAGTAATGAGGTTGGCAGATGAAAACTCATACTTTCCACATGTATGTGCTGCTCTTTTTTTTGTGTGTGTAATCTAATCGATTTGACCCAAATTAATCTAGAAATGTGACTGGTTATGCTTGAAGTGTTTGGATGACCAGTCTTTGCATACTTGTTAGAGGAAACCTACAAATGAGACCAGGGTGGAAGGGTGGCCTAGTGGTTAGAGTGTTGGACTAGTAACCGGGAGGTTGTGAGGTCAAACCCCTGAGCTGACAAGGTACAAATCTGTCATTCTGCCCCTGAACAGGCAGTTAACCCACTGTTCCCAGGCTGTCATTGAAAATAAGTCAGTGTTCTTAACTGACTTGCCTGGTTAAATAAAGGTAAAATAATTTTTTTAAAAACAGGCTCAGATAAACAGTTCGCTTACCCTCAAAAATCATTTTTAGAGTATTGCACAAGTTTTTCTTTGACAGACATCCTTGCAATGTCTACTCTTGTTCCATTCAGTAAAAAAAAAAAAGTGATTTACCATAGTTCTGGAACCATGACACGTGGATCTCTTTAACATCAAAAGTTTCACAAAACAGTCACTAGTTAGAAAGCTCATCTCCAGTATATAAAGATACTCATAATTTTATTTTGGCTTCCTGCTATTCAGTACTCTATACTAGTGGCAGCATACTCATTCTCAATGTGAATCTGCAAACAGTATTAATGACATGATCTCAGTCCACAGGCAAGCACTTCACAGGTAGGGTCTGTGTGTATGTTGTGTTGGGTTCTGTAGGTGAACTGGGAGTTAAGAAGGCGGGTGGCCGTTGACCTTGTCCCGCAGGAGAGCCAGGGCATTGGTAGAGAAGTCTCGCAGGACGCTCACAGTCTCTCGCTGCATCTCCAGGGAGTCGCGTACAAACTCCTGCTGCGACTCCACCAGCTGCTGCACGGACTGGGCCAGGGCCCCCAGCGACCCCGACACGGCCCCTAGCAGGGCAGTAGTGGCCTGCTGCTCCTTGAGACTGAGGGAGGCACTGTGGGCTAGCTGCTTCCGGATTGCCCCCTGTCCCATGACTGACCCTGGAGAGGTAGAAGAAGAGGGAGGAGCAGGGAGAAATGAAGAGGAGGGAGCTGGGAGGGAGGATGAGGAAGTAGCCATGGAGGAAGACACAGCGGTGACGAATCTGGAGTAGGTGCGACGAGGCTCAGCAGGAGGGCGGAAGGAGCCCATGTGCCGCGGCTCCTCTTCTAGGTCCTCAAATCCCAGACTGTTGTCTACGGGTAATACACAAACAATGTGATACACACAGAAACATGGGTGCAAACACATTTACCAACAATAAAGCGAGAGAGAAAATAGTTACCTTCATCGACTGGTGTCATGAATGAAAAATCATGAGACGACTGAGAAGGATCCCCTAAAAGGACAAAAAATAAATAAAAAATACGACAAGGGAAATAATAAAAATCAATACAACATATTGTGTTGAGTGCGAAGAGAAGAGGAGAAATGTTGTTCTGAATATAGGAAAAGACTCACGGCCAAATGGCATCCGAGAAAACATGCCAATATCTTTATCTCGAGTTGAGAAAGGTGACATAGACGAGCCTATGGCGTGGGGGCTGGTGCCAGGCATACCCATATGATGAAGGCCAGCCATACCATTAGAGGTGCCAGAGGAGCGAGTCGACATCTCTGACATGTCACCAAAGTCATTCTCCTCAGGTTCATGATTCATACTGCCCATAGTGGCCTTGTTCGGAGGGGACATGGCTAGTATTTCGTGCACCATTTTCTCCACCGGCGACAGGTTCTGGGAGATACGGACACCATTAGGCCCTCGCATGGCCACCATCCTGCGCTTGGCGTCACACTTTAGGTCAGCCCACTTCTTGACGATCTCCATGACCTCCCGTTGGCACTCGCTGATTTTGTTGATGCAAATCGCGATGTCCGCCCATGTTCGCTTCCTCAGGTCTGACGAAGCGCCTTGGTTGAACTTGCCTGTGGCGGTGAAAAATGCAGATAATAGCACTCCAAGGAATAAAAGGCAAGCAGAGAATAAAAGAGAAACAAATGCAAAGTGAACATATGTCTATTAAGTGCTTCATGCACACAGTACACACTGAGTGGAGGTACTTACTTACGAGGATGTGCCTGTTTCTTTTGACCTCAGACAGCAGCAGATGGACTTCATCGAAGGTGAAGCGCGACTTCCTTTTCTTCATGGGCAAGTTGCCCCCAAGTTCCTCTATTTCGCTATAGGTGAATTTGAAATTCATGTTGCACCCCTAGGCCTGTTTACATGCACAAGAAATAGCCACCTATACCTGTGAGGGCACCACCCCTGGCACTGCCAGCCTGCAGGAGAACAAAATGTAAACCACACTGCACTCCACTGATAGGAATCGCTGTGTAAAGACGTTATGGTTATAAAAAGACCATGTAGCTCAGTTGGTAGAGCATGATGCTTGCAACACCAGGGTTGTGGGTTTGATTCCCAGGACCATGCCTTTGTAAAAATGTATGCACGCATGACTGTAAGTTGCTAAGGATAAAAGCATCTGCTGAATGGCATATATAGAATGGTTTGGGGGAGATTTTATTATGTGGGAAAAGAATATGCCGTAATCCAACGGGTATTCCAGGGATCCGTGCCGAAAACAATACTTCTGCAATGAATCAATCACTTTATTTAAAAAAATTATGCTAGGCATACATTTCAGTAGTGAGGACACCATGATTTACTATCGACGAGAATACCTGACAACAGTTCATTGTAAAAAAAATAAAAATAAAACTCTGCATGGGAAATAAATGTGTCTATTTGTCTTTAAATTAACCATTTGTATAATTAGTAGCTTCAATCTCACACTCTCTTGCTAGGCCAATGAGCATTATGCTTCCTGGTTCTTTGTTGAGCCCCCTTCTAACCAGCTACAGTAACGTTAGCTATTTTGCTTTGATGTTTTGCGGAACAACGTCGAAGGCCAGTGTTTCCAACCACGTTAAACGTGCATCCTGCCATGCAACGAAGGGGACAAAATACAAATTAGAAAACGAACGCAGATCTTTACCAATGTGTTATAGATAAACTGATAAGACAATTGCGAGCGTTTTATGCATTCTACCGAACTATAGTAGCTAACATTTTGAAGGAACGTTGGCTAATGTCGGTCGCTAGCTAGCTAACGTTGGCTGGCTAGCTAGGTCGTCCGCGTTTGTTTGTAGATTGTTTATATATATATTTATAACTTTAACTAGCTTAGTAATTAACAATAACAAGTGTGAAGTTGTGTTTCATTGGATATAGCAGGAATTACCAATATTGACGAATGTTTTTTTTTTTCCTCCTCTTGCAGTGTAGCTTCATAAACTTCGCACAGACGACGAGAAGAATGCTGAGTTGCGCAGACTCTGATCGCGCTTTTTCCATGACCCACGGCGGCCACGAGCGCAACATGTACGAACTCTTACCAGAACAGGAATTTGGTATGACGCCAGGAATGGCCACATTACAGTTCAACGTGCATCAATCACTGCTACAGTTGTTACGGAATAACGCACATTCATGGGTTGAACGAGTACACAACACGTGGTGACATTTCTCAACCAAGTCATGTTGCTACTAAAACACACGAAGGCTTTCAATACTAGGCTACTTTATTATAAGAAAATAGCGTACAGGAGCGGAAATCGTATACTAGTCAATCTAAAACAAAGTATACGTTATATGTCAGAGATACTTCCTTTCCTGGGCTACAAGAAACACGACACGTTACCTATGTAATCACATTGGGAACCTGTTTCAATAAGTAAGATTTAAGAAATTAAACGACCACGAAGGGACTCGAACCCTCAATCTTCTGATTCGAAGTCAGACGCCTTATCCATTAGGCCACGCGGTCTATGCAATCTGGTTTCTTTACTCTCAAATTAACCGTAGCTAGCTAGCTATGTAACAAAAACATACCTGTGTTAACATAAATAATTATGCATTTTAATATTTTATGTACAGAATTACAATATAAGTCCATATTTATCTTGTATACAAAATTATATAGTTGAACACCACAACATCAGAGGGATGTAATAGGGGGAGGGGGTGTGAGTCTACTTGATGTTATGACAATTAGGAAATTGTGTGATGGAAACCAAGTTTGACATCAGCTATATTGAAGCGCTAATATAGTCTAATCAAAACTAAAACATATCAATTGCTAGACACATGTAGATGTTAAATCCAGTTCACAATCTCAACACAGCCTACATGGGAGAATATGTTTACCGTCATGTAACTGTTGAGTTAAATAAATAAAAACGAAAACTGAGCTATAAAGTGCATTTTAAAAACTATAGTCATCATTGACAGGCAAACCTCATTCACGTGTTAAAAGCGAAGCAGACACCGAATGTTGATTCCTATTCCTATTTACTTTAGTCTTCCTGGTGACAACAAGCATAGCAACCCAATTCCACTGGTGCTCCATTCTGCATGAAGGAGGAAGGATAGCGGAGGATGGTGAAAGAGCGGAGAGGGTGTGCTTCTAGTTTTCAGAAAACAATCTAGCCAACAGATGGCAGCAGTGTGGTCTCCAGGCTATCTGGGTACAAGTCTCGGTAGCATTCCACTCCTTGTACTCTTCGTCATGTGGCAGAGACTGGCAAACAGGCTAGGGTCAATCTAGAGCCAGGTATGAATAATGATGTGTACCCTGCTGCTCCGGATTTATGATACGGCATACACAATCATTTGGCAGGTTTTCTATGTGGGTGGATGGTCACTGGACGCATATTGGCACAGAAAGACAGACAGGGAGTAGATAAGATCGCACAGCAGAGAAGGACAATCTTCCTCTTTATCTTTTCATTAGATTGTTAGCTTTCTGATTGGCAGCATCAATGCGGTATACATTGTGGATGGCCTGTAAAAACAACACATTAGATTAATGTTCAATACAGAATTGGTCATCTACTGTTATTGAATAAATGGCTGTATGGCAGGTACTATAGGACTGACCTTGCCCTGAATGCGGTTAATCTGGACATTCTGAGTGTCGATCTCATTGCCCATGTCCAGTGCCATGCTCTTCAGGTTGCCTATGATGCTGCCTACATGTCCCAGATTCTCCTCCATCTCACCCTCACATGCATCATTTGTCACCCTGATAGATAGATAGACAGACAGACAGACAGAGATATAGATAAAGAGAAAACACATCAACAGAATGTATAATTTGCAGTCATCAGTTTGTACATTTAACAGAAGTTTACGGCACATTGTTGTTTTTGCAAGGAGTATTCTCCCTGCATCCAGGGAGGTGCGCTAGGTTTTTATAAATGTCCTCTGTTTGGCCAGGTGCTCCTACAAAACATGACCAGTGATTGGTTCTACATGTCAATGTGTTATAGACAAGAGTAAATATCCCCTGGCTGCCACACACAGCCTCTGTTATGTACATAGTCATTGAAGCTATACAGTAAAATGAGCAAGTAGTAGTTTTAGAGATTCAAACCTGTTTTGGGCATAGCTGGATTATCTCAAATCAATGCAATGGCCAGATTCATCATAAAATATTTGTAAACCAAATAAATATGTGCAGACTGCAGGCAGACAGTTCAGGGTTTTTTCTGCATCAAAAAGGGGCTTTGGTGGTGGGTATGGTGGGGCATGGCAATGGGTGCGGTCAGCCGATCGGTTAAGGCCCTGAGCAAGAATTGTTGTTAGGCTATCTTTGTGGCGGAAAGGATTTTGGTGTTTTAAAGGAATTAGCGTCCCAAAAAAGGCTTAGGCGGCCCACCCAAGACTTTTCTATGCAAAGAAACCCAGGAATTATTAGCCCATATCCATAATGGTGTGATATATGCCTACTGTGTGTGCACAACAATAATAAGCTGTCGTTCTCTTAGGAATTGTGAGGGCACGAGCACGTCTTTGAGTATATTCCATTGGTTGGGATTTGTTGCCTTGCTATTGGGTTTGTCATGCCATTGACCATTATTACTTGCGTATGTAGCCTCCGCTCATGATCATCTGCTCTCTCTCATCCACCACGCGTGAGGACGGCTGGCCGGACACCACCCCATCCTGGTTGTTCCCCCACACCTTCTTATAGGCCCCACTCTCCTCAAAGTCCTTCAGCCTATGCAGAGGCAGAGCCAGACAGGATAGAGCACATCACACAGAGCTTCATATCACAGTACATTGTGTTAACTCAGAGTACAACAAAGGGTCACCTGCATGAAATAAACAAACTCTTGACCTAAGCCCTGGCATGTTGAGGAAGGAAAGCGAGTAGGAGTCTGATGCGTGGCAACTGGCAAACAAAGTGTAAAAACTGGCACACTAACATGCGCATTAATACTTGAGGAAAGAACCATGGATTCACAATCTGCTCCTGACACTCATGACCCCTCCCACCTGCCAACACCTACTTATCACAGGAGCACAGACCGCAGCATTGGCCCAGGTCTGTGAGGTTCTTCTCAGCCTCCTTCATATCCGAGTTGATCTGGTCCAGGCCCTCCTCAATCCGCTCCAGTTGCTCTGGACAACGCAAAACGTGAGGGAAGGGTAGGAATGGGAGAGGTGGAGGAAAGTCGGGAGAATGTAATATAACACAAAACTGTTCTATCACCAAAGCCCCCAACTGACAAAAGCCGGCGGTCAAATATAATGCAATTGAGCAAATATGGTGCAAACTCCAAAACTGAGAACAGGACACAAATGATTTAATAATGGTCCGCACAAGTCCATAAAATGCCTGGTATTGTGTGGGTAGAAGATGTACCGTTTGTAAAACACACATATTTTGGGACATGACCATCATTTTCCTGTGGTTAACTTTGGTGCAGACTTCTAGTCACCCAATCTCACAATGGAGCAAAACACAAAACAAAATAAATCATGGCCTGGAGCAGAGGCCGGATGGATGGATGGACAGACAGACAGTCTAGTTGCCGGGTTGGCCTGGCGGGCACTCAGGTGACACACAGATGACAGATGTCCTCAGAGCAGGCCAGACCTACTTGATGCGGGGCCAGATGCACAGGACACAACATTTGGCCATGTCTGTTAGGTTTTTCTCAGCCTCTTTCATATCATTGTTGATTTGATCCATTCCCTCATCGATGCGGTCCAGTTGCTCTGGCCATATGGGGAAGGTGGGGAGCATGAGCAGGGTGGATAGGAGAGACACAGAAGGGAACACACACATACAGTACATACACACAAAAGCAAACACACACATAGCTTACACACATCTAGTATACTGACAAAAACATGAGCACTCACTTATGGATATATATACAAGAACAAGGACCATCTAAGGTTGCTGTTGTACGATTGACCTTGATGTTATGTCCACATCTTCCAATGAGAGAAAACGATTATATAACGTCCATTCCATTACCTCCTTGTTCGTCCAGCATGACCAGGGCCCGGATTCCTGAATCTTTGCTCTGTTGAGACCAGAAATGGCATTAGATTCACCATAATGTTGCTGTTCATGATTTTGCATTTCAACTGAATCAAATGAAGACTCTTCAGTTAAAATGTAGTTCATTATCAATAGGCAGCCCCCCCCCCACAACAACAACAACAAAAATCAACCAGAGATAATGTGATTATAATGACGATGACGTGTCATTATTAGGGATTTGGTCAACAGAGGCAGAGTGAGTGGCAGGTGCTGATACTCCCATACCTCCTCTACTAGCTGCATCATACGGCGGGTACTCTCCAGGGACTGGATGAGAAGGGACAGAGAGACAGGACACCATTAGGGGATTGAGTTACCTTAGATACAGGACGGAAAACATGTCAAATCCTGAGGGTGAGGCTGAAAACCTGTCCACTTCCACAGATGAAAGGCACTAATCAAGATCACTCCGTGTGTGTCATGTTTAATACTATACATGTTGCACTGTCTTAGGGCTCTGTCTTTATAGGTACAACAGTATTTGTATTGCCCAAATATGGAACAGTAAACAAATTACAACACTATTCTCTCTGTGAAACTATTTCCAGTGGTAAGCCATCTTAGAAGACACACGGTGACATCATCTCATTGAATTCTGCCCCTTCCCCTGTTTTTCATAGAACTGCAATGGAGATTGAAACATCCTGTACTGATCCAATGGCCTGTTATGTTTCCACACAACAAGGCTTAGGCTATAAACAAACAGACTCATTTCAGTGGTCTGTGTGCCAAGAATGTGTTTGTACAGATAGCTGGGGACTTTCTCTACGGTATTTCCTGATGCTGAGGTAATGGGACTGGGAAATGGCTGTGACGTGCAGTATGTAACCTTTACCCAAGGGGAAACCCTCTGGGAGAGAGGCTTAGGGTGATGTCACTGTGTAATCTCTGAATGTTCCAACTCTGAAAACAATGCCCGGTAATGGCAGGTAACCTTTTCTATAGCTCCTGGCATGATTTACCCTTTATTGTGGGGGCCAATGGTCAACAGCCAACGGCTATGGAGACATTGTGTATTGATCTTAAAAGTTCAACTGAACCTTCTGTTGTTGATATTTCAAAGTTAAATGAGTTTGTGCTCTTTAGACGATATGTGACAGTACCTCATCTGTCACCTGGTTGGCCCTCCTCTGCAGCTCCTCATGCTCTGTCCTCACGGGTGAGTCGGCAGCCATCTTGCCTGACATCTACAGCAGCCGCGGGAGGACAGCACAGTCTGGTTTGCTCAGTAGCCTCTTTCCCAAGAGGCAAGGCTAGTGCATCAGGTGGCTTTGACAACAGTCCTGGTTAAGACAATGAAAATAGTGCAACAGTACAGAGTGCAGTAAATAGAAGATCTAGGCAGTATTATCCTGAAACTTACACGCAGTAATGTGGTTTAACATTGACTCAGGAAGGGAATGCCGTTAACTGAATGAAATTTGCCCTCTAATTACCCATTGCTCTTTGAGTGAGCTCGGGGACATGGAACAGTACTATTAAGGACACATGGGATCAATCATGATTTCAACATGGTCTGTTGGTTCAACCCTGTGGCTACACAGTCTTTCTGTCGGGTGCAATTGGAGCCCCATAGTTCTGAAAACCTGAACATTTTCACCTGGCATGTCAGTTTGATTACTGAATTTTCTACCCTGCTTGTTTTCTCCTCACCCCTCCCATCCCCACTCGACCCTGTGCCTCTATTGCCTATCCTTTCAGATCATATTCCATTCATTGCTGAACATAATTACTGCTCATTTCACAAAACCTCTCTTGTTCCTCAGACCCTCACACCTACATGCATCCCACCTACACTCCTTCCATTCTGTTGTGAGGGAGTTGACAGTGCACCACGGAGCAGCATCCTTATAATTACCATTAATCACCACCTGCCTCACCCAGGCAACACGCTGAGAGGCAAGAGGAGAGGGAGGGAAAGAAATGGAGAGAGAAGAAGAGGGAGAGATGTGGGGGAGGAAGAAAGACCGAAGGAAAGAAAAGAGACAACCAGAACTAACAACAGTATGTTTTGTCTGGGAATGAAGGGCTGTAAAGATTGCAACACGTACTGTATATATGATGACGGCTAGAAGTTGTTGTATAAGGAGACCCACAGGAAAAGCTGGTTTTCTGGGGAGTCACACCTGGAATGAGACTTTAAGATCTTCATTGCCAAAGAAAAACCAGAGCTCTTTTATCTCGACGCAGATACCCCGTCTCCTGCCACGATTCAATGAGAACGCTATCTGCTGTACCAGATAGACAGATGAGAGTGAGACATACAATACATCTTAACCAAAGGCTTTCCCGTTGCACTCCTACTGCACCACCTACGCATCACATCGTTGATGGTAATGGCAGCCATTTCCACAACTCATGAAGGAGACATAACGGGGTTGCCTATCTTTCAGACACAGAACTTACTCTATAAAATAAGCTGGGAAGTATTGGGTGTAACGTGCCTGTTTTTGTATGAAAAGAAAAGTCACAGTCGCAAGCAGCACAGTTATGACAAGCAGAGGTAGTTATTTTAATTTTATTTTTATTTAACCTTATTTAACTAGATCAAATTCTTATTTACAATGATGGCTTATCAAAGGGCAACAGGCCTCCTGCGGGACGGGGGCTGGGGTTAAAAATAAAAATATATAGAGAGACCTAAGACAACAACATAGCATGGCAGCAACACATGACAACAACATGGTAGCAAGACAACATGGCAGCAGCACAACGTGGTAACAAAAAAAAACACGGTACAAACATTATTGGGCACAGACAACAGCACAGTGTGTAAAGTTAGCGTGTCCTCATAACACGTTTGACGAATGAATAAAACAGAAGTATTGAAATGAGACAAGCACGCCGATTCATAGCTTAGCCATGGGGAAAATTGGTACCATTCGGGGGGCACACTTTTGATGCCTTTTAAAAGGCTGATTCATTGGTGTAGCGTGTATTATTATCTTCCATGAGTGCACAGTTGCTTGATGAAGTGCAAGATGTCATACCACCCACCATCCTCCTGTAACCTACACCCAGGGAGACCCCTAGCCATGCTCTATAAACTGAGTGACAACTATGGATGCATAGCCAATGAACATTACATAACCAGCGCATAACCTATCAGAAGGGACGTATCAGAATATTTGATTTCCCTCAAATTCAACAGCTGACACACTTGTGAAAGTATCATACCGTGTCGGATTCTGATCACAACGTGTGTGTTTGTTTGCCAACATGTGTGTTTGCCGACACGCTCAGAGAGATATAGTCATCCAATGTTAACCTGCTGTAAATGTCAACCTGCATGGCCCCTGAAAAGGGCAGAGATGATTGGTCACAGCATGACCTGTTTTCTGACATCATGGATCATGGTTACCCACTGAAGAGGACTGCCAGTGGAGGGCGCATTGAAAATGCTATGCCACAGTAATTACCACTGATGAGTAAATACCATTCATTGTACATCTCCACTAGACTAATAATCTACCCCCTATACTAAAACACTAATAAGAGAATATTATGTTATCAAAACCTGTTTTTTCAGGAAGAGCATTGATAACAGGACGGTGTGCAGCTACAAGGCATGGGAGGATTCAGCACATTGTCTTGTGCAAGACCTATTACTGTAATGTTTACATAGTATCAAATAACCTGCATGTTTGTTTACATCAATACTAGATAGTGATATTTTTGATTTTCTATATGATTTTCCCTTTATCAAACTTATCAAATAATAGATTTTGCCATACTTTGTTGTAACTATTTTAGGCTATAAATAAATAGCTAAACAGTGTCAATGCGATGGGTCAAGCTTAGCCTCCACATAGCCTATATTATAATATAAAAATCACGCAAAACTTAGGCCTACGTCTATAAAGTGATAAATACAGTTAAACACACCTCTAAACTTACCTTTCACTTAAATGAGAGGTCGTGTTGGCCTCGAATTTGCCCAACAATCAACTGGAACATCCGTCACCTGTTTGTTCATTGATCTACAAGGTCCCTCAGCATCATCTCTGAGGTTTTTGTTCCTTCCTTCCAAGTCGGCTCTGCCCGGAGGTAAGTCCGATGACACGCCCCGATTTACCATCCGCTCACCCAATTGGTGGCTCTGTCTACGACTTTACACCCCGACAAGGGACTCTCTAATTCTCTTGGCTCTGCTCCAAGTCCTCCTCCTTCGATCACGCCCTTTTGAACAGCCGTTCTCTCGTTGCTCTGGAAACGGCCCTGGTACCTGTGCAAATCATCAGCCGCTGTTCTTCAGTGTCCTTCTCCTTTTTCCCATGCAGTGTGTAAATAAAGTTAACAGGCAGCCAAGATTTGCTTTTAGTCGGCAGAGGAGGAAGTCAAGAGTGGTGCTGATGAACAACTGAATAACAATCAGCTTTATTATTGACTTGGTTTGTAAAAGTCAATCAAATAAGTACAATAAAACAGAAATATTAAAGTTATTTACAAACATATGACAGAACATTTATTTTATTAAATTATAATAAATGACAGCTTTAAGTATTAGGTAATATTATGCCAATATTGAGCACTATAATTTATATCTTACATTACATTTACATAGCAGTATGGAATGTTTGACCAAAAACGTGTTGCCGGAAAAAAGGAAAACACAAAACTTTTAAATATTTGGAATTTAAAAAGGGAGTTGAGTTTGGCCTATTGTAGAGAAAGTCGTTTTGTGTTTTCCCTGTGTTGCTACAATTCTGCCATCTAGTGATGAATTTAATTAACATTCAAATCAAATCTTATTGGTCACATACACACGGTTAGCAGATGTTACTGCGAGTGTAGCGAAATGACAGTGCAGCAGTATCTAACAGGTAATGTCTAACAAATTCTACAACAAAACATAATACACACAATCTAGTAAAGGAATGGGCAGTGACAGAGCCGTGAAGATGCAATAGATAGTGAAGGATACAGTATACAGTATATAGATATGAGATGAGTAATGTGAGATATGTAAACATTCTGGGACCCCAGTGTTGAGGATCAGCGGAGTGGAGATGTTGTTTCCTACCTTCACCACCTGGGGGCGGCCCGTCAGGAAGTCCAGGACTCAGTTGCACAGGGCGGGGTCGAGACCCAGGGTCTCAAGCTTAATGATGAGTTTGGAGGGTACATGGTTTTGAATGCTGAGCTGTAGTCAATGAACAGCATTCTTAAATAGGTATTCCTCTTGTCCAGATGGTATAGGGCAGTGTGCAGTGTGATGGCGATTGCATCATCTGTGGATATATTCGGACGGTAAGCAAATTCGGAGTGGGTCTAGGGTGACCGGTAGGGTGGAGGTGATATCACTTAATGAAGAAGTGAGTGCTAAGGGGCGATATTCGTTTAGTTCAGTTACCTTTGCTTTCTTGGGAACAGAAACAATGGTGACCATCTTGAAGCATGTGGGGACAGCAGGGATAGGGATTGATTGGCTGGGATTGATGGGCTGGTAAACACACCAGCCAGCTGGTCTGTACATGCTCTGAGGACGCGGCAAGGGATGCCGCCTATGCCAGCAGCCTTGCGAGGGTGAACACGTTTAAATGCTTTACTGAAGTCAGCCACTGAGAAGGAGAGCCCACAGTCTTTGGTAGAGGGCTATGTCGGTGGCACTTTATTGTCCTCAAAGCGCGCAAAGAAGTTTAATTTGTCTGGGAGCAAGATGTCAATGTCTGCGAGAGGCCTGGTTTTCCTTTTGTAATCCGTGATTGTCTGTAGACCCTGCTACATATGTCTCGTGTTTGAGCTGTTGAATTGCGACTCCACTTTGTATCTATGCTGACGCTTTGCTTGTTTGATTGCCTAACAGAGGGAATAATTACACTGTTTGTATTCTGCCATTTTACCAGGTGCCTTGCCATAATTAAATGCGGTATGTGCTTTCAGTTTTGCGCAAATGCTGCCATCAATCCACGGTTTCTGGTTAGGGAAGGTTTTAATAGTCACAGTGGGTACAACATCTCCTATACACTTCCTTATAAACTCGCTCACCGAGTCAGCATATATGTCAAAGTTATTGTCTGAGGCTACCCTGTAACATATCCCAGTCCATGTGATCGAAGCAATCTTGAAGCGTGGAATCCGATTTGTCAGACCAGGGTTGGATAGACCTAGGCACGGGCGCTTCCTGTTTTAGTTTCTACCTGTATGAAATAACAGTTAATGTTTTCTGGGCTAACAATGTAAGAAATAATACATAAAATAAAAAAATACTGCACAGTTTCAAAAGGACTTGAAGCGAAGCTGCCATCTCTATCGATGCCATCTTACAACTGAATGACGTAAACAATAATAACAATGGTAATATGAAATACACATTTTAAATGAGAGAGAGAGATGAATGAAGAGATGAATGCAGTCTTTTTGTAGGCTTTCCCTGATGCTTTATGTGTGCATGGTCAACTGAAGCCACTGCGGAGAAAGCAGAACAGAATAAGTGGTGTGGTTATTTAGGTTTAATTTCAGTGCCTATATCCAGTCATTAATCTTAAAAATGGTCCCTAAACCTAAACACACCATTTAAATAGAGGAAATAGTGAAAATGAATTTACCTCCTGGATGTTGACTTTGATCCTTCCATTATCATCTTAGTCCAGAGTCTTGAAGGCTCCTGAAAATGCACAAAACACTATTACTGAAGTGTAATGAAAAGTAAATCATCTGAAAACAAGAAAATAAATCGGACTGAGGGGAGTATTGAGGAGGAGTCATTTATGACGCATGGCGTCCAGTCTGACCAGGCACCCAATGAAGTTGTCAAAGTCCATGTTGCCCTGTTCGTCACTATACCTGCGAACGATCAACTGGAAGAGCTGGTCGTTGAGAGGGAAACCTGCACACGGACATAACAGGAGAGAAAAACCAATGAGACCAAACACGTACAGTACCAGTCAAAAGTTTGGACACACCTACTCATTCAAGGGTTTTTATTTATTTATTTGAACTATTTTCTACATTGTAGAATAACAGTGAAGACATCAAAAACTATGAAATTACACATATGGAATCATGTAGTAACCAAAAAAGTGTTTTTAGAAGTCAAAATATATGTTATCTTTGAGATTCTTAAAAGTAGCCACCCTTTGCCTTAATGACAGCTTTGCACAATTTTGCCATTCTCTCAACCAGCTTCACGAGGTAATTATGTTAGCACAGCTGAAAACTGTTGTTCTGATTAAAGAAGCAATAAAACTGTCCTTCTTTAGACTAGTTGAGTATCTGGAGAATCAGCATTTGTGGGTTCGATTACAGGCTCAAAATGGCCAGAAACAAAGACCTTTCTTCTAGTGGTGTGGGGGCTGTGCTTTGGCAAAGTGGGTGGGGTTATATCCTTCCTGTTTGGCCCTGTCCGGGGGTGTCCTCGGATGGGGCCACAGTGTCTCCTGACCCCTCCTGTCTCAGCCTCCAGTATTTATGCTGCAGTAGTTTATGTGTCGGGGGCTATTCGGGGTCAGTTTGTTATATCTGGACCATGTACCTTCTCCTGTCCCCAGTCCATTCGGTGTCCTGTTCTGTGAATCTATCATTTATGAACATTTGAACATCTTGGCCATGTTCTGTTATAATCTCCACCCGGCACAGCCAGAAGAGGACTTATGCTCTCTCTCTCTCTCTCGGAGGACCTGAGCCCTAGGACCATGCCCCAGGACTACCTGACATGATGACTCCTTGCTGTCCCCAGTCCATCTGACCGTGCAGCTGCTCCAGTTTCAACTGTTCTGCCTTATTATTACACGACCATGCTGGTCATTTATGAACATTTGAACATCTTGGCCATGTTCTGTTATAAATCTCCACCCGGCACAGCCAGAAGAGGACTGGCCACCCCACACAGCCTGGTTCCTCTCTAGGTTTCTTCCTAGGTTTTGGACTTTAGGGAGTTTTTCCTAGCCACCGTGCTTCTACACCTGCATTGCTTGTTGTTTGGGGTTTTAGGCTGGGTTTCTGTACAGCACTTTGAGATATCAGCTGATGTACGAAGGGCTATATAAATAAATTTGATTTGAGAGGTAGGAGCAGCAGTAGCAGGAGGAGAAGCAGCAGTAGCAGGAGGAGAAGCAGCAGTAGCAGCAGGAGGAGGAGCGGTGGCAGTAGCAGCAGGAGGAGGAGAGGTAGTAGCAGCAGGAGGAGGAGAGGTAGCAGTAGCATGGGCAGGGAGAGGTAGCAGTGGCAGGGAGAGGTAGGAGTAGCAGTAGTATGGGCAGGGAGAGTAGGAGTAGCAGTAGTATGGGCAGGGAGAGTAGGAGCAGCAGGAGTATGGGCAGGGAGGTAGGAGCAGCAGGAGTATGGGCAGGGAGAGTAGGAGCAGCAGTAGCATGGGCAGGGAGAGGAGGAGTAGCAGTAGCAGTGGCAGGGAGAGGAGGAGTAGCAGTGGCAGGGAGAGGAGAAGTGGCAGGGAGAGGAGGAGTAGGAGTAGCAGGGCAGGGAGAGAGGAGTAGGAGTAGCAGTGGCAGGGAGAGGAGGAGTAGGAGTAGCAGTGGCAGGGAGAGGAGGAGTAGCAGTGGCAGGGAGAGGAGGAGTAGGAGTAGCAGTGGCAGGGAGAGGAGGAGTAGGAGTAGCAGTGGTAGGGAGAGGAGGAGTAGGAGTAGCAGTGGCAGGGAGAGGAGGAGTAGGAGTAGCAGTGGCAGGGAGAGGAGGAGTAGCAGGGAGAGGAGGAGGAGTAGCAGTAGCAGGGAGAGGAGGAGGAGTAGCAGTGGCAGGGAGAGGAGGAGTAGCAGTGGCAGGGAGAGGAGGAGTAGGAGCAGCATGGGCAGGGAGAGGAGGAGGAGCAGCAGTAGCATGGGCAGCGAGAGGAGGAGCAGCAGTAGCATGGGCAGGGAGAGGAGAAGGAGCAGCAGTAGCATGGGCAGGGAGAGGAGGAGTAGCAGTGTCAGGGAGAGGAGGAGTAGCAGTAGCAGTGGCAGGGAGAGGAGGAGTAGCAGTAGCAGTGGCAGGGAGAGTGAGGAGCAGCAGTGGCAGGGAGAGGAGGAGGAGCAGCAGTAGCATGGGCAGGGAGAGGTAGGAGCAGCAGTAGCATGGGCAGGGAGAGGAGAAGGAGCAGCAGTAGCATGGGCAGGGAGAGGAGGAGGAGTAGCAGTGGCAGGGAGAGGAGGAGTAGGAGCAGTGGCAGGGAGAGGAGGAGGAGGAGTAGCAGTGGCAGGGAGAGGAGGAGTAGCAGTAGCATGGGCAGGGAGAGGAGGAGTAGCAGTGGCAGGGAGAGGAGGAGTAGCAGGGAGTGGAGGAGAGGAGTAGCAGTGGCAGGGAGAGGAGGAGTAGCAGTGGCAGGGAGAGGAGGAGTAGCAGTAGCATGGGCAGGGAGAGGAGGAGCAGCAGTAGCATGGGCAGGGAGAGTTAGGAGCAGCAGTAGCATGGGCAGGGAGAGGAGGAGGAGCAGCAGTAGCATGGGCAGGGAGAGGAACAGCAGTGGCAGGGAGAGGAGGAGTAGAAGTAGCAGTGGCAGGGAGAGGAGGAGTAGCAGTAGCAGTGGCAGGGAGAGGAGGAGTAGCAGTTGCAGGGAGAGGAGGAGTAGCAGTAGCAGTGGCATGGCGAGGAGGAGCAGCAGTAGCATGGGCAGGGAGAGGGGGAGGAGCAGTAGCATGGGCAGGGAGAGTTAGGAGCAGCAGTGGCAGGGAGAGGAGGAGGAGCAGCAGTAGCATGGGCAGGGAGAGGTAGGAGCAGCAGTAGCAGTGGCAGGGAGAGGAGGAGGAGCAGCATGGGCAGGGAGTGTTAGGAGCAGCAGTAGCAGGGAGAGGAGGAGGAGTAGCAGTAGCAGTGGCAGGGAGAGGAGGAGTAGCAGTGGCAGGGAGAGGAGGAGTAGCAGTGGCAGGGAGAGGAGGAGCAGCAGTAGCATGGGCAGGGAGAGGAGGAGGAGCAGTAGCATGGGCAGGGAGAGTTAGGAGCAGCAGTGGCAGGGAGAGGTAGGAGCAGCAGTGGCAGGGAGAGGAGGAGGAGCAGCAGTAGCATGGGCAGGGAGAGGTAGGAGCAGTGGCAGGGAGAGGTGGAGCAGGTGGCAGGGAGAGAGGAGGAGCAGCAGTAGCATGGGCAGGGAGAGGTAGGAGCAGCAGTGGCAGGGAGAGGAGGAGCAGCAGTAGCATGGACAGGGAGAGGTAGGAGCAGCAGTAGCTGGAGGAGGAGAGATAGGAGCAGCAGTATCAGAAACAGGAGGAGAAGTAGGAGCAGCAGTAGCAGTGGCAGGGAGAGGAGGAGCAGCAGTAACAGCGGCAGGAGAAGGAGAAGTAGGAGCAGCAGGAGGAGGAGGAGCGGCAGGGCAAAGAGAAAATGAGGGAGAGACGGTCGAGAAGCCGCAACATCAGAGTGAGGAAGTGATGGTGAGGGATGTGATCAACCACAAGCAACTCCGTGCTCCCTCACAGTTCTGAGCCATAAGCCTCTGTCAAGAGATGAGTCCCACCCCAGAAACCAATTACTATTTTCGAGAAATGGGGTCCTTGTTGTAGCAAGGAAGGCATCGGAGCATCCACCATCAACACCACCCACCCAGGACCCTATCCACGCCCCTCTGGATGTGGACAAGCTTTTTCCCCCCTTTTTTTTTAAAGCTTCCCATCCATGAAAAGCTGACCATTGTCAAAAAAGCAGCTGTCAGGTTCCACATCCATAGGATAATTTATTAAGCAGAGGCCAGGTAGGTGTGTGTGTGTGTGTGTGTGTCTCTGGCCCCCGACTATATAAACTCCCGAAATTAAAACTTAAAAACCAATGATTTGAATGCTTACTGAAGGGAATGGAACAGAAGCAATGTTAGTTTAATGTAACGCTTGGCTACCTCGTGGTGATCACTCACTGTCTGAAATGTTCATTAAGGATTAAAGGATACAATTATTGCACTGTAATACACTATAACCTGTTGAAAGTTATTCTGCCTTTTTTTGCAGTCTTCAATGCACATCTGGTGTGCATTATAAAAACAGATGGGGAACTGATGGAGGATACAGACATCTATGTTGACACAATAATAGAGAACTTATCTGCGAGTGGTCACTCTCTGAGAGAGCTCAGGGAGCAGCACATAGCCAACAGCGTCTGCTTAGAAGTGATGAGACACTGAATAGAGGCATGGCAGCAGACTGGACGGGCCACTAAAGCACTAGTAGAGTGAGGGAGCTTTTGTTGGCTGACCATGAGGCTCTTCTGTTACAGGGCACTAGGTTAGTGAGCTTTGAGCATGTGACGAGCAGCCCTCGGTTTCCCCAGAGCAACGGGGAGGTTTCCCCAGAGCAACGGGAAGGTTTCCCCAGAGCAACGGGAAGGTTTCCCCAGAGCAACGGGGAGGCTGAACGAGCCTTTCAGACGGTCACAAACCTGCTGAAGAAGACTGCTGATCCAAATGACGGGGCACTTGACAAAAGTGCTATTTGTATTTGTTTGAATTCACTTTACACGCCCGTTACATGCAGTCAGAGCCGGGAAAATGGATCTTAAACGTCAACAGTGTATCATCATCGTCTTGTGCGCATCATCATGTCCTACCAAAACATAATCAAATATTTAGAGCTTGTTTAGAACATTCTCTATTTAGCCAGATGAATCTATTTTAATAGTTGATATGCTGTTGCAATCTACAGGAGGGGGCATTGAGGCAACACTTGCCTTTCTTTAGTTTTACACCCTATGCACCATTCTGGAAAGGTCTGTAACAACAACAATGTAACATTTTAACAGCTTCCACTATATTATAAACAATGTAACATTATCGTTCTGTCTTGATTAGGCCTGCCAAAGTATCCTTATTCTTGTACCATATCGGGGGTTTTGCAATGGGGTTGTGTTTCACGACTAAACAATACAAGTAATTCTAATCCATTCATTCATACACTACCTGCCCTCATGTCTAGCTAAATTCCTTATTAGCAATTGAGCTATTTTGTTCAGATCATTTGAAACCCAACAGTTTTTTTAAAACCAGAATATTGACTATCAATCACAGCCGGATTTAGCCTGGATTCAAACCCGGGACTGTAGTGTCACATCTTGCACTGAGTTGCAGTGCCTTTAGACCACTGCGCCACTTGGGAGCCCCAAGTATGAATACCTTTGACATTTTGCCACAGCTTGTGTAAGAGGAAACTTATAGAAGAAGCTGTTTTTTCTCTCTTCATCAAGACAATGTTAACAATACTGTCATTCAGTTGCAATGTAAGTAGGCCTCTCTTATGTTCTACAAGTTAGGATAAAATTCAGTTATTTACTGAACCGTGTAGAATATCATATAGCAAGACAATGATTACCCTTCCTCTGACAAGAATTGTAGGATGGTATACTGTCAGTGCAGGATATTTGTATGATAGCATTACTGTATACAAGATGCTACTTTATTGAGTAGACAGTAATAGCATGGGAAAACCTGTTGGGGGAGGAAGAAGTAGTAGCCTCTGGCCCTGACTCTGGCCCTCAGACAGGAACAGATCTGGAGAGAGCTCCAAGTTGTTTTCATAACATGTCTACTGTTCCAGGGTTGACGGAACACTGTGACCCTCCGGTTAAACTCAACATCTCCTGGTACCTAAGGAGCTCCCGCTGCTTTGACGAGGTGTTTGGTCTCAACGTGAGTTCCTCTCTCTCATTTGGAAACTAACTGCACTCTGAATGGGCTCATTCATGCTGGACATTCACGCTGTCCATGTTGCATTCCATAAACTCCAGCATTTCCCTTTTTCAGCTAGTTCCTTGTCAATTTAACAACGGGCAATGAAAGATTTTGGGTCTCGATAGGGAGCGCAGTGTCATTCATGTTTTATGACTGTTTGTGAAATACTTAAGTTTATCATACCTGTTTGATTTGCAGCCTCTGAAGGCAGGGAGCTACTTCAGGACGACAGATGTGAAACAGGAAGGAGGAAGTGGGTTCTATGTGTTCCACCAGTACCCTGTCATTGAGTGCAAACAGACCATGACCCACATTGAGGTACAGTATGTGGCAATGGAGGGTCTCATAAGAAAGCATGGTGGCACTTTATTTTACAGTACCTTACAGAAATATCCCGGCATTTACATGGTAACATTTTATTTACACAGTAAAGCCAGACTCTACAGCAATGCCACATAATGCAATATTCAGAGCTACAGGTCTGGTTCTGCAAGATTAATAACACATTAATGACCTATGCATTACTTCTTTGTTTCTAAATAACAGCACTTCGCTAGTAACTAACTTCATATTAAATGGCAGGTAGAACCAGTGGAATCAGTACAGGGAAATAAAGTGTTGGAAAAAGCATTATGTGTTCATTATGTGTTCATTTTGTGTTCCACCTCACTCTTTCATGTCGTCTTCCTCAGTGTGATGATTTGAAGTATTTTCGTACAATGCAGCTCATGGCGAGGCTATATTATGGAGGTGTTCATGGCGTATCATTGTCTGTGCAAAGCAGGTGCTTCTACACCTGCGTTGCTTGCTGTTTGGGGTTTTAGGCTGGGTTTCTGTACAGCACTTTGAGATATCAGCTGATGTACGAAGGGCTATATAAATACATTTGATTTGATTTGATTTAATGGTTGCTACTCTGCTTTGTTTTCTGTAACAGCTCTCTCTCAACAAGTTTGAGGAGTCGACTAGGCTTACTGAGCCAGTTCACGAACAGGTCAGTGGGCTAAAGAAAGACAGGTTTTGCATACAAATCCTTCTATATACATACATCTTTTATTAAAAATGAGATACAGGTGATCTGTTTTGTTAGATAAGTTGACAATAGAGCATGCGTGTGCGTATAGTAACACAGTAATTCACCAAGGTGTCATTTGAATGACTGTCTCTGGAATGAGGTAAGAAGCACCGAGGAGGTAAATCAACAACTCAAACACCCTCTGATATCAAATTTACTGAGCAAAAATATAAACGCAACATGTAAAGTGTTGGTCCCACATTTCATGAACTGAAATAAATGATCCCAGAAATGTTCCATACACACAAAAAGCTTATTTCGCTGAAATTGTGTGCACAAATTTGTTCACATCACTGTAAATCTGCATTTCACTTTTGCCAAGATAATCCATCCACCTGACAGGTGTGGCATATCAAGAAGCTGATTAAACAGTATGATCATTACACTTGTGTACCTTGTGCTGGGGACAATTAAAAAAGGCCACTTTAAAATGTGCCTTTTGTCACACAACACAATGCCACAGGTATCTCAAGTTGAGGGAGCATGCAATTGGAATGCTGATTGCAGCAATGTCCACCAGAGCAGGGCCTAATGATTTATTTATTTTATTTCAATTGACTTATATGAACTGTAACTCGGTACAATTGTTGAAAGTGTTGCATGTTGCATTTATATTTTTGTTCACTATAAATAGATAAGTGTTGATGCGATGGGTCAAGCTTAGAATTAGCAGTCAGAACTTAAGCCTACATCTATAAAGTGATAAACCCAGTTAATTTCCCCTCTAAACTTACCTTTAATTTATGAGTGGTTGGGTTTGCCTTGACTTTGCCCACCAATCTTCAAGAACAGAGCACATCCGTCACCTTTTTAATTCATTGATCTCCCCGGTCCCTCAGCATCATCGTTGAGATTTATGGTCTTTCAAGGTCCGCTCTGTTCCCAGTCGATGACATGCCCCGATCACCACCACCTCACCCAATTGGTGGCCCTGTCCTTGAACAGCCGCTCTCTCGTTGCTCTCACTTCATCAGTCGCTGTTCACTGTGCTTCTCCTTTTTCCCATGCAGTGCGCAAATAAATATACTAGGCAGCCAACATTAGGCTATTAGTCCGCAGAGGTGGAAGTCAATAGTGGTGCTGATGAATAACTCAAATTTTATTGGTCACATACACATGGTTTGAAAATAAAATGGTTGACATTAATTGTTGACCAGTTGAAGAAGGATTTTATTGAAATGGCTAATACGATTAAAGACAAAGGCACAGCTTTACAAATAGCTGTTAATGATGATGGCATATTCAATGAACTGATAAACTAACCAAGCGCTCCAGGACAAGTTGTCTTCAGAAATAAAGGAACTTAAAATCAAGGAATTCAACCAAGACAAAAAAAGACAAGGCCGAGGATAAAGTCTACTTCTGGAGAAACCCTGACGAGGTCCTGCTCCTCCTCTCCATGGCAGACGCAGGAGGGATGCCGCTTACTTCTTTCTATCCACCCCCGTCTGACCGACGCTCTACAACCAGCGCCTCAACCGCTTCCAGTGGTACTTTTTTATACAACCAGAGACTGGATGGACGGAAGGGCGGAGGAGGCCGCAGGCACGCGCATCGACGAGATGCCGCACCCGACGGCGTAAGAAGGAACGACTATCAGAGGCAGAACCCACGGGACTGAGAGTCTTTAATTTATCAAGCAAGATATTGAGCCCTGCCCATGTCTCTTTGCTTAATAAAGGGTTATCTTTTGTGCCTACAACCCAGTGCAATGATTTTGATGTTAAGGTAGACATGTTTAAGTTTTTTTTTTTTAGAAACATCCGTTTAAGGGAATACTTTAGCTCCCCTAATTCTGACACTTCTATTGAACCAGTAGGTTGCTCTCCTGCACATACTCCGACTCCTTTTAGAAGCTAGAGTTATTTTATACCTCCAGCCATTCCCAATCACTCTATCGAGAAATATTGCAGACTTGTGGAAAAAGATGTTGGACATCTCCTTAAGAATAAACAGGGGTCCAAATCTTTCCATAAGTTACCTGATGAAAAACAAGCTTTGCTTGATTTACAATCCGATACCTCAGTCCTTATTCGTCCTGCTGATAAGGATGGTCGGTTGTACTCATGGATAGGACAGTTTATGTACATGAGTGTCGAAGACAACTGCTTGACAACACCTTTTACAAGAAACTCAGAAGTTACCCTACTTCCCAATTTCAGAATAATATCTTTACTGTCCTAGATGGGTATTTAAGTTCTGGTCAGATAACCAAAGAAGAATATGACTTTCTGGCTATTAAATACCCTAAAATTGCCACTTTCTACACTTTGCCGAAATTACAAAAGAATGTTACAAAACCTCCAGGGCGCCCTATTGTAGCGAGCATTGATGCAGTAACGGCCTCTCTATCTACTTTTGTTGACTTTTTTATTAGACCACTCGGAGAACAGCTCCCCTCCTTTGTAAAGGACACAAGCAGTATGATCTCTATCATTGAATCTCTTGATGCTCTCCCTGAGAATACCTTGTTAGTTACTTTTGATGTTGAGTCGTTATACACAAATATTCCACACGAGGGCGGTATTGAAGCTATGGAACATTTTCTTCTGCAACGTGACCCTAATGAACTATTTCATGTTTCTAAATTATTTCTTTATTCAGACGAAGAGTACTGCTATGGGATCCCCCATGGCTCCTAACTATGCTAAATGTATGTGGGTTACATTGAGAAACAGTCTATTTTCAATCCTCTCAAAAATGTTTTCTTGCCTAACATCATTATTTGGAAACGGTATATTGATATTTTTGTTCTATGGAGGGGTGATGCAAAACATCTCCAGGTATTCCATGCTTTTCTTTACTCCTGTTCTGATCATTTGAGATTTACTATGCAATCTGACACACGTCAAATCACGTTTCTTGATCTTCTGATCTTGTGTGAAGATAATGTTCTATACACTGATCTTTACAGGAGGCCTACTGATCGTAACAGTTTGTTAAGGGCCGATAGTTGTCACCCACTTCCCTTGAAAAATAGTGTGCCCTTACAGCCAATTCTGTCGAATCAAAATAATTTGCAAAAAACAATCAGATTTCGACAGAAATATGGCTGAGACCAAAAGAAAGTTCAAGGAGAGGGGCTACAAAAATAATCAGATTAATATTGCCATTGAGAAAATTCAAAAAACGAGACATAACCTTTTTCATGGTCAGTCTCGCAAAAAGACGCATTCTTGTGTTCTAACTACCCGCTATTCAAAGCGTTCTGAACAAATTAAGGGAATCGTTCACAAACATTGGTACATTCTAAAATCCGATGAAAGTCTCGGTAATGTGTTTTCGGACCTTCCCTTGGTCGTATTCTCGCGGGGCAGAAATCTCAGAGACCAATTGGTACACTCTGATTTACCACCCCAAGATATTCCTGAACAACGTCTATTTGCGCCCCTACTGGATGGAAATGACAAATGTAATGGCTGTGCTCAATGCAATGGCACTTATAAACGTAGATCCTTCAAACACCCACAAACAGGGAAATCGATCCCAATTAAAGGTGTTATTACGTGCTCCACTAAGGCAGTTTCGTATTTATCTTATAACTTGTCCTTGTGGTAAAAACTTATGTGGGTAAAACAAAGCGCAAATTAAAAGTACGTATCTCAGAGCATCGTAGCACCATTAGGTGTTAACTTCACTTACCCAGTTGCGGCCCACTTCTTGGAGGCAGGCCACTCGATTTCGTCTCTGCGTTATATTGGCATCGAACATGTTACCCTCCCTAAGAGAGGGGATGACCTTGATAATTTATTGTTAAAACGAGAGGCTGCCTGGATCTAACTTAAAGACCCTTGCTCCTTTCGGTCTCAACGTAGACTTTGATCTGAAGCCATTGTAATTGTTTGTAAGCTTGTGTAGTCGAAAATGAATTTATGATCGTATGCTATCCATTTGTTGTTTGTATTCCATTTTAATATTTGATCATTAACCAATGATATTAGGCCAGTCTTGGCCATGATTACAGACACCTGTGTCTTTTGACACTATATAAACGAGTCATCCCGCAGTGTTTGTGATTATACCCTGATGAAGACAGCTTGGCTGTCGAAACGTTGGTAATTACATTTTTGCATCCGAGCTCCTAGAGTGTGCGGCTCTCTTTTATTTTCACATACACATGGTTAGCAGATGTTATTGCGAGTGTAGCGAAATGCTTGTGCTTCTAGTTCTGACAGTGCAGCAATATCTAACATGTAATCTAACAATTCCACAACAACTACCTAATACACACAAATCTAAGTAAAGGAATAAGAATATATAAATATTTGGATGTGCAATGATAGCGCGGCATAGGCAAGATGCAATAAATACAGTATATACAAATGAGATCAGTGGTGCAAGATATGTAAACATTAAAGTTACTAGTGATACATTTTATTAAAGTGGCCAATGATTTCGAGTCTGTATGTAAGCTGTAGACTCTGTGTTAGTAGTGGCTGTTTAACAGTCTGATGGCCTTGAGATAGAAGCTGTTTTTCCAGTCTCATCAGTCCCAGCTTTGATGCACCTGTACTGACCTCTCCTTCTGCAGTGGCTCCGGTGGTTGTTGTCCTTGCGAACAATCAACTTTATTATTGACTTGGTTTTCAAAAGTCAGTCAAATAACCACAATACAACAAACAGATTAAAGTAATCTTCAAACATGAGAGGTCAATTCTTTAATGAGCAAAAGCAGAAAATGTAGAAATGGTAATGAGACAGCTGCAAGTATTGCGTAACATTGGCCCTTTATTGAGCACTAGAATGTATATATTACATAGCAGTACAGAATGTTTGACCAAAAATGTCTTGTCAGACAAAAAGGAAAACAAAACTGAACTACCTTTTTATTTTTTTTTCATTTGGACTAATGGGAGAGAAATTAGATTTGTACTTTTCCCGGTGTTGCTGCAAATGCTGCCATCTAGTGATGAATTTAATTAACATTCATGACTGAACGACAAATGAATGTTTGCAAACAATAACAATGGTACTTTGAAATAAAAAATCTTGAGAGAGAGAGATGAATGAATGCAGACTTTTTGTAGGCTTTCCCCTGATGCTTTATGAGTGCATGGTCAACTGAAGCCACTGCGAAGAAAGCAAAACAATAAGAGGTGTGGTTATTTAGGTTTAATTTCAGTGTCTATATCCATGAATAATAAAAATGGTCCCTAAAACACACTGTTTAATTGCAGAGGAAATAGTGAAAACTAATTTACCTCCTGGATGTTGACTTTGATCTTTCCATTATTATCTTTGTCCAGAGTCTTGAAGGCTCCTGAAAATGCACAAAACACTATTACTGAAGGGTAATGAAAAGTAAATAGTCTGAAAACAAGAACATAATCGGACTGAGCAGGGGAATGTTGAGGATTCACTTACGACACATGGCGTCCAGTCTGACCAGGCACCCAATGAAGTTGTCAAAGTCCATGTTGCCCTGTTCGTCACTGTACCTGCGGACGATCAACTGGAAGAGCTGGTCGTTGAGAGGAAAACCTGCTCACGGACATAACAGGAGAGAGAGAGACACCAATGAGACCAAACACGTATATGTAGGAAAAAAGCTAGCTTTCATCAGCATTTGTCGTCACTTATGACACTGTTATAAAGGCCTTATGATGACAACGAAATATGCAATTCCATGTTCCAGTTGTCATGATTTCTAAAGCCCACATGCAGATTTGAAGGCAGCGGACAGCTCTCGTGAGGAGATGACCCCTGAGCAGTCTGCGTCATTTGATATGTAGATGCCCTGCAACAGAGGCGGAAGTAAGGTCACACCAAGAGGTCAAAGTTAGCAGCACCTTTTATTAAGAGGGTTTTAACATGACATTATAAAAACAACATTCTTACAGTAGTGGAGTAAGAGGACTATTGGAAGTTGTATGGGGTGTTATATGAACGCCTTGCAAATACATGTAAATCAATTGTAGTTCAAGGTGCCGATTGTCGAAAGTAGAACTGAAACTCACCTGCCATTTCTTGATGTTGTTCCATAAAAACTTGAACTCGTGGAAACCTAGCTTCCCTGTGCTGTCACTCTGTGTGCTCAGGGTTAAGGTAAAAAAAAAATGCAACTACTCTGATAGTATAGTGTAGTATAGTGTAGTATAGTCCTCCATCCTAATACAAACACAGATGTGGAAGGATACGTCCATGACAGCCACCATGCCCCTGCATGACTCGATGCTAAAGCCGTCAGCCTTCAGGTCAGAACCTGAAATTAACACAGACAGACCACTGCTTCAATACAACAAAGTAAACCATTCCATGGAACCAGTCTTGTACAAGAGGAATCTAGATATGAGTAAAATGTGTGTGTGTGTGTGTGTGTGTGTACAGAGAGCACATAGATACAAAAAGGCATGCATAGACATGCTGTCGAACAAAAGGTACATGCAAACAGAGGTATAAATACTATAAAGAATGCAATGACAAGAATACTGTAGACACGCATGGTGTTTGTGTAAGAATAGGACTCACGTTTGCCAATGATCCTGTTGAGGATGTTCATCAGTTCAGTGGGGCTCACCTCCATGTCCTATAATACACAAAGAGATCCACAGGTAAACATGCCTACATGTATTTGCGTCACAACTCAGCTCACAAAAGGACACTGAAACAAAATGTTTTTATTGAACCTTTATTTAACTAGGCAAGTCAGTTAAGAACAAATTCTTATTTACAACGACGGCCTAGGATCAGTGGGTTAACTGCCTTGTTCAGGGGCAGAAAGACAGATTTTTATCATGAAGTAATAAATGATAAGTCATTTCCACAGGTGTTTTATGGGTACAATCATGGACCAAATGCATAATTCTCTGTATTTGTGTGTTTACGTGACATATCAGAACAACCAAAGTGATGGTAACAACTTCAAAACTTTGTCAGATACATTTGCAGCAGGTACAGCATGTCTTTAGGTTTCATTCCACATGCAGCGTGTGTTCCCTCCCCTTATGAGTAAGGTCTCAATGAGGTCGGCTAGTCATCAATTTAAAAAGTCAATCGTTACCAGCTGACCATACCAGTAGAACGTGTCTATGATTCACACAATCTACACCCCACCCCATCCACACAAAACTAACCAGGCAGGAGAGCCGCCATGTCAGACAATGGTAGGAGGCACATAGAGGAGGAACCAGTCCCACTTCCTGTCCGTGGAATAAACCAGGGTTGGGTTGTCATCAAAACTCCCCCACTGCCTGATCCAACAGCAGTGAATCATTGTGAGTATAGCTGTAGAGAAGGGGATTGTCTGTGGAGCCCTGGGCTTAAATCACCATAGCCAATGGGGTGGAATCAATGATTTAAGCCAACTGGAGCTCTTTACTGTACTCTTCCAAAAGGCTTCTATTGGTTGGCAGCAGTGCAATGACAGAGAGCACATTTGAAGCCTGAAATTCACCATGTCTGAATAGATGGATGAATCACATTCTGAAGACCGGCTCCAGATGAAGCAGGGTGAACGGGTGGAGGGAAGGGTTTGGAATGCAAACAAGACTTAACTGGGATACAGGGTTTCACGTATTGTGCCAGTGTACCATCAGCCAATAAATTAAATTACCATCCATGCCATGGATATTTGGCTGTGCCTACTTCAAAAGACAATACACCACACACACACACAATACAGTAACTTCATTTCCACTGGTTGTTGTTCTGCACTCCATTACACTAAACCACTAACGGTGGGTTAATGGACATTATTTTAACAACTGTGTGTTGTCCTTGTGGATATCCACATAATGAAAACAGCCTCTTTAAAACACTCAACAAGTTGCCCAATTATACAAATGACACACGTATAGCACTGTATTTGATGGCCAAAAGCCTAATATGAATATCTCTCAATGACTCATAGTTAGAATCAAGCATGAGAGGCATTGTTGACTTGACTTATCTGAGCTTGTCTCTGAACAGGATAGGAAAGGTCAGTAGGTTCAGAGGTGAGTAGATATGGGAGTAGTAGGAGGGAGTATGTTGAAAAACAATAAGTACTTACATCCCCAGCGAGTTGCTGGAAGACCTTGCGAAACTGTCTCTCCTCGTCATTTTCATTCTGCTCCGCGTAGGCCAGAGGTCTGCGTGGTGGGGGCTAGGACACAAACACAGAACGGGTTCTGTTAGCACAAACACACATCCCTCTTCACTGCAGTCTGGCATGCAAGCCAACACACACACACACACACACACAAATTTGTTCAAAAGCAAAAGAGTAGTTTTACTTCTAAAATGTTCATAAGACTATGATGTTCTGAACTTGTGATGAAAGAAAATAAGCGCTAAAAAGGTTTTACTCACAGGGTCTGATGGCACAAATTGACTGGGGTCGATGTTGCTGTTGGAGAATACAAGGACCTATTTCTATTTAATGAAAACTGTGTGCAAAGTCATGAATGAAGTCAGTATGCTGACTGTGTGTGTGTGTGTGTGTGTGTGTGTGTGTGTGTGTGTGTGTGTGTGTGTGTGTGTGTGTGTGGTCAAAAGGAGTTTTGTTAGTGCCAACAGAACCTGTAGTGCCTACCTCACAACATCCAGGATGCCACCAATGAGTTTTTTAGCCAGAAACATCTTGATGAGGGACAGCGGGGGAAATCTACAATAGTCAAGAGAGAAAAATTTCATCAAACATCTGATCGATTAAACAAAAAACGGGTCCAACAGAGAAAGCAAGCTATAATACAGTATGTCCGGCTGAAAAAAAATGTGCTATTGGTTTTGGTGCTCCCTCTGAAAACTTTTCTCACTGGCCTGTATTGGCGAGCAGCACAAACAGACAAAACACAGACAAAACATACCAACATGAAACAGTCAGATAAACGTATGAAGGAAATCAGATTGCCTTAATTTGAGAAGAATACTTACAGGGATCAAATGCTTCGCTGAAGTCGGCAGAGACTGACGTGATGGCACTCCTATTGGGTACAAAAAAAAACTGTTTTGCAAGGAGTTCTTTTTCAATGCATCAGAACTCCACACCCCTGCCCAGTAGAGAAGTGCGCACCATAGGGAGAGACAGGTCGGGAATGGCTCTGGGTCCTATAACCCGTAGGGCGATGTCAAGAATTACTGTCATTTCCCTATTGATGACATTACGGATGAGACTTATTCTGAACATTTTAAGGACACTTTTATGTTTGATTCACATAGATGTAACACAATGATGAAATGACGGTACATCGGCCTAATGTTCAGTGCATTAAC
Source organism: Oncorhynchus tshawytscha (assembly GCF_018296145.1). Classification (NCBI taxonomy): domain Eukaryota; kingdom Metazoa; phylum Chordata; class Actinopteri; order Salmoniformes; family Salmonidae; genus Oncorhynchus; species Oncorhynchus tshawytscha. Next base: position 23,222,070 of record NC_056442.1, on the reverse strand, counting down.
TGATGCTGTTTTACACACATCTTTCATGTAGGATTTCATGCCGTATTAAATGTTAGCTAGAATGGAATTTTTCCATTCGATACATAGACCGATTTGCATAACCTACAAATTGCATGCAATGTAGATGTCTGAAACGAGGGGAAACGTTTGGGTAAAAAATAAGCTACACTGTGTTCTCCCGTTTGGTGTCCACGGAAGACCGCCTACATGGTTATGTCAGACCAAGGACCGATGCAGGAAGGAGGAAGCAGGGGCGAAGTTGTCGTGTGGCTGCTTCCTGGTACAAATGGCGAGCGCCATGAAAACAGGGTTATTGACATGGGACTTGACAAAAGTGCTATTCTTATTCATTTGTATTCACTTTACACGCCCGTTAAATGCAGTGTCAGAGCCGGGGAAATGGACCTTGACCGCCAACAGTGTAAGTTGTCTTGTGCGTATAGTATCATGCAATCAAAGCATTATCGGTAGCCTAGATACCCTATGATATCTTGTTAAGAACATTGTTTAGTTCAGCCAGATGAAACTATTACAACAGTTGATATACTGTCGCAATCTTCGGAAGGCATTGAGACGACGCTTGCCTCAGTTTTATGTTTTATGCACGGTTCCGGCGATTACAACACTATAACATTGTAACCGCTTCCACTGTATTATAAACAATGCAACACTGTATCATTCTCACTTGATTAGGCCGGTCAAATTATCCGTATTATTTTACCTTATCGGTGTTAGTCAACATGGTGTTGTTTAGAACTAGTCAATACAAGTATTAATAAGTGATCTGATCCATTGATTCATAGACTACCTGCCCCTGGGCAAATATGACGTATTGGCTCACCATCACGCCTACCTACATATCTTAATAAACTATTCAGCTATTTTGTTCAGATCATTTAAAACCCAACAGCTTTTTTAATCAGAATATTGACTATCTAAATGTTGTCAAAATCTATTGCAGTACTCAGATGTTTGACATTTTGTCACCGCTTGTGTTACAGGAAACTACAAAGAAGCAGAGCTTTTTCCTCTTCACCAAGACTATGTTTAACAATACTAGCATTCAGCTGAAATGTAAGTAGGCTATAATCTCTTATGTTCTGCAAGTTAGGATAAAACTCAGATATTTACTGAACCTTTTAGAATATCATATTGCAGGAACATGATTGCCCTTCCTCTGACTAGTATTGTAGTATGGTATTCTGTCAATACAGGATATTTGTATGATAGCATTACTGTATACAATATGCTACTTTATTGTGTATACAGTAAGAGCGTGGGAAAACCTGTTGGAGGAGGAAGTAGTAGTGGGAGGAAGTAGTAGCCTCTGGCCCTCAGACAGGAACAGATCTGGAGAGAGCTCCAAGTTGTTTTCATAACATGTCTACTGTTTCAGGGTTGACGGAACACTGTGACCCTCCGGTTAAACTCAACATCTCCTGGTACCTAAGGAGCTCCCGCTGCTTTGACGAGGTGTTTGGTCTCGACGTGAGTTCCTCTCTCTCGTTTGGAAACTAACTGCACTCTGAATGGGCTCGTTCACGCTGGACTAAATGTACCTGTTGTATTCCATAAACTCTCCAGCTTTTCCTTTTTTCAGCTAGTTTGATGTTCTCAATTTAACAACCGGCAATAGTGTCTTGATGGGGGGGGGGGGCGGGCGGCGCGGTGTCATTTGCTTTTTATGATTTGTTTTATGACTGCATAGACAGTGTGGTTTGTGCAAATACTTATTAACTTATTAAGTTTATCATACCTGTTTGATTTGCAGCCTCTGAAGGCAGGGAGCTACTTCAGGACGACAGATGTGAAACAGGAAGGAGGAAGTGGGTTCTATGTGTTCCACCAGTACCCTGTCATTGAGTGCAAACAGACCATGACCCACATTGAGGTACAGTATGTGGCAATGGAGGGTCTCATAAGAAAGCATGGTGGCACTTTATTTTACAGTACCTTACAGAAATATCCCGGCATTTACATGGTAACATTTTTATTTACACAGTAAAGCCAGACTCTACAGCAATGCCACATAATGCAATATTCAGAGCTACATGTCTACATTCTGCAAGATTAATAACACATTAATGACCTATGCGTTAATTATTTGTTTCTAAATAACAGCACTTCGCTAGGTAATAACTTCATATTAAATGGCAGGTAGAACCAGTGGAATCAGTACAGGGAAATAAAGTGTTGGAAAAAGCATTATGTGTTCATTATGTGTTCCACCTCACTCTTTCATGTCGTCTTCCTGAGTTTGTTTGTTCACTAAAGTGTGACCTGAATATAGCAGCTTGTAACTGATCATTAGGAAGTGTTTGTAATTCTGAGTAAGTATGTTCGTATACAATGCAGCTCATGGCGAGGCTATATTATGGAGGTGTTCATGACGTATCATTGTCTAATGGTTGCTACTCTGCTTTGTTTTCTGTAACAGCTCTCTCTCAACAAGTTTGAGGAGCCGACTAGGCTTACTGAGCCAGTTCACAAACAGGTCAGTGGGCTAAAGCTAGACAGGTTTTGCATACAAATAGAGCATGCAGGTGCATATAGTAACACAGTAATTCACCAAGGCGTCATTTGAATGACTGTCTCTGTATCCCCCTGTTTTAGCCTGTCACTGACAAGGACCAAGCGATGAGGAAAAGGAGCAATGAGGATCCAAAGGAGGTAAATCCATAATTCAAACACAATCTGAAATCATAATCAAATACACTGCTCAAAAAAATAAAGGGAACACTTAAACAACACAATGTAACTCCAAGTCAATCACACTTCTGTGAAATCAAACTGTCCACTAAGGAAGCAACACTGATTGACAATACATTTCACATACTGTTGTGCAAATGGAATAGACAACAGGTGGAAATTATAGGCAATTAGCAAGACACCCCAATAAAGGAGTGGTTCTGCAGGTGGTGACCACAGACCACTTCTCAGTTCCTATGCTTCCTGGCTGATGTTTTGGTCACTTTTGAATGCTGGCGGTGCTTTCACTCTAGTGGTAGCATGAGGCGGAGTCTACAACCCACACAAGTGGCTCAGGTAGTGCAGATCATCCAGGATGGCACATCAATGCGAGCTGTGGCAAGAAGGTTTGCTGTGTCTGTCGGCGTAGTGTCCAGAGCATGGAGGCGCTACCAGGAGACAGGCCAGTACATCAGGAGATGTGGAGGAGGCCGTAGGAGGGCAACAACCCAGCAGCAGGACCGCTACCTCCGCTTTTGTGCAAGGAGGAGCAGGAGGAGCACTGCCAGAGCCCTGCAAAATGACCTCCAGCAGGCCACAAATGTGTATGTGTCTGCTCAAACGGTCAGAAACAGACTCCATGAGGGTGGTATGAGGGCCCGACAGCCACAGGTGGGGGTTGTGCTTATAGCCCAACACCGTGCAGGATGTTTGGCATTTGCCAGATAACACCAAGATTGGCAAATTTGCCACTGGCGCCCTGTGCTCTTCACAGATGAAAGCAGGTTCACACTGAGCACATGTGACAGACGTGACAGAGTCTGGAGACGCCGTGGAGAACGTTCTGCTGCCTGCAACATCCTCCAGCATGACCGGTTTGGCGGTGGGTCAGTCATGGTGTGGGGTGGCATTTCTTTGGGGGGCCGCACAGCCCTCCATGTGCTCGCCAGAGGTAGCCTGACTGCCATTAGGTACCAAGATGAGATCCTCAGACCCCTTGTGAGACCATATGCTGGTGGGGTTGGCCCTGGGTTCCTCTTAATGCAAGACAATGCTAGACCTCATGTGGCTGGAGTGTGTCAGCAGTTCCTGCAAGAGGAAGGCATTGATGCAATGGACTGGCCCGCCCGTTCCCCAGACCTGAATCCAATTGAGCACATCTGGGACATCATGTCTCGCTCCATCCACCAACACCACGTTGCACCACAGACTCTCCAGGAGTTGGTGGATGCATTAGTCCAGGTCTGGGAGGGGATCCCTCAGGAGACCATCCGCCACCTCATCAGGAGCATGCCCAGGCGTTGTAGGGAGTTCATACAGGCACGTGGAGGCCACACACACTACCGAGCCTCATTTTGACTTGTTTTAAGGATATTACATCAAAGTTGGATCAGCCTGTAGTGTGGTTTTTCACTTTAATTTTGAGTGTGACTCCAAATCCAGACCTCCATGGGTTGATAAATTTGATTTCCATTGATAATTTTTGTGTGATTTTGTTGTCAGCACATTCAACTATGTAAAGAAAAAATTATTTCATAAGAATATTTAATTCATTCAGATCTAGGATGTGTTCCCTTCATTTTTTTGAGCAGTGTATATACAAAATGTATGAAAATGTAATGTAGATGCATTTGAGTAAGGCAATTGGGTGCTGTGATTTCTCAGCCTAGCAAAAGGCCTCCATATCGGGGAAATCAGGTGAACCACTATATTTTTCTCTTTTAGGCACTTGCTGAGAAAAATGCCCCTGTCAAAGCAGAGGCAACTGTGGCCACAGGGAAAGCCCCAGCCCCCGCTGCAAAGAAAGAAGTGGTGAGTGTTTCCATGCCAGAATGAAGATATGTATGGCTTACATACCTGTTGGCTAAACAAACAGCGTGCCTGGATATTGATATACTAACACACTTTCTTTCATTGTCTTTCTTAATTTCTTGTACCGCTGGGGAAACATTTGTTCAGCTAGCTATTTCCTAATGTTCTTTGACTCATCTGCCTGTTTCTCCAAGACATAGAAATCCTATAATGTAACTCTATGCTCCTAAACTCCCCAGCACCACTTTCAGGGATGCAAACTTGTCACCTTTCGGCGAAATTCATAGTTTTAAATCCAAAATACAGTGGGGCAAAAAAATATTTAGTCAGCCACCAATTGTGCAAGTTCTCCCACTTAAAAAGATGAGACGGGCCTGTAATTTTCATCATAGGTACACTTAAACTATGACAGACAAAATGAGAGAGACAAAATCCAGAAAATCACATTGTAGGATTTTTAATGAATTTATTTGCAAATTATGGTGGAAAATAAGTATTTGGTCACCTACAAACAAGCAAGATTTCTGGCTCTCACAGACCTGTAACTTCTTCTTTACGAGGCTCCTCTGTCCTCCACTCGTTACCTGTATTAATGGCACATGTTTGAACTTGTTATCAGTATAAAAGACACCTGTCCACAACCTCACAGTCACACTCCAAACTCCACTATGGCCAAGACCAAAGAGCTGTCAAAGGACACCAGAAACAAAATTGTAGACCTGCACCAGGCTGGGAAGCCTGAATCTGCAATAGGTAAGCAGCTTGGTTTGACGAAATCAACTGTGGGAGCAATTATTAGGAAATGGAAGACATACAAGACCACTGATAATCCCCCTCAATCTGGGGCTCCACGCAAGATCTCACCGCATGGGGTCAAAATTATCACAAGAACGGTGAGCAAAAATCCCAGAACCACACGGAGGGACCTAGTGAATGACCTGCAGAGAGCTGGGACCAAAGTAACAAAGCCTACCATCAGTAACACACTACGCCGCCAGGGACTCAAATCCTGCAGTGCCAGACGTGTCCCCCTGCTTAAGCCAGTACATGTCCAGGCCCGTCTGAAGTTTGCTAGAGAGCATTTGGATGATCCAGAAGAAGATTGGGAGAATGTCATATAATATAACTTTTTGGTAAAAACTCAACTCGTCGTGTTTGGAGGACAAAGAATGCTGAGTTGCATCCAAAGAACACCATACCTACTGTGAAGCATGGGGTGGAAACATCATGCTTTGGGGCTGTTTTTCTGCAAAGGGACCAGGACGACTGATCCTTGTAAAGGAAAAAAGGAATGGGACCATGTATCGTGAGATTTTGAGTGAAAACATCCTTCCATCAGCAAGGGCATTGAAGATGAAACGTGGCTGGGTCTTTCAGCATGACAATAAACCCAAACACACCGCCCGGGCAACGAAGGAGTGGCTTCGTAAGAAGAATTTCAAGGTCCTGGAGTGGCCTAGCCAGTCTCCAGATCTCAACCCCATAGAAAATCTTTGGAGGGAGTTGAAAGTCCGTGTTGACCAGCAACAGCCCCAAAACATCACTGCTCTAGAGGAGATCTGCATGGAGGAATTGGCCAAAATACCAGCAACAGTGTGTGAAAACCTTGTGAAGACTTACAGAAAACTTTTGACTTCTGTCATTGCCAACAAAGGGTATATAACAAAGTATTGAGATAAACTTTTGTTATTGACCAAATACTTATTTTCCACCATAATATTATGCAAATAAATTCATAAAAAATCCTACAATGTGATTTTCTGGATTTTTTTTCTAATTTTGTCTGTCATAGTGGAAGTGTACCTATGATGAAAATTACAGGCCTCTGTCATCTTTTTAAGTGGGAGAACTTGCACAATTGGTGGCTGACTAAATACTTTTTTGCCCCACTGTATGTGACTTACGTGGTTCATGTAGATCCGATGAGAAAAGTTTTGTGGGAGGGTTTGATCACTACTAGCTGTAAGCGAACGAGTGATACGCATTTGGAGCAATACTGGCTGTATCCAAGGCTCAGCCAATCGTTCACATAACAACAGAATGTAGCACACGACTGAAGAGAGAAGAGAGACAGGGGTGAGAAGGTGATGAAGCTTACTTCATGAGCTGTAACTGAAAAACAACTGGCATTTGGAAAGTTTGAGGTGAGGGAGAACGTGTGGTGGAACAAGTAAAGTCAACTCACCCCATTCCGTACAAATGTGCGCAATCGCAACATTCAAACGAGGCTGCAAAGAAAACTAATGGGACTGTAGCGACTATGTTGACGTCAAAATCGGGGGTGTGAACTAGGTTTCTATTCAATTGTTGATCGATATGGTAATGGCTCTATAGTATTGGAGAAAAGTTGAAAAAACGGACCCTCCGTTACATCTTGACGTGTCATGTCGTAACGTACAGCATGCATAAAGCAACTATTTCTGTCTTACAATCTCTCTACAACAGGTGTAGCACTTCTATCATCCTTTAAAAACAAGAAATGGACAGGTACCGGGATACCTAGTCATTTTTTTTTGTCATCATTGCATGCGATCATCATTCTCAAAGCCCCTGTTTACTTATAAGATCACTTTAGCACCGCCCCAAAAACCTGATTCAAATTTGACACAAACCTTCAAATAGGTATGTAATGACACATTATATAAACTCTTTATAGTATTTTATTTACATTTTAGAGGTGGTAAGTTGGACAGATCGAGTGGAAAAAAACAATTTTGCCACACAACATCTCTCCTTCTCACTATCACGCATTAGTTTAGCTTCCCCACCGCCATTTTTGAAAAGACCCGACGGGCTCATTGCCTGCTTGAATTATGCAGAAACGGGCAGCGTTTATGTCATGTAATTGATTCTGTTGGAAAGGGGAGAAATGTTGCTTTACAATGGTATTGACATTACAGTTGATCTGGAAGTATTACGTTTTTGGGGCGCTAAAATAAGGGCAATTGTACGGACCAAGGCGATGTACGAGTTTACGTTATCTGTTGCTTTTATACATGTCTTACTAGTCAAAAGTCGTCTTAATTCTCACTCAAAAAACTCCCATGGTTTATTTTTCAAATTGGCATGTTTTGTTTTTAAATGTCTGCGCAAGAGTGAAAGTTGTACGATTGTACTTTTGCACATATAACACACTGCGGCTGAGGAAAGACGTTACTCCCAATATAAGTGAACCCCAAAACAATGTAGTTCTCATATTTGCGCCTCTTCGATGGTCCAACATCTGTCGTTCAGTGCTTTCCCGGGTAAGGGGGCAGTAGCTCTTCAGCTGCATCCGGTTTACAACTGTCAGTGTCCATGCTAGCTGGGCTAACAATGTAGAATTACTGATGCTAGCATTGGATGTGCTCGTGGAAGCAGAGCAACTTGTGTCGTCGACAGGTGCAGGTGTAGTACTGCTGGTAGTAGCAGTACCAGTAGAGCTGGTATGTGTCTCTTGCTTTTTTTTAACCATTTATCAATTTTCGAGCAAACGGAATGAGCAGCAGCTACATATGGACCAGTAGTGGAATTCCCGCAAGAGAGTAACGTTATTAGCATGGTTAAGTATCTCGCTAGCTGGATCGAATTTTCCGTTAGCCAGCCACATTAGCCAACTTATCTGATCAAAATTGAGTTTATGGTGTGAAAATGTGCTTCCTAATAAAGTCAGACAACTAACGTTAGCTAGCTAACATTACAACATCAGATGAGCTAACATTAGTATACGACTCCTTGCCGCTCCTCAAGTTTTAACGCGTTAGTTGCTTACTGGACCCTGGCACTCTGTGTGAAATATTGACTAGTTAACTAGATAACGAACTAACCACTATCTATTAACTAATGTTTTCCCTCTACAGAATATGGATAATTTTCAGAATGAGAGAATTAGGTGACAATGAGGCGTCGCTTGGTAGACAAGTGGATTCAAGTGTAGCTGGAGCTGGGCCTGGCTTAAGCTGGATGCCACTGTTGATGTGGAAGGAACACCACACACTTTCCTTCTTTCTCACTTTTACTGGCACATTGTAGAACAGATGTCCACAGGCAGAAAGTGTACAATGTAATAATATACAGTGTAGCCCAAATATATTGTCTTTGTTGTGTTGAACATGACAGTAACGTGTGTGTGTGTGTGTGTGTGTGTGTGAGTGAGGGGGATTATACTTTTTTGTACTCAGTAAATGTTACTTTTGCACACATGTAGCCTTGTGCACTTGATCGATGTCTATAGTGGCCATTATGATAGAGCAAAAATAGAGTGCCTGTTTGTTTCATGCTATTTCTACTTTAAGATATTTTTTTCCCCAAGTGCAATATTTATGTGTGTGGTCACAAGCGTTCTATTATAAAGGCTGTCATGGCTAACTGCAATATTAGTGTATTGTTTGCAGTAAAGTCTAGGCAGCAGATAACATTGGATTGCTTTCTTTACATTTTTTTAGCTGTGAGTTAGGTTCACATGAACCACTTTTTAAATTTATTTTACACACAGAGACTGATCATGTAGATCATATTATTTTGTTATTTAATTAGTTAAAACCAGCATTTCCCCCCGAGCAGGGATTTTTTTGTGCATGTTTCAGTGCAACAAAAAAAAAGTCTAGTTTTTTGGGCCCTCAGCAGTTTGCATCCCAGCACTTTGATGCAGTGGCCCAGACCTGGGATGATGGCCCTTACATGTTCATCGTCCACATCCAAGAGATCAAGAAGAGCAGCGCTGCCACTGACTCTGTCCCAACACAGAACTGCAACATCCAACGTAAGGATCTCCACCACTCACATGAATCCTGAGTCCAATACTTTAAAACTACATTAGCTAATAGGCTAATGTTACTGTTATGTTCTTCACCCCTTGCAGTGCAAGTCAGTATGAAAGGACCCCATGACTACATCTCAGCTTCGGAATGGCCTCTTATGATCGTAAGTAAATTCTGCCATGATAAGTTGTCTACATGGAAAACACTCTACATTACAGCTTCATTACATGTAGTATGATACATACACATAGCATCTAAGCTGTGTGCCTGTAGGACATAGCTTATCAGACACTACAGACTCTCTAGTTCCTTGCCAGCTCAACTAACTGTCCCTTTTGCAGTTCTACATGGTGATGTGTGTCATCTATGTGTTGCTGGGCCTTCTGTGGTTGGGCCTGTCAGCCTGCTACTGGAGAGAGCTGCTCAGGATTCAGTTCTGGATCGGCGGGGTCATCTTCCTGGGGATGCTGGAGAAGGCCGTGTACTACGCCGAGTTCCAGAGCATCCGCTACGACGGCCTCTCAGGTCAGGAGTAGGAGACACACCCGTACAGAAAATCCCACATGATTTCACATGTGGAAAAAAGTGTTTTCACGTGAAAAAAAGTCACTTCACACGTGATCATGTGAAATTAATGTGGTTTTTCTGTACGGGCAGGGGGGGGACATATTTGTCTGTACTGGGCCTTTTAAGGGAGTCTACGTGTGGTTTAAGTGCACATTTTTCATGGACACACCTAAGCACACATCTATGCTTTTCTAGCTAAATCCTCCTGGTGGGCATGTTTGGAATTGGGTAAGGCGCAGTAGATCCTAGTGTGGTGCTAAAAGTGCTGTTGTACTCTGTTAATAAGCATTATTTGTGTTCTGTGTCTTCCCAACAGTCCAGGGGGCAGTAGTGTTTGCAGAGGTCCTATCAGCAGTGAAGAGGACCCTGGCCCGTGTGCTCGTCATCATCGCCAGTCTTGGTTATGGAATTGTCAAGTGAGTCAGTCTCTTCATAACAGGTCAAGAAGACAATGGAGAGTGTTAAACTCTATTGCCAATTCTCTCCCTCTCTCTTTCTCTCTCACTGTCTATGTCTGTCTGTCTCTTTCTCTCTGCCTGCCTGCCTGCCTCTCTCTCTCTCTCTCCCTCTCCCTCTCCCTCTCCCTCTCCCTCTCCCTCTCCCTCTCCCTCTCCCTAGGCCAAGGCTTGGTGCGTTGTTACACAGGGTGGTTGGGGTGGGACTGCTCTACCTTATATTCTCTGTTGTCGAGGGAATCCTGAGGGTCAATTCGGTAAGTCTGGTCTCTCTCCTTTCTGATCAATAGGCTATCTCCAGTATTCCCCCAAAATATATTGTCCACCTGCACTATCTGTAACTAGACTCTTCAACCACGTTGGTAAGTTTTTGATATGGAGCTAAACCAAACAATGCCATGATGCCCTTTGTTGAATATCTTCATCTTTGGTCAAAGGATGCCAGGAATCTTGTGTGTGTAGTAGTACCGTCATTCCACTGTCAGTGTTTGCCTGTCTTTCTCACAGGGTCAAGGGGGCAGTAGCAGACTACTGTGTGACATTGTTCTGGCGTTCACTGACTCGTGTGTTGTGTGGTGGATATCCTTTTGGAGTGGTCAGCCATTACCGGAGGCCATCAGTCTTGCCTGTCTGGCAGTCAGCTAGTTAGTCTAGTAGTCACTGTATGTAGTTAGTCTGTCAGTATTAAGAGCTCTTTTTTTCAGACTCTTTTTTTTTTTATATATATATTTTTTTCTCTCTCTCTGGGCATGCTTGTATTGAGTTGTGTTTCTAAAGCTTACTCTGATATCCTCCTCCCTTTTACCAGTGTCTCTCATAATTGATCAAACCAGTTTTATCCCAACCCTCTGAGCAGCAGTTTGGTTCTACACCTTTTGGTGTTAATCTATCTGCATGGCTGCCTGAAGAGTATGTGTCGGTGATCCCTCCCTCTGCCACTCCCTCCTTTTCTGCTGCCCCGCTGTGTGTTTCCGTTCCTCTCCCTGTCCCTTTCAGGCTGAAGATGATCTGGTGCTGCTGGCTGCTATTCCTTTGGCTGTGCTCGACACTACCCTCTGCTGGTGGATATCCTGTACTGTACCCCTCTGCACAGCTCTCTCCATCCCCCTCTGCCTTCCTCTCCCAGCACTCTCACTTCTTGTAATCCCTGTGCACGCCAGTGCCTTGGTGGTAGTTGGTGTTAACCCTTCTTCTTCTATTTTCGCCTGCCTTTGTATCAAAGAAGGGAATAACCCAGAAGGGAATATTTCCACAAAATATGCTCCGCCTCACAAAGACTAATTTAGACATCAGAGGGAGCCATAGTCACATGGATTAATTACATTTTTAATTACAGGGCCACTTATATCAAGGCTATCAATAACTTCATTATTTTATTCTCACCGACGATCATTTTCTCCTGCAGTTTGACAGAACAGTATTTTAGTGGATTCAGTTAGTTAGCCAGAAAACCAGTTAGTATAGTGATGACTAAGACCATACCAGGTTTTCCAGCCGTGCTTAACCTGGCTATAGAGGGCAGAGGGGAGCTCAACTCCTGAGTAATGAGATAATGGCTGACTACCCTCAGACACTTACACCCTTACAACCTGATTAGCTTGGGGTTACGTTAGGGTATATCAGCTCAGTTGACAAGGTAGGCAAACTCTTCTGTGTTGGTTATGTTGACAGTCAATGGAAGAAGACTGGTATTATTGGGTAAACTGTTTCTGTTGAGAATTGTATTTCAAAGGTGGGCTGTTTGTTAGTGGGGTGTGTCCCGGGGTTATGTTGGAGTCCTTGACAGCCAATCACATCTTTATCAGCCTGGCTCAGACCATGAAGCTCCTTCGCCTCCGAAGAAACGTGGTCAAGCTCTCCTTGTATCGCCACTTTACCAACACCCTCATATTTGCCGTTATTGGTAAGGAGCTGTCTGCGGCTGTGCTACTGCAACCACTTAACAGAGACATCTCATGCATCATTTACTATACACCCTGGTGTGCCCATGATTACAAACATTCACTAATATATTTGGCCTGTCACTGTTTTACTCTGCAGCCTCAGTCATTTTCATTATCTGGACGACAAAGACCTTCAAGTTTTCAAAGTGCCAGTCGGTGAGTCGTGTTTGTTTACTACATTCCTTAATAAGCCACGGGTGTCTGACATAAGGCCCGCATCCAGCCCGTGTGTGGCTTCAGTAAAAATAGTAATCAAACTAAATATACTTAAAAATGTCTAAAACCAAAATCAAAACTGGGTAGAAAGGATAATGGACCTACTTTGTCCAGCTCGCTAACAATCACTGAAATGAAAGCTAGACAGTCAGGGAGCATTGAAAATGATATTTTTTCTTGCACATTTTGATGGCGAGGAACTGTAACCAATTTTCTGTGCCCCGTTGGTAGACCAAATCCGGCCCCTTTAGCGAGTTGATGGCAAATCCGAGAGGCTAGCGTACATACACACAGTTGACCTCTAGTGAACTGGTATTTGGCATTCGGAAGATCGTCTTTCTCTTCCTATCTCTCTCTTACTCACTCTCTCTGCTTCTCTCTCTAGGACTGGAAGGAGCTGTGGATAGAAGATGCCTTCTGGCGGTTCCTCTTCTCCACCATCCTTCTGGTCATCATGTTCCTGTGGAGGCCTTCGGCCAACAACCAGAGGTTAGATGTCACAGCTAAACAGTTCAACAAATCAACACATGGCCAAAACCCTCTCAACCCTGTCACAAACCAAAGTCGTGTTTGATTTCGAATCTAGGGATTGAGGCACTGGCTAGGATCCTTCAGTGTGTCACCAGAGACATCTGTAGCAAAGTTAGGTTCAATTCAGGACATGAAATTGCAATCGAATGGAGAAATCCGATCCAAATCAACTCAAATGAATTGAGATGGAGTTGAGCCCAAGTGGACCATGTTGTCGAACGTTGCCAATAGGAATCCCATGAATAGAGCCGACGTGATTCCTTCTTCTGTATGTCAGAGAAGAATGTTTGTTCTGCATAGAAATATGCTATCTGAACGTTCCAACAACGTTGTGTCCTATTGAACATGCCCCTGATCTGTGATGTCATGTCCTGTTCCCCTTTAGATATGCCTTCAGCCCCCTAGTGGACGATGAGAGTGACGACGAGGAAAAGGAACAGCTGATGAATGATACATTTGGTAAGGGTCACTGCTGTATTAGGCTGTTTTGGTATTTCACCCACAGGAACACAAGTTGATACTGCGTATGGTTAATTGGAGGAGGAAATACAGTATCATACTCTATGGCTTGATACTTAGCTAGAGCTCTTTGGCCTAGTTGTGACACTTCCATAGTGTGTTGATAATATATGGGATGAATGAATGTACCTTGGATCTCTCTCCCAGCAGCCATTTTTGGATAGAACGCAATTTGATTCGGCCAACGGTAATCTGTGATTCTGATCCTGTCCTAATTTTGTGTACTTCCAGAGGGGGTGAAGATGAGGGGTCTGAAGTCCGAGGCAAATGGAACAGCCAAGCCCAACAAAGTGGTAAGGGCCTTCTTCGTACCACAGGGTACCACCCATGCTAAGAATATAGGATATAAATGACATTTTATGGCTCAGAGAAAGTTGTCTTGGTGATAGGAAATGCTTCTCCCCCGCTCCCTCCCCAGGATGAGGATCTGAAATGGGTCGAAGAGAATATCCCCTCTTCAATGTCAGATGTGTAAGTGCAAGCAAATTGAAGTTGCAGAAATGTTAGTAACATTAACCATTATTGACAGTGATATTATAATCATTTTGACAATAAATGTATTACATGGTGGTTATTACATGGTAAGCTATGAAATCAGTTTACATTCTATGACGATGTGTGAAACAAGCACAGAAAGGATAGTTGATTTTCTGATGAGAAGATGTTGTAAATGAATCAAGCATGTTTTCCTTTCTGTTCCAGTGCACTCCCACCTCTGCTGGACTCTGATGAGGTAAGACAATGTGTTATTCCTGGCGTGAACTGCAGGGGGTGCCAGCTCCGTGCTTATTAAAGAGTAGTAGCTCGTCATGTTCACATCAGCCTGTTTATACCTCCACCCTGTTTTCTTTCTGGCTTGAACAATGAGAGGTTGCGGAAAGGGTGGTGTTTTGGTGGAGCTTTTTCTGTCTTGCTTTTTCTTCACCCCCACGTCAAATAAAGCTAGTAGGAGTGTTGATGGAAGGGATATTTTCCGATGATGATTATTTCATATTTTAGAGAAGATAACAAGATAACACTCATGTCCCTTTTTGGAAAGTCATTCCAACTATGCCGTTATTTCCCCCACAGGAGACCATAACAACCAAATTTGAGATGTCCAAAATGGAATAGACGCAAGGGAGACGATGCGTACTGCAGACAGACAGTGCAGCACGTTGGACAACCTTACGTCTGTGTATGAAGGATATTGTTATCCCTTCCTTATGAGCTTTGTAAGCAGCGGTTGTAAATACGATGGGATAAACTATGACGTAATGAGCAGACTACTTTTCTTTCTCTTTTTTTTGTATGCCTTTTTATTTATATTTTCATGGATATATGTGTTGGGGTTTTTTTTTTCATTCGAGATTATTTACTACAAATGGTATCTTGCCTTTCACTGTTTACGTAGCTAAAGTGCAGAATGTGATTTAAATGTGATTTCCGCAATGTTCTTTCTCCAATATGCAGCACAATCATACACACTCCCCACACACACTCATTCTTTTGATCTCTCTGACTGTCTGTCTGTCTCTCTTTCACTGTTAGACACACTGCACTACAGTCCCCGGTTCACCCTTTTTCTTTCGTTCTTCTACTTCCATTAGTGACATCTCACTGTTCTGTTTCCTCATACAGCAGCCTTTTAGAGTGACCGTTATCTAAGCGGGTGTAATTCTCCAGACATAGTCAACACACAGTGGACTTGCCTGAGGGCAGAGCAGCGTCACTGCAGGACTGTTTTATTGTGTCTATTCCCACTGATAACAACCAACTATCTGGTCAGCACATCCAATAATGATGGTGTTTTTCTTACAGCTGCAACTTTGTATCAGTTATATTGCCAAAAATACCTTTAAGTCATATTGTGAGCTTTTGTTTGTTAATAAATGAACCGCTAACACGCATACGAAAACAACAATATCACCTTTATTTGTCCTGATTGATTGATTCGCCATTTGGCAGAACAGGAATGTAATGATCCATGTCATGAACACCTTTTTAGGTGAATGAGGTCTTACATTCCTTGGATGGCTGTGGCTTGTGGGTAACATCCCATGTCAATGATGCCACCCTGTATTTGTCTGTCACTGCATGTTACCATTTTATGCACATTCCGTGTATGTTTAGCTAGCCAATAACGTCACATAACATGTAGCTATTATCTTGGATTAATGTCTGTTTTATAATATGCTCTTGTCTGTCATCTCTCTAATAACTTAATCCCAGAGATTTCGTTTTTTACAGACAACAGTATGGTGGTGATTTCATGGATAGTTCTATGTTGAGTGCATTTACAGAACGGTAACAGATGTCCCTCAACTGCCAGGGCAGTGACAAGACTATAGCAGACATGACTTTCTGAAACAAGTCATTTACTTGTGAGTGAGCACATCATTTGACGCTATTCAATGTGAAATTGAAGTACTCCAGCTAATACATCATGTACAAACCTGCTATTAGGTAAAAGGATGTAGGATTATCATAGAGATGAATGACCAATAGCATTTCCATAATGCCTTCCTAAGTATATATAAGCAGCCATTTATTGTACATCATCATTCTATGCATAAATAGCCTCCGCAATTAAGGTTCTTTAGTTGTGCGACTTTCATCTTTTATTGTTCTAGTTTTTGACAATTTGCCAGCGAACATGTGACATCATTGATCAACAAAACATATCAATACTGCGTTACAGTGAGAAGATGTGTTTAGAAAAAAAAACATTGACTTAATATTTTATGGTGGTTTATTCATGTACACAACAGTCTAAAAACAACACAGAAAGAGATTAGAACACATTACTTCATTAATCCACATTGGGGGGCAATCATTTCAAATGTGTTCTCTCGGGTGCACTTTGAAATATCTATTGACAAAACTACAAATAAAATGGCAATTGATATAAAACTAAGTCTTTTTTTTATTCTGGAATGAGAGATCATAGAGATTAACATTTGACAAGGATGTAACGTTTTCCTTTTTTTGACAATATAAAATCTCACTAGTAGAGGACAAGCAAAACATTTACATTGATAATGGAATGGTAAGCAAGAACTGCACTGATTGATGACTGAATTATTGCTTTGGAGTATTTTTTTTCATCTATATGGATTGCATCGCTCTCACCAAGGTGAATTGTGGCGTAAACATGTGATTATTCCGGTTTTGGGGAAGGGAGGGGGGTCAAAGCTCCTCGCTGAACGAATCCCATGCAGATCTAATCCTCTTTGTGTGTCGTCACACGTTTCCCGCCTTTTTTTCTGGTGAATGATAACAGAAAAGATTGAATATATTAAAATATATATTTAAATCATAACATTCAAAGAAAACGTTTAATTAGTAGCAGACAAGGTGCTGACAGATAAATCTTAGGTTTTAAGTGTTAGTATTACTCAAGACTATTGGACACAGATTCACAGCATATTCTACTTACTCCATAGGGTAAATAACAATATTGTAGACATGGTCGCTGACTGAAAACTGTGAATCAAACATGTGAGGTAAAAACTACTTTCATCGATAAACTGGTACCTCAGGGAGAAAGGTGCTTAATCTTGTTCCTGGACAGCCCAAGTGACACTTTTTTTAAAAACGTACTAATCCTTTGATTGACAAAACATTGATGTCAGTTGACCCGCTTTCCCTACAAGATTGAAGAGACCTTGTTATACACAGTGACCTTTCTATTGTGTGCTGTGACATGGACACCTATGAGTATAATCCTTAAATTCAGTGTTTCTTTTGCTGACTATTTACATGCTTCATGTTACCTACTGCAGCGTTGAGTGTCCTTAAAGGGATTTCAGCGTGTTGCATCAAAGTAGGTGAATGGATTTCAGTATCACATAACTACACTACGCTTCCACTTAAAGCTTCACCCAGCACCATAACTGGGGGGGAACCCTGCTCAATGAGTAAAAGCTCAATGACGAAATCTGGGGTAATTCCCATTATTGGCAGAATGAGAACACGTCAGACCATTGTCCAGGAAGTTCTTCTCATTCTCTAACTGTTCAGTGGCCGCTGACATAACTGTCTGTATGATGGATGCAGCCGCCTCATAGAGCATCCTCTTCCGCGCTTCCTCTTGGTCATGTGGCTCAGCATTGGTCTTCCCTGACTCAGAATGGGACCCTCCATTTTGAGAAGGTCCCTCCCCCCCGGCCTCTAACTCAAAGCTAGTCCCTAGTTCTAATTTGCCCTCTGTCATCATGTTAGCTCCGTTTTGCTGGAGATCATCACCACAGTCTATTTCTGCTGCAAACTCACCGCTTTGGGCTACTGCATTTCCTGTGCCGAGGTTCAGGATCTTGGTGTCCATCGACGAGTTGGTGTTTTCTTGTTTGGCCTCGTCTGTTGGTCCGTCCTTTTTCAGGGTCGTTTCATGATTGTGTGTGGCGTCTTCTTCGGGCGTGCCGTTCGAGCAACCATTCTCACAGTTGGTTTTCACTTCTGCCGCAGGCTCTGCCGGTGCTGCAGGCTCAGCTGAGTTGGCCTTCTCTGGCTCAGGACCAGACGGTGTGCTCGTTGCGGGCTCCTTTGCCTCTCCATCGGCGACTGTGTGCTCATTGGCCACCTGAGCCTCTCCTTTGTAGTTGCTCTCGCCCTGGGCAGCGTCAGCTTCCCCCTGCTGACTGTCTGACGTGCCAGCCGGGGCAGCCACGTCCTCTGTGTCGTTCGCCTCCCCGTCTGCCGCCTGCTGACTGTCAGACGTGCCAGCTGGGGCAGCCTCGTCCTCTGTGTCTTTCGCCTCCCCATCTGCCGCCTCCTTACCCTCCTTCGGAGCTCCGTCTCCCTGTTCCACGCTGGTGCTCTTCCCCTTTCGCATGATGAAGTTTTTCAGCGAAACGGCGCGGTTAAAGTGTGTTCGCTTGGCCTTGGCCGACTTGGCCTGCTCTTTGCCTGCCTCTTCCGTCTGCTCGGCCGGTTCAGATGCGGCAGCACCTTCCTCCTCCCCGCTGGCAGCCACCGTGTCTGCTGACCGCTTGGACTTGGGGATCACGCGTTTCTTGAAGGAGGTCCAAATGTCATCTGCGTGTTGGTTCATTGATTTGTGTGGGGCGGCGGTGGCTCCCTTTTCCTCCTCTCCGTCTGTGTTTGTCTTCTCCTGTGTTTCGCCGTCTACCTGTGCCTTGGCTTCGTCTGTTTCAGGCGCAGCTGCTTCATCGTTTTCTGTGGCATTTTCCTCAACTTCCGCCTTCTCACCCGTAGCGGCTTTGCTGATGCCTACGACTGACGGGTCTCTTTTCAGTCCCTGGAATGTCCATGACCTTTTCAGTTTCCACCGTTTCTGGCCACTGGATTCTGAAGCCTTGGAGTCCAGTGTACTTGAGTCACCAGGCGTGCCCCCAGATGCACCCTCGCTACCTTCAGCCTCCTTAGACTCTTCTGTGCTCTTCTTGTGACTCTTCTGGGCCATAAGCTTCTTAAAGGAATGCCAGCGTTTAATATGTTTGGTCGCTGCACTAGATGCAGGCTTCTCTGATCCTTCTGCTGCCGGGGCATCTTCCAGTTGGTCCACTGCGGCATTGAGGGCCCCAGGGTCCTCTAACCTGTCCAAGGATTTGGATCGGACCTTCACCTGGTTCTCCGGAGCTTTCTCAATAGCCTGGTCCTCAGCCGCTGCCTCTGTGCCATTGGCTGCCGGCTCCTCTGCTTGGTCAGAGGCCTTTTTCTGCTCTGTGTTGCCCTCTCCATTAGCCTCCACAGCCTCTGTGCTCTGCTCCTTCTTCTTCTTCCCTCCCATGACTTTTCCCAGCCCACTCTTATTCAGGAAGGAAGAGAAAATATTCTCAGAGGCCTGTTTAGCTTTGCCATCGGCCGGCTGCTCTGTGCTCTGTTTGGTCTCCCCGGCTGGATGTGCCTCTTCGGGTGGAGACGTGACAGCCTCCGTGACAGCCTCTGTGACAGTCTCTGAGATTTTGGGCTCCACCTCTGTTTTAGTCTCGGTGGTGGTGGTGCCATCTTCCTGTACAGGCGCTGAACATGCATCTGTCGCCGCCATATCCGCAAAAAGATGTCTGTGTCGTTATATCCCCACTTTTTCTTCAGTAGTTCAGGTTAGTTCCTTTAGTGATTGAATGGACTGAGTTCATTGATCACGAGCTGACACGTATGGCAGTATTCCCATCCAACTTCCCTTTGGAGAGGAGGGCCTCTGCATCATATTCTGTAGTGAGAATGAGGGCCACTAACCTGGTGGAAATTAAATGAGAAGGGATTAAATGTATAAATCAACAACACAGACAGTCCATTACTTAGTCTTGGATACTCCAGACAGAGCTGATAGAATACACAGTGCATCTCTACAACAGTAAAGGCCTGCTCAAATGGTTTTAAAGCCAATGCATCCAAGCACAAACCAACATAATGTAACGTGACAAATGCTATGTGAGGGGTGATGGCCATTTTGAAGAATGAGGAAATGACATGAATGGCCCAGAGCAGTCATAGGGGAATAAACACATGGCATAACATGCTCCAGATAATCTCATGTTGCCACAAGGGTCTGACTCCTGTCACCTAGATGCTAGAGAGCATTGCTGTTTAGAAAATAGGATCTGTGGTTTTGTTTACAATTCAGCACTATTTGAAGAGTTTATGTCTGGGCTTTAGTATCCAGGAAAAACAAGCTGACATCCTAGTAAGGTTGAACAATAACATGCAATGACAGCAGAGGCGAGTGAAAAATAGAACATCTAAAGCAAATCTCCATGAAGGACAATGACAAAGAAACAGAGCTTGGATTTCTTGTATTTTATTTTACGAAAATCTACACGAGGCATAGCTAATTTTAACATTTATAGACATAATAAGCCACCGTGATAATGTTTATCAGGGAAATTGTTTATAATTGCATCATAACATCAGTAAAGGTTATTGGCAACACAGAAAGTAACAAATGCCCTATTTTCTCTGGCCATGATTTTCTATAGACTTGAGTCCCCCCTCCCCCCTTTCAACCACAGACAACCCCTTTATCTCCCATCATGTGCTGTGGAGTGCTGACCTTGTTTTCCAGTCGGCAGTGGGTTATTTTGTAACGTAGCTATGTCATCCATGGTTATACTATTTTTATAGATTAGTACAGATTTCTATAAATCATCCAGCTGAGAATTTGAACGAATCTATTTCGTCTCCAATCTAAAACACCAGAGGGGCACCTGCTGATGTAAACCAGTCACATACTTTGGAATATTCGATTAATCAAACGGACCCTATGGATGCATGTGACGTAAAATGAGTAGAATAACATACATTGTAATACAACTGTTTGTATTTTGAGAGAAGCACGATGCCAATAACACATTTTAATCGGATTTCCGAGTTAGGATACTACTGGGTGAAAAGGAACGAGCGTCTGTGGGGGGAGTGGAGACCACGCTTACATGTCCTGCCACAAGGACAATCGCGCGCTTTAGCCTTTTTGTCCCGTTTTCATCTGAGCACTCTTCTCCCTTTGTTACGTTAAACCAGCAGTGAGCGCGAGGGGGTTTAGACGCTGCGATTGAGTTCAGCTGTGAGCTCCAATCATGCGCTGCCGAAATAGAAGATCATTCTAATGAGAGAGGGGGTGGGGTGCCACCAGTGTGTCGTGAACAACATTAAAGTGAGCAACAATAGTGGCATCGGAGGTTCCCATTCAAAATAAAAGTCCCCCATTATAAAATGAAGCAAACGGATTTAAAAAAATGTGGAATCATTCCACAGTTGGAACTAGATAATGTTTTTATTTTTAGGAATGTTGTTATATAAAGTAAACAAAAATGCAATTATTAATTTGCCCCCCCCAATTTTTTAATTTTTATATATATATTGAAATTGCACTGCATAGCCTACTTATAACAGTGGTGTATTTATACTTTACTTTACGTGTTGTCATCCATACTGCCGCCGTTCTGGCGGACTCACTAAATACAAATACTGTTGTTGTAAATTATGTCTGGATGTTGGAGTAAGCCCTTGTCTGTCCGTTAATTTAAAAAAAACATTTGGTTTCCTTAATATAAGACATTTGGTTTGACAACTGAGTACTTTTTCCACCATTGCTACTTCAGTGGAGGCTCCTTAGAGGAGGAAGGGGAGGACCATCCTCCTCAGTAAATTTCATAAAAATAAAAATAGTGAAAAAAGTTAGGATTTTTAGATAAAACTATACTACATATATTCACGTCACCAAATAATTGATTAAAACACAATTTTACAATGAAATTCTACAGTAGAAAAGCAGCACTCTATAGGATAGTGCCATTGTGTAGCCGGAGGACAGCTAGCTTCTGTCCTCCTCCTGGTACATTGACTTCAATACAAAACCTAGGAGGCTGACGGTTCTCACCCCATTCCATAGACTTACCCAGTAATTATGACAACTTCTGGAGGACGTCCTCCAACCTATCAGAGCTGTTGCAGCATGAACTGACATGTTGTCCACCTAATCAAAGGATCAGAGAATGAATCTAGTATTGAAAGCATAAGCTACAGCTAGCTAGCACTGCAGTGCATAAAATGTGGTGTGTAGTTGACTCAAAGGGAGAGAAAGACAATAATTGAATAGTGTTGAACAAATTAAATGATTCCAAAATTAAGGAGAAGCCAGTGAGAGAGAGCAAGAGAGAGGGAGCTAGCTAGCTACATTCGGTTGTATTTTCAAACTTTCACTTAGCTAGTGAATACAGCTAGCTAGTTTAACCTACTCAAAACCTGGCTCAAACAGAGAGGGATGCTATGTTAGCTAGCTGGCCATGGCTATCCAACAATGAAACTCTTCCAAGTCAAGGTAAGCGTTTGGTTTAATTAATTTATTGTCACCGGTCCCGTAACTGCTAAACTGCTTAATGATTGTATACTGTACTGCATGATTGTAGCAGGTTTACAAACACGTTAGTCCCCGTAGCTATGTTGACTACATGTTAGCTAATATGGTGACCATGATGTAGACTGTGTGTAGCGGTTAGCAGTCATGACATGAAGGTTTGGCTTGGAAAGGTTCTCTCGCCTGGTCAAAGACAGCTGCAACTGTATTAAAAACAAAAAACGGAAATATGACATTTACATTAGTATTTAGACCCTTTACTCAGTACTTTGTTGAAGCACCTTTGGCAGCAATTACAGCCTTGAGTCTTCTTGGGTATGACGCTACAAGCTTGGCACACCTGTATTTGGGGAGTTTCTCCCATTCCTCTCTGCAGATCCTCTCAAGCTCTGTCAGGTTGGATGGGGAGCATTGCTGCACAGCTATTGTCAGGTATCTCCAGAGATGTTCGATCGGATTCAAGTCCGGGCCCCTCAAGGACATTTAGACCTGTCCAGAAGCCACTCCTACTTTGTCTTGGCTATGTGCTTAGGTTTGTTGTCCTGTTGGAAGGTGAACCTTGGCCCCAGTCTGAAGTCCTGAGTGCTCTGGAGCAGGTTTTCATCAAGGATCTCTCTGTTGGGTTCTTTATCACCTCCCTGACTCAGTTTGATTGGGTGGCCCGCTCCAGGAAGAGACTTGGTAGTTCCAAGCTTCTTCCATTTAAGAATGATGGTGGCCACTGCATTCTTGGGGACCTTCAATGATGCAGACATTTTTTGGTACCCTTCCCCAGATCTGTGTCTCGACACAATCCTGTCTTGGAGCTCTACGGACAATCCCTTAGACCTCATGGCTTGGTTTTTGCTCTGACATGCACTGTCAACTGTGGGACCTTATATAGACAGGTGTGTGCCTTTCCAAATCATGTCCAATCAATTGAATTTACCACAGGTGGACTCCAAAGAAGTTGTAGAAACATCTCAAGGATGATCAATGGAAACAGGATGCACCTGAGCTCAATTTCGAGTCTCATAGCAAAGGGTTAGAATACTTATGTAAATAAGGTATTTCTGTGTTTTTTATTTTTTAATCCATTTCCTAAAAAATCTAAAAACTGAGAATATTAAAAAAAAAAAAAAAATTTTTTAGAATAAGGCTGTAATGTAACAAACTGTGGGAAAAGTCAAGGGGTTTAAATACTTTCCATAGGAACCGTATTCAGCGAGCAAAGTAATCATGATGTTTTGATGTCCCTTCTATGAAAGTGATCTGTGTTTGCGTGTGATCAAGGGTGTATTCATTCTGCCGATTCTGTTGAAAGACGCTTCTTCAACAGAAGCAAATGGAAGGAAACCGGGACATAGCTAAATTTGTCCAACAGAAACTCATTTGCAACTGTTGGACTATTGATTACACCCTAGATCAGCTAGATGTGCACCTACATTGTAAACTTTCATTCATAGACTAGGTTGTAGCAACCTCATGATGGGTACAGGGAAAAGTTGAGTATCATGTAGTAGGCTAAACCTATCAATGTTACATTGAGCTGGGTGAATGGAATATGAATGACAGTCATCCAATATACTGTAATATAAATTAGGACATGCTACAAAAAAAGTATCCTCCCTCATCTTAAATGGCACCGACCGCCATATACACTGTACTGTACAACCTATTGATTGTGCATCCATGAAACGGGGTATCTGCCTACTCAGTGACACCCGCAGAACATAACTCTGTGGAGTTTACATACATATTAGCATCTTAGCTCTTATTGAGGGACTTTGACTGTGGAAAATCACCTACTATTTTTTAAAAACCATTATTTAACTAGTTTATTATGAGTATTGGATATTCATAATGCACCCTACAGCCTAACCTATGGATTGTGTACCCATGAAATGGGGTATCAGCCTACTCAGTGACACCCATGTAGAGTTCACACAAATATGAGCTAGTATTGCGCATAACAAACTAGCTTGGGAGATGACTTTCCAAGTCTACTTCCCACGGCTGTGTATCTAGTCGAACTTGAATACGTTTCAATTGGGGGACTTTTATTTTGAAGGCGAACCACCGATTCCACTACTGTTGCTCACGCTAATGTTGTCGACGACCCACTGGTGAAAAAGCCAATGCAAATGCTCGAGACAGCAGGTGCCCGTCCTTTTCAAACGCTCATTTGCATTGCTAACGTGATTCAAAACTCCCCCCCGTCTATCGAAATGTTTTTACTGATATTTTCCTCTCGAAATGTTTGAGCTATATAGTCTATGTAAGGGAATTCAACATGTTAATTAAACCACAACTACAGAAATGGTTTCCAAGTTGCTGCCAAGACGCATTCAGAACAATAGATGGGCTTGCCTATTGAGAAAGCTGGGTCGCGTTATAATGCGTAAATGCATCATCATAGACAAAAGTCATGTCGGGAGAAAAAAAAATATTTATAGCCATCTTTTCGATGAATGAAGCGATATTACATTCAGAGAATTCTTGAAGCAACACAGACGTGATTAATATAATATGAAATCCTCAGAGGAAAACAACTCAAGCGCCAAATTCCCAGCAAATGCAGCGCTTGTCTGTTGTGGTGAAACTGATAGACTAGACTACACATTCTCGAAACCTCCATCCCAAGCGCCAGTTTTTCCCTCTCCTGAGAGATTACATTTGTATGTTGGAATTGAGGTCCTACTTAGCCCCGTTTAAATTCACACTTGAATGCGTTTAATTATAATGTGTGAGGGGGCAGTCTGTCTTATAATGTGTGAGGGGGCAGTCTAGCGAATGGCGTGGAAGTTGATTGAATGAGGAGCCTCGGGGACTAAATTACATTGTTTTTGTGCGCACAATTGTCTTCCCAAACAAATGGTTATCGAAACAAAGCAATGTCAGAAAAAAAACATTTAATTTATGTAGGCTATCTTATGTACCCAGAGTTGATATGCGTAGAGCGAGCATGTATCAGCCATCAACAGCCTGTTCAGTCCCTTAACGTTGAGATCCTCCAACAAAAAACAAGATGAGCTCCCCATCCAAGAGTTTCATCAACAATAGCCATATTGTATGACTATAAAGGTTAATTAAACGGTAAATGGAAATCACAGGAGTTAATCATTATATGTATTTAATTCCGCGTTTAACAAACACTATAATAGACTACAAGAAAAAAACGAATAATATATACAAACCTTGTTTCGTGTGTCTAAATCCGTTTCTGTGTGCGGGAGAAAGGTAATAATCTGCTCCAGACGGTAAAAGACACTGAAACTAAATCCCCGCTTGCATCCTCATGCCTTGAAGCAGCCAACCCAGTGTTGAGAATTGCGCGGGGACGTGAGGGTCGCGTTGGTATTAACAGACGCGCAGCTGCGGCTCCGCAAATGCACACCATCTATCTCACCCCGTTGCCCTTAGCAACCATGGATATCACCCCACCCCCACTGCTAAGAGGGTTAGAGTACGGTTCGGAAATTGTTTCCCGCAGTAATTTGCCCAGTCAGAGCTCAGAGCCACTTGCATTTGATTTGTGTAAATCTGTGCGATTTAAAGCCCATTGTTTTGAATCTTTGTCTTGAACTCATGTGACTTGGCAACAATGACATTTCAAGCACATGAAGAAGAATTGACACCAGGACTGTCCACCAATTGACTGTCCACCAATTGACTGTCTCCACCAATTGACTGTCCACCAATTGACTGTCCACCAATTGACTGTCCACCAATTGACTGTCCACCAACTGACTGTCCACCAATTGACTGTCCACCAATTGACTGTCCACCAATTGACTGTCCACCAATTGACTGTCCACCAATTGACTGTCCACCAATTGACTGTCCACCAATTGACTGTCCACCAATTGACTGTCCACCAATTGACTGTCCACCAATTGACTGTCCATTGAAATGCCAATGCATTTCATCTAACACAATGTCTGCCACCAATGAAATACACAGAGGAAAATCCCTTTTTATTACAGCATCTTTTTTTTCTCTTCTGGAAACCACCTCTTGATTTCACACTATGTGACAGCCTTCATCTCACCAAGCAGCGTTATTCAGTGAGTCGGCCATGTTGGAGAGCCAGTGGCCATGTGCTTGCCATACAGTGAGACTGCAAAACAGAAGACAAATGAAGGTGTATGGAGAGAAATAGCCTATCACAAATATTCCATCAGGGGGCCTGGGGCGCCAGAGCAGAGGGAGGATGCAGCGGAACTTTATGTTGTGTGCTCAGGCAGTCTGTATTTGTATGTATTATGGATCCCCATCAGCTACTCTTCCTGGGGTCCGGCAAAATTAAGGCAGTTATACAATTTAAAAAACCTTACAATACATCCATTACAGAATTCACAACACACTAAGTGTGTGCCCTCAGGCCCATACTCCACTACGACATGTCTACAATGCAAAATCCATATGTACGTGTGTATAGTGTGTATGTTATCATGTGTGTGTATACATGTGTCTGTGCCTATGTTTTTGTTAATTCACAGTCCCCGCTGTTCCATAAGGTGTATTTTTACCTGCTTTTTGAATCTGATTCTACTGCTTGCATCAGTTACCTGATGTGGAATAGAGTTTCATGCAGTCATGGCTCTATGTAGTACTTTGCGCCTCCCGTAGTCTGTTCTGGACTTGGGGACTGTGAAGAGACCTCTGGTGGCATGTCTTGTGGGGTATGCATGGGTGTCCGAGCTGTGTGCTAGTATTTCAAACAGACCTTTCAGCTTATCAACACCTCTTACAAGAACAAGTAGTGAGGAAGTCAGTCTCTCTTCCACTTTGAGCCAGGAGAGATTGACATGCATGTCATTAATGTTAGCTCTCCATGTACTTTTAAGGGCCAGCTGTGCTGCCCTGTTCTGAGCCGACTGCAATTTTCCCAAGTCCCTCTTTGTGGTACCTGACCACACAACTGAACAGTGGACCAGGTGCGACAAAACCAGGGCCTGTAGGACCTGCCTCGTTGATAGTGTTAAGAAGGCAGAGCAGCGCTTTATTATGGACAGACTTCTCCCCATCTTAGCTACTGTTGTATCAACATGTTTTTACCATGACAGTTAACAATCCAGAATTACTCCAAGCAGTTTAGTCACATCAACTTGCTCAATTTCCACATTACGAGATGTAGTTGAGGTTTAGGGTTTAGTGAATGATTTGTCCCAAATACAATGCTTTTCATTTAGGAAATATTTAGGACTAACTTATTCCTTGCTACCCATTCCGAAACAAACTGCAGCTCTTTGTTAAGTGTTGCAGTCATTTCAGTCGCTGACATGTATAGTGTTGAGTCATCCGCATACATATGTAACGGAAGTGAAATAGCTAGCTAGTTAGCGGTGGAGCACGCTAAATAGCGTTTCAATCGGTGGCGTCACTTGCTCTGAGACCTTGAAGTAGTGGTTCCCCTTGCTCTGCAAGGGCCGTGGCTTTTGTGGAGCGATGGGTAACGATGCTTCGTGGGTGACTGTTGTTGATGTGTGCAGAGGGTCCCTGGTTCGCGCCCGGGTATGGGCGAGGGGACGGTCTAAAGTTATACTGTTACATTGATGCTGTCGACCCGGATCACTGGTTGCCGCGGAAAAGGAGGAGGTCAAAAGGGGGGTGAGTGTAACGGATGTGAAATGGCTAGCTAGTTAGCGGTGGTGCGCGCTAAATAGCGTTTCAATTGGGGACGTCACTTGCTCTGAGACCTTGAAGTATTGGTTCCCCTTGCTCTGCTGCAGCCTTTGTGGAGCGATGGGTAACGATGCTTCGTGGGTGACTGTTGTTGATGTGTGCAGAGGGTCCCTGGTTTGGGCGAGGGGGCGGTGTAAAGTTATACTGTTACACATAGGCACACTGGCCTTATTCAAAGCCAGTGACATGTCGTTTGTAACAATTGCTTTTAACAAAGGGCCTAAACAGCTACCCTGGGGAATTCCTGCTTCTATCTGGATTATGTTTGAGAGGCTTCCATTAAAGAACACCCTCTGTGTTCTGTTAGACAAGTAACTCTTTATCCACGTTATAGCAGAGGGTGTAAAGCCATAACACATACGTTTTTTCCAGCTGCAGACTATGATCGATAATGTCAAAAGCTGCACTGAATTCTAACAAAACAGGCCCCACAATCATATCATCAATTTCTCTCAGCCAATCATTGGTCATTTGTGTAAGTGCTGTGCTTGTTGAGTATCCTTCCCTACATGCGTGCTGAAAGTCTGTTGTCAATTTGTTTACTGTGAAATAGCATTGTATCTGGTCAAACACAGTTTTTTCTAGAAGTTTACTAAGGGTTGGTAACAGGCTGATTGGTCGGCTATTTGAGCAAGTAAAGGGGGCTTTACTATTCTTGGGAAGCGGAATGACTTTAGCTTCCCTCCATGCATGAGGGAACACACTTTCCAGTAGGCTTAAATTGAAGATGTGGCAAATAGGAGTGGCAATATCATCCGATATTATCCTCGGTAATTTTCCATCCAGATTGTCAGACCCCGGTGGCTTGTCATTGTTGATAGACAACAATCATTTTTTCACCTCTTCCACACAGACTTCACGGAATTCAAAAATTGATAATTTGGTCAGATATACTTGGATGTGTAGTGTCAGCGTTTGTTGCTGGCATGTTATCTTGCCAATGAAAAGTAATTAAAGTAGTTGGCAATATCAGTGGGTTTTGTGATAAATGAACCATCTGATTCAAAGAATGATGGAGCAGAGTTGGCTTTTTTCCCAAAAATTTCATTTAAGCTGCTCCAAACCTTTTTTACTATCATTCTTTATATCGTTTATCTTTGTTTCATAGTATAGTACATTTTTATTTTTATTTATCTTAGTCACATGATTTCTTAATTTGCAGTATGTTTGCCAATCAGTTGGGCTGCCAGACTTAATTGTCATACCTTTTGCCTCATCCCTCTCAACCATACAATTTTTCAATTCCTCATCAATCCAAGGGGATTTAACTCTTTTTACAGTCATTTTCTTAATGGTTGTGTACTTATTAGTAAATGGAATAAGCAATTTCATAAATGTGTCAAGTGCAGTGTCTGGTTGCTCCTCATTACACACCACAGACCAGCAAATATTCTTTACATCATCAACATATGGATGCCAACATCATATTTGTCTGTGCCTCTCAGTTTTAATATTGGACTAAATGTGTCCCCTGGATAGAGTAAATTGTGTGCTGCACTGGAAAAGCATTGCTGTGTGATTAATATTTCATAAGACAGTGCATCTGCTAGGACTTGGTCTCTTTCGCTCCCTGAGCCTTAATTTCCTTGTGGAGGATGCCAGAGTGTCTGTCTGAGCAGGTTAGGCTACACCGCTGGTTTTGAGTCAGCTAGGCATCCG
Organism: Oncorhynchus tshawytscha; assembly: GCF_018296145.1. NCBI lineage: Eukaryota > Metazoa > Chordata > Actinopteri > Salmoniformes > Salmonidae > Oncorhynchus > Oncorhynchus tshawytscha. The sequence continues at coordinate 23,192,477 of NC_056442.1, read as the reverse complement.
TTTTATGATTAAGGGCACAGGAGGCCACAGTGCAGCTGTGTCATGCATGAATCCATGGGAAATCATCTCCTTATATGGAGGGGGAGGGTGTTGCATGGTGCATCAAGGGGTTTAAGAAAGGTGCATACATTAACTGAAGCAGGAATTCAGAATGTCACCAAAGTTCTGCTCAATAAATCATTTGGCGGGCTTAGCTTGGGAGGGTGGATGGATGGCTCCTCTGTTACACTCGGTGGAGTTTCTACACTCTAGTCTACCCAGACCAGCCATGCTTCCTCAACAACAACAACAACAACACAGTGGGCTCTCCCCAGTAACCCTAAGTTAGCTGTTCTTTTGGGCGTGGCCAATTGGCCCCAGAGTGGGGTGTTTGCCTTTTGTGTGGGATCACCAGCTAGAACGGCTGGCTTTGCCATGCCTCTGACCAGTTTAGGCAGGCTGGAGCCAACGTGCCTGAAATATTTCATCATTCCTTCCCCTCCACCACTGGCTGATCCAATCAGAGAATACATTATTTTCACCTGCTATCTGAGTGAGTGAAACCCAATGTCATTTGGATGTCACAGACAGGTAGAGGGAAAGCTGTCTGTGCCTGGAGAGGCTTTCGCCGCCTCTGATGAAGTGTGTGTAGGGTAATGATATATTTGCCATTCAAGGGCTTGATCATAAATAACACCCATTCAGATACACCATTACATTTTAGTCATTTAGCAGACACTCCTATCCAGAATGACTTAAAAGGAGCAATTAGGGTTAAGTGCCTTGCTCAAGGGCAACCGACAGATTTTTCATCTAGTCGGCTCAGGGATTTGAACCATTGACCTTTCGGTTACCAGCCCACCGCTATTAACCGCTAGGCTACCTGCCACCATCACAGACAGTATGAATTAAGTGCCAACCTACAAGGGATGGGAGCTTTGAACAGTGTCATATTAATGGCTTTAGTTTTTGTTATTCTGCATTGGATGTCTCTCAGCTCTCAGACCCAGACATCCCACAGCCAGCAGAGTCCCTCTACAGGGACTGAAACATAAAATCGAATGTACCCCAAGCAGTGGAGGGATTTCAGTGTCAACACATTTAAGTGAAGCTGCGAGGGCGTTGTGAATGGCATAGGCAGAGCTCACAAGGTGTTTGTCTCTGCCTCCCTAACGCCTGGCAACAGCGTGTGCGTGTTTGTATTTGAGCGTACACGCCTGCTGTGCGCGTCAGGAAGCAAGTGTGTGTGTGGGGGTGTTGGGTGCCTCAGCTCTGGCAGGCTCAGCTGAAGGCCGTGTCTGGCTCACGACACTACCTGTCAACTCCAGTTCCCGCTTTCTTGTCCAGGGCGACAAGGTCTTATTTTAAGAAGCCGGTTCCTGCAGCCTGATGACCAGCACGTGCTCTGACACGCAGCCGTAAACACAGGCGCTGGCAACCAATCGAATTGCATCTGCAGCCACTCCATGTACTGCACATAGATTTACAATAGGCTGACACCACTGTCTATAAATGTGTGGGGTTACAGAAGGATTAAGCCTTCCATTTAATCAATGTGGACTGCAGAAACAATGACGAAGAATAGGAAGACCATGGAGGAGGAGTCAGGGTTAAAGAGAGAGGGGGGGGGAGAGGGGGAACTTTTCAATGCCTGTGCTTTGATGCATGCCTCAAATCAAATCAAATTTTATTTGTCACATACACATGGTTAGCAGATGTTAATGCGAGTGTAGCGAAATGCTTGTGCTTCTAGTTCCGACAATGCAGTAATAACCAACGAGTAATCTAACCTAACAATTCACAACAACTACCTTATGCACACAAGTGTAAAGGGATGAAGAATATGTACATAAAGATATATGAATGAGTGATGGTACAGAACGGCATAGGCAAGATGCAGTAGATGGTATCGAGTACAGTATATACATATGAGATGAGTAATGCTGTATATGTAAACATATAAAAGTGGCATTGTTTAAAGTGGCTAGTGATACATGTATTACATAAAGATGGCAAGATGCAGTAGATGGTATAGAGTACAGTATATACATATGAGAAGGGTAACGTAGGCAATGTAAACATGATATTAAGTGGCCTCAGCCAGCCCCTAAATATTTCTCAATACGAATTAAAACAGAGTGGAGCCTATAGGGAGGGGGACGTCATCAGGGCTTATAGTCATTGTCAACTGAGGTAGCCTGTGCACTGGAATTAAAGAGTGCTCGAAAATCTTATCTGACTCAGGAGAGAGCAAGGCACCTCGAAGATATATCTGTGTATTTTAATCTGGCTGATTTGAGACATCCATTAGCATTTAGACTGAAAATGTTGGGGTTTTGATGTGCGCAGTCTCACTCTCTTTTTCTGGGTCCATTTAGGTAATGTCACTTTCCACGGGACATTAATCTGTGTAATTAGGTTTGAGCCACACTCTCCTCTGAAGCAGATCGTGACTGGCTAGAGTACCTTGCTTTTTTTGTTGCACTTTCTGCCCTGGAGGAAAACAGGTGTGATGCATTATTTTCTCCTGTCTACTTTCTTTCTTATCGTCTGAATTCAGTGCTCATCGAGAGCAGGGAGGAAGCAATGGAGTACATGAACGTTTGACAATGGTGACTCGCTGATGTACTGTGATTCACTGCTGAGGCAAATATGGAACACGCCTCTGGTTAGCTATGAAAATGAGGGAGGTTGTTTGCTTGCTGTGTGTTGTCAGACCATCCCAACCAACCTTCCTATAACCAAACAAACCAACGATTGGGTAAACCATAGACTGTCATCCCATACCTAAACCAACTGCCAGTTCAAAGTTCATCCGCCCCAAAATGGATGCCATGACTGTGTCTTCACATGTCCATCCATCCCCACCTGTAGGTGATTTATGGGCACTTTCCCCAAATCTGTGTTCACAATGCATTTAGATACTTCCACACACAGCACAGGACGTTGACCTTTCTAGATGTGCTGATTAGTTCATGTGTTGCTCACGGCAGAGTCCACGTCGACGCCAACGCCTCTGCTCATGCGTGGGAGACCTATGAGTTGCAGCTGTCGTAGCCACCCAATAGTGCAACACTCCTGTCCTGAAGTGATGCTTTACCAGGGATTTCTCTATAATCTGGTTATGTGTGCCCAACCTGTCAATCTCAATCACGTTTGTTGCTGTGCCAGCCTCCCGCTGGGCCAATGGTGATCCATTCTGTCGATTAACTGTATGCTATCTCATTATCATCTCCCCCCCCACCAGTGCTATGCAGAGGGCATAGATAGGATAGGGACCGGCCATGGGTTTCTCCATTTAGACACAGGGGAGGGGACCTGTCACAGAATATCTATGGAACAACAGAGCTACACAACTGTGAAACACACCATTTTGTTTGTCAGTCCCTCTGCCAACCCTAGTGGATGTGAAAAACCTCTTTCCACAGATGGGGAAAATGTCAACCCTGCGCTCTAAATCTCAGGAGGTAAACAAGTGCATATTCCTCCAACGCTGGGCATTTTCATTAGCTTAGCTGTAACCCACTTGGTGTAGTACAGAAAGCAGGCTTAAGGAGTTACTCTCACTAAGTATCACAACGACTAGCCAAGTGAGCTAGCATGACAACACTCACTCACTACCTTCCATATCAGGTCACAGTCCTGATATATAGGGAGATTTTCTGGATTCATACTATAAAAAAAATGTACACGTAGACGTATAAATATTTTCTATGATGAATACACAAATGTTCAATATGTGATATTAGAAAGTTAATATGCTACTTTTATTGCTGATTATTCATCAGCCATAAAATTCAAGGCAAATGATGCAGTAAAGTAAAGGATTACAATCAGAAAGCCCAAAGGCTTCTGTGGTTTGGTTTGTGTTGTAATTCAATTAACTTGTTTTTCTTATTTACAGCTCTAACAAGGCCTCCTTGTTAGAGCTTTGTTGGCTACCTAGTTCAAGAGGGCAGTAAGAGATCATCTTCACAATAACTTACACATTTTTTTTGCTTCTCTTAAAGTTGAGGTAGGATTTACCTTCTGATAAAAACACTCTCAAAGTATTTGGTGATGCCGTGTGTGATTTCTAGTGGGAAAACTTCAGATAGCCCCTATTGAGCGCTGAGATATGTGGTACGGTCGGTATCAATGCACTCGCTCCTTCTGCAAAGACTATTGCTCCAAACCTCGATAGCCAGCCTGATCATAGCAGTCCTCCTGAACTCAGTTAGCGATGGTAACTAATGTGAGTCAGGCTAGTTTTATACATTGTTTTGGCTCAGAGCCTGTGAAATGAACTGCGGGTGCTTTAGCAGGAATATAGCAAAACAAATCACTTTGCTTCAGAGAAACATATCCACACCGAAACACAAAAACAGGCCCTTTCATCTCAGGTTTGACTAGATTGGTCTAAAAACATTGGCCAGTACTGTACAGTAAGAGAAGGATTCTGGCTTAAATCCAGAATACAGGGGAATGGAGCAGACATTCTTCACACTGGTCCTTACAGTATGCACACTTGCTGTGCAAGAGGTACATCAGCGTGTCAGTGCCTCAGCTGGAAAGGTCTGTTTACTCAGAATGTCTCGGGGGACAAGTCTCATTTACTCAGCTGCCTGAGCAGACACCCGTTTCTCCCCTGGGCCTGCAATGCTTGTCCTTCAAGGGAAAATGGCAGCATTTATTTGTTCTGTTTGAAAAAAGTTATTTTTATTTTTTTAAACAGTCATTTGGCTGGTGGCACCAGATACCCAGCAGTATATCACTGTCCAGAGTCTAATCTAGTGCTCCATGCCCTTCAGTCTCTACGCAGGTCCTAAAATGTATTAGCAGTTGTGCCAAACGCACACAAACAGGCAATTCGCGCTCTATAAATCGACTCCCCCTCTGCGAGTCATTGGAAAAACAGGACAAACAACAGATTAAATACACTGCAATGCGCCTTATTAGCATGGGTGAACTGAGTGGCCCTGTTAGTCAAGACCTATCAGACTATGGTCTCCTCTTTAGCCATACAACCCTGAATCTCTGGCCCTATGCATCAGGATCCACTTCTACTGGCAAGCCATGGTGTTGAAAGGCCATCCCCAAATTCTTCCAACATTAACTTATTTGCGTACCAATTGAATTTGAAACATTCTTGGGTGCGTTTTTTGTTGTTGTTGTTGTTGTTGCATGCGCCAGTACAAAACCCCCTTTCAGTTAACCCACTAGCCCAGATTCTTGCAAGCCATCCCGAAATCAGAATCACATGACATACCATTCCACACACATTCCAGAGAAGGAGAAGATCTATACCCCTCTGTTCTCACACTGTTCCTTTATTTCATGATGCATGTACAGGTCTGAAACTCCACGTTTAAAAAAAAAACAGACATCCTCTCCTCTGTATAAAGCGGAAGATTAAAAATCCTCCATTAATGCAAGAAGCTGAGGCATCTGACTTGTTACATTTCGACAACATTTCCACTCTGATACACACTGGACGGTCTGTGCAATCACTCCCCCACAAACACACACCCAAGCACAAGGCAGACATACTCCAACATTTCCAGATGAGGTGCATGTACCTCGTAATATTATGGAGTAGAAATGTATTTTACATTTTTTTTTTTTCACTTCTCAGACTTTGACATTACATTTGTGACGTTGTATAGATGAGACCCAGGATTGCATCCACTGTGTCAAAATAGAAGCACGGACCATAAACCATTACATAACACATACATTATGTTTAGAGGCTTACACTGTCTTCACTGGCCTCAGATGCATTGGCTTTTGGCTGATTGTTTCCCAGCTGGACCCTGTTGGCATCGCAACAGATGTAAAATACATTTATTGAGTATATACTAACAACCCTCACACACGCAAACAAGATCACACACATGCAGCAGTACAAAATGACTGCTAATTTATCCTACTGTAAGTGCATTAGCCAGGTCACCTATCCCATTGACCTACAAATTACTTACACATGGGGTATTTCCGCACGTCTCCCTAGTAAATCCGAACTCGGGCATTCAGTATCATTCATTTGCAGAAATCCCATGAGAAATCGAGAGCTTGGGACTATAACGATCTATTTGTTAAAATATAATTCTGAGATAATTGGCTTTAAAAGTTCCGAACCTGCATTGGTTTGAATGGCGTTAGCAATGTTATCTTGCACTCTTTTGAACTTAACATAAATTGGGGTATTTAAAGTACTGTATAGGTAGAGAACATTGAACAGAACAAGGCTATGTCAATAACTCAATTTTGTCAAAAATGCAGATAGAACCGGATAAATCGAAAGCTCTCTTTAGGTTTGACATAATAAATGTTGATATGCAGATAAATGTGTACTTTGTCTCATCAAATGCCCAAAGAGAAATGCTCAAAGCATTTGCCGTTATTAAGTCTTCCATATAGATTCTAAATCACACACATAAATAAGTTACAAAACCATCATGACAGACCAATCAACAAAAGTGCTACTCTGGCATGGTAAGACACATTATGAATGCCATTAGAGATCGTTACAAATCAGGCCCATTAAGTCATGGGCCACTTCTGCCAGCAGGTTGGTGGAGGGATTCAGATAAATACCAAGCCCACATTTTGATTGGGCCAAACAGTTCTTAATTTCTCGTTTTTCTCATATGGCCTCCTTGTTAATGCATTACGCAAGGCCCTGAAATGCAAAGGTATTCTGGGACTGTCCGACCCCTGAATCAGGTGTGTTCCAGGCTCACCAGGGGTGTGTTGTGCCCCCTCTGTGACACTTTTGTCCCTCGGGTTGGCGGGGGCCCGTTGACGTAGCTCAGGGCCAGTTGGAAGGAGAGAGCCAGGGAGTTGGAGCGGTGGCACTCTGGGTCCATGAGGAGTGCTATAGGCAAGACCAGCAGGGCTAGGAACACAGCCAGCAGGACGACCAGGAACACTGGGCTCCTCAGAGTCTTTAGTACCCACACGGCCCCCAGGGGCCAAAAGCGGAACTGTGTTTGTCTTTTAGGGCACTCATCTGGCCTACAGGAGAAGCGTGGATAGAAGGAGCGTGATTATAATTCTAAGTCTCAGCATTGTTTAAGTCCGGGGTTGTTATTGACCTTGGGGACTGGGAGTGTGTGCTGTTTTTAATGTCAATAAATCACATGGAGGAGTGAGATTTGCTATCTGTCTAATTGGTATTGATTGGAATATCAAATGTGAAATGTCACGACAGGTATTTGCAGCGTTGGTATTATATATAGACACACTCAAATACACTTATAAGTAAAAACTATGATAGTACTGTAATATAAATTGAACCAAAGCATTGAATATTAAAACATATAGGCTGCGTTTACGCAGGCAGACTAATTCAGATTTTTTTGCCCAATTATTGGCAAAAGATCTGATTGGTCAAAATATAAACAATTGGGCAAAAGATCAGAATTGGTTTGCCTGTTTAAAGGCAGCCATAGTTTCCACGTGAATAAGACTTTACTCACCGTTGCTCACTATGGACCACCTCCCATGAGGCATTGCAGTGTGGCTCTTCCTCTGGAGACTGGCAGAGAAAGAGGAATGAACAGAGAGAGGGATTGTGTACACACGCACACACAGCTAACCCGACAGGGGATGCATTCATTGTGGCCTCTGCACTGTAGGCCTAGCTATACAACTTTTTACAAGGCAGCTGGCAAAGATACTATTATTTTTTTATTTATTTTTACTTCTACTGTGATCTGCATACAACCTGTCATCTTCAGTACATTGCTGTACATTTTGAAGACAACAGGTGAATTAACTTGATCTTACAAGCTGCCATTAACTGTTACGGCAATAATAAATCATGTGATACTGTTACCTGTGGGTTTAATTGAAGTCTTATAAGCCATCCTATCAGACTTGAGCTGGAGGTCACATGACTGTAAGGTGTAGGGGGTCAAACACAGCTCCTGGGGGCGTGTCTGAACGGGGATGTACCTGTACCTGGCACAGGCTAGACTCATTCTACATGACAGTGTTTATATGCAACAAAGGCCAATTGTAAATCAAAAGAGACTCATAGATGCGGCCCAATAAGGTTGCCACACACACACACACTCTCATGGGACCAACCCATCAGCCCCTTGTCCGACGATCTCTCTCTATCCCCTCACTGGGTTTTGACTAACGCTCGTGGCCTATGGTGTGTCTGGTCTTTATGCGCTCGCCTGCAATTACGACAGACATTAAAAAGCCAGTTAACGCCAGAGCTCTCCTCCGTCCCTGTAAAGCAGCCAATTAAGCCTCGAGCGCAGAGACATTAAAGGAGCCCCTTTGAAATGGAAATGGGTCCTCCGCAAGGTTTGAGGCTTTGTAGTGAAATCAGGCTTTCCATCAGCACAGCGATTCACTTTCTTACGGACGTGTCCCCCTCTGACAAACAGAATGCTTTAATCAGGCTGGGCTTCAGACAGCTTAATTAGAAAGAAAAAAGACCCCTCTCCCAAAAAAACGGAAGGGGAAATATTCCTGGGCGGTTTCTGTTTTGGTGACACTTAAAAAACATAGCCTCTGCTACGCCGATGCATTTATAAATCACCATCTTATTGATTTGTTTACGGGAAAGACGAGGTATAAAATAGACACTTTGTAGGCGATGTGACACACCCAAAATAGCGGGCAATGAATTTAAAGCTGCATGCAACAAGATTCACATGATTCAATGAATATTTACTTTTTTTGCGGTTTCACCAGTGTTAAATTCTCCATGCATTTTTTGCAAATAATGCATGGGAAAGTCAATTCCTAGAGTTCTTCGCAGTAAAAGTGAGCCTTTTCCAACATACAGGTCTGCATATAACCAAACACCTTTGCGTGCATGTCTCACTGTACAGTACACTCTCCTCTCTGGACCACAAGCAGAACCTAATCAGCGTGGAAGGTCAGGAGTCTCGTGGAGGCTCCAGGGTACACTTCTCTGCCATTCCAGAAAGCTAGAGGATGCTCATGGGATGCAATATGTTGCTCAATGAAAGGTACTGTTGCTAGCACCTCATTCCTCCAACTTCACTCGGTTCAGACTGCGCCGTCTGTTCTTTTTTTGGGTGTGTGCCAAGTTGAATGTCCTCAAAGGATCAGAGGGTTTCTGTCTAAGACAGTGTTTTCACTCTAATTTGGAGGCGATATTATGGTTCGGGGGGGGGGGCACTGGATCAGTCTGTTAAAAGGCTTAGGAGTTTTACTGGGTTTAAGGTGTACCTTCCAAGTACTGTCGGTCTGGACAACCTTGGAGCAGGCTCTGTGCTGTTGGACCGAGGGGGTTTTAGAGGGGACGGTGTGTCCGTGCGTCTGTCCCAGCCAGGCGCTGATGCGGTCAGGGTCAAAGCTCACAGGCTACTGGGAGGGTCCATCGGGCATGGAGGTCGTCCAGTGGCCAGAGAGTAGAGGTTTGCCATCTCTGACACTCTGGATTATGGGAGGTGAGAACACCACTTGGCCTGCATACTCAAACCTCCTCTCCGGCCTCTGGAAACACCAGCCACAAGTGAGGATAGATAGTTCATTCCAGGTCAAATTGACACAAACATTTCATTGAGATTTTTGGTTTTAATATGCAAAAACCCTGACGGGTCTTTGTAGTCTTTATATTTCTGGCTTAAATCAGATGCTAAAATCATACCTACATTTCTGCATCTTCCACTATAAAATCCAATGGGTTTGGTTATGAGTTCAACACAATCAGTATTATTAGTCACACCAGCAAAACAAAGCTTCTCTGTACTGACACCGATGATAATGGAAGTATTGGCTTTAGGCTTAACTAAAAAAAAAGCTATGTTAGCTTTTTCCTCACATACACATACTCCACCCCTCTTGTACACACAATAACTCCTTGTTAATCGAAGTGAAGAACAACATTGTGTGTCATCATTTCAATGGATCATTATTTGTTTCACACATACTTCAGTATTCACTGTCCAATGCATTATTCAAATTCCTTTGCCAGTTGAACACAAGTTTACATTCCTGATAATATTGCAAAAACATGTTGACCTGCGTGTGCCTCTGAGCCTAAGGGAACAGTGGTCGAGCGAAGAGCCAAAATAAAGATCAGTAGGAGGAGCTTGGTCTACTCACCATTTCCTCTGCTGCTCTGTCATTTATATCAGACTGAGAGCCTATGTAGCTGAGGTAACTCCGCCTCTTTACACCATCTCTGGCCAATGGCTTTTCTCGATCTGTTTGAATGAAGCACACCTCAAATCTGGTGCCAAGCCTCACCGACACATATCGAAAACAATGACAGCGTTAATCATTTAGAAATGATCTCATGGCACCCCAATGGAACAATAGAACAAGTGGATTATTCTATCGGCGTCATTAACCTTTCTTTAAATCGCCTACCTGTGTTGGCGCTGAAATATGACAAGTCGGCGTTGGATTGGGAGACGGGGCCCCCGATGTCGACGGAGGGGTCCCACTCCAGCACCATGTGGTCCATGTTGGGGGGGGTTCTGCTGGTCTGGGGCGCTGCTCTTCTCAAACACACCATCCTGCTCCAACAGGACCTCAGACGGACAGCCGGAGTCAGAGGCTTGAGTCAGTACACAGTCATCCTCAAACACCTGACAAAGGAAAGATAGAGGGAGAGAGAAAGATAGAGGGAGGGAGAAAGATAGAGGGAGGGAGAGGGAGGAAGGATAGGGAGAGGGAGGAAAGATAGAGGGAGGGAGAGGGAGGAAAGATGGAGGGAGAGGGACGAAGGATAGGGAGAGGGAGGAAAGAGGGAGGGAGAGGGAGGAAGGCTGAAGGGAGAGGGAGGAAGGCTGAAGGGAGAGGGAGGAAAGGAGGACATATAAATGGAAGAGAACTACTACAGGATGCTATAAAAACACACTAAATGGTAGAGTTGTTCTCAGTTTGGCCTGGAACAGCATGGGCATATTCCACAACCCCAAATCCCCTCTCCTTCCTTCACTAGCTTCCTTTGACCCATATAGGCCTTTCAGAACTGTGGACAGAAGCTTAGGAGAAGAAATCGTGCAGAAAAGCAGGGCCTTAGAGTGGCTGGTGCAGTTAAAGATACAGGTTAAGCGTAGCCTACCAGTCTCATGCTGAGCAGGCGTGTGTGCAGACAGCCCACTCCCTCAAATATGTGGGCAGAGTAGAGCAGCAGCTCCTGCAGCCCTGCCTCGATGTCTTGGGTGTCCTCTGGCTCGCTCTTCTGGATCAGCGCCTCGCTCCGCTCCAGGAGACCGTTCAGACGCCCTGCAGTCTCCCCCACCGCCTCCTGGAAGCTCTGAGGCCAAACACACACACAGCACATCAGGGAGGAGACATTTACTACGGGAAGGGCCGTAAGAATTGGTACTGGAATCAGGTAGAAGCATATCAGGCACGTCCGGGACAGTTCATGGGAATCACAGATAAATGACCAGGTAAAGCAGATGCAAAATGTTGTTAGGCGAAAGTGAGGACCACTGATTGCGTGGTCAGATTACTTGGCTGGTCAGTCCTGTCCAGTACAGTCCTAGGCCATGTCCTTTACCTGCAGCTCCCACATCTTGTCACAGGTGTCCCATCCAGAGAAGTGTTCCACCTCGGTCAGCCTAAGGTCCATGTCAGCAAGCCACACAGCCATCTCCTCCCGCTGGCCCTCAAACTCCTCCCGCTGGGACACACGGTGCTAGGGGAGGGGCAGGAGGAGACGGGGTAGGAAAGAGAGCACGTGAAGCGAGGGGAGGGGAAATATAACATTGTATGCCAAGAGAGGTGGAGGTATAGCTATATAGATACAGAATAATAGTCTAGTCCAATGCTGGCATCTGAATTCATTTGGGAGGAATCAGATGTAGCTCAAAAAAGAAAATGTCCCCCTGCCTTAGACATCTGTGTGATGAAGGAAGGGGTATCTTGCACCTCTTACCTTGAGTCTGCGGCAAACACTCTCAATGGTCCCATGTAGGCGGTCCCAGCGTTGACCACAGTCCCTGGCCATGCCCAACAGGCGTGACCGCATGGCCCCATCAAAGAGCCTGGTCAGGGTCCTGTTCCTAAGAGTCAGACTGTCCAGCTGCACCAGTTGAGCCCCAGCCTGGGTCCTCAGGCTCTGGGAGGGGAGAGCACAACAACTGGGGGTTTAGATTGAACAGTAGAGAGATACTCGTTCTATTATACAGGTGAACGAAACAGTTCTGAAATAACATCTCTATTAAACCTGTAATAACAAGGACAGTGTCTCTACGCAATGACTGAGGACATAAACACCAACATGGGGCTGTAGATGGCCATTAGATGGTCTGATCTGGTCTCCTACCTCAACCTTCTCAAGCTCCTCCTTGGCAGTGACAAAGAACACATGGGCAGATCTGGGGGAGTCGGCAGCCTTCTCCGCCAATCGGAGCCAATTGCTGAGAGATGAATGAGATGAATGAACTCATGCCATAGCACCCATTTTCTTTCCAACCTTTGTGAGATACATAAACAAACAAAGGCCAGACTGGTAAATGGAAAAGCACATTAATTAGGGTAGTGTGGTTCACTGCAGTTGATCAATATAATCTACTATCCATTAATTAACTGTCCACATTAATTAGGACGTAATCCTTCAATCAGCAAATACACTTGAGAAAACCCCATTGAGGTCAGAAGAGAAGACAAATGTGTTGAGTTGGGAAACACTCACTGGACACATCCATCCAGAGATGGGCTTCCATCTTGGATCAAGCAGGTTCCCAGTGGCAGACAGTCTTGGGGCTCCTCATTGAGCTCTAGTAGAGGCAAGAAGTGGTATTCGGAAAGTAGGGGCTCAGTGTGTTGTAGGATCAGGTCCAATCCCAAGGGGCTGTTCATAGACTTGGTAAGCGACTCGACGTTCATCCTCTTCCGACATTATGTCACTTCTTGTGGTGCAGGGACAATGGTATCCATGACTACCGACTGGGAGTGGCACCCCCACAGGCATCTTGGGCTCCACTTGTCACCTGGATGGCTCCACCTGTTTGGCGTGCGAAAGTGTCACTGCATTACAACACTCCGAAATGAGGTGACAATTAACACATACTTCCAAATGAATTGCGTTGAGTGTATTTTTCACAGTAACATAATGTCTATAGTATGTTATCAGATGGAACCTACATGCTTTCAATGCACCCAGTAAAGGTGCCATCTTTGAAAAAACTATTGTAAAAGGGGGGGGGGGGTCTTTGAGTACACTCAGTGTTGGGTGAGTACCTGAGTTCACCCTGATGGGTTATTCATATAAGTCATTACAAATAGAGTTCTGAATGACTGCCCAGGAATTGAGAGAGACAGCGCAGATGGCGAGTAGCTGAATGCCTCTCCCAAAGTGAGGCAAGTACCCGAATGGCCAAGCGGTTATTTTCTGGGCCATCTAATCGTTTTGCAGTAGCAATCCCTCTTATGAATTATGACTCAGCAGTTCCACACTTCAGACCATTCTAAAGGGGGTTAGGAGCTGAAAACAGAACGTTTTCACATTACGGACTGTTGAATAGGAAATGATAACAGTAGAGTAGTCTTTTGGTCCCATCGATATTGACATTATCCATTGCTGCCTACCTTTAGAAAAATCCTACAACAAAAGATGAGGATGTGTAATGAAACTCGTCTGAAACATGCACTTGTCTGATCCCGTCTGTTCAATCCTGGTTGTTTGTCTGTCATCTCTACAGTAGAGTTTCTCTCTTTCCTCCTTTCTCTCGCTTTTTTTCAGTGACTGGACAGCACATTGGGCAGCACACGTGACTGCACACTGGGCAGCACACTGGGCAGCACACTGGGCAGCACACTGGGCAGCACACTGGGCAGCACACTGGGCAGCACACTGGGCAGCACACTGGACAGCACACTGGACAGCACACTGGGCAGCACACTGGGCAGCACACTGGGCAGCACACTGGACAGCACACTGGACAGCACATTGGACAGCACACTGGGCAGCAGCCTGTCAGATAACGTTTCAGTGTGGGCACAGGTTTGAGGCGGTCAGATCTTTGATAAACTGAAAAGATCAGCAAAAAGACTAATGTTTATCTAAATACCATTTAGAGCAGCGGCATTCAATTTTGGGGTTTTGACCCCTAGTAGGGTCGGGGGGGACTTCAGTGGGGTCGCCAAAAACTAAACAAAGATTTTGTATGGGACAATATACAAACGTTTTTGAGAAAGATAATATTTGTATTTATTGTTTTTTTTTCATTTTGATGTAATGAATTGAAGGTTATTTTTTTGATGCAGTCATTCCTTAAAAAGTAATTCCATGTTGCCGTGCTTCAGTGCGGAAGGCATGTCGTTATGTGAAAAGGAATGACAGCTCCTTCCTGGGTAAGTAGAACAGTGTGGAGGATGTTTCCAATACACATCACTGGAAAGCTACAATCCCACCTGTGAGAGTCCATCGGCCCAACTATCTATACTTAATATTCCTTTAGTATCCCTCCTGAGGAACATTCAGGATTGCAGAAGTTCTTGAGTCAACGCACAGATTTCACAATCAAGTTGGAACTCTTGGCAAACGTCTTTATGTCGTTCTCGGTTGGTTCATTTGTGTGGCACAATGCCGCGAGATACTTTCCATTTCAGCCAATCTCTGAGAGTGACATGCCCACAGCTCTAATGACTAAACTGAAGTCCATAGGTCACAGCGACTGCCAAGATAAACTTTATGCAGGGCAGATGTGAGGCCAGGCTGTCGGTGGAGTCTGATAACTGTATCACACATGATGATAGCAGTTAAAAGGACCACATCAAAAAAAGGGGATGATTTTATCACCCCCAATGTAATTAGTGCTTATCTCATGGAGACAGCAAACAGGGGGCACTAGGTTCACATGGTTACCATGGCATTATGCCAACCCAATCTGCTCACATTACTAGTGTTGTCAATCAAAAGTCCCGTAAACAACTTAATTGAGATGCCCTGGAGACTCAAAACTTCACAACAAGTTAACACAGGAGTGTTCTTTTCCATGGCAGTTTTTAATTTATTTTTAATGCAGAGTTAAATACAAATCCCGACAGTGGAAGTAGCCTGTAGGCTCTTTAAGAATTCCCTCAGCCTTGGAGGCTGATAAATCACTTCACACTTGTGCCCAGAAGAGTTATGAGGGCACCACTCTGGCCCTGGCAGAAGAAAATGCCAAATAGATTTCCCCCGGTCCCTTACCTGCTGAATGCGCCATGGAAGGTCGGCTACTCTGCTACCAGGGGCCTATTGTTAATCATCGGCAAGTCAACGAACCCCTCTGGGCTAATGTCACACTTGATAATCCAGCACAGCAGACGGACTTCTGCAGCACCGACCGGCCTGAGATTGACCTCTGCCCTTAGACTAATGAGACAGGGAATAACAGTACCAACAAGACACAGATTTATCAACAGCCATCTTCTCCTCTTCATATTCCGATAGAAGAGAAAGCAGGGCTTTCAAAATGGCTGCTAGCCAGCCATTAGTTAAATATGAATAACATGAAACGTCCTTTTCTTTTTACTCATGAGAGCAGCGTCAGTCAGATCTCAACATTCATAAGCGCGTGTGGCTGACTGCTCCATCACAAGAGGGCACGGAGTCACTGCATTGGACCTCGAGGCGATGGAGTTGAAAATCGAAAGCAGTTTTATTACTGTTAGGGGAGCTCACCCAATAATGGAACCTGCAGATGTCACAGCTTCGAAAGGGCACTCGTGTAATTTCTGCGTGCTGGGACGGAGAGAGAGAGAGGGTTGGGTAGGTTTCAGTCCCCCCTAGACAGCACAAAGGACAGGGGGCTTCACTGGCTGCAGGTGATGATACTGTCCCAATAGGCTACTTCTCAATGACAGTACATTTACTCTGTTAAACCTTGCTCTTTAGAGTATGGCAAAGGCCAGCAGTGTATATAGTATAGTGCAGTCCAAAGAGACTGGATATCAAGTCACCATTTCAGCACAGATTAGTGCAACTACTTGCCCATGAATACATGAATAGGGATATGACAAGTAAACTAATGCCAGCTTACGCCCACAATGTGCATGCGTCATTTTGCTGTCGGGGTAGGGGTGGAGCAAAGCAGGTGCATCTTGGTAGTTTTCCATAACAATACCCGCATTTGAATAAGTGAGACGGAGCTGAATGAAGCCAAACAGTGAAAGTGCTTGTCTGCTATGGAAGAAAAAACAAAAACTCTCCGGCTCAGACAAAAGGTGAGCTGCTGACGTCGTCAGCCATTTATGGCCCGGACGAGCCCTGCTGCTGTACGAGACAAACGAAAAATAATGACATCGTCAACACAGCCATTAAAGTGTGATTGGCCAGTTGACATTTCCTTGCCTTGATGGATGCTTCGTCAACTGACACCAGTAGCATCCTGGATCCACCTGACGGACAGGCTGGGAGCGGGAACATTACCAGGGAAAAGAGGATCGTTAACCTATGGAGTCAGTCTGCTATTCAGTCCTTGACAGAACGTATTAACTGTCATTTGCCTAACGTTGACTCAACCTCCAGCTCACGTACTCCTGGCTACATGCTCTAGCAGGCCTGGGCAAATCCAGTCCTCGCGTGCCTGATTGGTGTCACTTTTCCTCCATCCCGAGCAAACGCACCTGATTTAAACTAATTGCATTTAACTGAAGATCATGATTAGTTGATTATTGGAGTCGGGTGTGTTAGCTGGGGCAAAAGTGTGACACCAATCAGACCCCCTGAGGACTGGAGTTGCCCAGGCCTGCGTCTAGTGGGACAGCGTCCGGGTACAATAATTGGCAATTGCATCCCTTTAGCCGTCTGATTTGCGGTGGACACTAAACATTTATAGGCAGCTGGGACAAGTCATTCTTTGTCTGGGTGTGGGAAGGCAGCTCCTCTCCTCATGGTGAAAAAAACAAACAGTTATTGGTATGCAGGTCCAATGCCTGGAGCAGAGGCTCAGGGCTGAACAGACCGAGGCACCACACCACTGCATGAATCACATTTATCTGTCTGGATAGTATTAGATGGGCTCTACAGCACCTCCAGTGACCACAGAGTTGGTCTTGCTCAACAAACCTTAACTTCAGCATTTTTTAGTCCTTGCCAACTAGTTCAGTATTTCGACAACTCTGAGGGCAAATGCAATCCGATCAAAGGTACCAGGCACAGTACGCAAAATTAAACAAATAGCAAGCACACAGAGAATTGTGAAAAGTGACAACCGTGCATGTCACCATAGCTGAAATAATGACATCTTTACAAAACACCTACATCTACTCTCATCCCAACATTTACCGTGCCTATTGACACATCCACAGTGCCCGTCTATGTTTTGCAGCGTGCCTGCCCACTCCTTTCTATGCCACAACGCGGGCAGAGTCAGGAGCAGCAGCCGTGGGGGACATCTGTGTTTCCAGTGACAGGTTGGTGGCACAGCCAGCGAGGAGGAGAGAAAAATGGAGCGTGGCTTCACGTCTTCTGCTGCTCCCTACCCATCCCCCTCAAACTCTCTGTGCTCCCGAGACTGCGGCCATTGTGTCGGGAGCACAAAAGACTCAAAGTGAACAAATGTGCCTTTCTGCTGTCCGGATGGAGTGCGAAAGACAGGCCAGGGACACCTGATCTATCCCACTTTCTGCACAGAGATAGAGGCAGCCAGGGAGAGAATATCCCCCAATCAGTCACCCCGAACTGATCCAAGATCAGAACACTTAACACGGTCAGTTGTGCGGGAGAAACGGAGCAGGTCCGGGCCGGGAGAGAGATCTGGTGACCCTGGATGGAAACTTTCTTTCACCATTAACTAGGTTGTTCCTAAATTGAGGGAGACAGAGAAAGAAATGGCAGAGACAAAATGGAGGGCAAAGCAGAAGTGAGAGAGAAGAGAAACAGATTGAAAGGCCAAGAGGGACAGATAGGAGAAATCATGATAGAGTGAGTGAGTTGTGTACTGTAGTATCGAGACAACACTCTGGCAAGATGTGTGCCGCAAGTCTCTGGGACAATGCCCTCAGTGACTGAAAGACAAATATTACTTTCTACCACTACTGCACTCTAATAAAAACATGGGTAAACATCAAATACACTACAAAAGCTCTCATCTTTCATTGACTGCTAGAATTACCAAGCATTTCTTACTAATATTAACTAAAAAGGTGTGTTTGGAATACAATGCTACGTTGGTGAAATCCGACTAGATGTTTCCAACAGCAATACCTCAGTCTGTAGATTTCAAGTGTCTGTATAGTGTATACAGGCCTAAAGTAGGTGATGAGTACAAGACAACAAGGACAGAAAACAGAGGAATGATGTGAACACAAAGGAATAAGAGGCTGGGAACAGGCAGAGATTGTGTGGCCAAGTACACTTTAGGTTACACAGATTATCCTTGGTGTCAGATACACCCCTTATTAAAGAGATTATATCTAAAATGTAGTGCTTGATCAGGCATGGGAAACTGGTGCTCTGGATATCGTGGCTATGCTATTGCTAAGAGAAAGAGGGGAAAAAAACAATCACAAAGAGAGCCCAGCACTGTGGAGTACAATGGCTTTGTGGGGATCATCTTTGTCCAAATGCAGAACACATTCCTCCATTAGTGACCGCACCTCTCTTTAGGGTGAGCATCATGCATCCACACACAATGGAGTATACATGTATATAGGACAGGGGAATGGAACTCAATTCTTAGAGGGTTGGGAGCCCTCCCTCAATTAAACTCAGTGGCTTACAATGTTCCTTGTGTCATACAATTCCTATATTCAACGTTATCAGGGGAAATGAACAGAATTAAATGTGTTTGGCTAAATAACTAAGAGAGCAAGCTAATGAATGTAACGGAAATTGACTGGAATGAAAGCCAACACACACACACAACCTTTTGGGAAACAATTTAGAGGCCTGCAATGGAAGTCTGCAAGCGGGGCATTGACGGACAGATAGACAGACTTAATCAAAACGGATGTCTGGATGGAATCAAAAAATAATCACAACATTGAAAAGTTCCTGTTACACAATAAATGTTGCTTATAGGAGACCATCAGGTAAATAAATCTGACCCTTAATCCAGTTCAGAAATCCTTTTCCTGTCCATTTTCCCTCTCAGCTCTTCATAGTGGGCTTGGAGAGATACTCTACTGCCAGATGCTCTTCTTGAGGACCTGAGCCCCCGAAGAGGGGACATTGTGTGACTACGATTTATAATCCTGAATGATGAGAGGGTATCATATCAATACCGACATGAGAAAGGCCTGCGATTCTCATTCTGATTATTGTCCTCACACCCTTTATCTCTGGTCAGGGATAGTAAAAGTAGGTAGTTATCCAAGATATCCGGATTCATGACTGCTCACAAACTCATGAGTTGGGTTTCACAGCCTGTTGTCAGCCTTCTTGATCCAAGGCCTGGCACTTGTCCAAGGGATGTTGCTGACTGATTCAGTAGTTAATTAGCTGACACCAAGTTCTTCTGGTCAAGCACTGCTCAAAAGAGCAGAATCATTTGATCTAATTACTGGTCACTGATGAAAAAAAGGACTGTTAAAGGGCTGTGAAGATACACTGTCATTCCCATTAGGTTCAGTCATTGGCATTACTGGGTTTTTAGACATCGGCCCTCAAAAGTTAAGTGCATTTTGTTGTGTAAAAGTGCTTTCTAGCTTGTGGAAAAGAACACCATTTGTCAGTGAAACGTAGACGGCTGAGGAGCATTTGGTTCCAATAGGAGTTGTAGGTGCAGCAGTAAGGCTATTGATGCCACACCCTTCAAAAGAAATAACCTCAAGGCACGACAGGGAATCCACCTGTAACAATGAGTCATGCATACTGTATAACACAGCTGCCAGACATACAGTAACCGGTTCCTGTTGAAAACAATTTACGTGGAAATGGCACTTTAGGCCTACAAGTTGGTACTTCCGGAGATAAACACCTCCCATGTTCTTGGATACAGTAATAACATTGACGAAATGTTGAATGTTTTGTTAATGACTCACTTTGTTGTCTCTCGACAAAACAAAACTTGAATGAAATAACATGTACTTTTATATTTTAATAGGCCTGCTCGAAAATGTACGCTGTGTTGACGTCAAAATCATCAATAGCATTGAGACTGGGAAATAAACAGGTAACTTGCGATTCTGCTTGGTCCGGATTCACAGGCGGGATTCATGCAAGTTGGGAGGTCTTGACACTTGGGAGCCCCATTTCGCTCGATGCCTAAATATGATAAACACCTACTCGAAATTCGGAAGGAATATGTGCACGTTTGAATCATCAGCCATAGGATGTTATTTGTGAGGTTTATCCGCTTTCTCTGGTTAAACGTAATCACTATTGGAAGAGCACGCCGTTGTTTAGAATGTACCCGGTGACTTGACCTGTCACAGGTAGTTTGAAACCACACCCCTCAAACGCATACAGTACTCACCTGCGTTAAACTTCCGTCTACCTAAATGTGTCACGTACTCACAATTCTCACCTAAAAATCCGTTCTTTAATCACTTAAAGATGCAGTGGACAATTAAATTGAAGATTATTTTAATTATGTTAAAAATTAAAAATATAATATCTTCATCAAAGGTTATTTCGAGAGTGTAATAAAAAAAACATCTATGAGATGTCTGGATCATTTGAAATAACTGCAAATGTTTATATGAATTATACAGGCTGTGTGCATGGCTCATCTGCCCCCTGTATGTTATTATTCAAATTAAGGCATATTGTAGGCCAGTTACATAAGGATGGCATAAAAAGAAGTTGAAGGGAATTGCATCAGATATTCATTCTAAACTGCAGTCACTGTATACTCATATGAGTATACTATCATTTTCACCCCAGTTGTCTTGAACACAGAGAATATCAGGCCTCCAGAAATAGTGGATTGACTAATATAAAGAAGTGACTCATAAACCCTGTGGTTTAGAGTAGACCCTGTGGCTTTAGGGGACAGTGAAAGAAGATGGGATCTATACAGATTCAGGGTGCATTGTAATTGTATCTGTGTCATAATAGAAGGCACAGCAGATTAACTCACACTGTACTAATAGGCAGCCCCTCCCCCCTCCCCAAGGAGACCCTTTGTTGTTGATTACAGTGAAACAAAGGAGAGGCATCAGCAAGGCAAACTTTTTAAAATGTTTGTATTTAACTAGGCAAGTCAGACAAATTCTTAACGGGCAAATTGTGTGCCTCCCTATGGGACTCCCTATCACAGCCGGTTGTGATACAACCTGGATTCAAACCAGGGTGTCTGTAGTGACGCCACTAGCACCGAGATGCAGTGTCTTAGACCGCTGTGCCACTCTGGAGCCCTTTACCCCACTGTAGTCACATATACAAGGTACAGAGCCTCAGTGTGGAGCGAGACACAGCACAAGGGAGAGAGAGAGAGAGAGAGAGAGAGAGAGAGAGAGAGAGAGAGAGAGAGAGAGAGAGAGAGAGAGAGGGAGAGAGAGAGAGATTCAGGCTTTCACATCAGAATCTGAGATGATGGCTTCACTCTCTCAGCTCATGTCTTAGAGGGGGCTCAGTCAGACGATTTTCGTTTGTGCTTCAGCAGGAACAGGGGGAGTGAGTGAGAGAGATTATATGCTTACCGTGTTCCCGCTCTCCAACCGAAGCTAACGTCAAATCTCTTTTTTAAAAAGGGGAGGGGGGAGATGGGGGAAGGGACGAGGCGTGCGAGATAACTCAGTGAGCACGTCTGAATGGATTACCCACTCTGCTAATTATGAACAAAAAACACTGTAATTATGCATCAGAGTGGTTTTACTCTCCGTCCTCTCTGTTTTAATTATGCATTGGAGTGGGAAGGGAAGTGGGCTCTCCAATTGGCCTTTCCGGGGTAGCAAAAAAGCACAGAGCCACTGAGGCGGAAAGGTGAGGCTTCATTTCATTTCGACAGGGTGCAGGGATGAGGTTCGTCATCAGAGCTCCACAGACCGAATGGCATGGCATCTCAGTAGTCAGTAGAGAGGAAGGTTAAAGCCCTGACTGGATAATCTTTCTACCTGATTTGAGACAGAAGGAAGAAACCTAGTCTTCTGTGGTCAACTTAATGAATTCCATTGAGATATGTTGTGTACAGATAGTATCAGGAACTGGACACTGCGTTGCCTCGGGTGACATGGCATACATTATATAGGGTGGGAGCAAGGTTGGTAGTCAATGGCAGAGTAGATGGGACACTCATTTCCCTTCCAGCGGATCCCTTCCATTTACGGAGAGCCCTCCCAGGAGGGCACAAAATGTCCGTCCCTGGTCTGGCCTATTAACCTAGCATGAAATGGTGCCCCTATTCTGTTGATGTTTATGCTAATTGGGCTCTCCAATGTAAGTCACAGCCTTATCTTTGTGACTGACTTTGTCTGGTGCCTTTGTTAGACTTAGCACATCTATAGGAGTTCTCTAAAGCATGGAATGTTATGTAATGGCTGTGGAATTATTATAATTTTGGGGCATGTGTATTGCCTCCTACTGCCCATAGCTTGCACTACACAAGACAGATAGTCTTTGATCATCTTTGATAAGTCAAATCATTATGTAAGTGGTCTGG
Source organism: Oncorhynchus tshawytscha (assembly GCF_018296145.1). Classification (NCBI taxonomy): domain Eukaryota; kingdom Metazoa; phylum Chordata; class Actinopteri; order Salmoniformes; family Salmonidae; genus Oncorhynchus; species Oncorhynchus tshawytscha. The sequence continues at coordinate 23,170,032 of NC_056442.1, read as the reverse complement.
CAAATTGAGCTGCTTTTCAATGCATACTTGATGCGATATTCATATAATATTCACATTCCTTGTATGGTGACGAATTGAAGATAAATTATGATTAAGTCATCGGCATTGATTTGTAGAGCTCAAAACATGAGACAAATACTATCATTACTGAGCCATTACATATATATAAATAAAGGTAAATAAATATATTACCTGTGTGAGACACAATTTACAGAATGTAAGCTATTCGTCAGGCATTACGATTGTTTTCAAGGTCCAAGTCACATCATCGCAATAACCCCAAGTGGCTATAATTTCCACAAATTAAACCCAATTGTAAACACAAAAAAGTATCTCTGTTACATGAACCCTCCCTCCTTATTGTAGAGTTTCGTACTCCCATTGGAAAAAGCTGCAGTTGTCAGCTCCGGTCTTCATCTCAGACAAGAGTAAACATTTTAGCATTACACTTAGTGGGAGCAAGGCAGGTAGAAGCCTTGGTTAGCATCCTAGCTGATTGAATCTTAGAGGAGTCAATGATTAAAAAAAACATGTCAATGCTGCTCTTTGTCAGGGAGGAATGCTGATGCTGACCAGTGATGTTTCTCAATTTGCCACACAAACAGACTATGTATGACTGATAGATTGGTGCAGAGGCATGTCGTCGGGAAGAAAGACTCCCTGTATTTTGATTATTCAGTTTAACGAGATTGACCCTGATGGTAGCATATTGCACAATGAGCACATTTTATTTCTGTATTTCATGTAGGTCGTCTTTATGAGAATTAGGTAATTTCTGGGTTAAAGCCCAAAACTCTAGAATAGTAAACATTCAGTGCATGTAGACAGGGAAGCTGAGTGATGACGTGAGTCTTGTTAAGGGAATGTTTGTCCAAATCATTCACAGCCGGCAGAGGAAAAATATTTTTCTCAGAGGTTGAGCCTTGAAACTACAGTATTCATTCGGTAGTAATAATGAATCCTTGTAGCACAGGCCTGACATTCTTTCTCCTGTCTGGCTGTGTTTCTGTAATGATGTCAGGTTTCACATGCAAGGATGTCATATGCTTTTCTTTCACAGTATGTCAAATGTTACATTGTAGGATACTGCAATTGGCAAGACAATGTAAACACATACATTACTATGTTAACCATATAATCCCATTCATTAAACATTAAACTGCCACTGGGAGACAGATCACTTCATTCAAGTTGTTTTGTTTTATACATACTCTTCCATTTAGAGTTCATTGTTACATCTAGTTAATGCAGAGTTAACATCAAAGAGCCAGCTATGGTCTGGTTTCTAATCTCCCTCATTGATGTCCAATTGAGTTTCTTTACATTGACGTTGGATCACAGAGTGTAGGATGATTGATCTGTACACTAGTCCCTTTTGAGTCCTGTCAGTTACTGTCAGCATTTGCAAGTCTAACATGCCTGAGATGACACCTCTTTGATCTAAAACATGGATTTACATATAACCTACACAGATCATGTGCCATCTAAATATCATATGGCTACTTGTGTCGTAACTATTATCCAGGGTCGCAGTTATTGGTCATTATTGGCCAGGTCGCAGTTGTAAATGAGAACTTGTTCTCAACTGGCCTACCTAGTTAAATAAATAAAGGTGAAATAAAAATTATAATTCTAAAAACTTTCTTTGAACATGAAACCCCCTTTGGTCAAAGGTCTAAATGGCCATACATAATGTATTCCAAAAGGTACAGTATGATTAAAAATATATATTTCCCAAATATTATTATTATTGATACTAATATATAGTATGCCCTCATGATTATGGGGATGCACTGCCTTCGATAGACAAAAGTAATCATATGTTAGTCTATTAGACAGATATGAACAGCGTACATAAAAAACTCAATAAATATTAACCTATATTCGGTTATTTTACGTGGGGATTTACAAAGCATATCTGATTGGCTCCGGTAATTGACTGGAATGGAGTAGGTTAAGCGCATTACTCTTGATCCGTTCAGTGCGTAAACAGTGACATGTGCCGTCTCACACCACGGATCGAAAATGTTTCAAACACGACAATTGTGACATTAACTATTTCACAAACGTTGTTCGTGAATTGGATTCGGGTGCTAGTATCAGTCGTTGATGGTTTCGTTGTCTCGTTGTGAAGTATTTAGGCTTTGTTCAATAAATTGTGCTCGTGCCCTACTTAAGCCTCTAATGATCAAAGTAAACGCACATATTTTGAGTCTTTAGGAAAAGGGCTCCACCAGCTGGTTACAAAGACAATAGCAGCATATATCAGACAAAGATCTTACATAACTGGGTTATTTATTTGATTTTTTAATTATGTTATTTCACCTTTATTTAACCAGTTAGGCCAGTTGAGAACAAGTTCTCATTTACAACTGCGACCTGGCCAAGATAAAGCAAAGCAGTGCGACAAAAACAACAACACAGAGTTACACATAAACAAATGTACAGTCAATAATACAATAGAAAAATCTATGTACAGTGTGTGCAAATGTAGAAGAGTAGGGAGGTAAAGGCAATAAAAAGGCCATGGAGGCGAAATAATTACAATTTAGCATTAACACTGGAATGATAGATGTGCAGATGATGATGTGCAAGTAGAGATACTGGGATGCAAAAGAGCAAGAGGATAAGTAACAATACGGGGATGAGGTAGTTGGGTGTTCTATTTACAGGCTGTGTACAGTTATTGGCTGGCTGTGTACAGTTATTCAGAGTTATGAATGACTATGTCTACACAAGGCTGCTGTGAATGCTCACAAAATAATTTCGACGTTGAAAATGGACGTCTGTGTAGCCCACATATACGAAAGATCATAAGACTCACTCATGCAAATGTCTTGTGTAAAATCCTAATTTGAGCCAGTTTGATACAGCAGGAAAACAATCATGCAGCAACAGGAAATGTGAATTATTATGTGGACTATAATTAATAGACATTGTTGTTGGAGTTGATCCAATTTTCGTAAGGGAAAATCAAGTATGACATTTCAAAGTGAAAATGACAAACTTCAGAAGCCTTTTAAACCTCAAATACACTACAAGTTAGACATGTTCTGCATTGCAGGAAGGTTCTCCTGCAACAGGGTGATACAATTAACATCCTATTATATCCCAGAGCGCGTAAAACCCATAAATCTATGCGTAAAACAAACAGTAAAGGCCTCTTTTTCTCCGAAGTCTCTGTAGTGCGTAGTGACACCTAAATGCACGGTAAATAACGTAGCCTATGATTTAATTCGATAGCACATCTGTCATTATGTAAAATGTTACATTGTAGGATACTGCAATTGGCAAGACAATGTAAACACATACATTACTATGTTAACCATATAATCCCATTCATTAAACATTAAACTGCCACTGGGAGACAGATCACTTCATTCAAGTTTTTATTTATTCATACATACTCTTCCAATTAGAGTTCATTGTTACATCTAGTTAATCCAGAGTTAACATCAAAGAGCCAGCTATGGTCTGGTTTCTAATCTCCCTCATTGATGTCCAATTGAGTTTCTTTACATTGACGTTGGATCACAGAGAGTAGTCTGACACCATTTTAACAGAAATGCTTGACATGTTTGTCCACGTATAATCACAGAAGCACCATAAAGCACCATAAGGTTAGTATCATCCGTTTCGACCGTACTATCTAATCAGTCAAAAAACACTAATTACAACCAATCACTGCATATATTACTTTGATTCGAGGACATCAAAGTCATTATCCTTTGAACCAAATATGTATATGTTATTTTATGATTAATCTGCGTGGACCGTTTGAAATGGACATCTTCAAAAAAGGTAAAGCCATTATGGGCCATTAGGCATTTTCTTTAATACAAAAAGGGATGTAAATGGCATAATAATGAGGGGTTACATTTGACAATTTATCTTGTTTTTGAACTGTCAATGGATGAGTATATAATCTGGGGTTGATCATAAGACTGCACATTTGAAGGAGGACAGTGTCCCTGGTTGGAGAGGTGAGACAAAAAAGTAGCCCTGAGCACGTACCTAACTGTTTTAGAGGGACTTTTACCCCTGAGCATGGATACGAACAACATTTCAAACTTCAGCATTGAACGCATTTTAGGCACTGAAGTGGGACCTTCTTATACATCTGGAGCCGAATCTTCACAACATTTTGCATGTTTGTCTGGCACCTTCCACCATGGACACTCAAATGCACATAATGAAAACTGGAAATATGGTATGCCTAGGGATTTGACAACCGCACACATGCTGCAGGTTCCGACCATATCACACACGTTTGATTCTAGTAGCAGTTACCTTAGTTATGGATCATTTCATTGTCATCATGCAGATATAAATCTGTGTCCTACTGCAACTCAACACAGAGTTTTCAACGATGAAAGAGGTGAGATAGTGTTACATTTGATTATGTCACTACATAGACTGTATGTTGAGGCCACAAAGTATTGAACTGAGGTGCTACATTGTTACAAAGTATTAGGCCTACCATTTTCTTCTTCTCTTTGCTTGCTTTTGACTGCTTAATCATGTTTTTTTGAAATATTTTTTAAAATCTCAGGGTCTCAGCCTCTGTGCACTTACTTGAACCAAGGTGGAAACCAAATAAATCGTGGCAGAATGCGCACAGTGTTCACGGACAGCCAGACCAAACAACTGGATCAGCTGTTCGAACAAACGAATTACCCCGGCGTCGAGGGACGGGCTGAACTAGCCAGGAACATGGGCCTCACGGAGGAAAGTGTTAGGGTAAGAGAAGGATACGTTTGCTTTTAGAAAAGTGGTTGTGTAACTGTTTAAGTTACAAGTTATTTTCTGGACTTGACATCATTTGTTCCATTTCTCTAGGTATGGTTCAAAAACCGTCGTGCGCGCCGAAAGAGGCAGAAGAGCGGCACCAAGGCCGAATCCCCAGACCTGGCTACTTTGAAAAGAGACCAGCCAACAGTCTACGACAAGCGCAGCTTCCAGGGAAACAGCTTCTCATGATTCCTCTGATGATAACAAGAACATATGATTTCTTTACACTAATTTATGTTCACTTGAGTTCATACGCCTTTAGGCCCACTCACAACGCGTAAATATCCCCAGATAGCAATTCATCGGTGGGCATTTCATGTAAAAACTAAATGTAATTGTTAGACCTGCAATAAATGCACATTTGAGCAATTACAGTAAGTGTCTGAGTGATTTATCTCTAAAGTTGTTTGAACAAAAGCAAGCAACAGCAAATGTAGAAAACAACATCAACTTTTATTAGATTCATAGTCAGAGTTTTAATTATAAGCATTTTCATGCTGAGATACACCATCGTAAAAAGAAACTTTCAGCAAATAAAGAGCATGCAATGAATATTATTCATGACACTATAATAAATCCAACAGTACACCCCCACCCCCCAGTTAATTAACTATTTTTGGACACAGACACCCACACACTGGAAAATAAAAGTACACTTAAGTGAAATTATCAAAATATATGTTTAACAAACTGCAACGACATGTCTATGAAGAAAATTAACCATTGTTGAGATAGAGTTTTAGAATAACATGTTGTTTTTTTAGTTTTTTTAAATATAATGACAGTACACCACTTAATAAGATTAACATACATGTTCATAGTGTCCTCGAATGAACATAACATTTGAAGAGAGGACTCATCAACGTAGATTCTTGTCAAGTTGTTAGTTGTAGATGATAACAAAGTAACACATTAGTGACATCTACTGGCATATTATGGTACACATTATGCTACCAGAGTGTAACATCGAGGCAATAACTACACCATTTTGGTCAATCTTGGCATCAAACGACTTTTCTTGAGCATAAAATCTGCCAGTCAACCAACTATTGAACTCAACCATGTAGTAAGTATGAACAAAGTTGCACGCTATACTTATTTCTAATGACATTTTTCCAGCATAAGTAGTAAAGACAAGACATTCTGATGTGTTCGTACTCATTATCAAGCACTTCAGTATGGGGCGAGGATTTGTTTGTTATCTACTAGTAAGGAAACTCACAGTCCTTCTTGACACAGTATACTTTTAGCCTTTCTTGGCTAACATAGGATTTTAACAAAGCGAGCTGTCCTGATAAAGTTTGCAACATTTTGTGTTGAGATAGTAATTAAATTAAATTTAAAAAGGAGAACATTTCCAAATGCCACAGGATCTTAAGTATCCCATTAAATGACTTTGAGGTTTAATGGACGAGTTTCTCTCAAACTGGATATACTCGTCTCCCTTATTCAGATCAAATGAAGCTGAAGCTGATTCCCTCATAGTATCCTTGTTGTTCAGCGGCTCTCTTACAGACCTAGTCATAACTTTACACTAGCAATATCAAAAACAACCACGCATTGTTGCGTTCAGTTCCACATTGCTCAGTGCCACATTTTTACAAGGGGCGATTTCAGAAAACGACATGGTGCAAGAGTATTTAATTAGTATTTTTGTCGTTGTTCCGCGGTGCTGTTAACACAGGATGTTCACAACGGTGTTCAGAGAGTGCAGGAGGAAGTTCAGGTGTTTTCTCTCCTCCTCATGGTGTTCTTACATAGTGTTGAGTAGACAAAGACACTATCCATATCCACATTGCAAAGTACACAGTTAAATATTGCTGTTTTTATGCACATACTCATAGATTTTGACATTAAGCGCACACAAGTTTAGACGGTCATATTTTTTTCCTAATGCTCACACCCACAAACTTACCAAAGCCTAACTTTGAGAGAGAAGGAGAGAGAAGCATGAGAGGATAGTCAACAGAGGGTGTAAACTGTGGTAGCACTGAGCTAGCAGATGTTCCGTCTGTGCAGATTTAGCCTGAGATTAACACTTTTGGTGCCACAAGGAACCTACAGATGGGGAGGAGGGTACTAGTTTATTAAGAAGCATATCTTGAACAAGTATATTTTGGTACCCCTGTAGATTTCCTATTTCTATAAACAAAACTTAAAAATGTGGGCAAATAAAGCTTTTTTTTAACATTACGTTTAAGTTAAAGTTAAGCAAAAGTTATTGCTACTTCATGCTACACAATAAAGAAAACAGCTTTAACAATATTAACCTAAGTGGTTTACCCTTATATTACATTTTGGGGTGAGCAGCTGTTTTGGTTAACGTAACTTTGAGACCAACTGGTTCAAAAGTGCAATAATCACCTGGGAACCAAGTTATGAAAGTCTTATTTGACCCAGTTATGGACAAATAGAGGTGTCTATAATACTACGATTTATACCATTGCTAGAAAATTGTCTTTCAAGGGTAGAGAAGTTATCTGTGCAGATAAAGATGTCCTTCAGAAATGAAGTTGGGACATTATGATTGACATACGTACGTGCTAGCATTACATTTCCTAACACTGGTAACTAGTATTTAACAGGGATCTCTCAAAGAATTTAGTTCCGGAGACCAGGAACTTCATTTTCGGACCATGTGTGAGCATATTACAATTACACAAGCCCATTAACAAGCAAATCAATACTATATACAAATTTCCAATTGCACATTTGGGACAATTCTCAGAGTGCAAGTGGAGAAATAGTGGATGTAGGAATCCTGAATAATATTAAACCCTGTTTTCTTTTGGACATATGACATTAGAAGAACATGACCATATATTCATGTCACATCTTTTCACAATAAAAAGGCATGTTTATGGGAAAATAAATTAGTAACACGATTTGACTCACACTTGCACATTTTGGATCAATCCCTTTAGTACGACAGACAGACAATGTGTTGGTCTCCTCTGAAATACTGGAAATTAGGATGAAGCAGCAGCAAATCAAAGGATATCAGTATGTACTTAGTCATTTGAAAGGTTCCCTAGTAGAAGCTCCATGGCATGAGAAGTTGGCTGACTGGTCTAAGGGTTTTGGCAACTTCTGACAGGGTAACAACAAGCAATCGACACCAAAATAGAGAAACTTACAAAAACTAAATGAATATATCTATTAGATAGTTGCTTTTGTAGAGTTTGTGTCCCAGATTTCGAGTTACAATTATTTTGTCTCATTATTAGTGTTACAAATGGAATGCAGGATGTTAGTTAACATACAAGGCACTAGGTTTTGCTATAGGACTGACTGCAATCAAGGGGAATAGAGAGTGGAGGGGGGGGCAGTGGTTCACTACTGTAATTCTGACAGCAACAGCCAGAGAAAAGCACAAATGAAAGATGGACACTAAGAGGAGAGCAGTAGATCTTTTGAGGAGGAGGAAGAGGAGGTGGAAGGAGAGTGTGGTTAGGACTGCATCTCGGCTCGCAGCATCCAGGGGAACCAGCAGCAGAACAGCAACCTGAGGAAGAGGATGAGCAGGAGGAAGAGGAGAGGGATTCGCATCACTGGACATATTCATCGACAGGAGCTTATTTCTAAGGTGCTATTTGTTGACTCAGAGACAACACGGAGAGGAAAAGAAGAGACTCTACCTGGATATTGAGCTCTCAGACGTGATGTCCTTAGGTGACCTCACCGCGTTGAATTTACGCTTTGGCTGGTTCACTAGAATAAACAAAGAACATCTTTGGATAGAATGCAGACGTGGGAGGAGAAGGTACATGATGACATGGGCTGGCTAACATGACCGGACGGATTTGACCGTAGATACTTACTAGACACCTGGTGGACTTTCTTCACCATCGTGCCGTCGCCGCTCTGACCGTCCTTTGATCCGCCGATTCTGGGTGATCATTAAAACAGCCGTGCTTAGTATCGTACAAGACGGTCAGTCTGTTCAGAATGAACCTTTACAATCACAACAGAGAACGTTTGATATTGTCTAGCTCTTCGCCTGAGAATGACTGATAAGCATAGTAACATGCTTATGCCACAGGTTCTGTACAGTAAAATGCTTTCTTATCAATAAAGTCGTTACGTTATCTTAGGGTCATTTAAAAAAAAAAAAACAGGTGTTAAAATAGGTGTTATGATACCTCTGTACGCGAGACGGGGGTGCAAAGACGCCGTACTTGGGCAGGCAGGTGAAGTAGCGGACACCAAAAACAGACCCGTCATGCTTTCCTGTGGGCTGCTCCAGCTCCACACCAAACCAGTAACCTGGACACACACACATCATCAATAGTTCAACTTGATTAAACATTTCTAAGCATTTGTCAAACATTTCTTGAAATTACCACCACCAGTGTTGCAGTGACTTGATTTCCCAGCAGACCTACCTGGGGCAAAGTCTGTCTTTCCGTAATAGCGTATGATTCCCTGCTTCACACCAGCAACCAGCACCCGGTCTCCAAGTTCCACTTTCACCCCATCTGGGTCCAGACTGGCCACGGACATAGACTTCTTCCTCAGAGCTGATGGAGGAAATCAAATGTTAGTTAACATGTTATTTTTAAGCAATAAGGCACGAGGGGGTGTGGTATATGGCCAATATATCATGGCTAAGGGCTGTTCTTAGACACGACGCAGCGCGGAGTGCCTGGATACAGCCCTTAACCGTGGTATATTGGCCATATAACACCAACCCCCGAGGTGCCTTATTGCTATTATAAACTGGTTACCAACGTAATTAGAGCCGTAAAAACAAATATTTTGTCATACCCGTGGTATACGGCTGTCAGCCAATCAGCATTCAGGGCTCGAACCAGTTTATAATGTGTTATAAAGTCTATGAGTCATGTGTTATTTATGTGTTATAAAGTCTGTGATTCAACAGATGGCTTGTTGTGCTCCTATGAGAATGAATGTCATGGCCCTTGATGGGGAAACTCTTTTGTGGAAGCCGCATTTCAGTTGTACAACTGACTAGGTGTCCTCTTTCACTTTCCTGTACCTTTCTCTCTCTCCATTATTTCCTTCTTTTCTTTCTTGTTCTTTCCTGTGACGCGGGAGAAGTCCATGCGGGGCGTCTTGGGTGTGGAGGTGACAGAGGAGGGGGCCAGCTCAACAGCTTTGGTGATTTTCGACACTGGAGCAAAGATACCTTCAGGACAATAGAAGTGATTAGAGAAAACCCTGAAAAAAAACCTGCATTGCATAAAACCTGCATAAAACTGACAAAGAAAGTTATGAAATCAAGTCTTCTCTTTGCTCTTTTCTCACGGGGAATCTTAGCGCATTTCAATAGATTTAAGAAAGAATTCCCAAAATGTGAGTGAAATAACAGGTGCTTACCTAATTTGGGGGGGCAGATGAAGTAACGCACCCCCCCCACACTTCCGTCGTTCTTGCCCTCTGGCTCGTCCAGCTCCACCCCTACCCATTGGCCACTGGCGAACTCCGTGGTCCCACAGAAGCGCAGGGTGCCCGTCTGTGGAGGAGGGACATTTATATTGGATTTTGACTATCAAATTGAATTAACCTTATTGATCCCCACAGGGGCTCATCAAACAAAACAAGCTATTTTTATTATTGAAGGTGATACCAGGCAGGATTAAATGGTTAACAACACTTCTCCACAGCACTGAGGTAGGACTAGTCTTAGAGACATCTCTAGACCAGGGCAGCATGCTTATCTGCTACCTTTCTGTCATTCTTTACTACTGAGATACTAGGGCCCAGGCCTGGCCAATCCTGTTCCTGGAGAGCTACCATCCTAAAGGTTTTTGCTCCAACTCTGATCTAGCGCACCTGATTCTAATAATTAGCTGGTTGATCATCTGAGTCAGGTTAGTTACTACTAGTATTGGAGTGAAAACCTTCAGGAGGGTAGCTCTCCAGGAACAGGGTTGGCCAGGTCTGTGACTAGGCTATGGTTAGTAGTCTACCCATCTCAACACAATAACATGTTTTAAGTGATTATACTGTGGTCAGTAGGACATACACTATATATACAAAAGTATGTGGACACCATTTCAAATGAGTGGATTGCAGTTGCTGACATAGAGTAGGCCACACATAGGTTTTCAATGCATTTGAAGTGCAGTTAGTGATGCATGGTAAATACCAAATTAATGCACCAAGGGAGACTACGTCGTTTAGTGCAGTCAGTAATGCGGTCAGTCATGGAAATACACCTGAAAACACGATTAAATGTGTTCAGTTATGCAAGTAGACACCGGTCGAGGGCTACCCACCTGCTTCAGGTGATGCAGAGCTGAGATGTCAATTTCATCACTGCTCGATTTTTTGGGGAGCTATACGTGTTAACACAAGTGGGAATAAATGTTTGCTAGAATTCACGTTCTCGTCTCACACAGTACAACAAGCAGCAGGGCTCCACCATATAGGATGAATAATACCTCATACTGGCCACTATAAAAAAATATATAAAGATAATTGAAAGCCATTTCAATGGTCTTATGCACATAAACGCGCTCACAAAATTCAGCAGTTTATTTTAATTCACTTCACTTTAATTCATTTTAATGCACTCTTTAAGGCTCCCATTTCTCACCTTTGCCTCCCAATCCTGACAAACCGCACACACACACACACACACACCTTCATGTCGTCCAGCACCACACGGTCGCCCAGTTTCAGGCCGATGGAGGTGAGCATGAGGTTGCCAGGGATGTTGTCGTAGTTGAGCAGGGTGGCGCGGGGCAGGTTGCAGCTGAGTGGCACAGAGTCCAGCAGCAGCTGCTTCAGCTCCTTTGCCACCATGGCCGCCTCTGCTTTGTCCAGAGTCATGTCCATGGGGTCAGGGACCACCTCAGCCGGCCCCTGGCCCTTATCATTCTGTCAGAGAGCGAGACAGAGAAGGAGGGAGGGGAGGGAGAGAAAAAGGGAGAGAGAAAGGGACATCAGAAATAAATTGGCATATTTGTGTCGAAGTCATCCCCACATAAAACAGAAACAGTGTTTTTAAAGAGCGACTGCCCCTAAAAAGCAACTTCTCATTTTGAAAATGGTCTGTGGCATTGATATGAGCCATAAATATTTATTCTACTGTCAAAATTGACTACAAAGTCTAAATAGGATAGTTTTGGTCATAAAGTCAGTCTGAGATTTGCAAAATGATAGAAATAAAGTGTATGTCACGGAATAAAAGGGTACTGTAACAGTTTAGCTTTGGTTGGGTTTATTTCAAGCCTGCCCACATGCCTACAGCTGGCAGCACCCAAGTAATCATCAATTCAGCGCACAGCTGCATGAGACCTGATCATAATGTCCATGGTCAATTGGGGCTAGTTAGGGACATCAGTAAATTACACAATGTACATGGGACAATATTTTTAAATGCCAATAGCTCCAAATTTCAATGATCTAACAACCTCAAACCAACTATAAATTGTAGAAATTCAAATACAAATATTGAAATAATTTAATGAGACTAAACTAAAAGGTGGGCAACATAAAAAATACTGCGCAATTTACATTGTGTAAATTATTTAACAAGCCCCAGAGCTATCAAATGTCAAGCCAACTTGCCACGGTCACACACCAGCTGACTAAAGCTAATTGGTGAAAGAAGTTGGTTAAAAAAAGCAATAGCTTTCCTAAGCGACTTCAAGGCCTGTTAGACTGTTTCACGTTATCTAGAAGGGTGAGTGACTGTAACCGAGTACTGTTTTGAGAGAGTGAAGTTGTTTCTTAATGACCAAGCTGAAAAATGAGGCCAAATCAGGAGGTTCAGCTCCCTTTTAAGTTACCAAGAAATCATATCAAAGAGACATGAAACCTCAGATGCACACCCATTCTATTACTGTGGTACCGGGTCAGGCCCCCTTTTGCCTTCAGAACAGCCTGAATTCTTCGGAGAATTCCACAAGGTGTCGGAAAAGTTCCACAGGGATGTTAGTTCATGCAGACGTGATGGCATCACGCAGTTTCATGCAGATTGGACAGCGGTACATTCATGCTGCGAACAGCCCATTCCATCTCAACCCAAAGATATTCTATTGGGTTGAGGTCTGGGGACTGACCAGGACACTCAAAATTAACTGAACTCGCTGTCATGTTCCAGGCGATGTCCACTCCTCAATTGTCCAGTGTTGGTGATCCCGTGCCCACTGGAGCAGCTTCTTTTAGCTGATAGGAGTGGAATCCGGTGGGGTCGTCTGCTGCGATAGCCAATCCATTACAAGGATCGACGAGTTGTGTATTCCGGGATGCTATTCTGCACACCGCTGTTGTACTGTGGCGTTATTTCTGTGTTTGCTGCCCGCCTGTTACACTCTTAGAAGAAAAGGTTCTATCTAGAAAATTAAAGGGTTCCAGGTAGAACCCTTTCTACAGAGGGTTCGACATGGAACACAAAAGGGTTCTACCTGGAACCAAAAAGGGTTCTCCTATGGGGACAGCCGAAGAACACTTTTGGAACCCTTTTTTCTAAGCGTGTAGCTTGCACGATTCTTGCTACTCTCCTTCGACATCTCTCATCAACAAGCTGTTTTCGCCCACAGGACAGCTGCTGACTGGATGGTTTTTGATTGTCACACCATTCTTGGCAAACCCTAGACACTGTTGTGCGCGAAAAGCCCAAGAGGGCAGCCGTTTCTAAGATACTGGATCCGGCTCGCCTGACACCGACAATCATAACACACTCGAAGTCGTTTAGGTCACTTGTTTTGCCCATTCTAATGTTCAATCCAACAGTTACTGAATGCCTCGATGCCTGTCTGCCTGCTTTATATAGACTCAGTCTGTAGGAGCGATCAAGCACCTAATAAACTGTCCAGTGAGTGTATATGCCATATTCAATTTCATAATTTCTGTTTGTAGTTAGTTACCATGAGAAAGAGACGTACAAAAGAGAGGTCTAGTCAATAGTGCTCTTACCCGAACAGTGGGGTTGGCTCCATGCTCTAGCAGACACTGGACTGATCCCAGACACAGGTTGGAGGCAGCGATGTGCAGGGCTGTGCCATGGTGGAAGTCACTACAGGTGGAATTCAGCACTACAGAGACAGTACAACCAGGTTCAGATCAAATCAATCTGAATTGTAAAGCCAACGTCACCTATTGTCTTAGTTTTATTCTAAAAGCGTAAGCCAATTCCTTCTCCTAGGGGTCCCTGAAAGCATTGCCAATTTAATCTCTTAGGAGTCTTGTGTTGTGCTTGAGACCCATGGTCCGTAGTCAGGAGAAATAACAATTGAGACAAAACGGCCACAATCAATGGTCAGGTGTGGTGGAGCGATGATAAATCAATGTAGGAGTTAATGAAATGGCCTTGGGTCAATGCTGGTAGGGGCTGGATGCAGTGTTAGTTCTGATTGGAAGTCCAGGAAGAGGAGGGAGGAGAAATACAGGAACATACAGGACATACACCAGGAGCATGCTAGAACTGACAAGGTCCAAGCAGGAGCTTTGGAGTGCGAGTGTGTGTGTATACAGTGAGTGAGTGTGCGAACAGGGTGAGGGAAGTCGTCTGGGGAGTGTTTGGAGAGGTTTATTAGTCTCCAACAGCTCCCGAGGACTGACTATGTTGTTAGTCGGCTAGGTAGGCTACATGGGTTGTGTTGACGCTACTCACCTCGGGGTTTGGAGGCCTTGAGGAGAATGCGAATCAGCTCTGGCACGTCGAAGTAGGCTGCGTAGTGCAGGGCGTTCATGTTGGTCCAGCGGCTGCGGAGGCTCACGTCTGCCCCCAGGGAAATTAGCTGATTGGACAGCCTGAGGGCAGCGGCAGGGTCACCTGGACGGGGTCACAAGATGGACAAAATTTGTAGGAAACTACAGTAAAACGGCACTGAATCTTAAACTAAAAATACTTTATTTTATGAAAGCTTTATTAAGGATTAAGACATTTGAAATGAACAATCAGTTGAGGGTTTGTTTGAGAGTCTCACCGACTCCATGGGCCCCGGCTTTGCAACTGTAGTGGAGCAAGGTCATGTCTGTCAGTCCGTCACGGTCGTTGACATGGCAACCACGCTTCAAGATCTGAGAGGAGACAAGGACTGTTCAGTGAAGAGAGAGAGAGAGAGAGGCTAGGGGAAAGGCAGAGAGAGAAGTACTATCAGATGCCTTTAAAACACTATGAAACACTAACGCCAGTCATCACTCACACATACAGACCACCCCACCCCAGGGCCATAGCCTCTCATCTCTCTGAGTGATGCTCCCTGTGCTTAGCGTAGCCACATTAGCAGGATGAGCCATTCACACCCAAATAGCACAGACGACACGTGTTCGTGAACTCTAATGATGGGGAAGGTGAGGATAGCTTCCTGTTGTGTCATGAATTAAGCGCCACGTTCATTTCCACTGCATTGCAACTTCATCAGAGGCTGTCCTTGCTGAGTAGCATCCATCTACATGAGGAACCGGCAGCCATTTTGGATAGGTAAAACATTTGAGGGAGACAAATATTGAAATGATGGCAGTCGTTACTGGAAGTGACATACATTAACTATGCTGTTTCAACTGAATATCTAAGCTTGTACTCGGTACATTGGAAACAGTACCAATGGGAGATAACAGCAAACTATTCATGGCACCCTTTACAACGTCGAATAACCTCCATCAATGTCTTGCTGAGTGTCAGATGTGCTATGTAAAGCCATATTCCCAACGGTGAAGATTTGAAGATGCAGTGAAACTCCAGTTAATTAGCTCTCTCCTCTAGTGCCAGCAGATAGCAGTGACGGGTGTCGAGTGACAGGTGAAAAAGGACCCATCCTGATTCCTGAACTGGACTAGCAACTATCTCGGGACAGTTCAATATCCACCCGTGTCAATCAAGAGAGACGAAATGAGCACACTCTCCTCAAGCCCTGAGACTATGCCTTTTCATACAGAGGCATGTAGTCCAACTGAATGAACAAGATATTATCAGACAAGTCCTCTCCTGAGGCTTAATGAGGACACCACCATGCACACTTTCATGATTCAACATGGATTCTATAAGATGGATCCCTGTAGCTGCAGTGCTAACACGAGGCTAACATTGTCGAAAAGGAATTTGGGGCCAGTAACTGATATTGGTGGAAATTCTTACTGTCCAAGTAGCTTGTAAAGAAGCGGTGGCCAATCTGTATGTGCCAAAGCCATACACTCCTGATTCGACTTCATTTAGGACTTTGTTAGGTTGAATCAGGTGCGTTCCTGATTTGATTGGAGCAAAAGCCTACATCCACATAAGCCTTTTGCAGATAAGTCAATGCATCTCTGTTAATGAAAATACTCTCAAATACTGTCAAAAAGACATTGACTATTTGCCAGAGGGCTGAGGTTGTTTACCGAGAGTGCAGCAGAGTGGTTCTTTGCCCATATCTGACAACCTGGTCTGATTTAGAGTCTGTCTTAGTGCAGAGCCTGTTTGGGTAATGGAAAGACCCTATTATCTCAGCCATCAATCACAGCCATCATGGAGTCCCAGGGGACACCCAGGAACTGAGGCTGACTTTACGATCAATCCTAACACTAAAGCTGCAAGGCTAAGAGGAAACCGAGTTAACTAAGAGTGTGTATTTGCTTGGTGTGTGTACATGTGTTTTTATGGGGCATATCTTCCCCCCTCTCCAAGACAGTAGGGCGGGATTAGGAAATGAGTCTGAAACTTGAAGTATGCATACTTTATGTTGATTCACATCCCACCCTCATCACTCTTCCCCCTCAGGGTTATGAGAGTTCCTACTCCTATGGTCACATTAACACTACTCACACTGCAGTAATGGTGGGTCCTGAGCTAAAGCTGTGCACTTTCATCTGAGCAACAGCAATATAAAAGGGAATCGACTGAAACATAACCTACACCTTACATGACAACATCCTTAGTAAGAAGGTGTTTGTGAAAAGTTCACTAGTAAAGCTTCAACTTTGCTAAAGTGCCCCAAGGGGTTGTGTAAGTCATGCCTCCAACAGAAGCCAAAGCCACCAAGCCTCCCACAATACAGATCCCAATATAAGACAACCCATTAAGGCACAAGACAAACACAAGA
Source organism: Oncorhynchus tshawytscha (assembly GCF_018296145.1). Classification (NCBI taxonomy): domain Eukaryota; kingdom Metazoa; phylum Chordata; class Actinopteri; order Salmoniformes; family Salmonidae; genus Oncorhynchus; species Oncorhynchus tshawytscha. Next base: position 23,153,245 of record NC_056442.1, on the reverse strand, counting down.
AGAGTATTTCCCAATCCCATGCCCATACACATACACGCTTATTCAACAGCACATACTGTGTATGGGCATGGAACTGGGAAATACTCATCTTAGGCTTGCCTTGTGCCTTAATGGGTTATCTTTGTGGAGCCTTACCAACATTGAGGCTCTACTAGTGGGTTTTTCAAAAAACACTCACTTACTAGGTTAGTGTGATAACGAGTCTGTAATCTTCTAGCAGGACCTTGGCCAACAACAACAGTGTACCGCTGCTGACCGGCTCAGAGCCGCAGGAGTTCACCACAAAGAGCGGTCAAACAACACAATTACTAGGCCTGCATCGACTGCATTCCTCCAGGGATCAAGGAACTTGATGCGTCTGCCCTGTTGGCAGCTCTGAAGAGCACGAGAGCAGAGCAGCAAGCTGAGCACAGACCAATGGACTTCTCTCCTTACTGCAAATGCAGCATGTGGTGATGGTGACCAACTCTAGAAGGTTGCATGCAGCTGAAAGGTCACTGCTCTTTAGATAGTAAGGGATTTAATACATTGATATTGTTCATGAGATTTCAATGAATTTGAGCTAAAAGGTGTGCATTGTTGTGTGTTACAGTATGTTGATGAGCGTTTCCATGTTCTCTTCAACTACTGACTGCATGGTGAATTTTGTTTCCTGTGTGTATTGTATTTTGGTTGGAGACCTGTATCTTTGCTGCACTATGCAGTAATATACTCTGTCTGTTATGTACAGTAGAAATAAAGAAAACAATTATATGGGTCCAAGCACAGAACCTTGTGAAACGCCAAATTCAACTTTGTAGGCCAGGGATGGGCATCTGGCGTCCCGCCTCTTTTGTAGGCTCGCGGAAAAATGTCCATAAAAGGAACTCAGTCGATCTCAACTTATTGTTGAGAGTTACAATATTAGATTACACAAGGTGCAAATTTGGTTGTGCATCAGCAATTTTTCTCCTGCTATGTCAGTTGGACAGTCTCTCAACTAGCCCATGTCAGCTAACATTTTTTAGATCAGTAAATTAGTCTAACCAGCTATCTAAACTTGTATTAATCATAGCCGAATTACCAACTGGGTGGCCCCCATTGATTTTGTTAGTCACTCTCATTCAAATATCACATTAAAAACTGCAAAAATTTCTCTCCACCCTATGGTACAATGTTTAGAATTGCATTAAATGAGTTATACAATTGCTAAATCTTCTCTCCGCCCCATGGCAAATCCTGTAGAATAGCAGCAAACTTGCTTTATAACTAATATTTTTTATATGCCCCATGGTAAAATGCGTAGAATTGGAGGAAATGTACTTTAAAACGTCAATTGTTCCTTTCCGCTGTCAAGAGCAGCAAAATGTTTTGCTCGCAAGTTAGGGCCCCCCCCCAACAAATGGCTAGGCCCGGCTCGGACGGCATGTGTGGGTATGAATGTGGTGCAGATCCATGAGCCACTGAGTTAAGATTTTTGTTGTGGCCTCCAGTGTTGTGTCTGAGCTGAATTCAGGCCTGTAGTCTGCTGAAATCGGACCGGCAGTAACTCACCTCGTTTCCGATGAGGTCGATCTTGTGCTGGACCTGTGGGACCCACTGACGGATGATGGCAAACAGCTCTGGGATGGTGGTGCGCGGATCCAGCAGGATCTCCAGACACGCAGGATCATTTGGGTCAAAGAATGTGAAGACTGGAAAGGTACGGAATGCCAACAAGATAATTATCCTCATCAAATCAGTATTACATGTGCCTCTCTTGCTATTTTTATGTTTTTATGTCAGACAGCATATTGACTCATTCTGAATGTGTGATATTAAATATCATATTTTTTTTATTATTACAAAATATACATATATTTTGGGTTGTATTTTACAGTAGGCCTGTTAGTGCACTCTATTTAATTACTTATGGAGTTCTCTGTGGGACGTCCAATATTTCTGTCCTGTTTAAAAGCACCGTTTCTAAAAGCAGGATGTGGTAGATTGAAGCCCTACCGAAGTGGGAACACAATTGATCTTACTTTGTTTTTATAATACCCCATCATAATAAATGCATTGAAGCTTGTGGGAAAACTGAAATAAAAAGCTTCACATCATTTTAGCCTGCAGCAACCACTTACATTCATTGGCATAAAGTGTCCAGCAATACCATACTGTTTGCATATAACAGCCCCAAAGTCAAAATCCATCTACTAAAAGGATCAATAACATGCCATAAAAGGCCTTGTTCACTTATTTATAGATCATATACATTTTATTACATATTTTCATTATGATTCTATGAATCTGCAGAGGTTGTTTTGACCAGGCAGTGGTCTGTGCTTGGTGAAAGGCTCTTTGTGGACCGAGGCTACAGCAGCACATGGCCCAGAGCCCAAAATTCAATGTTACATATAAAGCAGTGTTGAGTAGGGAGCATTATAACAAAGGGACTTGGCCTGTATTCACGAAACGTCCCAACGTGCTGATTTGGGGTCAAGTCACTCCCGTCTATATAATCTTATTCATTATGACCTAAAAAGCTAAACTGATCCTAGATCAGCACTCCTACTATGAGACGGGCCCTGGAGCCTGAGGCCTAGGACCCACCATAGTCTTTGGGGAGGGGGGCCTGGGCAGATGGGTGGACCATGGGCCTCTTCCGGGGCTCGTGAACTGGGCTCTGGTACTCAGAGGCAGGCTGGGCCTCCTCCTCCACCTCGGCAGTCTGCTCTTTAGTCATTCTGCTAGACGTCGGCGGGCCTGGAAAACAAGATGGATGACAAACATTCCTTGAGTGGCACTACAGAACAAACAGCTCCATCGCAGGTTTCTCTGAACAGTTCTCATACGTCTATGACTCAGCCAAGAGTCACATGAAGTAGTTGCTTACAAGAGTCTTGTTCCCATGGCAGCCTATCTACTCTGGCAAGTCTATACCCTCAGAGCAGACAGGCTCTATGTTTGGCTCTAGGGCCTGTGAGAGACGGTCAGTAGTGACTCACTGATAACTGCACTTACTGACAAGAGATGAGGAGACTCAGAGAGCAGACAGGCTAACAGGCAGTCTAATTGATTGTACCATGTCAGTGCATGCTAATACTAAGTCTTAATGTCCATCATTGGCCTGGACATAGCTAAAGGGCTGAGCTATATTTTCCAAATAGTTTATGCAGCAGCAGATTTTGCACATCCGTTCTGACTATGGGAAATCAGGGATGCATGTACTGTACAGTATGTGTTGGACATTGCTGCACTCATTTCTGAGGGGCTGCTGAACAAACAGTAAAACATCTATGCAAAAGCCTTAATAGTATCAGGATGTCAATGCTAATGCAATTTATATACAACACAATG